>NC_140492.1:77005254-77605254 GCF_964271855.1 Acomys minous | reverse complement strand
ACAAAATTAACTAAAAACATCCTTAGCCCTCCTATATTCAAATGACAAATGAACTGAGAAAGAAATCAGGAAAATAACATTTTTCACACTACCCACAAATAATATAAAATATTTTGGGGCAACTCTAACTAAGCAAGTTTAAGGACATCTCTGATAATAATTTCAAGTCTTTTAAGAAATAAATTGAAGAAGATAACAGAATGAGGAAAGATCTAACATACTCTTGGATCAGTAGGCTTAACATAAGTTAAAAAAAATCTAAAGATTCAATGCATTTCTCATCAAAATTCCAATACAATTCTCTATATATCTTGAAATGATAATACGCAATTTTATATGGAAAAAGAAGAAAATCAGGGTAGCTTGGATAGCTAAAACCACCCTGTACTATAAAAGAATTTCAAGATGTATAACTGTACCTAACTTTCAAGACACTACAGACCTACAGTAGTAAAAAGCACGTGGTGGGGGCTGGAGAGATGGCTCAGTGGTTAAGAGCACTGCCTGCTCTTCCAAAGGACCCGGGTTCAATTCCCAGCACCCACATAGTAGCTCACAACTGTCTGTAACTCCAAGATTCTGACACCCTCACACCAACACACATAAATTAAAAAAATTAAATAAAATACTTTAAAAAAAAAAGAAAAAAAAGCACGTGGTATTGGAATAAACGCAGACACACTGATAAATGAAACTGAACTGAACACTCAGATATAAATACAAGCAAACGGGGACATATGAGTATTTGCAAAGAAGAGAGAAACACACACTGGGAAAAAAAAGACAGCATCTTCTAAAAAGATGCCAGTTATGTTGGATGTCTGCATGTAGAAAAATGCAAACACACTCACATTTCTTGAAAAACAACAACTCAAGTCGATTTGGAAGATTCCTCAGTATAATGAAGAGAAAATGTGGGTACCCTATAGTTTTGCCACTGTTAAACCAGAGGACACATATTGCCTAGCAGCTGGATATTTAATTTGATTGGAAATAATTTTTCTTTAAATACAGTTTTAAAATTGAAGTTTCTTCAGGATAACCTCTTTAGAGTCTTAGTTTGGATTAATAAAAGCAGTATAAGAAACAAAATAACGGCCATTTAACTTGCTTCCATTGCCTCCCATGGTAAGAACGAGTGGATGACTGTCTCTTAGTAGTTATTATGCACCTGAACGATATCTTCAAGGAGAAAAGCATGCAACAAAGATGGGGATGGAACAAGAATTCTAAGGATGTAGTATCCAGAAAAAAAAAAACCAACAACAACAACAAAAAACTATTTTTTTTATTTGTTTCTAGATATAAACCATCATTGAGTGAGTCAAGCTTTCACTGTGTGCTAACGGCCTGCTCTCCACAAAGGAAGAACAGCAAATCTTGTTTATTCCATTTACACTATGTCAAACTACAGTGTAAAGTCATTTCCCTTCCCTATGCCCATGTCAAAGCATTTGTCCTACCATGGAATGGATTGAGGATGTGTCTCAATATACAGCTTACACTCAGCATGTAACCCAATAATATTATGCTGAAATAATGTGAAAGAAAGTCACCACATTACAGTACTCCTGACCTTTTTTAACCCCACCTCTTATGGAAAGAGGGTCTTTCAGATTCATCGCCACTGTTCACTCCCTAATGTGCTTTCCAAATGCAAAGCAGGTCAGCAACATGCTGTGATTGACTTTGCTGAAAGCACAAACTTTGTAGTGTTCCTCTCTCCCTTACACTCTTATCCAGACTCAGTGAGCCAGGATCATAGAGTCAGTGCTGCCTACTACAAAATATTTTCATCTCAAGTTTCTCCTCCTATGGCTATTTTTTTCTCCTTTATTAATTTATTCTTGTACCATCTCAATGGTTATCCCATCCCTTGTATCCTCCCATTCTTCCCTCCCTCCCATTTTCCCCTTATTCCCCTCCCCTATGACTGTTCCTGAGGGGGATTACCTCCCCCTGTATATGTTCATAGGGTATCAAGTCTCTTCTTGGTAACCTGCTGTCCTTCCTCTGAGTGCCACCAGGTCTCCCCCTCCAGGGGACATGGTCAAAGGTGAGGCACCAGAGTATGTGAGAAAGTAATATCCCACTCTCCACTCTACTGTGGAGAGTGTTCTGACCATTGTCTAGATCTGGGTAGGGGTTTAAAATTTACCGCCTGTATTGTCCTTGGCTGGTGCCTTAGTTTGAGCAGGACCCCTGAGCCCAAATCTGCCTATCATAATGTTCTACTTGTAGGCTTCTAGGACCCTCTGGATCCTTCTACTTTGCCTATGGCTATTTTTTTCTAGAAGTTATATCTTGTAACATATAAACCAAGTGTCATCATTTCCTATGCTAATTAATAAAAGTAAAGGAAAAAGGTGCTGGCTATGTAGCCAATGAGAACTCACTTGCCAACAATGCAGAGGCAGCGTTCAATCTCTAGCATTGATATCTGAAATAAGAATCTATAGAAAGGAAAAAAAAACAGATAATCTTAATTACATTTAGTCATAGAAAAATTAGTGAATGTTATTGAAAAATGTGGTTTTGTGAGATAATCACATTTTAGTGACACTGAACTATATAATATTTAGCAAAACATTTGTTTGTTATAAAAACTAAAAAAAAAAGAATGCATTTTCCAACAAACCAACTTACTATTATGTATCTATAGAGGAAATATACTGTGTACTAGGTTACAAATAGTTGCCTTAATACACAAAGATATTACATTTATAAGTGGTTCATGTAAAATGAACAAACATGTTTCAGATAATGGGTTTTGAGATTTGAAGTTTCTTAGAAATAATTTCTTAACTGACTGAATTTTTAAAATGTTAAGAAGCCAAATGAGAAAGACTATAACTGCATTTATATGTGATTATCTGGCCTGCTGTTAACAGGGACAAAAGTATTTACTCTTCTTTAATTTGGGTAGGAACAGTAGAATATTCATTATTAATCTTACCTTTACTGATCTGCTCAGGCTTTTTAAGAATGGGTTTTATCTGTCCTGGAGGTCTTACTTCACTGTGAAATATTTTTAAATGTGATAATTTAATATCCTTATGAAAATCATTTACCAAATGCTTTACAAATTCATTGCTATTTTAATTCTTAACATATCTTATGTTATAAATTTATAAACAACTATTTAATTTGTTTTTCAACAGGTTGACTATGTTGGGTGACTACTTTCTTTCAATTTTTTCTCATGTTAAAGAGTATAGCCCATAAAGAAATAACTGAACAAAAGACACAGAGTGAGAGAGAAGAGAGAGGAGAGAGAGAGAGAGAGAGAGAGAGAGAGAGAGAGAGAGAGAGAGGAGAGATACTTCTTTTCCAGCCTTTGTTTGTTACAGTAACTGATGGTTTCACATACACATGCTGAACACAATTAGTACCCTGACTCCACTCATTGTTCTGCACCCCTAGAGTACCAAAGGACAATCTATGTCATGATACTTTGTTGGTATTTTACCTCCCAAGAGATTGATTTGTAGACCATGGAACAGATTCTTGCTTCGACTAGCACACTTATTTTTCCTAGCTCGTCTTTGGTTTTGTTCAAGCTTTTCCTTGGTAACCTATTCATTGGTTAATGAAGAAATCACAGTCTGGCTGTTTTTATGCTAAACAAGTATTTATACTAAGACTTAACAAGGCAATAACATGAAAAGACAAAAATAAAACCTAGTGGATAAGTTTGGTTATTTTCTGTGGAACTGTAGAATTCCAAGTAGGATTTAGCATGTGATTTTGGTAAGATGTGCCTTTGAACATTTGTAGCTACCAGAAAATTATGGATCTTCACTTTGTGCATTAGTTGTGATGACTTAGGGATCTTTTAACTTGGAATAAACCATCTATTTAACAATGTATAAAAATGTACTGATACATATCCCCATTAAAGAAGATAAAATAAAGTGTCCTCTATTATGAAGTTAATCCACTAGAAAGAGGGTAGAGGTGACTTGAAATACAACTTTCAATTCTAGACCAAGTAGTGTCTGAGTTTACAGATCCTGAACAGAAATGGGACTTCATGTCTATGTTTATGTCCAAATAAGATGTAAGAAAAACCTGCTTTATAGAGAGATAACTAACAGACATATTGCATTTTGTGTCTCTTCCATTAAGAGAGCCTAACTGAGATTCAGATATTCTGTTGAGTGGATGATTCATAGTTGGAGTGCTTCTGGTATAAGGATGAAGTGTGGGGCTTCTACCACTTATAAAAATGATACTTACACATGATACAAAGGGAATTTGCCTGTAAAGCTGTTGTCAAAGAAGAAAAGCAAAATTCAGCTGCCTGCAATATTTTCTGATAACTCAGAGTGCTCACAAGTCATGTATGCTCTCAGTAGTTATCTCAAAGGACAACTACTAATGAAGGGATAAGATGACACCCTGACATCAGAAAGTTTATGGAAATGTAAGGAGAGTCAGTTTGACATCAACAACTGTAACACTAGAGGGTTCCTTTTCCAAAGAAGAGAGTTAGGACTTCAGAAATAATGGTGAGAATAAAATTCATGTTTATACCATCAAAAGGAGAAAGTTTTCAGTCTACAATTATATCATATAACACTGTGGGAGCATTAAGCCAGCGTTAATTATATGATACAGCATCCATATCAGAGCACATCCAACAAGAATTGGCTTCTTAATTGTGAATTTCCCTCGCGTTAATGTACTGCTCAAATGATTAAATCTTACCTGTAGATGGACTTTGGATCATTACTGTAGTGCACTTCTAAAAACAAAGACAAAATGTGTTTTATTACAACTATGGAAAATATGCATAAATGATCAAACTCATTGTTTGTTTGTATCAATTCATTTGAGACAAATCTGTTAATTATTCTAGAGTAAATATTTTTAGCCATTTAATTTATGGAGAACAGTTTCATTCTCTCTATGTTTCAATCCAAAGAGAGAAATCTATAAAGCATTAATATTTAAAAATAAACCTCCGTACACGGTTGTGGTGAAATTAAACACTCAGACAGAGAGAGTGGCATTGTAACCAGAATCAGGATCACAAATTGACTATGTTGTTTGACTCAGGGTTAATTATACTAGAAATAATTACTCTAGATTTGGCACTGTGATGAAGGCAGCTGAGGCAGGTGGATCTCTGTGAATTCCAAGGCAGCCAGCAGTACATAACAGAGAAAAAAAAAAAAGGACATACACCAAAAGACCTAAAAAGAAAAAAAAATCTAAGACCTTAAAATATTTTTTGCTCTTCAGGAAAACAAACATGTTTGTTCAATTTTTTAGTTGAAATTTTTCAGTTTATGGTGAAAATCCCTGGCATAGGAAGCTAAGTGTAAGATAATTGTCATTTGCAGCATGTTGAAGCACAGCAGTCAGAAACAGACCAGGGACAAAAGTCTATAAAAAACAAACAAACAAACAAACAAACAAAAACTAGAGAGAGAACAATGTGCTTAATCTCCCTTAGTCCCAGCTCTGTTTCAAATTTTATGTGCAGCTTAAAACATGCCCATGACAGTGTCCATCATCTCTCATGGAAAGAATTATTTAAAAGATTCCTCCCTTGGTAGTTATGCATCCTGGGCTAAATCTCACAGTTAGAGATCAACAAAGAAGCAGCAATGACAAATGAGTAGTACATTTCATTAGTCAATTTCTTACATGCAATCAATTTACATGTTTACACACGTAAATCCTGAGTTCACTCAAGTTTTCACTGAACACCAGCAGTTTGTTTTTCATAAATGAAAATTATCCCTTTTTTCTTGTTTCAAGAAAATCTTGGTATACCTACTTAACATTTCCCATGACTTGGGAAGCATATATTTTCCACTAACAAATGGTCTGGGATTGTAGTTCAGTAATGAGGTCTATGTTTGTCATGCCAGAGGCCTCAGTCTGTCCTCACCATCACACAAACAAAACAACAAAACTTGTAATAATGTAATATTTTAAAGTTACCTTATATCATTACCTGATGATTTACATCTTATTGCTAAAGCGAAGAAATTTATTTGGATTCCACCCCCAACTGTGGTCACCAATGGCAAATTAGGTATTAAAAGGTACTATGATGATGAATTCTCAAAGCACAGCTCCTGCAGAGTGTTCTTTCGCCTGATGCAGAGGCCATCAGACTCAATGGATGTCCAGTTAGTGCTTTGAATTACAGAACAATGTTGTCTCAACTCTCTTCTTTGTGTCCAGAACTTTTCTTAAAATTGTGCTTTTCTGAAATTTAAACCATATATTTTCATACCCTGATATATTTATCAAAAACTAAATGCACCAGTTCTAAAGCAATAGCTACTGGAAGGATGCATGGCTGTGATGATCAGAAACCTCAATGCTCATGACCAAGGAAAAATACAAAACCAAAGAAAGAAAAGAAGTGATTGAATATTAACTTTTATTTGTAAATAATTACAGTTTAGTGATACTGAACTCTATAATCATATGCAGTACAAAGTACAAGGAATTTGCTATAAAAAATGGAGAGAAAAACCTATTTTTCTAACAGTCCAATTTGCTACAATGTAACCATGCCAGGTGAAGAAATTTTCTTATTTATATAAAGAAAATACATATATCAGCATCAAAATAAAATATGCAACATTTTGACAGCATATTTTCAGAGTTGAAAGTGCTTATAAATTTAACTAATTCTGACTTTCCAGAATCTTAGAAAACAAATATGAAAACTGAATTACTGCATTTACACTTGATTTCTTTAACTCCATTTGTGGTATTGAAATTTTTACTATTATTCATTTTATTTAGGGAAGGTAGGAACAAATAGAACAATTCATTATAGAAATTTTACCTTCATTGTACCTGACACGCTTTTCAGTCCTTGGCTTGGGCTATTTGGAAGATGTTCCTTCAGTGTGACATTATGTTTAAAAATGGTCATTAATTTACTCTCCCTAATAAAAGCATTTATTAGCATGTTTTCTAAATTCTCTATTTTTGAGTCTCCATCTGGTACAGGATCTCACTATGTAACCAGCTGGCCTGAACCCCAGAATGTGAACCATGTGAACTCACAGACATATGCTTGCTTTTTGCCTCTTGAGTTCTGGCATTAAAGGCATGGGCAAACACAAACACAAACAACTTCAAATTCATTTAACAGCTGATTATGACTGGTGACTGCTATCCCTACCATCTTTCTTCATGGAAATTGATGAAAATGTACTTCTTGATTAAAAAGCCACCCATTCCCCCCACAAACAGAAGAAAGGTAGTGATTTTTTAATATGTTTTGCTGTAAAGGCTGCAGTAACGTTATATTTATGTGCTCATAGATTTAGTTCTGTTTCCTTCATCTGCCTATGCCCCTATGACACCACCGCCCTATGTCTGTCATGACACTTTGCAGGCATATCACCTAGTGCAAAGCTTTCTACAAAGAGGGTGGATCCATACATCATGAACTCGATTCCTACCCTAAGCATTCCTCTGCCAGCAGGCTCAGAAGCCAGCATATTTTTGGTACCTTCAAGCTCTTTTTTAACAGTTCATCCATGAGTGAATGCTGAACCCACCTCAGGGCTGTTTCATTGTTCAAGAAGCATTTCAGGATGATGCTGAGCCTATATAAATTTATTCTTGTTACATCTCAATGGTTATCCTATCCCTTGTATCCTCCCATTCTTCCCTCCCTCCCATTTTCCCCTTATTGCCCACCCCTATGACTGTTCCTGAGGGGGGATTTCCTTCCCCTGTATATGCTCATAAGGTATCAAGTCTCTTCTTGGTAACCTGCTATCATGGCTACTCTAGCAAGAGATCACATCCAAAGGGCTTCTAGGTCTGTGTTATCCAGCTAGAATACAAACACGCCATTAATCTAGGAGACGGGGCAAGCAGATCTGGGTTCAAGGCCAGCCTGGTATAGAGCAAGATTCAGGGAAAGAAAAGCTTAGGTGCAGTCATGGTGGTAACATGCCTTTAATCTCAGATAATAAAGGTAAAGATACTTTGTAAAAGGAAGCACCCATGTTTGAAAGTGATGCATATTTGAGTGGCAGAAAAAGAAGTGACAAATCAGGGAAAGATTTGACAGAATAGAATATGCCCAAATCTCATGAAAAGAGGGAGGAAAGGGAAGCTACTTAAGTAGCAATGCAAAGAAGAGGGGGCCAGGCATAGACATGGCTAGGTACATTAACTAGACTAACGGTTCAATCCACTGTTTCTGCACTCCTAAGACTTAGTTCCATTATTAACAACCACATGTTCTTCATCACTTATTTAGTTTCAGGTAAAGCAATTCTAAAAATTGAGAATTTGAGGGACAGAGAGATGGGTAAGCAGCTATAAGTACTTGACACACCAGTCTGACAACCTGAATTTGGATCTCCAGAACTCAAGAAAAAGTCAGACACTGTGTCTGTAATCCACAGCCTCTTCTGATGACATAGGAGATGGAGATAGGGAAATCGTGCAGAGGCCTCTGGGCCTGCTATTCTAGAGATAGTGTCTAATTACCAAGTGAGAATAGAAACCTTGCCTCAGAAAAGACAGAAGGCAAAAGCCAACACATGGTTTTGCTCTCTGAACTAAATGGGAACCTCATAGCATGCATATACCCTCACACAAAACCACAAGCATGACACCCAAGGTCTCAAATAACAAACAAACAAACAAAAACCAGGACAGTGCAGTTGAGATAGGAGATTCTGTGAGTAGATTATACTGTGTGGATAAAATCGGATTGTCAATAAATAGCACACGCACCCATACTCTTTCTCTCTCCTCATCCCTCCCCCACCCCTCTCTCTCTCCCTCTCTCTCTCTCTCTCTCTCTCTCTCTCTCTCTCTCTCTCTCTCTCACACACACACACACACACACACACACACACATCAACAACAACAAAAACCAAATATTTTTATTTATGGCTTTACTTTTTATTTCACTCTGCTGACTGCCTTAAGATAATAATATTAATGAACAACAATAAAAGAATCGATATTTTAATGTCAAGTTCATTTTGAATACCTAGAAAAACCCTAATGAATGATTTTCACAAGAGGAAGCCTTAGAAATAGTGCGAGTATAAAAAACTTATGAATTCCCATTTGTGTGTTAGCTGTTCTAAACCTATTGGACCACTTATTTCACAGTAAATCAGAAATTTAATAACATAACACACTCATATATAGACACATTAAATTAAATAACATAATTGTTCCTGATGTTGGACCTAACATTCAGTGAGAACTGAGAAGTAATTCATGTAAAAACATCAATTTTCCTACTCTTCTTACTTCTTGATGTTACCAATTGGACTGAGCATGAACGTTACAAAAACCAAGAGCCTTTTGCCTCTATGTTTATTTCTAGTTGACCTGAAAGATAAAGCCTCCTTTAAACATATATGATGAAGAGCCATGACATGGTTTGAATCTTCAATCTAGACCCTAATGGGATTGAGAGAATTCACTGCCTGGCAAAACACCATTCGATGGGGCAATGGAAAATTGGGGGAAGAGCAGTATCACCACATCAGCACAGATGCTCATGAGCTATAAAGGGCCTTATCATGAAGAACTGAGGTCAAAGAATGAAAACAACTCTGGTGTCTTCCTATAACTTGATTTGGTGACTGAGAATGGTCCCAATTCAAGTATTCTGTCACAAAAGGTAAGAAAATGCTCCAGGCTGGTAACCCCCTATGAAAACACAGCTCACATTGGACTCTACACAAGGTCATTAATATGATGCTGGTGTGATGACTCAGTAGTGAAGGCAGCTTGGGGCTCTTGCAGAGAGCTGAAGTTTGGTCCCATATTCAGTTCCCAGCACATATGATGGGCAGCACATTAACATCTGCAATTTTAGAAAATATTATCTCCTTCTACTGGCCTCCTCAGATACCACATTCTTGGGGACATACACGTACATTCAAAGACACAGAATTTTAAAATAAATTAAGTTTTGTAATAGTAGGGGAAAGTTAGGTTGACATCAAGTGACATGGCTAACAGTTGAAGGCTTATCTTCAAGCAGAGATCTCAGTGCTAATGGTTAAATATAATATGTACATGTGTCCTAAAAAGAACATTTCAGCCTCAAAATGTATTCCGTTGTCTGTGGTATATGGCTCTATAAAGAGAAAACTTTATATCTAAACCTTACCAGAATTCAGGTTAAGTCTTACAGTGATGAGGTACCAGCATCTGCAGAGAGAAACTATGAGGTACCAGCATCTGCAGAGAGAAACTAACTTCTCATATTTCCACTTTGAAAGCTCCATCTAAAATGTGGGAGAAAACTGTCTACCTTGGGCTGCAGAACCTCCAAATGTTCAGCGTAATTCTGGGAAGACGGCATTGAGGATAGGTGAAATTAATTTTCTGCTTTGTTGGACGTTTCAGGAATCAAACACATAATTAGAAAACCCTATCTGTTAACCTTGTCTATGGACTGTATATTTCAGAAGAAGTGGCTAGTGCTTTAGCCATTAGAGGAAGAGGTTATTAAAGATGTGACATACTTGCTGTGGGTGTCCCTACGTGGCATAACATGTGCCAACAATGTATGAGGCCCTGAATTCAGTGATATACGCTGTCAAAAAACAAAGCTACAGCATCACCTCATCCAGCCACATTGATCTGGCTTATGCTTTTACTTGGTCGATGGCTCATAAAGTGAATTATTTAACTGCTGTTGCAAACTGTCTAAACCACAATAAACTAAGATCAGTTGGTCTGAATGGCAAATCTGACTCATTGAATTACATCTGTGTCCAACCGGTTTTTTTTTTCCAGAACAGGTCTTTCATTAAACCTTGGACTTACTGATTGGATAGGCTGCTGCTTGAAAAGCTCAGGATACCTTCCTGTCTCCACCCTGTCACTGTACAGGGATTACAAATACACAGATTACAAAACCATCTTTTAAGTGGATTCCATGAACTTGAACTTGTTTGCTAAAACTTTACTCACAAAGCTGTAGCTCTCGCCCTGCTTTCTGGGATAATTTTAATGTCTTTAAATGTAAGTTTTTGTGTTATTGTTGTCAGATTTGTCATACACTGGAATGACATTATGGTCACATTTCTAAAACAGTTTTTCCTACACAGACCACTGTTGTCCTCTTCAAGGTCCAACTTGCACTGTTAACCCATGGACATCTTCCTCTATGTGACAAATGTTTCAATTCCATATTTACATTTTCCATGGCTTAGCTACGTGCATTCTAATTTTATTTTAAGGTACTTGAATTCTGGTGGATAAGTATTACACTGAAGCATTACAATGAAGGAGCTTGAATGGAAAAAAAACCCTCATTTCTGCCTTTTACTGTAATGTGTTTGAACGTCAAGTTCATATAAATTTCTAAAAGTCCTTAGAATTCTGAAATTCTAAATTCTATTATCTGTAGTCAGAGGAAAATGAACACCTAATTTTCAGCAATGGAAAAAATAATAGGAAAAGGGGCAAAAAGTAAAAAGGTAAAATGTTTTAAAAGGAGTATAATCAAAAAATGAAAT
The DNA here is from genome assembly GCF_964271855.1 of Acomys minous. Lineage (NCBI taxonomy): Eukaryota > Metazoa > Chordata > Mammalia > Rodentia > Muridae > Acomys > Acomys minous. Next base: position 77,593,759 of record NC_140492.1, on the reverse strand, counting down.
AGCAAGTTAGGAAGGGAGACAAAAATAATCCCAGAGAATCACAGTAAATAGAGAACTCAATAAGAAAATTCTCTAATTAGATGGTAACAACCATTCTTCACTTTTCACAGAAACTTCTTTACAGGATTGGCCTGATTTTGCTTAAGAAAAGCTATGAAGATATGGCCCAGAGCTGAGACTGATCTGCCTTAAAACCCGTGATGACAAAAACAAGGCATTGATTACAGTGGAAAATTTCAAAAATATTCAGACAAGATACCAGGTCATATAACCTGGGTCTCATTCAGAGATAAATGACATAATTTAGCTTTGTAAACTGATATGAAGTAGATCTGCATTTTTATATGAGAGCACATGAGTTTCAAGTCAATCTGCACAAACGATGCACTGGGAAGTCTAGGTTTATTGTACAATCATGTCCAATTAGTCAAGCACTCTGGGTTCAGTACACTAAGGAGAGGGAGCTAGAAATACATGCTCTGTAATCCTCATCTGATGACTTTAAGCCATGGCAAACATTAGCATTTAACATAATGCTTATTTCAGAGGTATCAGCTTCTTATCCTTGTATTCCCAATGACTTCATATATTTTAAAACATATAAAATCTTACCTATGTAGCAATGTGTGTTTAGTAATGTCATCCACACTAAAAAGGAGGGGGGAAATGTATTTTATAATAACTGTAGAATGTTGTTAAAGTGTTGATGATTTAAACATTTTAATTAATAATTTTAAATTATTAACAATGAATATACTAAAATGGCAAATCTAATACTTTGTTAGACACTCATTGGAGACAATTCTGTACTGTGGAAAATATTCTTTAGTAGATTTTTCTTGATAGGTAATTAATCCATTGAGAATTCTTGCTTACATTCTGTTGAATCAGTCAAATGCAGGGAGAAGAAAGAAATTTAATTAAAATTATAGCTGAAAATAAATATCTGTGACAGTGACTCTGATCCCAGCTGAGTATCTGTTTCCAGAAAGTCATATCTACTGGTATAAACTGACACTGTTAGCCCTTGGGTGTTCTTGGTGTGGTTTCTGTTGATATTGTTTTTGTTGTGGTGGTGGTGAGGGTGGTGGTGGTTTTGACCAATGGATCTAGGAAGAATTTTAAAAGAGTATACTTATCACTAAAATATGAAGAATATCTTAACCCTCTCAGTTGAAATTGTTCAGTTTAGAATAGAAATGCCCTATCAAAGAAAGATAAATATATGGTGACTCTCTTTTACAGCATGGGAAAACACAGAGGGCAGAAACAGTCAGGGACACTAAGATCTTTGCAAAGAATTCCCAGCTGTCAATGTACCAAAGCTCACTGTGCTCACTACCTGCCCCCCCCCCCAACTTTCTGGTGAAAATGCTAAAATAAAAACTCCTGGAATGAAACCTTATTTAGTAGTTCTTCAACCTGTGCTGTATCAGAATTTCAGGATTTTAAGGACTCTTAGAAATTTATATAAACCTGACGTTCAAACACATTACAGTAACTTATAGGCATACAGTAAAAGGCATCAGCCCTGTGGATAGAGAAGAAAAGTCCTAGAGTACTGTGGGGCACACAAGATATTTTACATGCCTGTAGATAAACTATTCATTTACTCAAATTTTCAATAAATGCCTCCAATTTGCTCTCCGTAAAGGACAAAAACAACTGGTTTTGTTTCTGTTTTTTTTGTTTATGTTTTTTGCAAATTCATTTAAAGTGTGTAAAAGCCTGGTGAGAACGTCTTAGCATTTCCTATGACAGGATAAAGCATTTGGATCATTAAAACATATGGAATGGGATGGTGGCTTAGTGACAAAACTCATTCTCAGTATGCGACTCCTTGTTTCAATGCTCATTCACACAAATAAAAATCTAGTAAGACTCTTAATGAAATAAGGCAAAAGAAACTCCCTCATGTTACAGCAGTTCTGATGCTGTTCATCTCACTTCTTTTGGAAACGGTCATTTGCATGGATCTTCAGGATTTCCTCCCAGATACAGTTTTCAAGACAAGGTAGAAAGATGCTCTAATGACTGCTGCAGGAAGCACAAGCCCCTGACAGTGGGCTTTCCATTGCTGACAGAGGCTACTAAGACTCAATGGACTAGGACAGTGCGTTTACTGCTCTGTGTTACAGAATGGTATCATTTCAATTTTCCTCTTGCTGTGGGAAATTGCTGTGGAAATCCTGTTTTGAAGCTTGTAAACCATGGGTCAATATATTCCATATTGTAAATATAGAATAGGGAAATGAGGTTCTAGAGATATAGATAATATGGAGAATGCTTTTCTAGAATGCTCCCAACGCCCTGTGTCCAATCCTTAGTACTGCCAAAAGTAAAAGAAAGAGAAAAATAAAATGGAAAGACAGTCGTTAACCATTTCATAGTTTATTATAATGTGCTCTGTAAAAATAGTTACCGTTAAGTGGAGACTCTTAAAGATAACAGTGAGAGATTGTGGAAAAACTGTCTAAATAGATGTTTTAGTAGGATAATAATTTAGTTTTATATTGGGCAAGAAATTAGTGAAAATGATTGAATATTGTATATTAGTTTGTGATATAACCATATTTTAATGAAGTGAAACTACGTAATAACACATAGATACAAAATGTAATATATTCATTATAAAAACGGAAAGAAGAATACATAACAAGTCCAAATTGCTATAATGAATATATACAGAATACATACAATATACTATCTTAACACTCTGTTTTCCTTTGTATTAAGAGATATTTCATATCCAGGACCCCAAGTTAACTAAACTCATCTTTTTTGGGCAATATGGTTTGACATATGAACTTTCTTAAGAAATAATCTCTGAAGTTATATTTGATGTCTTTACTTCTTTCTGGGGCACACACAGTTTTTACTCTTTTTATTGTGATATATTTATTTATGGGAGACCAGGTAGAGCAGTGGTTCTCAACCATCCTAATGCTTTAATACAGTTCCACACATTGGGATGACTCTCAAACATAAAACTATTTTCTCTACTAGTTCATAGCTGTAACTTAGCTACTCATAATCTAAATTTCTGATATGCGTGAAGGTCTTAGGTGACTCCTTTGATATGGTCATTTGACCATTTAAAGAGGTCATGACCTACAGGTTGATAACTCTAATTTAGAGTTAAACAGTAGCAAAAATCTTACCTGTATTGATCTGTGTAGACATGTTAAGCACGGATGTTGGCTCTACCCATGTGAAGCTTCACAGTGATGAAGTAAGAAAGTGATAATCTTTAAATATGCACATGAAAGATATTTTCCAATTATTTTGGCATCCTACTTTTTTGCATTCCTAACATAACTTACATTAGATATTTATTTGTAAATAACTTAGTGTATGTTTTGACACTTAACTATGAGTCCGATGTTTTCCCCAAGGCATGTGCTTGGTGGAAAGGGAAATCAATCCTTGCCTTTCAGCATCAATCTGCCACCACTCTCACAAAACATTATATTTATAACATCATCATACTGATAGTATTGTTTCTTTACTTATTATTTGTTACTAATAAATGCCAAAACATCACCATATGTTGCTGTGTGGTATGGAGTCACATCCTGTTCCAGAACTCACTGAAGGGGAACACAGGCTCTCCATTTTCAATCTTCCCTGGATATGGCTAAGCTCCAGATTCCAGGGGATGTAGTTGCTGGACTCTGAAGCAATAGCTCTCCTTGCTTCCACATTAGCTTTCACCCCTGCTATGGAAACCTGCTCTACAGAACCATTTCCCAAGGACAGTGCTGATGAGATCCCCAGGTAAGGAACTTGAATCTTGGTTCTTTGGACTCACCATGGAAAATTGTCCCTAATTTCTTAGATGTTTCAGGAGTTTGGGTACACAGCTGACTAACACAGAGTCAAAAAAATTCAGAGAGGACAGGAACAAAAAATACTATGGAGTAATAACATATAATTGCCATGATGGATAACATCATAGATAACAATAATACTTGACTAACCCAAAACCACTTAAGACAATGTTTAAAAAAAAGACAACATGATTTTCTAAAGCTATTAATATTGAATATAACATTTTAAAAGAAAATATATAAGAAATAGAATAGAAAGGAAAAAGAAATACTAAAAGTGATTATAAATTTCATTTTTAATGAAAATTAAACAACGCTGATCCTGTTCAAAACAAACTAATGTGAAGTTGATGTAAGTAACATATAATCACCAGTAAGTCAGATTATAACAAAATCAGTACTAAAAAAGGATCTGAGCCATGGTGCATATTATTTTAGTGTGGTATGAACAATACTTTTTCCAGGTAACACTTCATGGGTGTTCTTTATCATGTATGTGCAAGTTTAAGGCAATCTTCCTATCAGTTTAGTGTTTCTGACTTAAGTCATTTTACCCTATAGAACAGCACAGAGACTGTAAAAAGGAAGAGACTGTACCTATTCAACTCATATAGGTTTCCACCTCTTTCTTTTAAGAATGCTGCCACCTGCTCGTTCTTTCTAGATACCTCAAAGGAAAATGGTGTGACACCACTCTGTAAAAGAAAACAAAAAGGCAAGGTGTACATCATAGTGCATTTCTTGACTGAAAATACATCACAGTTCTGTGTACATAAATATGTACTTTAAAGAGTCACAAAGAATAGATTTTCCTTCACTCTGCTGCATTTCCCACATGCAGGTGCTTCCCCTCATTGACAGGTCTTTTCCCTGTCCCACATTGTACTACAAACACTACTACTCTCCAAAATTCTCCTTAAAATACTCATTGGTTCAAAGCATCTACCGCCATGAAGTTTTCCATTCATTGCCCTCAAACCAGAATGAGTGAGCTCAAGTGAAGTCTCTGAAGCAAGGTTTCTCAATCTGTATTTCAAAAAATATTTTTTTTTCCTAGATTAAGAATTACTATCTCGCCCAGACCGTCTGCGAGAGGAAGAGGCCAGAATGTCAGGGTAAGGCACTGAGACGGTTTAGTGGTGAGCCAAGCGCCGGGTGCAGCCTAAAATCCTGAACGAACGTGAGTGACGTCAGAGCCAAGCGAGGGTTGGGGCTCCAGAGCATCCGTTGCTGTCCATCCGTTAATATAGCTGTTGCTGGACCGGAGGAGAGGGCCCAGACAAGGCCTGCAGGCCTAGCACAGCCCGCTGAGTCTCTGCTGTAAGTACAACCAGCGCCCTCTGCACAGCTGCTTACCAATTAAGATGGAGGAGATTTCGTGGGCCAACCTGTATACTAGCAAGCTGGAGGCCATCGCTCAGGAGATCTATGTAGACCTGATAGAGGACTCCTGCCTGAGATTTTGCTTTGAGGTGCGCCGGGCAGTCAAGTGTGGCTACTTCTAGCTGGAGTTTGCAGACACTGGTAGCATGAAGGATTTTAGCACTCAGCCTGGAAACAGTGGAAAACAAAGGAGCATGCCGCCACCCACGTTGCTCGCTTCCTGGAGAATCTAAGTCTGGGTCCCAGCCTGAGCTTCAGCAGTCACCTCCAGAATTCCAGTAGCCACGACACGAAAGAGGGCGACAAGAACAGCAATATTGACTGGTCCGGTGGCTTTGAGGAGTAAGCTAAGTTGAAGAGGAAAAAAAAAAAAAAAAAAGAAACAGAAGACCAATTTCCCCTTAAAGATCCTAGCATTTTTAAACAAGAGGAGAATTTAGGAATTCAGATCCGTTTGAAGAGGTACCCAGTACGAGCTGGCTTTGGAATCTTGGACAGAGAAAGTCCACAGGCATCGTGCTGTATTTTTAGCTCTATAAATACATCTGTACGTACAAGATCCCTGTACTGTCCTTAGTATACACGTGAGCTTCTGTGTATCCAGCATATAAAATTCTTTCACGTCTCAGATTTTGCATCTTCCTGATGTGAAAGAGCTTTCTGCCCAGTTTGGGTGCTGCTGATGGTTAGACCATAGTCAGCTTCAGTGGACTGCTCTGACTCTGATTTTTAAGCCTCCAGTTGGGTGTCTTTGAAGTCAAGCATGAGACTTGGATACTAAAAATAGTCAATTCCCATTTGAATTTGATAGGAAGCCCTGTGACTTTGTCTACGAGAAGTTCAGAGTCACCTGTTTTTCCAAGGGTCCAACAAGGGCCATCCAAAGCCCTGTCTTTCCATTCCACCTACTGACAAAAGACAAGGTGGTTTACAAATGGGTGAAGATTTTGTTTTGATGCTCTGAGGATGAAGAACACGCCCATGACTGCATACCACCTCCATCTGGAAAGTCCATGTCTTGAGTTATATCCTGTGGACATACGTTTGGTGGAACAGTCTTTTTCTATTTTTGAGTTGCTGGTGATGTAACTAGCCCATGGGTCTGACTTGATCGTTATGACAGGTCACTAAACTCCAGAGTTACCACTGAATTACAGAAGGCATCATGGCCCTGAATAATGTGAATGAGTTTAATGCTAAGAGCCCTACACATTTCCTGGCATAGTTGAAGAATCCCTTCTTCCTTAAATTGGGCAGTCACACCTCTGCTCTGGTGAATAAGACTGTGACCATCTTCTCTGTCTTCAACAAGTGGTAGTACGTTATGTCACTTGGCCCTCCAACCTTCTTGACAGCAGGGGCTGTCTTTTTTGTTGTTAGGAGTTGGGAAAAAGACCTCCAAAGTGTCCTGACTTTGGAGGTTTGGTTAGAAGTGTATGGGAAGTGAGTGGCATATCAAAACTGTGCTCTGTTTTAATCCCTAAGTGAGAGTTTGTGGAGGGAGTCCTGAGGTGAGCATATTAGAAAGATGCTGCTGTATTTGACAAGTTTTCTTACCTCATTCTGTGCCCCAGTACAAGGTCCAGCCTCATCCATCTGGCTTAGCTATTGCTCCTTCCGCTGCTCCTCTGCCTGTCTGGTGCAGCTTGCTGTCCCAGGGGCCACTTTGCCACTCTAGTTTTTGTTTTGGACCAGTTTCAGTTCATCTTCCAGTGGTCCTGCCTCTGAAGCCTACACATTTCCCATTTGTTTTGTTGTGGCGGCTCTCTTAAGTTTCTAAGTTTTTATGTTGTTGCTTTTGTTTTACCTGTTTTTATGAAAGACTTGGAGGAGAATCTTGTCCTGGTTCCCTTTTTGGATTGAAATGGGGAAATAACTTAATTTTTTAATTTATAAAGCAGTGGCATGTCTGTTCCTCTTATATAAGACTGCCTTGCTAATATGCATGCCCCTTCTTTGTCATGTTTCATGAGTTCTTTCTCCCATTGCTCTGGGATGCTGCCTCTTAGGACTTACTCCAGAATTGTGAATGCTGGTATAGGCAAGGACAGAGCTGGTTCTGCTCTACTTTTATAACCCTATTTTGTACATATCTTCCTTTTTCCAGGAGCTAGTTGAGCTTTTATGGACTAATTTGGATTACTCACGAGTTAAGGAGACCACAGTGATTGGGGCTTGATATCTGTTATTGCTTTCTCAGAGTTTTACTTCTCAGGGTTGGGGCCTAGTTACAGTTTGAGGCCAAGAATTTGGAGACCTTAAGAAGAACCAAACCTTGGCATGAGCTAAACTTACTTTGAAAAGGTTCCTTGCTACACGAGTTCTTTAAAAAAAACCTTCAGTGAATTCTGGAAAAAGAATTCTGAGACTCTTGCCTATTAAAGTCCTTGGGAAACATGACGAAAGGAAGGAAGGCTGTGGCCCACTCACTCTTGCCTTCATACAGGGGCCTCAAATGTTACTCTAATAATTTTCCCCTGGCCATTTCTGGTTGTAACATAGAGATTTGTGTGGTGGTTTGGGGTAATGACTTGCTCATATTGCTTCCCTTTTTTGTTGCTTTTCTTTCCTGTCATTTCCATTAGGGCCATAGCTCTCCACTCTGTAGATATAAGGTGGCCTCAGCCCAGCTATTATTGCCCTGAGGGAACAGACTACTTCCTGGGGAGCTAATGCTCTCTACCATATAGTTGACAGTGGTTAGGAACTCTCCTGTCCCCTACCTTTCCTGTAACAACAGAATGCTACCCTTCCTCTTCAATTGATTGTATTGACTGCCCTGTAATCCTATTACGTATCTGAGTGTGTGTTTGTGTGTGTATGGGGAAAGGGGTTCTTTAAATTTTCTGTGGTTTGTGGTTTTTTCTTCCATAGATTAGTTCCCACCACCACATGTCCAGGGGCCACGGCCTGGCATAATCGCATGCTGGGATCATTGGGGTAGGGTAGTGTGAAGTTCACCACTGTCCTTTGTTTTGGGGATTAATATTTTTTAATAAGTAATCCTTCCTCTACAAATAGCTAATTACCTCTGTGTTCCCCCTGCTCATAAGGCTGCTGGTATCGATAAATTGCATTTTTCCGTTGCTAAACAGTATTAATAAAATTTGGAAAAAAAAGAATTATTATCTCCTACACTTAACAGAATTCCTTATGTACATGAATTTGAAAAAGTATTAAAAATCTTGAGATTTTTTTAATGATTAAATTTCCAAACTTGCTGACACTCGTTTGACAGTATACCTTCTCATTTTCCATTCTATTTCATCTCTGAGAGATAAACCACCTGTGTAATCTCTCAACTGCAACAGATTTCTGTTGATTTTTGAAAGCACTCTTCTTTATATTTTTATTTACTTTTATTTCTTGTGTGTATGTGATGTGTACGGGCCCAAATCCATTATTTTTTAATTTGAAAGTAAGGCCCAATTCAAAGAACAAAATGTGCTGCATTTTGTTCCTTTTTGACTAACTACCACAAATGTGAAAAATGCATTTGGAGGAAAAAAAAGGGTTTTTAATTATTAAAAAATGTTTTACTATTCATAAAAATCAGTGAAAGTTCTTGAGCTTTGGCATGTGGGAAATGGATCCCAGACTCAGTGCTAGAAGCATGTTGGGAATGAAGTTGAATGGTCTTTACCTTTGTTTTTGCATGAACATCTATGTTTCAAGTACTTCTCTAGAAATTACTCTGTTTGCATTATACACAGCAGAGTGGAGCGCCATATTTCCATTGATACCTGTCATGTGTGGATCAGCATCTTGCTTCAGCAATACGGAAACACATTTCAGGTTATTCATCTCTGTGTCATGTGGCTTCTACACAAAGATATAGATTTTCAATTCAAGGAAGTCAAGATAACCATTGCTACAATGGCATTGGATAGTTTTCCATATTGGGACCAATTGCTTAGGTTATGTACACTATCCTTTTTGAGACAGGGCCTTCTTAAGTAGCCCAGGCTTGCCTAAGTTCAAAATCCTCTTACCCCAGTTTTCCCTGTGTGTGAATTTCAGGGGTGTGCCACAATACCTAGATGTGGGCGGGTTGTTTGTTTTGGGGGTTGGGGGCCTTACTATTTTTGCCAACTTCACATGGGCTCCAGACATTTGAAGAGAGGGAACATCAGATTAAAATTTGCTTCTATCCTGATTGGACTAAGAGTAAGTCAGTGGAGCCATTTCGTGATTGAGATTGATGTGGAAGGGACCAAAACTTGGGTTGGTGGCCTGACTGGACAGTGGTCCTGAGTTGCAAAAGAAAGCAAGTTGAGCAAGTCAATGAAAAGGCAGCCTTCCCCTGTGGTATGTGCTTCTGTTCCTCCCTCCAGTTTCCTGGCTTGAGCTCCTGTGGTGGACTGTGCTGTGTAAATGCAAGCCAAACAAATATTTGTTTCCCTGAGTTGTTTTTGGACACTGTTTTATCACAGCAACAGAAACCAAACAAGGACAAGATCTAATCCATTTCATGCTGAAACTGCTGTCTAATCACTACCTTAATCAAAGGTGTGCAACCTAGCCTTCATCATCGTGGACATTAATATTGCAGTTGTTTTCGATGAGCAACTTTACCATATCTGGATGGTTATAAATACATACACAGTGCAGTGAAGTCCTACAAATCAAAGAGACATTTTAGGAAATTATGGAGTTCGAAGACAAAATATATGCGAGGTTCAACTGGAATTTCCTTATGTCACCACTCAACTGTTTGTTTTCTGTACTAAGGATACAGTGCATGGATGCTCAATTCAAGGCAAGTAATATATCACAAGTCTTATCGCTGTTCAGAAAAGCCTGTCTGGCAAAAAGGAGAGCACACAGTAAGTTAAAGAAGGCTGAGATTTGAATTCTCATCTAATCTATTACCTAATAGTACTTCTTGGGCTTTCTATTATCCCCATAACTCAAGTTCTTCATCCATAGCTGGGAGATTAAACAGTAGCTGTCTTACATGACTCTACATGGATGCTTCAGTTTAAGTCTGCACCCAAGAGCTTATCATTTGGTGGATAATGATTATTCTTCCTGCTGCTGTCTAACACAACATCTCAATGTAGATTAATCACAGAATTCTACATAATGTACAGATGCAATTTTTATTCAAATATGTTCAGTAGGGTTTTAAAAATTATATTGCCCAGACTGGCCTTGAACTTGGTAATCCTCCTAACTCATCCTTCTTGAAGGTAGGGTTGCCGACCAGTACCACAGTGACTACATTATTCTTTTTTTGACATTTTGGCATCTCTGGCATTGTGATACCTCTTGTAATTCATGATATTCTATAACTGTAATTAGTAATAGTTTTAACTTTGCCATTATACAAAATAAAAGGTTACCATGTAGTCCATTGTACCTTACATTAAACAATATATGACACAATCCACAAGTTCATGGCAAATCATGTATCTATGTACATTTTAACCACATAAACTACTATGGGCAAAGAGGTTTAGAACAACAATGACAAAAGTCAAAACTCTAAAATCTCAGTCATCAATATTTTGATTTTTTAAAAATAAATTTCTTCATACCCACAAGGAACCTTTCTATATTTGCTGCCAACAGCAAAATTACCTTCCATCAGGTTATAGATTCAGTGTTCATGGTATTCCAGACTAAAATAGGTGAAAAAAACCAGACCATCTTTGGTTGCCTTATAGCCATTTACACTTCCATGGACTCATAAAAAAGTCGGGAAAATCTCTGTAAAAGGAGATAGCCCATGGCATCATAGCTCCCTTGCTTTGATTTTCAAGAAGCTTTAAGCCAAAAAGAACCTAGTTAAATGAGCATTGCCAATTTTATTCAACATGAAAAAAATTAAAGAATATAAACACATCCTATGTTTCTAATATTTACTACCACACTTCAAAGGTCATTCTACATTAAATGAAATGTGGCATTGTTTTTAATTATGTGATCAATTTTGTAGCATGTGATATAATTTTACTAAAGAACAACTATGTGCTTAATTACTTTTTACAATAGTCTACTTTCATAACATATTTTTGTTTTTGTTTTTCTTCTTTTGTTTTGTTGAAAAGGGGAGAAATATTTCTGTTAAAATTAAGGCAAGTTTTAACTTTTTTAACTTCTTGATTTGGCAGGGAATTAAAAGGTTTATGTGAGGACATCCTACTGGGACTCTAGGTAAGAGAAATATAGGAGAATGGGGAAATAGAAGGATCCAGAGGGTCCTAGAAACCTATAAGAAGAACATCGAGATGGGTGGATTGGGGCCCGGGGGGGTTGCTCAAACTACTGCACTATCCAAGGACAAAACAAGTAGTAAACATGGAACCCTTACACTGATCTAGCCGATGGACAGGACATTCGCCACAGTTATGTGGAGAGCAGGGACTGACTCTGACATGAACCCATATTTGACCACTTCCCCTTGGTGGGGAGGCCTGGTGGCACTCAAAGAAAGAATAAGAGGCTACTAAGATGAGACTTGATAGTCTATGACCATATAATGGGGGAGGAGGTCCCATTCGGCCATAGACCTAGGGAAGGGGAACAGGGTGAAAGCAGGAGGGAGGGAGGAACGAGAGGATATAAATGAGTGGATAATAATGGAGATGTAATCTGAATAAATTAATAAAAAATAAAATAAAAATGGAAGAATTGACAGGCGTGTTGGCACACACCTTTAATCCCAGCACTTGTGAGGCAGAGGCAGGTAGGTTGCTGTGAGTTCAAGGCCAACCTAGTCTACAAAATGAGTCCAGGACAGCCAAGGCTACACAAAAAAACCCTGTCTTGAAAAACAGGAAAAAAAAAAAGAAGAATCTTAAGAGACAGTCAAATGTTTATGCTGTATATTAAATAAATAAGTAACATGTAGGGAGTAAATAGAATGACAGAATGGATAAAAAAACTGTTGAAAAATCCAATATTTTTAATGAAAACAGTTATAAAACAAGATAGTTTCTAAGCAATAAATTATTCTTCTGTATTTGTATGCAGATCCAACATAGAAGACTAAAGAACCCCACAGACCTACACTAATGAGTGAAAAGCATGTGGAGTATTGAAAGGCTAACCCTGAATGGCACTACTGCCAAGAGGGGCTGAGGCAATAACTAAGTTTGTAAAGTGCTTGTCCTACAATTCTGAGCTCCTGAGTTCAGGAACCCCAGCACCTGGAAAAACTAGTTTTGGACCAGTAGAGACAGAATAATCCCAGAGCTTGCTTTGCTGCAGATCTGGGTGAATCAGTAAGCTCTAAAACAGTAAATAAAACACAATAGGGATGTGGGTGAGTGAAAGAATGTGCCTTAACTGAGGTCTAGGGACCACATTAAGACTCAGAAAGGAACCACAAGGACTTTTTGAGTATGATCTGCGGAACCAACAAGGCAGAACAGACCTGCCCAGTAGAGTTGCCTACCGACCTTCAGGCACTTACCTGTACATGTGTGAGGCACACACTCAGAATTGTGCATGTGAGCATATATGCACATGCTCACATGCATGTGTGCTCACATGCACACGAAGATTTTTTAATGAGTTGGAAAGCAATAAAGGATTCAACCTCTAAGATTCATACCTATACCTACATATGCACAACATGTATGCTGAGGGGTTTGTGGTAAACAGAGTTATATTCCCTGTTTAAAATTTCCTAAGACACTTAACAAACATGGGTCACACTGACATAAGATTGTCTTTAGTAACTTTTCTTTGTGGGTTTAACATTGATATCATTTTTAAAAGTTTATCTCATGATGCATTTTTCTGCAGTGAATATAAATTAGCATTAAAACATATATGTTAAGAGCTGGAGAGATGGCTTGGTGGCCAAGAGCTACAGTTTTTCTTATACAGGATCTGTGTTTGAGTCTGCTCACCCACAAGGCAGTTCAAAACCACCCATAACTCTAGAGGATCCAGCACCCTCTTCAGACACATGCGATATATAAAAAATTACATGCAAACCAAACACTCACATACAAAAATCTAAACAATCTTAAATATATACTTTATAATAAAATACATATTAATTAATATGTAAAATAAAATACATGCCATCGTATTAATTAAATCAATTTAAAGCATCCAATAAACTCCTGTAAATTTGGCATTGTATAAGGATTCAGAAACGAGGTAGATTTTACGGGTTTGCTTCCTCTAAAGAAAGTCTAAGAACTAGATCCTACCAAAGAGTGCAGGTCCCAGATGCTTAGGTGTCTAAGGCCAGCAGAAATCACAGCAGGCTCAGTGAAAGCAGAATCAAACACTCCCCACACACACAGCTCCCCATCCTGGCCCTGACTGTCCCTAACAGTCCCTATCCCTGCTACCCTTCTCCTCTTCCAGGCCCTATAACCTGTTCCTCTCATCAGCTTTATGCACATCATAACCACAGGAGTTTATTGAAGTACTCTACTGTACACAAATCACCCATGCTTGCAGCCCTTTGGAACTGACCCACACGTACATATTGGGGGATGTTGTCAGTAGAATGTTCCACTTGCTATTCAATGCATCCATAGCCCAGGCAGAAATCCCACAAGCAGGAGTAACAGTGTGGCTGATCTGGGGCACTTGGTGTTGTTGGCTCTTGTCCTTCACAATCAGGCTTTATTATGAATTTATTAATCAAAGGTATCTTCCTTACAGCCTGGCTACTTTAAGCAAAAGGGAAAGGATGTTAAAGAGGACCTCCAGGAATCAATTCTGTGGGGTGAATTCCTTAGCATCTCCTGGCAAGCATGCAGATCCTCTTGCAGATGGAAGCAATTGCACCACCGCGGCCTTCTCGCTCTACTTTCCGCTGCTTCTCCTTGTTGGTCAGCAACTTCTGGACTCTTCTCTAGTCCCCTCCTCCCCTTGATGGTTGATTTGGAACACAATAGCCTGGTTAGAGTCTCTGGTCCTTTTTCTTAATTTTAGACCCAGTATAGCTCCTCTCACAGTGTCCAGCTCAGTGGGGTTTCCTTGGTGTTTCCAAGGGGCAAAGCCTGCCAAGACTGCTTTCATGTGCAGCAAAGCATGCCACCCTTCCACATTCTTCCTCTCAAGCCCAACACTGAAACTTAGAAACACAGACAAATATCTCCACCAAGCACCTATACATATAGCACTTCTAGGCTATATAACTTAAGATTATACTGTGAACTCTTATCTAAAGATTTATAATTTGCTTATTGTGTATGATGTTAAAAATTTAAGATCAACACTTGTTTAAAACATATATATCTATGTATATGCTTGTAACACAGATGTTTTTAAATAGCAACCATGTGGACCACATGATCTGTAGCCTGCCATGTGACTCCACCATCTTGAGATAGCCACATGGTATATGGCAACAATTTTAGAACCTCTTGGTCCCAATGAGCTCTCTGCTTGTTATAAAGGTTAATTCAGATTAACAGGCTGCTGTATTGCAGACTTTGGAAATAGGTAACTCTAAAAGATACTTTTAAGTAAAAGGAATTAATTTTAGAGATATTCGATTGTTTACACTTAAATTTTGGGTTTTGTCTTCTAAATTTATGCTTCGTTCTCAAAAAGGTAGAAATCACATCTGGAGGAATATGTTTGGCTCTAATTTGTTTTTAAATTGCCCACTACGGCCTCTAACACCATGTGGGTGGCCACCATATTGACTCACTGATAAAAAGGGTGGGGCCATATCCTCTGGGTCATCTTGGCTAAGGGCAGTCACATGGCTGGAGGGCATCTTGCCATAGCCTCTCCACAGTCTTGGTAGTCACAAGGATAACAGACATTTGGTTGCAGAAGACACAAGCCTCTCTATTGAATGCTGCCAACTACATTGAGTTGCCTTGCTTAGCACCAAGGGCAACCTCTGTCCTATAAGCTAGCTTTTGCTGTTCAGTCTTAGTGATGAAATGTGCCAGAATAAGCAAGATTGCCAGTCCATCAGTGAACTGTATCTGTGATTAAAAGTTTTGCTTTGATATTAGTTCCTGAATATATTTAAAGTTTTACTAATTATTGATGCAGTTTATGGTCACCTATATCAGTCAATCAGTTGCCTGATAGTTAATGAAACAGTTCCAAGAGGATACTGCTCATTCTCTCAGTGGGGTAGATGGTTTTTCATTGTTCAAACCTTTGTATATTGATACAAATTTAAGGTTATATTTTAATTAAAACATTCTATGTATCAACTCTTTTAAGGTATTGTGCCTATGTAATTCTTAAAAATGCTATGTACAGTTCCATTCCTTTTAAGAAGCAACTATCACAAACCGTTTATGATAATTAAAGCTTATGGTTTTGTTAGGTACTAGTTCAGTTTATCACATGTGTTTTCTAAAATAATCAGCCAATATATAGATAAGAACAAGTAATTCAGTATACTAAAATTAGACAGATGTAGTCCTCTAGCATGTATCTGCAGATTATAGATTATATCATTCTACGTTTGTAAGATGTAGTTTAGAGAACATAGCTAAAGACAGACAAGGATTAAACACAGGTATTCTGGTCCTCAAGCTTGTCAGAGATCTGCTGAATATGTCCTTAAATATATTTAAGCTAATTATGACAGAGGATTCTGCATCCTAGCAGTAGCCCCCACGGTCTCTGAGAAGATTTGGCATATGACTGCAACTCTGAACTGAGGTTTGTAGCCAATGAGCAAAACTATGCCATGGATCAGCCTAACTGTGGCCATACTGGATTCCTGGAGCGTCATTGTCGCGTGTGGCTGAACACAAGGTGAGGTCAACATCTTCTGTGTTCTCCTTCCACAGAAACAGCTTCTTGTCATCTGTGCCTCTGTGCCTGATGGACAAACTCTTTATGCCTATGGTGCTATGTCACCACAAATGACAACCTATACAACTGTCTAGTACCAGGATATGGTTAGTCATCTCTGTCATTCTGATTGGTAAATAATATTGTCTAGGTTATAATTTATCCTTCTCAGGTCTCTGATTATATTGCTGGGTAAGTTAGTGGGAGACTGGCAGCTAGAGGACAATTAGATACTCTATTAATAGATTCATTAGCTAGTCAAAAGTGCTAGGTACTAGGTCTCTTCTTATTTAAAAAGACAAACAGGCTTGCCTTGCTCACAGGCTTCATGTTAAATGGTGAACAGTGTAACTCAACTGCCTGTGTCTCTTGGTGAATAACTGGATAGAAAAAAGGTGTGGTTTATATAAGGTCTGAGGATATAAAAGTTTAAGTTATGCAAATCTAAAGTATTTCAGGGTTTGAGAAAGCATTTAAACATTGATATATGCAAGATAAGAATGTTAAAAGGTCTAAGACAT
The DNA here is from genome assembly GCF_964271855.1 of Acomys minous. Classification (NCBI taxonomy): domain Eukaryota; kingdom Metazoa; phylum Chordata; class Mammalia; order Rodentia; family Muridae; genus Acomys; species Acomys minous. Next base: position 77,577,279 of record NC_140492.1, on the reverse strand, counting down.
TTTTCCAAAAAGATGTTTTACGGTTATCTACAAATGTTAGAGAGTCTAAGAAAGTGTTTCAAGTTCATAAATGCAAATATTTGAGGATCTAAGAGAATTTTAAGGTACATAAATGCAAGTTACAAATTTCAAATGAGATCAGTAGAGTTATAATAAGCTGGTAGAGTACTGGATGCTTATAAATCAGCCCCAAGCTCAAGATTTTAATTTCCCTTTGGTTGTATTCTGAATATAGAGTGCAGTGTGCTTCTCACCATGCTATAAATGAGTCTGTCCAATCTGTATATCAAGTCTTCTGGACTGAGAAAAGAATGTTCATGCTTTTACTGGGTTCCAAAGACATAAGCCTACTCCAGCTGTCTTATAGACACAATTTTAATTTCTGTCCCTAGTTTGTATTTGTCTCAGTAGATTTTTACCTGGCTAACAGACTCCATCCAGAGCTGCTGAGATCTGGACCTGTTGGAAACTGATATAAACCAGTCCCACAGATATGACTATTCCCTCTCTCTTCAATTGGATCAGCTAAATTGATGCTTTTGATAACTGCCCCATTAGCTTTTGACTAGCTTTTCAAAAGCTAGGGACTAAACAGGGACCCTAATGGCAGCAGGGAGAAGTTATAGAAGAAAATGCTAAGTCAAGGGCAACTCTCTGGCATGAGGGACAAATGGCTACAAGAAAATAGACTCTTAGTTAAAACAGCCATGCTTTGTGCCCTCACTTATATCAAGCAAAGATTGGGTGCCATCCAGCTAATAGTCGTGAGGGCATAGTACCTTGTCCTACAACAGGCCAGCTTGGAGGAATAAGTTTCAGGAAGACCCATAACTGGGTCTTCAATGAACCTGTCGGGGGTGGGGGGAATGTAAGGACAAAACTAATGCCATATTCTATATGTAATGTATATTCTGCGTCTAATGCTTTGGTCTGTGAATGTTCTGTGTGTACTTGTACTCAAGGTGACTCCACTTCTTCCCGTATACTGGAAATGACCACGTACTGTTGTAAACTAGACCTGCCAGCAGTCTCCAGACACTGCACCAGAGCAATTAGATACAATAAGCTCCTAATGTTCCTCGGAGATTAAACAAACAAACAAACAACAAACAACAAACAAAAAACCCCAAAAAAACCAAAAAACTCCCCCTTGAGATCCAGGCTCCACCCAACCTGCCTGAGTGTTGACATTCCTGTGTGACCCATGACTTTCCTTTGAGATACAGCCTGCACCCAACCAGCCTGAAGGTTGACATTCCTGTGACCCACAACCCCTGCTTCTGTTTTTTCCCCCTTATAAACCCATTACCCTTGAAGCTATGGTGTCACTTTCCTATCCTGCTGTGTCAGGAAAGATTGTGACCCAAAGCTCAAGCCCATAATACAGGACTCTATGTATGTTATATCGGTACTGAGTCTTGGTGGTCTTTTTTGGGGTTCTTGTGATCTTGGTGATCTGTGTATTACAATAGAAGTCCATGGCCACTCAGGCCCACGCTGTCCTCCCTGCCCTCCCCTTCTGCCACCCACTTCCTCCCGAACCCAACAGTAAAACTTAGAAACACAGGCAACTATCTCCACTGAACCATAGCCACAGGAGTAAGTGTCCTACCAGGGCAAGTCTGTGATTCATTCTGACCAGAATTTGTTTTTTGGTCACCTAGCAACTAGGAAGCATGGTTGCACATGAGTGCACATACACACGATAACATGCTACACATGCCTACTTCGGACTCCAGCGAAAGGAACCCAGACTGCCTCGCACAGCTTACCTGAGAAGCCCTGTCAATTGCAGCTCTGATGCAGACTTTTCATGTCTGGCCTCCAAAGGCCAAGCAAGCATTGAGGGGAGCTGGGTGATGGTTCAGATGCTGTGGTCAACAGCTCAGGAGACTCATTCATCACATCCCCAGAGGCCCTGAGGCTGAACCCTGTGAAAGGCATTTTGCCTGATGTATGTATTCAGACTACTTCCATTCTTTTCATTTTTCAGCATTTTAGAATTGTTACCATTAGTCAGACTCTCAAGTGATTCCTGTCCCCTTAAGTTAAAGTGTGTCTGATTCCTTGTTTAATGTGATTTTCTCAGCATTTTAGAATTGTTACCATTAGTCAGACTCTCAAGTGATTCCTGTCCCCTTAAGTTAAAGTGTGTCTGGTTCCTTGTTTAATGTGATTTTCTTAGATTCCTAGAAAGATAAAGATAACACCTGATTTTGATATCTCTAGTCTTTTCTAGTGCTTAATTAAAAATTTATGTTCCAGAACTCTTGGATGTGTCCGAGCTTTTGTAAATTCTGCAAACACAGACAGTATGAGAAGGATATGCCACTGCTGCCCTAAAATTCTCCCCTAATGTATTATTTCTTTATGGGTTATATTTAAAACGGTATTTAAAATTAGGCAGTATACAGAAATATAACTGATATTACTGCCCTGATCTCATATCGGGAACTACTGCCGGACAAGTTTCTGAAGAGCAGGTTCAAAACCCAGTCTACCAGATCCTCTGCAGTTGTGACTCAAAATGGAAGAGAGAAAAACCCAGCTATTGTCTCAGAGTTTACTATCCACAACTCTTGGAGTCTGAAATTCTTGGCCATAGTCAAGAAGGTAGGGCTTGGTAAAGAATTGTCCTTCCGTGAATTTGTCAAAGGTTATGAGTCATAAGGACTCAGCGTTACAAAGAAATACTTGTTGAGCACAAAACCATCCAGGTAGTGGTTTCAGCATATCTTCATGAATAAATTATTCAAAGAGAAGCTTAAAATAAAAAAAAATCTGGTGCCTTCTGAGAGTTCTAGAGAAGGATGCTTAGAGGCAGAAATCAACTTCATGGTCTACCAAACCAAACTCTTGGAAGAGAGTATCTGTCTCAAGCCAATACCAAAAAACAGAGACAAAGTGAAGTTTCTCTAGGAGTGTGGAGGATAAATGAAAGAGGAATACTAACTACATGAGCACGTAACTGAAATGCCATCAATTACTGCAGCCACCAGGACAAAGCATGTGGGAGAACCAAAGCATCCCCTCTCCCTCTGTATGGGAAGTGGGGGCTGTGGTTTTAACTGGGATAAACTCCATGTCTTCAACATAAGAAAAAGTTTCAGTGACCAATCACAATCAACTCTTGAAACACAAATGTAATTTTTATGAAAATTTCCAAGTAAGGTACATTAGGAAGCCATAATAAAATTCAGATACTAAATGAGTTTCCATATGAATGTTTAAAAAAGGTTTTTATATTTCACAGTGAAGCAACACCTAAAAAAAAAAAAAAAGCTAAAACCAAATGCTAAAGAATCTGTCTAGGGCATTGCAGGTGAGATGCTGGATGGGTATTTACCACTGGTGTTCCATCCCTCATGGCAAAAGAAGAGTAAGATGTTGCTTTATACTCAAAATGGGCATTAGCCAGATCAAGGGTAAACTACAGTTATTTTCTTACTTAATTTGTATCTTAACATATCTGGAATGCAGACTTACTTAGGAAACTTCAAATCTGAAGCTACATTGTCTGGAAAAACTTGTTCTTATTTAGTTTTATATGTGATGCATCTGTATAGATGAGATGAAGACCTTTTGCCTCTCAGCTTGTATGTGTCCTTTGTAATTGTAAATTGCATTTGCTGGAGAATGGACTCTTCTTTCGGTTTTCTAGTAGTACATCTTATTTTGCACATGAGTATGATCTGTAGTCCAATGTCACTAAAGAGTTTATGATACAAAAAAAGATACAAAATCATTCTTTTTCATTTGTTGATTGTATTCTTAATAATGTAACCAACAGCTTCCTACATTTAGCACATTTTAGACAATATTTTCAATCTCAGTTACCTCTTTCCTTAATTATCTTTATTTAATGTTTGCTGTGCCATAATATTTTATGCTAGATTTACCAATATTATCTAAATAATCCTTTTTATTCAATTTTTCTAGAGGTTGAACAAAAGGCTTTGTGACCATTATAGGCAAATGATTTCTCCCTCTTAGCTGTGTCTCCAAGACAGTTAATATTTTAATTTATTAGTTATCAGATGATCTGATGAAACATTGTTTACATGCTAGAAAAGTGATATCCAGTGCAATATGCCACAGCAGGAGAAAGGTTGAGATAATGATTCTATTCTGTTGTACACAGAACTGAGGGTACCATGCTGGTCCCTTGAACCTCTATATGTTCTATAACAGTGGAAGCAACAATCTCAAGAGGTAAAATAGATAAGTTCTTCAAAAACCTCAGAGACTTACAGAATATGGCATTTAAGGATGTTTTTATTATGTTAAAGATTCATTGCCAAGAAGACAGGTTAACTCCTGGCAATGCCCAGCCTATCTCAAAGAAAATGATGAGCATCCAAGAACCTCTTTATGGAGATGGCTTCAAAAAGCCAGTAGACAAAATGTCCTCATTTCGGCCACAGACAGAATCTGCCTTGTAATGGACAAGTTGGACGTGGGTAGAGTCGAGAGCCAAACTTTGTAAGACAGGGTAAGGAAGTCCTCAATAGTTCCTGCCTCACAAATGTGCCTGTCAGATAGACTGAGCCAGCAGGCTGAGGATTATGCACCAACACTATAGAGAGTTTTGGGTAACTGTTCAATCAGCAAACTGTCTCTGTCATTTGTTCACTTCGGAAGCTGCTAACTTGCACTTCCTGTTTACTCAGGTAGTTAATTTTATGCCTTCTCAAGTCTCTGATGGTGTTGAAGACTAGAGAATTTATTTTTATAATTAAGCTTAGTTGTTTAGGGGTTAAGATGTTTTTACGCCTAAGTAGATGTTATAAGTTGATAGAGATGAGATATGATAGATATTGATTTACATTCAGAACTGTAGACTCACCAAAATAGGAAAGATTTCTTTCTGTTTTTTTCTTTTTTGCCTTTCGGTATCTTTTTAAATTTTAATTGTATTAATTTATTCAGATTACAACTCAACTGTTATCCCATCACTTGTATCCTCCCATTCCTCCCTCCCTCCTGCTTTCACCCTATTCCTCTCCCCTAAGTCTAACACCGAGGGGGACCTCCTACCTCACTACATGGTCATAGGCTATCAAGTCTCATCTTGGTAGCCTGCTTATTCTTTCTATGAGTGCCATCAGGAAAGATTTCCTTTTCAAGATTGTCAAATACAAATAGCCAAAATACTATGAATGGAACGTGTATATAATTCCTGATTGCTTCATGATAGTTCCTTCTGTATGTAGTTTATTATATGTGTGCTTAATAATATAAATGTATATGTAAAATGTAAAAAATAAAAATAAAAAATATTTTTAAAAGAGAATTTATATTTTATGCAACTCTCACCACAGTGTCTTTCATACATACAAGGCCCCTGGAAACCACACTAGGTAGTGAATACTCGAGAACCTAGGTGAATCCAAATGATCCTCTTCCCATTAGAGAGGAGTCAGAAAATAGTCAATATTACTATAAAATGGGTGACTTCCTTTTGTATCATTTCTTTGAGTGTTATGGAATTTCTACCTGTGGTAATGATTATTGACCAAGGGCCTTATATAAGTTAGGGATATACTCATATCGACAACCAGTCTTAGCCCATTTTTCTGTGGAAGAAACGGTCTATTCCTGTCTTTGAAAAACCCAACATGATCCAACAGGTCTGTGTATATGTCAAGTGAAGCAACAAAATTTTTCTCTATTTTGTGAGAATATTTTGGCATCTAGTGAAAGTTTGAGTAGATAAACAGTTTGCATGCATAAAAAAGTAAAACAAGCTTCATGTCATATAGTACTCCTTGAGAACTGTCAGCTTATGTTGCACAGCTACTAATGTAGAGATATTTCAAGTTAGTGGAAGGCAATAGAAGCTGGTTCTGAGCATCTTACACTGCACATGAGAAAGAGACAAGAGCTAGAACTGATGTCCTTCTTAGCATTGTCCTCAGAAGGGTACAAGATAGTAAGCACACTGTCACTCTCGAGCTTTGCAACAACAGCAGCTGAAAATTCTCTCACAATGTCTTTATCCCTGGTCTGTATCAGTCATCTGTTTCATTATGCTATAAAGGACACTAACCCTAGATATAGTTTCCCTATGCCAGAGGTGTTTAACCTAAGTGCAACAATTTTAAACCAATACCTAAAGAAGATACTCTGTTTCTTTACAGAGAATGCATTAGTACACTAGCTAGGAATTGTCTCTGCACTACTAGTTCTTAACAAAAGACAACAAGGTCATTTCTAACATGCTAACACTTTCTGTCTGTCTGAGTGTCCTGCAAAGTTATCACTGAACTCATAAGTTTAGTGTAAGTATTACCACTTTACTCGGTTTTTTTTCTTATGTCACCTTGAAGATGACAGTACAAAAGAAAAAAGTTGTATTTACTAAGGATAAGACTTTACTGTTTTAAAATCTAATTTAAAATTTTTTAATTTAAAGTCTCAAATGACCAGAAAATGTAAAGATAGGAAACAGAGACTTGTTGAGTACACTCGGAGATAGACATTTTAATCTTTACTCTGCCTTATAGTCTCTATAATGTAAAAAAGTGCAGTTTTAGACTGAAAAGTTCTCTTTTAAAATTAGTTTCTACCTGTTTTTATGTCTGTCTACTGATTCTAGAACACTGCATGTCTGTCTACTTGGGCACATGAACTTCTGGACATCAGTCTCACACATACCAATTGTAATTTGACTCTCCCTAAACTATCCAAAACTTCTACGTACTCCAGTTGTGAATCATTACCTCCATGGGAAGAGATCTCCAGAGACCTTCCTTCCTACTTTTCCAACTATACATGAACTGGATCATTCTAAATTATATGATAGTGTTACAGGAAGACAACATTGTCACTTTCCTTCCTGGACACTGGATTCATATGAAAGGCCCTTTATATTCTGTGTGGCACCTTATTCTGTTTTTTGAGATAACTCATGACACAGGTGACCAATTTGGGCTTCAATTGACAGTTGTCCCCTAAGGCAATGTGTTTTTAGGAGTAATAATTTGAATCCCACGTAGAACCTTTGGATTTAAGAGAAGGAAGCCCCATCATGACTCTTCATCATCTATGCATAAAATAGAGGTTTTCTTTCATGCCAAGTCTAGAGAGCCTGACTGATGTATAAATAATTTTTTTGTGTGCCACAATTGTCCTAGCACTAAGATAATAAGTCATTTGGACTGCTGTAAAGCACATGTGAAATCATTCATAGTGTGTTTTATGGTCTAAAGCCAGCCAATATTTGGGCTTTTAAGAGGTCCTGGACCAGTAATAACCACAAACCTGGAAGATACTGGCAGAGTCTGTCTCAGCAGACAGTCAAGGATCACCATGTTGCTGAACTACATCATTCCAGGCATTCTCAGAAGAGCAGCTAAGCAAATCATTCCACTGAAGAGATAAGTTGTGTGTTTAACTTTTTGGCTTCTCCAATGCTTATATATGTGCTCACAAGAACTTTGTACCCTCTACATTTCACCATTTCTAAGTTTTAAAAGAAAAAGTAGATGTACTAGCATGGTTGAATGCATTGCCTCTCTGTGGTGAGTCTAATTAATTCAGGCAAGCACAAGAGAATTAAAAACAGCTAACCAAGGACCAAAGAAAGCGGGAAATGATATTAGCTTTGATTACCATTCAAAGGCCACTTAAGAGACTTTTCTATCTCTGTGTAGAAATCATTTGACAATCAATAGTATAAGAAAAATATGACACATTAAAACAACACATATCAGGAAATTGTTGACAATCAAAATTATGCTTGAGCAACAAATAATCTTTAGTAACTACTTTGTAAAATTGTAGTCTTCAGTTGACCTATCTCTTGGTAGATTTCTGGTTAAGTTTTTGCCATAATATTAGTAGTTTTACTAATCATAAAGACCATTTTTGAGACTTCATATTTTTTCCAAAGTTACCTTTACTTTATTTTTTATTTAATTAATTTACTCATATTACATCTCAATTGTTATCCCTTCACATGTACCTTTCCATTTCCCCCTCCCTCCCTCCTTCATCCTATTCCCCTCTCCAAGGTCTGTGACGGAAAGGGAACCTCCTCCCCCACCGTATGATCACAGCCTATCAGGTCTCATCCTTGTAGTCTGCTTAGCCTTTCTCTGAGTGCCACCAGGCCTCCTCAAAAAGAAGTGGTCAAGAGACTTGTGTTTTTAACCCAGTAACTATTCCTGGGATAAGCATTAAAATCATAAAAACAATCCTTACCACAGGGAAGAAAACCATCTTTTCTCTTATTACAGTTGTGTCCTTTACTCTACACACATACCCATTAACAAAAGGCACTTGGATTCTGCATTGATATGCTTAGAGGTAACATGCAATACAGCCATTTGGGGGGTGGGGTTCATCATATAGTGTCTTTGTTTCCCCAAATTCAGCTTAAAGACTTAAGAGTCCTGATGTTTCCTCAAGCCATCCATTTACTGTTTCTCTTGGGACATTTCCATTTGATGGATTTGTTGCTTGCCTTCAGGTGTTTCATTGGTTCCGTGGTCTCTAAATGTCCTTGTTGGGCTGCTTCAGGTCTAGAGCCACCTGAGACTTGGTTCATTTTTCTGTAAAATTATAAATATAACTTTACTTCACTGTTTAGAGAGCATTGGGATGTTTCTTTTTATTTGGAATTTACTTAAGCCATGGCTATAGTCTTTTTTTCCCCCCTCTCTGCTCTGAACTCTTCTAGATGCCTCGGGATCATCTTTCTCCCTTAACTACATTAAAAATCTTCCTCCTTAACCATGGAGCAGCCATTTCAGTGGTTTCTTTACTGAGCCCTTGCTTGCACTTACTGTCCTAGAAAAAAAAAAAAAAGACAAATTGCAGTGATAGCAGCTCATCCTGTAACATGAATAATTCTCTCCCTTACCATCTCAATCAGTTCTCTTCTTTGTCTTTTTCTCAAGGCCTCCTATGCTCCTGGATGTGTTCAATGGACTCAGTTTTCTTCTGCAGAGCCAGCCTGCCTCCATCTTCGGCTTAAATTCTACCTTATAATAAAGACAAATATTAATTTAAGAAATTTTTAATTTATAACAAATTTCATGGATATGTTACAAAAGGTAGACAACACACATCTCTATAATGCAAATATGAGTGGGTAGTGAAAATCCACCATGACTACAAATTTCTTGTTTTCTACCCATGTCAAAGAAGGTATGAAGGTTCTGCTTCAGTCTGCCTACCTATGATGTCATTACTTACCTGCCATGGGGGCGTGGCCCTGCGTAGGGCTATATAAAAGGACAATCCTACTTCACCTTTCTCTCTTCCGCTTCCTCTCTCTTCTTTTCATTCTTCCCATTTCTGTCTCTGTCTCTCTCACTCTGGTGTATCCCTCCCCCTTTCCATCTTTCCCCATGCTCATTTAAAAAACTCTTATAAAAGAAAACAAGAAAAAAAAAGATAATTTATTCAGATTACATCCTGGTTGTTATCCCATTGCTTGTATCTTCCCTTTACCTCCTTCCCTCCCTCTTATGCCCAATTACCCTCCCCTAGACCTCTTATAGAGGGGGACCTCTTCCACCACCATATGACCATAGCCTTTCAGGTCTCATCAAGATAGCCTGCTTCCCTTCCTCTGTGTGCCACCAGGGACTCCCAACTGAGGGGAAGTCATCAAACTGTGGCACCAGAGTTCATGTTAGAGGCAGTCCTTGTAAGAGTATGGCCTAATAATGTTTATTGTAATAATTACAGTGGTATTATCTAACTCACTACCATAATCAGTAAAGACACAGACACCTGATAGGTTTTAGAATACTTTATCTGAAGCATGGGAGATACCTATGGGCTATCCTTACCTCTCAAGCCCCCATACCATAGCATTTATTCTAACAATTTCTTTATGGACTACCTCACATCCACAATTCCATAAACACTTGTTTATTCTGGATTGCTTTCCTTCATCCATATCGATCTGGCCATGTGTTCCTCTCCAAGCTAATACATCATGGCTGCTCTTCCCTTTCTTCTTCTGATACCTGTCTGTTTCTCCCAGGATTTTTCCTCTCCTAAAGCCCACTAACCATCACCATGCCTTCCTTCCTCAGGCCTTGCCCAGGTATAGGCTTTTTATTTGTCAAACAGGAATAATTTCTTAGGCAAGGTTTACATAACAAGGACAGGTATACATGAAAATGTGCTGGGCAGCAAGCATTTTGTGGGAACCAGTAATTACTATCAGAATACATATCATCAGACCAACCCCCGAGAGACAAATTAGGTTTTGTTTATTTATGAATAAATCTATGTTTCTAAAGGTGTGGGATATTGCCTACCTGTAACCTTAACTACAGATGATTCTGTACTGACTGTTCTAGGAATAGCAATTATGTCTTTGTTTCAAAAGTTAATAAGCATAGTACAAACCTTCCTTTGTTTCAAAAGAGGTATTATGTTCACCTTGCAAACATATGTTTGTTTTAGGAGTTCATTATGACTAACTTGTGTGATGTTCTGCTTCTGTAAATCTGCCTATTTTGCCTGCCAACTCCCTTCTTTGGAATACCCCTAATTTTGAAATATAAAAATGTTGTTTTCCTCACATCCAAGACTGACATCCTGAACCCCACATTAGGGAGAAGACAGCTTGTATATGTTAATATAAAATATTGCTTGAAATAATTGCTTGTTGTAGTTACTTTAGCCATGATGATTTAGCTAGGTGTTCTTTCTCCACCCATTTTTAGAATTAACACTTTTATCTCATATAATGAGTTTCTAGAGCACATTCTAGCATCCTTTGATCCAGATGCCCAGTTTTATTAGCTTTGTCATTTTATTATTACTCATACATGAATATGTCCATAATCTATTGCTCCTTTAAAAATATCTATATTCCTAACATAAAGAATTATCATGCTGAACTAGAAATGATCATAATGTGTGAGTTAACCCAGAAGAAGAAAGAGTCAAATGGTATATAATCACTTATATTTGGACACTAGCCCAAGGGGCATGTCCCATGAAAGTCTTCATTCACCAGGAAAGTGGGTCAGAGGGGAGGACGTCCTGTTAGGACTCTAGATGAGAGAAGCATGGGAGAATGGGGTAATAGAAGGATCCAGAGGGTCCTAGAAACCTACAAGAAGAACATTATGATGGGTGGATCTGGGCCCGGGAGTCCTGCTCAGACTATGGCACCAGCCAAGGGACAATATATGCAATAAACTTCGAACCCCTACTCAGATCTAGCCAATGGGCAGAACATTCTCCACAATTGAATAGAGAATGGGGTCTGACTTACACACGAACTCTGGTGCCTCATATTTGACCACGTCCCCTGGATGGGGAGGCCTGGTAGCAGTCAGAGGAAGGATAGCAGGCTACCAAGAATAGACTTGATACCCTATGAGCATATACTGGGGGAGGAGGTCCCCCTCAGTCACAGTCATAGTGGAGGGGAGTAAGGGGAAATGGGAGAGAGAGAGGAATGGGAGGATACAAGGGATGGGGAAACAATTGAGATGTAAGATGAATAAATTAATTAAAAAAAAGAATTATCATACAAGTAAATATATTAGCAAATGAAGTTATTTCTTTTGTAGGCACATTTAATTGAGGTATAACATGTGTGTGTGTGTGTGTGTGTGTGTGTGTGTGTGTGTGTGTATCCCTGCATATATAACAACTTCTGAATTTGATTTTTTTTTCTTTTCTCTCACATGTATGTAAGACTATTAAAACTGCAATTGTGCTTTGTATTACCCCATAAGGAGAATTTTTTTCAAATACAACAAAATTTAAATAATTTCTTTACTGTTATCAGAGCTGGTAGTCACAAAATGTCCCACAAATCATATTCCTACTATCCATCCTCAATAAGCCAATTAAAAAACCCAAATTAAAAGTTGAAGGAAAGTAAAAAGATTTAGTCGGTGTGATCATATCAGGAAGAGGGGCAAAGAGATTCAGGAAACACTCCCATGTTAGTGTTCAGGGCCCTGAAATGAGATAAAATTTTTCATAAAAGGTCAAGGAGTCTAGGTCAAGGTGTCTCTCATCCACTACTGACTCATTATTGTCTGGGCTTTAGTCTCACCCTATAAGGCGGTTTGATGAGTTGTTAGAACTGTGTGAAATCTCTTTCTGGGATACACATTGCCCCATAGGCTGGCACCTTTTCTTTCAAGCATGACATTTTCAGAGAAAGTCTTATTTCCCAGGGTTCATTGCTTCAATAATCTGATAGGCAGAGTGAGAAACACTATGTGTCTCTTTATAACCTCATTTCTCCAGGATGACTATATTATCACATACGCAGAAACTATTTGAAAATGCTGAAAACAAGACTGGAGGTATATAATGTTAGCACAATGAGAAATTTGTTAAGAAAAAGACAAACCAAAAGAAATTCAAATTTTTGAGCTTGGAAATATGATAGTGGATCATATAGTGGAATGTTTTACTATAGTTGGATTAATAAATCAGAGCTCTATTTATCAGTGTCAACACTCAGACCAGTTAATACAATAGCATAACAGGATGAATGAAACATCTTTTTATACATTTTATCCTTCACAACTTGCATTTGCCAACTTAAAACACTTTCTTAGATCTTTTAAGATTCATAACTTGCATTTACCAACTTGAAACATTTCTTAGACTTTCTAACATTCTAGACTTGCATGTATCCACCTTAATACACCCTTTTCTATTCTCCAATATTCATAAAACGCATTCTGGATGCTTTAGGACATAGCTGAAATTGCTGTAAGTAGTCACTGTCCTTTAGCTAAAAGAATGGTGAAATGAAATCTCATATCAAGGTAGACTGTGTCTACACCTGACAGGTAAAGTTGGGTCTCCTACATATGAAGAAGACTGGGAAGGTATCTGAAGCCTCCCATGATAGAAGTTGGCAATATGACTATGTAGGCTGAGAATGAGTTTAAAATATACTTCACCCAAGTTTGGTGAGGCCACTGAATTTAAAAGCCATCTGTACTCCACCAGGTAATGGAATGTAAAGGCTGGAACTATCTAAAGCTCTAGTGCAAAGAAGCCTATCTGCAGATCAAAGAGCCCCCTTTTATGACCTCCTTGCAGTTTCGAGCCAGAAGCCACTTTTCAGCCTCAGCCATAGGAAAATTGTAGTCAGTTTAAGTTTTCCTCCTTGGCCGCAGAACAGCCAGTCTCTAGAGAAGAAACCCGGGCTCCCTTATCTCTTTCCTCTTTTAATCCTGTTCAGTTGCCTGAGCCATCAACTCTGGCTACTGAAGAGATGGAGTGAACTGGAAAGGAATCTGCATCCAGCCCAAGAGACCCTACCCTGAACCTTCTCAGAGCAGCAGCTGGGCATTAACAAGTATAATTGTCTTTCTGCTTCTGCGTTAACTCACTCATTATGATCATTTCTAGCTCAATCCATTTATCCACAAATTTCAGGAATTCCTTGTTTTTAATAGCTGAATGGGAGACCTGATGGCACTCAGAGGAAGGACAGCAGGTTACCAAGAGGAGACTTGATACCCTATGAACATATAGAGGGGGAGGTAATCCCCCTCAGGAACAGTCATAGGGGAGGGGAGTAAGGGGAAAATGGGAGGGAGGGAAGAATGGGAGGATACAAGGGAGGGGATAACCATTGAGATGTAACAAGAATAAATTAATAATAAAATTAAAAAAAAACAAGTCTAATTGTATCTTGTTATGCTGAGGGAAGCAGAGTAATCTTATATCTGGGGAAATGGGGCTGAGTTAAGGGGAGGATGTAAGGCTGTGTTTGGGGTGTATTGTATGAGAGAAGAGTAAATAAATAAGATAAGGTAAAGAAAAACAATAATTTTGGAATGTAAGAATGATAGGGAATGCACTGCTAATAAAATGTATCAACATAAAAGTATATTACTTATTATACAGAATGATAAAATAATAGAAATTCTCCTTTCATATTAGAAGAAAGAAAAAAAGGATAGACAGATTCAAAATGAGGGGAAATTATCGCCTTTATTTGTATACTCAGTGAGCAACTTATAAGCCAATGGTCACATAGACTGTCTTCGTTGAACTAAATGGTCCACAAAGAAAAAAAGGAAAATGAACCTGGTGGAAAAGGGGATGGAGGGAACCTGTTGATAGGGATGTGAGAATAATTAAAAATAATTGGGGGCATAATCAAATTATATAATGATATTATATATACATATGAAATTGTCAAAGAACAAAATTGTTCAATAAAAGTATTTTCAAATCTTTAACATAATGATGAAAATATCAATAGTATATTAAAATGATCATTTACTGTGACCAAGTTGGATTCTTCCCAGAGGTGCAAGCATGATTCAGTATGTATGCTTAAATAGAGTGTCTCATTAGATTACTAGACTGTGAAACAAAAACCTGCATTATTAAAATTATAGTGAATAAAAGCTACTTGATAAAATTCTTCATGTTGCAAATACATATACAATGAATATGGCCACATAGTAAAGGCTACATGATAAGTCCAGAATTACTACCATAACGAAGAAATTTTTAGATCTTTTCCTTTAGGGTGTGGGCCAACAAAAATATGTTCTCTTTCACCATACATATTGAGTATAAAACTACAAGCTTTACCCAGAACAATTAGGCAAGAGGAAGAAATACAATTTTCTATATTGAAAAGAAAACAAATAAACTATCCTTCTTTGTAAATGACAAGATCTTATTGAGAAATTTGGAAATACCATGAAATAATATTAAACGTAATCATTGGATATAGTTAAATTGCAAATGACAAAATAAACAAAGTAGTTTCATTCATATACACTAATAACAAAATAGTCAAGAAATTACAAAAAAAATCTATAATAATATTTATAGTGGGACATTCTGGATTCTCCAGCATTAACCTAAGAACAAAGAGACATTAATTTTTGTTATAGCATAGGCCTTAGCTTTGGCTACCTCCCAGATAGCTCATTTAACTTAATATTATTATCCTAGCCCATGACCCACCATGTGGCCTGCTCTTTACCTCTCTCTGTGTCCTGGTACATCCCAACCAGCACTATATCCTGCTGTAAAATCTTCCTGAGCCTGATTCTTCTTCCAGAAATCATCTCTTAGCATAGGCATTCCACCTTCTCTTTCCTGCCTTTATTAAACAAATCAGTAAGTGAGAAAGGTGTATGTATACAAAATACTGAGGCAAGTGATGACCATAAGAATAACAATACCAAAATCAAGCTAGTGCTAAGCTCTCTACTGGTACAGAATTAACAACTGAATAATACAAAGGCAAACCTTACACAGTACACATGACCATCTTCCCCTTTTAGTTCAATAAATGTCCTTTTCTCTGACATCAATACTATATACAATAAGAACAATTATGTGAACTATGAGGTAAGATCTGCATTCACAATGTCCAGTCCATTTGTATTTGGAAACCTTGGAGAGAGCACTGAACCATCTGTCCTATCTTGGTGAGTCAAAAGTTCTGTTTCCAAATCAGTTTATAACCCTATTTAAATTTTTGTATAATCTTTTATAACTTTGCGCTACCAACCAAAAATAATCTTTTTAGACCTTAAAACATTTTCTTAAATTCTAAACAACTTTAGGTTATATGTGAGACTATAACTATCTAGTATTCAACCCCATCAGACACCTGAGAAAAATAAATATTACCAGGAAGAAAGCAGGAAGTGTAGAGCAAGGAGCTTCCAGAAATATAGAAACTATAGTAGGTACTATTTTTATTAGCTATTTAGTTTCTTGTGCCTTTTTCTCCCTCTCCACGCCAATCCCTTCCAACACTCCAACTCCAGGTAGAAAAGAAAGAGGGTAAATGGGAGAAGTGACATAGCTCTTTTTGGCTATTTCCTGCTGTTTAAGAGTTTTGGCACAGCCTCCAAATCACATACCTATGAGTAAAACAAAAACATGTTTATATACCACAAATCAAAACTTTCATGACAAATGACAGAGACTGCTTGCTCCATATGAAACAGGAATTTTGACGGACTGACCTACCTTGTCTCAGCAAAGCTTGACAATCAAGTTTCCAGCATCCTGCTTGTCTAGTTTGGACAGCATCCTATCAGCAGTCAAGGCAGGAGGCAGATATTCCCCCCAAGTGGCTAGCTTGACACATTCAAAGCAAATTCCAGGTGGGTTTTCTTCAGTGTCCATCATTTTCCTCATAGAAAAGTGCCATTGCAGCTAGGAGCTAATGTGTCTATCAACAAAGTATTTTATTATTATTACATCTTAAATGATACATTCTGCAGATATCTGAGGTGCTGGATGATCACCTATCCAAGTATATCTAAATAGACAAACATTTGTTTTTAGCTATTTTCTTTATATAGGAGGCTAAATAAAGCTTACTTCTGTAAATTAAACAAACTAGTACCTAACAAGACTACAAGTTTTATTATTATAGGTGCACTTTTTGATTATCATCCACAGTTTGTAATAGTAACTTTTACAGGAATATAACTTTACATCAAATTTGTAATTTGCATATGTTCTATACCTTAAACAAGAATTGAAATATATATAATGTTGTATAAAATAACCTTAAATTTCTATCAATATACAAAAATCCAATATAAAAATTTAAGATTGTTGCTTTCTGGTCCAAAAGTATATACAATAACCACTTTTCTTTTCCTTATATCTCTATATATGCCCTTTTCCCCTTTTATTCCCTCTCCTTCTCCTTCCCCCTAATACTAGATGGGAGAGAAAGAAGAATAGAGAGATACCTGGTTCTAACCTCCTTTACTTGATTTCCTCAGTAAGCCCATTAACAATGGGTAACCAGTCCCACTAAATGATGACAAACAGTCATCACCCACTGAATAACCAAAAACTACCAATCCCACCATGTGGGAATGAGGAACATCCTGTTCTTAAAATTGATTCCTGCTGTCTAGGAGCAACAGCATCTTTTGAGGACCCTAAGAAAACTGGGATATTGTCCAAGTTCTAGCCTATCACTTTCTGTCCAGTGTCTGTGGGGTGAGGAAGTATAGAAGAGCTTAACTGAAGTCTTGACTGAAGCAGTCTGTGAGTCTTGTTTACCTAGGATACTTGCTTTGTCTTCTTTGGTGCCTAATTCTTTTGTTCTTGAAACACAGAAAAATTTAAAGGTAATATACATATCAGCATTACAACATGTATGGAATGTGCAGTGTGTGCAAATAAGACAACTTCTCTATATTTGAGTAGGTGAAAAGCATCAAACTTTACAAGTCCTTTTGGACTGAATAAGTAAACTGTAACAAAACTTTATCCATGACATGTGAACGGATGGCATGTAACGAGGACGTGGTAGCCAAAAAGAGTCACGGTTTAGGCAGAAAAATTCATGTCTCAGCCAGTCTCAGAGATGTTCCATGTAAAAACATTCAGGTCACCTGTTTTGTTGTTCTTTTTTTTATGTTGAATCCTTTTTTATTAATTTATTCATACTACATCTCAATTGTTAGCCCTTACCCTGTTTTGTTGTTCTTGCAGGTCTCTTCCTTTATGTCTTCAGCCAAGATGTTCAGGCCTCCCCTTGTCAAATATAATTTTTATTAGTTTTTAACTAATCCACAACTTTTTTATTCTTGTTTAAACAAGATGAAATCTTCTCCCACAATGCAACCCACATCCTGATTTTCATTCTGAAGTTAACACATCATTATAATATAAATGCTTTTTAAAATTCAATGGTTTTCAGAAGCTGTGATACCTGTCCCACTGACATTTTAAAATTGTAACGTTTCCTGAAACTCAATGAAAATGAAAGAACAACATACCCAAATTTATGGGACACATTGAAAGCAGTGCTAAGAGGAAAATTCATAGCACTAAGTGCCTTTATAAAGAAATTGGAAACATCCCATATAAGCTACTTAACGACACATCTGGAAGCCATAGAAAAAAGAAGCAGAAACACCCAAGAGGAGTAGATGTCAGGAAGTAATCAAACTCATGGCTGAAACCAGTAAATTTGAAACAATGAGAACAATTCACAGAATCAACAAAACTAGGAGCTGGTTCCTTGAGAAAAATCAACAAGATAAACAAACCATTTGCCAAACTAACTAAAAGGCAGAGAGACACTATCAAAATTAACAAAATCAGAAATGAAAAGGGAGACATAACAGCAGACACTGAAGAAATACAAAGAATCATAAGATCATACTTTAAAGCCATACATGCCACAAAATTTGAAAATCTAAGAGAAATGGACAATTTTCTTGATCGGTTCCATTTGCTAAAATTGAATCAAGATCAGATAAACAAATTAAATAGCCCTATTTCTCCTACATAAATAGAAGCAATCATTGATAGTCTTCCAACCAAAAAAAAGCCTAGGACCAGATGGTTTCAGTGCAGAACTCTACTAGACATTCAAAGAGGAACTAATACCGATACTCTTCAAGCTACTCCAAAAGATAGAAATGAATCGAACATTACCAAATGCATTCCATGAGGCCACAGTCATGTTGATAACTAAACCGAAAATTGATGCAAAAATACTCACAAACTGAATACAAGAACATATCAGACATACAGGGATGATTTAATGTATGGAAATCCATCACTGTAATCCACTATATAAACAAACTGAAAGAAAAAACCACATGATCATCTCCTTAAATGCAGAAAAAGCATTTGTTAAAATGCACCACCCATTCATGTTTAAAGTTTTGGAGAGATCAGGGATACAAGGCACATTCCTCAACATAATAAAGGCTATATACAGCAAGCCAATAGTCAAAATCAAATTAAATGGAGAGATACTCAAAGAAATTCCTCTAAAATTGGGAATAAGGCAAGGCTGCCCACTCTCTCCATAGCTCTTCAATATAGCACTTGAAGTTCTAGCCGGAGAAATAAGACAACAAAAAGAGATCAAGGGGATCTACATGGGAAAGGAGGAAGTCAAATTATCGCTATTTGCAGATCATATGATAGTATATATAAATGATGCCCAAAATTCCACCAGAGAGCTCCTACAGCTGATAAACACCTTCAGCAACTTCGCTGGGTACAATATTAACGCAAAAAGTCAGTAGCCTTTGTACATACAAATGACAATCATGCAGAGGAAGAAATTAGGAAAACTACACCCTTTACAATAGCAACAAGCAATATAAAATATATACGAGTAACTCTAACCAAGCAAGTGAAGGGCTTATTTGGAAAAATAGAACTTCAAATCTTTGAAGGAAGAGATTGAAGATGATATCAGAAGTTGGAAAGATCTCCCTTGTTCATGGGTTGGGAGAATTAACATAGTAAAAGATGGATCTTACCAAAAGCAATTTAAAGAATCAATGCAATCCCTATCAAAATACCTACACAATTCTTAAAGGCATTGAAAGATCAATTCTCAACTTCATATTGAAAAAAAAACAGAATAGCTAAAACAATCTTATACAATAAAAGATCCTCCAGAGGAATCTCCTTACCTGATCTCAAGCTGTACTATAGAGAAACAGTAATTAATACAACGTAGTACTGGCACAGCAATAGACTGGTTGATCAATGGAATCGAATTGAAGATCCAGAAATGCATCCTCAGGCATACAGTCACTTGATTACTGACAAAGAAGTCAAGTCTATTCAGTGGAAGAAGGATAGCATCTTCAACAAATAATGCTGGTCTAACTGAATATCTATATGTAGAAAATTGCAGTTAGACCCATATATGTCACCATGCACAAAACTCAAGTCCAACTGGATTGAAGGCCTCAACATAAAACCAGAGACACTAAATTGGTTCAAAGAAAAATTGAGGAAGAGTCTGGAACACACTGGCACAGGAGATAACTTCCTGAACAGAACACCAAAAGCCCAGGACTTAAGGTCAACAATTAATCAATGGGACCTCATGAAGATAAGAAGATTCTGTAAGGCAGGAGACACTGTCAACAGAACAAAGCAACAGTCTACAGACTAAAAAAAAAATCTTCACCAACCCTACATCTCACAAAGGTCTAATATCCAAAATATATAAAGAACTCAAGAAATTATACCTATTAAACCAAATAACACAATTAAGAATGGGGTTCAGAACTAAAAAGAGGGTTGGAGAGATGGCTCAGTGGTTAAGAGCACTGTCTGCTCTTCCAGAAGTCCTGAGTTCAATTACTGGCAACCACATGGTGGCTCACAACCATCTATAACAATATCTGATGAAGACAGAACTAAAAAGAGAATTCTCAGCAGAGGAATATGGAACAGCTGAGAAACACTTAAAGAAATGCTCAACATCCTTATTCATGAGAGAAATGCAAATCAAAACAACTCTGAGAGTCCATCTTATACCCATCAGAATGGCTAATGCTGGCGAGGATGTGGTAAAAGAGGAACATTCCTTCATTGCTGTTGGGAATGCAAACTGGTACAATCACTTTGAAAATCTATCTGGTGCTTTCAGAAAACTAGGAATAGGGCTTCCTCAAGACCCAGCTTTTCCTCTTCTTGGAATACACCTGAAAAATGCTTCACCGCACAACCAGGACATATGCTCAGTCATTTTCATAGCAGACATATTCATAATAGCCAGAACCTGGAAATAGCCTAAATGTCCCTCAGTTGAAGAATGGATAAAGATATGGTACATTTACAGTGTGGAATACTACTCAGCTATTAAAAACAAGAAAATCCCCAAATTTATGGACAAATGGATGGACCTAGAAATGATCATACTGAATGAGTTAACCCAGAAGCAGAAAGACTCATGTGGTATATACTCACTTATAATTAGGCACTAGCCCAAAAGACATGTCCCATGAAAGTCTTCACTTACCAGGAGATTGGGATAGATGTGAGGACATCCTAATGGGAATCTAGGTAAGAGAAATATAGGAGAATGAAGAAATAGAAGGATCCAGAGGGTCCTAAAAACCTACAAGAAGAATATTGTGATAGGTGGATCAGGCCCTGTCAATGGTCCTGGAAAACCTTTGTGAGATTGAGTACGAGTTATATATATTGGACAATCCCTGTTTCAAATTACTTGTTGCAGTTAGTTGTATAAATAACAGAGTTAATTCTTAATAATCTGGAATAGATTCAGCAGTTTTTATATGCAAAGCAACTCTCTCAAACTTGTGCTCTCTCTCTCTCTCTCTCTCTCTCTCTCTCTCTCTCTCTCTCTCTCTGTAACTATATCAAGAGGTTCTGGAAAATCAAATAGAACCATGAGAATCACATGTAATTCTGACTTCTGAACTGAATCATATGGACTTTGAATTATTATACTTATATTTTCTCACTTATATGCTGCCAGTCCTGATTTATTGGTTTCTAAGCAAAGATAGGAGTTTTAGAAATTGGTGTTCCATTCACTATATGAGGAAAAATCCACTTTTTTCTTCTTATAACCTTAGATCACATGCTTTTGGGGTATTTGTTTTTAATTTCTCCAAAAACAAAAACAAAAACCTCACTACAAGCTCTTTGCCAATCTTCATTGATTACCCATAGTGAGATAATTTCAGCATTAGTATAAGGTACTATAATCTCTGCTGGGTATTTTCCTGCTTATTGACTAAGTCTTATTTTCCCTTTTGCAATCAAATCAGTAAAGTTTTCTACGTAGGTTTTAAATTTTTACTTGGTTTATGTGCTAAAAATATCAATTCTAAGATATCTTCACTATGTATAAGAATTTCTGTAGCAGAATGAGTATAAGGCAAAATAACTAAAATACAATCAAGCTTTGGAACCATGTGCACCCTATAATTTCCTTTCTACCAGAGCCAATTCTTTTTCAGTTTCAGCTGATAATTTTCTTGTACTATTTAAATCTGAATCACCAAGCAAGGTTTGAAGTAAATTTCTTAGCTCTTAATACAGTTGTTGGCATTAGCCAATTAATATCTCCCAGCAGTTTTTGAAAATTAAGAATTTATAATTAGTCTCTTCTGGTCTGTACCTCCTGTGGCTGGGTTATCTATCCTAGATAATTATACCTCCTAGATAATTAATTGAATCCCCTTTTGTTTTGTTTTGTTTTGTTTTTTCAGGATAAATTTGTACTCCCCAACAAAGCAAAATTCTGTGTACTTCATTATATATTTTTTTGAGGTATCCACATCTAAATCAGACAGCAAGACATCATCCATATAGTGATAACCTATAGATTGAGGAAACTGTTTACAAATTATATCCAATGGCTGTTGTACAAAATATCAAAACAAAGTGGGACTGTTTAACATTTCTTGTGGCCAGGCCTTCCACTGATATCTCTCATTTGGCATTGCATGATTAAATATGAGCACAGTGAAAGCAATTTTTCCCTATCTTGTTCCTCAAAAGGTATTGGGGAAAAGCAATTTTAAATCAATCATTACAATAGATCATGACTTAGTAACAAAGAAACTAAAGGGATTTCAGGTTGTCAAGATTCCATAGGCTGAATGGCTTTACCTGTTGCTCTCAGACTTTTCAGTATCCTCCATTTTCCAGATTTCTTTTTAATGACACATATAAGAGAATTCAAAGGACTGGTGAATTCTTCTATATGTTAAGCCTCCAACTGTTCTTGGACCAGCTATTCTAAAGCCTGTAACTTTTCTTAATTTAAGGCTACTGATCTACCCAAACTTAACTATTTTAATGGTAGGACAAATGGTACCCTATCATCAGTGGCCCTTCTAATAAGTTTGGAGAACCAACATTTGCTATGTCCTGCTTATGGACAGCTTGGACAGTCTATAACTGTTTATGGTAACATTTCTCAATACCTTTATCTTCTCTTTAACAGATTGTCTCTGAAGTTGGATGAATGCTAATTTCAGCTTTGTAGTCTTGCAATAGATCTGTTTCCCATAAATTTATGGTTATATCTGCAACATACGGCTTTAATTTTTTCACCTGAGCTTCTGGTCCTATGGATCAATCTGTTTTATGCTTTGTTTAACCTGAGACAATATCCTGATTCCTAGGAGCTGTATAAATACCTTTTGAAGTGGACTACCTGGATTCCAGGAATATTGGGAAATTGTTACATCTGCACCTGTACCCACTAGGTCTTCAATCTCAATTCTATCTAATTGTAATTTCTATAAAAAAAAAAGGAGCTATTGTATTACAGGTTACAGGGCTGGCTAAGATAGGACAGCAGATCAGTGAGAAAGAGGGTCCAAAGCCTTTTTCTCTAGACATATTGGGACTAGAAGTTGGTTATTTCTCGTGCTTCTTTCTACTTCAACTCTTAAACTTTCAGCTTATTTAGAGATGCTGGTCACAGTGAGAAACTCTGAATTTTCTTAACTCTCAACTGTCAGGGTGATAGCTCTGGCTGCTATATTGTAACTATTAAATTTTAAGGCTGGTAGCCTTCCTATTTGGGGCTGCTGGTCATGGTGGGGAAAATGTAAGAGAAAACTATACATTCACAGAAACACAGGGAACTCTAACAGATCATTCATAAACATACATAAAGACATAGACAATCAGACAGACAGACACATATTTGGTGGGTGGTGAATGGAGGAAAACAATCAACCCACAACTTTATGCCTGTCTGGGGTTTTTATACCATCAATGAAACAATTACTTCATTCAATAATAGATAAAATTTTTACATAAAAAGAGAGTTACAGTAGGACCATCGATCCTAAATTCTTTCATTAGAACTAGATCTAACTAGATACTTTTGTTTATTATAAGTTTAAAGCAGTGGTTTTATCTATATGCTCATTATGTCTTTTTCTTATTTCAAATGTACATTATAGGTTAAAACCAAGAGTTTTTGATGCCATGTTGTTCTGAGAATAGATTAAATGTAATTCTTACAGGAATTTCAATCATTTTATTCTCATAATGCCATAGACCATCTCAGTCAGTTATAGGTCCTTGGGAAAGGGAGTTTGCAAAGCAACTGTGGACAAAGGTAAGTGAGTGACAAACAGAGACAAACCCAGGGGTAGTGTTTGAATGTGAGTGTATTTTGTAGGCAAGCAAGCTAGATTTTTATAAACACTTTTTGAAACTGGGAGTGTTTTTGTGGTTACTTTTTTTTATATAGTTCAAAATACAGGATCAAAGTAATAATGTTGTCATCAATCTTAAGTCACCATTCTTAAGTCATTAGCTTGGTATCAGTATGCATGTGCCCTCTTTATCAAAGGTCAATGCTCTCTCATTATGTCAAACATTGTGTCAAGACAGTTTTTTTCTTAGTTCTTTATATCTGAGCATCACTATCTGGAGCTTTCTTAAACACTTTATTTGTAAGTCATAATATAAACTATTAGCTGGTGATTAATTCTTAGCCATGTTTGTTTTAATAAGTGGAGCAGAACTTGGTGGTAAACTTTTGGCCTGAATGACCCTTGGCTGCAGTCCCAGGTTAGGACGTTTCATAGCAACATAGTTATGTTTGGAAAATCCTGATATGAAAGGAGGTCAGGAGAATAAAGAAAAAAAGAGAGAATATTCCAAAACAAATGAGTAAGAGAAAGACTGCAATCAGTTACTCCTGGCAGGAACATCAGACCCATTCCAGGATGCAGAGGTCATTGTCTCGGGTTGTGCAATAACATTTGTCACACAGACTCCACTGGAGGGGTCATGACAACATAATATAGATATAAAATACCTCTCCTGTTGCAATGATCTATTCTGTATGGCCTAGGAAGCCAATAACTGATACAATGAGACTGAAGTGTATTGTAAAGCTGCAAGCACTACACTGGTCAGAATCTAAAGTACTACTAATCTACTAGTAAGTTAAAATAAACTACTCTAATCCTATGTCTTCATAACCTACATATCCAATCTGCTTCTCTTTGGGTGGCTTCACTCCACCAACTATCAACTGTCAACCCTCCCATCAACTGTCCTGCTTCTGGCTCTCCTCTCCTCTCTTTGATGCCCCTTTCCACTTCCTGTCCCTTTGTCCATCTGATTAGCTAAACAGTGCTTTATTGACAACTGCTACATCCATTTGGGGCATTCCTCCACAATTCCCCCATTTAGTCTAATAACCCCCCTTTACCTACATTTATATTATTACACTAATATAACACACACACATACATAATAAATTATATACAGCAAGAAGAACCACAAAACAATCAGAAATTATATTAATGTTATACTCATAGTATTTTGCTGTCTTGAACTCCATCAGAGACTTGAGAAGGAATAAAATTAATTACCTGAGGAAACGGGAAGTGCAGGTTCACAGCTCCCAAAATGAAAAAATGACAAAGACAGTTTGCTTCCCAAACAGTCACTCAAAACTTTCTACCTGTGTTTCGTTTTGTTTTTTTTTTTTTACATTTGTTGCTGGTGCTTTTGTCTCAAGCCTCTTCTCCATAGGGGGTGGATGCTTCCACCTTTTAAGCATATGAATTGTAGCCTTTGAGGTTTCTGTTATCTAACTAGGCTGATGTTTACTCTGTCACCTTTAAGTTCTCTGTGTCTTTTTGCATCAAGTGTGACTGCCACCTGTCCTCCATGAAGGTGGCTCATGTTTAGAGGGATAAGCTGGCTGTCAGAGCAGTGACTCCTCAACTGAGTCAGCATACAAAGGCTTTTCAACATGGGAGGCATGAAGCTTGCATGTCTGTCTCCCTGACTAACCTCGGTTCTTATATTGACCAACAGAACATATTTCTTAGGCCAATTGCCCTTTGGCACCAGTTCTCCCATGGAAGCTCCACTCTTAAGGAGATTGGCTCACCTTTTTACAGCACTGACATCATTTTTCCTTACATAAACCAAAGATTGATGCATATCCACTATTAGATCTGTAAGGACATATAATCCATCATTAAGAAAAGGGAAATTACAAAGTAAATTTAAAGAAAAATTGTCATTTTAAATCCTAGGCTGTCTCTGTAAGAAACTTATCAGTGGGGGGTCATGCTGTGACTTACCCTGGAGACCTGGCTGGTCTAGAATTCACCAAGATCCACCTGTCTTTGTCTCCATTGTGTTAGGATTAACGGTGTGTGGCCACACCATCCTGCTCAAATATTTCATCTCAATTCTAGTCAAAAGCTTCAGAAATCTCAAGCAAAAATCAAGTGAGTTAACAAAAAATTCTAAATCTTGGGTCAGTTGTGCTAAATTAGGCTTCAGTTAGTGAAGCCTTGTCCATCATTCCTTGGAATTCAGTTTTTGCTATCTTGCATAGGTGATCCTTTCCAGGAAGAGCTGACAAACACTTTGCTCTGAATTTTAGCCACTATCAACTCTATGGAGAAGAATTCTCTTCCTTCTTCCATTCTCATTGTTGATAAATTAGCCTGAAATCTCTCAGCTTCCTGCCTTTCTCCCAGAACTTTCATAAAGAGGGTATGAAGAAGCTTGACTATCACTAAGCATATTGTAAACAAATCTATAAAAAACAAAACAAAACAAAACAAAAAACAAAGCCAAAAAGTATCCAGGACTCTCATGCCTTAGCAGTTTGGAGAGAGACCATAGCAGCCTCTATTTTATTATTTTTTCAGTCAGGTAGCTCCATTCTCAATGTTGGTTTAGAAGAATGCCAGCCTCTTTTTTTGTTGTTGTTGTTTTGTTTTTGTTTTTGTTATCTATTTGGGAACTTATTTCCTCCATCCAGCTATGACAAAGTATGGTTCTTCAAGGGTGTAGATACATTAAATTCATTGGGCACCAATTTGTTGCAATTATCTGTTCTGTATGGCCTAGGAAGCCAATAACTGATACAATGAGACTGAAGCACACTGGGCAGAATCTAAACTACTACTAATCTACTAGTAAACCAAAACAAACTATTCTAAACCTATGTTCTCATAATTTATATATATCTGTATCTGCTCCTCCTCGGGTGGCTTCACTCCAACAGCTGTCAACTATCAACCTTCCTGTCAACTGTCCTGCTCCTGGCTCTCCTCTCCCCCCTTGGGAACCCTGCCTTCCACTTCCTGTCCTTCTGTCCAGTTTATTGGCTAAACAGTGCTTTATCGACAACTGCTACATCCACTCAAGGCATTCATCCACACTCTCCAAATTCATATTCAATCACAAAACTCTTAATTAATCACAGAAAATTTGAGCAAGCAAAACAAAATGTACAGCCTGATTTCAAAATACATTGCACAAGTGTAATCATCAAAACATTGCATGAACATGCAAGTAAGCACTTAGAATAATCCAAAGATAAGTCCTAGTAAATTACTGAAAATATTATAATGACATAAGGTAGGATTTGATTAAAATAGAGTGGGACAGAATTTGTAGTTATGAAATTGAATATTCACTTTGAGGAAAAAAGGGGTAATTCAGTCACACAAAACACAAAAGTCAAATTACTTTCAAATTTTATTTACAGGTAGCGAAAAGTTCTTCTTGGTGTATGTAATTTTTCTACTTATGTGTAATAATATAAATGTAAATGCCAATAAGTAAATAAATAAATTTTTTTTAAAAAGAAAGGAAAATATTTTCACCCTCACAGTATAATGCAAATGAAATTGGTGATACTTTTCTTGTACACCAAACAAAACAGATAAATATTTGTACAAAACATAGCCCTACCAATCTAGGAGACTTTTTGAGTAAATGGAGATTGATAGTTTGGAGTGAAAATTATTTCAACCCTTTTGTAACCTGCTTAGCAGTCTTTATTAATACTATCTATGCTTTAACATTTTGATGAAAATTTTCATTTCTAGATTTAGCACAGAATAAAAATCATGCATTTTTTCACTAAACAAGAAAGTATTTTCAACATCATGTACCTCTAAATGTAACCCAAAGTAACAATTGCACACCTTCTGTTCATAGGTGGAGAGAACAGTGATATATGAAATACATAAGCCAGTCACAATTTGTATTAATTATGTGCTGCTGATTAGCCAAATTTCAAGGGCAGGCAGCTGTAAGGCTGCTTCAATAGTGTTTAAGGCCGTCCTGCCTGGGCAGACACTTGGGTAGCACTGATAGTGAAAAACAGGAGCTGGGGGCATCTTCAGATTTGAAATCGCCCTTAATTCTGGAATTATCAATAATGTGCATAACACAAAAGGATTAGAAACACAAAAAAAGTTATATAATAGGATTTACTATATAGGAAGTAAATCCCAGTGGAAGAATCACATAGAATCCATGACTGGTAAATAATTCATGCTGCTATTTTTCATATTTTCCCCTATGACCAAGTTCTTTTTACCATGAATTCTGTTTAATTGCAACAGAGAGACTATGTCCCTAAGGTCAAAATTTCTAGCACTCTTGGCCCTGATGTCACTAATCTACAAGAGTTAAAAGACAGATTATAGGCAAACATGACTTATAAGATGATTACAAGCAATTTTGTGGTGAGGTTTAGATATAACTAAGATTCTGATCTGCAACAGAAAAGATTATTGACTGGAAAGTGAAAAATGGAGTCAGACTAAGGACAGAGCTCCAGAGAAGTACAGAGGAGACCATTGACTTAAAGGTGAAAATGGAGCCAGACTAAGAAGTGGGACCCAAAGAATCTTAGAAACATCTCCCATTAGGAAGAATGGCCAGAATTCTAAAAGAGGTGATATTATTTTTATTTACGTTTATGGTTTTTAAAGTATTGCTTAGTGAACTGTAATGAAACAAAAGCATTTGTTTTATAATAGGGACTTTAGGCAACATGGGAGAGAGTCACAACAGGTATTGGGAATTATCAATAATCTAACTAATTTACAATAAAGAAAAACAAAATCATCTTAAATTTGAACCTTATGAGTATGATATTTAGGTTAGATTGTTTACTAATTTAATTAAATAGGAAAAGTCAAGTGAACAATAAGAAAATTATGCCGGGCAATTTATCTATGAACTGACTTTTATGTACAAACCAACGTAGATTTCATATGAAACCAACTTATATATTTGGAAAATAATTTAAATAATCAAGAAAATGAATCCCTGTTTATCAAGAAGTCATACATCTTTCTATATCAGCTTTAATCTGGGAAGAATTGCCATTGAGCTTTAGGGATTCTACATGTTTTATTAGCACTGATTATCCACTATGTACCTTGCAAATGCCTCTGTGAGTTTATTACCTTGCCAGTTCATTAGAAAAAGCAAAACAAGGTCAAAAACAAGTTCCCAGGAGCTTCCTACCCATAGCAATCTAGTCATTCACCTCATACACAGCTAAGTCATTATCTGCTTAAAAGCTAAAAAGGGGCAATTTTTTCTATGAATGAAAGCATGAGAAAAAAAATTTGATAATTAGTCTTTCACCTCTTTTCATGACATATCTCATGATGATCTCAGCTAAATCAAACAGGAATGTTTATTGCAATTTTCAAGAGAAAGATATATTTAATCAGCATAATCTGGTAACTCAAATTATATTTAGAATTTCCATCTCAATTTTTCAATTAGTACTACTTACATCTACTATGAAAATGGTGAATGACAAAGGAAACTGGTGACTAAAACATTCTTCATCATTATGGGATAATAATCACTATGAAATTTTTGTTTTGCTCCATTTCTACTCTCTTACATCATTTCATTGAATTTCTACAATATCCTCCCTAGGCAGTTATTCAGTTCTGAGGGATATACTGTTATTAAGGTAAAATGCACGAACAGTTTTTCTAGTTCAAGGAACAGCTCCTGATGATCATGGATCCTGAAAGAAGAATGCTAATCCACAATGTCAAGTATGACAAACATCAGTAATAAGGACTGCAATGTTCCTTGCAGGGGAACTATGTTTAATCATATCCATTGCAATTGGTTAGTGGAAGAAAATGCATGATCATTAAATGAAATGTGGAACAATAAAATTTCTAATAATATGAAAGGCAAAGAAAACATTACTGGCTTTAATTTTTGTGTTTTTCTCATTCCTTTTACTGTACATATATATAAAAAATATGAGACAATTCCATATTTTATATTGTGTCTTGCTTCATGTAATAAGATATTGTGAAATAATTACATTTGTTCATTGCACACTAGCATCATGTAATATCTGACAGAACTAGAGTTGAACACAGGTTACTGGGGTGTTGAAGAGATGCAGAGGATTTGAGACAATGAACCAGAAATATATATATTATCTTGGGATACAAACTGTTCCAAAATTACATTAGATATCCCTTAGAGGTTACAATTTTCTTACCAAGAGTCACTTTATATATGATAATGATTCATATTTAGCAGTAATACTTATATTTATATAATCATACACTTCAACTATGTAATTTGACATAAATTTTCTCATTTAAACACCATGTTTATTTTATACAAAGGAGACTTAACCACACAAAGTACATATATGTGCTATCAACTGCATATGTTCATACAATCACATGTTTGACAATTGTCACAACACAAACAAGCACCAGCATTTAAAATATCTTCTTCACATTTTCCCACTTTGCTGCATAATGCTCTACATGTAATCATATATTCTATCACAGAAAAGATTACGTAAAGGTAAAGCCTAATGTTAAGAACACTTGTGAGAATTTCCTTATGTAGAAGTGTGTTTAATGGGAAACAATGAGACCATCTCTAGAAACATTTATTTTTGTAGTTTGTGTTATTTGATTATATATAACATATATTATACATGTTATATACATTATATGATATAATATATGTATATATGTGTGTACTTCTTGACATAAGCAAAATGAAGGACACATTTTAAGCCATCAGTCTTAGTCACATTAATTCCTACTTATCCTGTAGTTAAACATCGTCATAGATTAATTCCACATACACATTGTCCTAAGTCCTAGAAGTTTTTTCCCATTTTGTCTTAATTAAAATGAGCAGAAGAGAGATTCTACAATAAACAGATGACTTCTTCGTCATCAAGTTATATTGCCTTTCATTGGTA
This sequence comes from Acomys minous, assembly GCF_964271855.1. Taxonomy (NCBI): domain Eukaryota; kingdom Metazoa; phylum Chordata; class Mammalia; order Rodentia; family Muridae; genus Acomys; species Acomys minous. Next base: position 77,546,504 of record NC_140492.1, on the reverse strand, counting down.
GCAAGTTCCATATTTCATGATACAAAATTATTAAGAACATGTAGGAAAATAAGCTCAATTGAAAGAAATAATGTTCAAAAATATCTTGAGTAAATTACAAACTTAGCAAAGCTTCAGTGAGTTTTTTTTTCATATTCTTCTGTTTTAGTGGATCCAACATCAGATAAAAGTATCTTATAATACATCTTTACAATATTTACATTTTATTTGTTTATTTTTGTTTTCCTTTGGGGGACTGGGAGAGCAATGGGGAGAGACAGACCTTTCACTCTGCAGCCGATGCTGGTCTTTCTCTCACAAAAATTATCTTGCTTCAGCCTTCTTTTTATTAGGGTTACATATGTGAGTCACCATAGTGGTACTAAAATTCTTCACTTATTAAAACTGTGCATAAAAGAACAACTGACAGACTACATGTACTGATATATACATTAATGATACTTTTCATACTGAGGAAATAAAATGAAGTGTATTCATGCTTATATTTGTTTCAGCGTCCCCTCGTCAGTTTCTTTATTGCATGAGACATTAAGTTTCAAGAACAGGATAACCAGGACACCAAAATTCTAGTATTGATATTTCCAGCAAGTGGAACTGCAACAATGAGAAGGCTCAATAACACCTCCTGTCACACCAATGGCTTTATTCTGGTAGGCTTCTCTGAATGGCCCCAACTGGAAATGGCTCTCCTTGTGGTCGTTTCCGTTTTCTATATAGTGACCCTCTTTGGGAATTCAGCTATTATCATTTTATCTCGCCTTGATCCTCAACTCCACACCTCCATGTATTTCTTCCTGGCCAACCTTTCATTTTTGGATCTCTGCTATACTACGTCTACTGTCCCCCAGATGCTAATAAACATACAGAGCCATGAGAGAAGCATCAGCTATGTGGGCTGCATAGCACAACTGTTCATCTTCCTTAGCTTGGGGTCTACAGAATGCGTGCTTCTCTCCGTCATGGCCTTTGATCGCTATGTAGCCATTTGCCACCCTCTGCGCTACACAGTTATCATGCACCCTAAGCTATGCCAACAGTTAGCAGCAGTAGCCTGGGTAACTGGTTTCAGCAACTCCTTGGTGCAGACAGTGTTGACTTCTTTATTACCTCGTTGTGGCCAATACCACCTAGAGAACTTCTTCTGTGAGGTACCCGCCATGCTTCAGTTATCATGTGTTGATACCTGGGTCAATGAGGTAGAGATGTATGCTGCTGTGGTTGTCATAAAAGTTATCCCTCTTGGGTTAATTCTTTTCTCCTACATCAACATTGTCAGAGTAGTCATAAGGATACAAACTTCTGAAGGTCAAAAGAAGGCCTTTAACACATGTGGGTCTCATCTTCTAGTGGTCGTTATGTTCTATGGCTCTGCCATTAGTGGATATGCATACATGGCACCCAAGAACAGCTCCGCCAAACTGAAGGGCAAGCTTTTGGCACTCTTCTATGGGCTCATAAGCCCAATGCTGAACCCTCTTATCTATACCTTGAGGAACAAGGATGTCAAAGCAGCAGTGAAAAAGGTACTTGGAAGAGAACAAGAGCTAAGGTAGAACGTGGCTTAGGTGAAAACAGGTTCTGTTCTAATCCAGTCCTTGGTTCCATAGCACATTACCAACAGCCGTCATTCTTCTAGCCAGAAATGCGGAGTCTGCTTGTGTCTACTTGTTATTGATTATAGGTTTGTTCAAATAGTTCAACAAATACAAAAAAAATTAATACATACATATTTGAGGAAAAAAACAATTCTTGTTAGAAAAATTGTCCCTGCTAACAAAATTTTAAAGATATTCTTTCCTACCATCTAACATTAAAAGTGATGAAAGAGTACTTTAGGAACATTTTTTTTTAAATCAGAAAGACATCTGCTTGAAATACAGTCATTTTGAGTCATAAACAACCAGAATGAATGTGTCATTTCTCCTTTCAAATATTTTGCATATTATAAGGATAAATTTTTACATTTAATATCTTAATCGATATTTTGTGGTTATCTTCTTGATGAGTGAGTGGCTGTGGTAATGATCTCCACTGCTATGGGCAATGCTGAGGGCCAGATGAAATGCTTCTGGTTATGTTACTCGCCGTCTCCTTTTGGCTATATTTTTAATTTCATACTGCAATGGTGTAATAGATTTATTTCCGTTGTGATTTCTGCATATAAAGAACACAGAGTAATATACTGTATAACATAATTGTGTATATGCCCAAATGATTTTTGGTTCCACTGCTCAATAACACATAGGAATTATCACTCTATAAAATCACCATTACAATATCTGTTATTCAATAATATCAAGGTAATTATTAGGTCTAAGTCATTATTTTCCTTCTAATTTCTTTGGAGGGAAATATTCATTAATTTTATTTAGGGGTAAGTTTTAAAATTTTTAAATCTTTTTTCATAGAGTATGATTTTATCACATTCTTTGTTCTCCCCCAACTGCTTCCACATCTCTACCCCCCCCCAACATCATGATCTTTCTTTATCTCAAAAAAACAAAAACAAAAACAAAAAAGAAAGGAAAAACAACAAAACAAAAGAATGAAAATCAAAACAGATAAGCTAAAAAAGGAAAATCCATAAGACAGAAAACACAACCAACCAAGCAAAAAAAAAAACCAAAAAACAAAAAACCAAAAATTACACACATACATACAAAACAACAACAACATGGAGTCTGTTTTGAATTAAGCTTATCCTGGTTATGGTTGGTAAACCTAGTGGCAACTTCTTTAGAAAAACCTGGCTTTCCCTTTCCCAGTAGAAATTAATTGCAAGCAGCTTCTTGGTTGGGCTGGAACTTTGTGTCTACTTCTCCTTCTCACTTCTGGGATTTTGTCTAGTTTGAACCTGTTCAGGTCTTGTGCATGCTGTTGCAATCTCTCTGTCTATCAGTCCTTTCTATTTGTAGCCCCTTTATCTGCCTCAGTTGTCTTATCAGCCTAGATAAAACTTAAAGTCTTATATTTAATAGACAGGGAGATAGTGTGCAACCTTATCTTGTCCCTGGTTTTAGTGGAAATATTTTGAGTTTCACTCCATTTAGCTTAGTGTTAACTATGGACTTCTGTAAATTACCTTTATTATGTTAAAGTATGTCTTCCGCATCCATAATCTCTCCAGGACTTTCAACGTGAATGGACATTGGATTTTGTCAAAGACCTTTCTGCATTTGAGACGATCATGTGGTTTTGATTTTTACTATGTTAAATGTGGTGGATTCTGTTCATTGATGTATGTATGTTGAACCATATCTGCATCTTTAGGATGGAGCCAATTTGATATGTCATTGAATTCAATTTGCAAGTATATTATTGAGAGCTTTTGCATCAATTTACAAAGTATATTGGTCTGAAATTTTGTCATTTTGAGGGGTCTTTGTGCTGTTTTACCACTAGTGTAATAGTAGCTTAAGAAAAAAGTAGAAAATGTTTCTTCCACTTCTATTTGTGCAATAATTTAAGGAAATTGCCATTCATTCATTTCTTTTAGATTTTCAAGATTTTTAGATTTTAAACTATGTGCTAATGATTCTCTAAATTTCCTTGATGTTTATTGTAATACCTCCATTTTTGTCTCTAATTGTATTAATTTGCATCTTTTCTTTACATATTTTGGTTAATTTGGCTAAATGTTTGTCAATTTTGTTGGTTTTCTCAAATAACTAATTTTTCTTTCATTAAATCCTTGTATTGATTTCTGTTTGTTCTTGTTTTATTGGTTCCAGCCTCATGTTTGCTTGTTTCTTGTTGTCTACTCCTTTGAGGTATTATTTTGTTGTTGTTTTTTCCAGAAAATTGAAGTATGTCATAAATTTATTAACATAAAATTTTTCTAGTTTTTTTTTTGTTTGTATGTTTTATGGAGACATTTAGTACTATTAATTGGCCTTTTAGAACTTCTTTTACCATGTTGCAAATATGATGTATTTTCACTCAATTCTAAAAGGCTTTTAATTTCAGTATTTAGCTAATTTTCATTCAATGGTAAGTTGTCTAACTTCCATGAGTGCATATACTTTCTTCCATTTTCATTTATATCCAGCTTTAATCCATGGTGGCCAAATAGGAGGTAGGGTATTATTTTACTTTTTCTTATATTTCTTGAGACTTCCTTTGTATTCTAATATATAGTAAAGTTTGGGAGAAATTCCATTGCATTCTGAGGAGAAAATATATTTAGTGTCTGGGTGAAAAGTTCTGCAGATATCTGGTAAATCTATTTGACTTATGACCTTATTTAATTTCAACATTCCTGTCTTTCATTTTTGTCTGGATGACCTGTCTACTGGTGACAGTGGAGGTAATGAAGTCATTCAATATCACTGTGTGAGGATCAATATGTGATTTTAGCTGTAATGGTTTTCCTTTAATGAATTTGGGTTTCATTGTGTTTGATATAGATATCAAGAAATGAAATTTCTTATTTGTGGATTTTTCATTGGATATGTATGTATTGTCCTTCCCTATATCTTCAGATCCATTTTGATTTGAAGTCTATTTTGTCAGATTTTAAAATGGCTATGTCGGCTTTTTTCTTAGTTTCATTTACTTGGGATATCTTTTACATCATTTTACAATGATATCTATTCTTGATGGTGGGTTTGTGGGTATATCATAAGGACGTATCCTATTTTCTAATCCAACCTGTTAGTCTGTGTCATTAGCATAATGTTTTTTCAGACTGTATACAGTGTACCCTTTTCCATTCAGATGATGATTTCTCTACCCGACTATCTGGTTTCAATCAGGACATTGCATTGTTATGTATATTGTATGTATGTCCTGTCTCAACTTTATGTAAACATGCTCACCATTTGTTCTCTGTTCTGATAATAATCAGCCAGTGCTGAGTAACATAGATAATAGGGTGGACATCTGGGTCCAGCAAAGGGTAGGAAAGAGACTGAAAGGAATCAAGAGATTGAGCCATGAGGAGAGGATCAAGAAGCATCAGGAGAAATGAACTAGACTTAGGAGATGATTAAAAAGCAAGTATAATGTGGGAAATTTTTATGGGAAGAAACTAGACTACCTTGGAGTTTTAGGGTGGAGTAATAATCGCTCAGTAGTGTGTAGTAAACTAATTAAATAAATCATAGTCTCCCTGTGTCAATACTTGTGTAAATTTCTAGATAAAGATACAATGCTGCCATACTAAATTTATTATTTATATCATGTTAATAATCCTTCTACACTGTGCCTTTTAAAAGTAATGTTGAGAATTATCAATTTATTGATTCTTCTTATTTTGTTGTTTGAAATGGTGGTTTTCCTTCTCTTTTAGTTTTCTCTTCTGGGATTATTTATTACTTAAATTTTCTTCGGTGTGTTTAGCATCTTCATATTCAAATGTTCCTTCCAGAACCTTCTGTAGAGCTAGATTTGTACATAGATATTGCTTAAATTTAATTTTATTATGGAATGTTTCTCTTTCTCCAACAACTGTGATTGGTAGTTTTGCTGGGCACGGTAGTCTGATCTGGCATCTGTGGTGTTTTCAGTTTTATAGAACATCTGTTGTGGCCTTTCTGGCTTTTAGAGTCTCCATTGAAATATTAGGTGTTATACCAATGGGTCTGCCTTTATATGTTACTTTTACCCCTTGAAAAGCTTGTGTCTTCCTTCTTCAGTCCTCCCTGAGTCCTTGGGAAGCCAAGGACTATAGGTTAGAATCTTCCTCTCTTCCTCTTCCTTGGTGACAGTATTGTCTATATCTTCTGGCTTCCCCTTGGTTTGCCTTTTAGAAAACCTCCAGCTTCTCCAACTGGCACACAACCTGAAGGGTCCAAGATTTATTTGCTTTTGCAATTAAATGTAGCATCAATAATCACTTAGCTAATCAATCCAAATGTGACTGACTAGTGCCACCCTAGATCTCAATGTTATTAAAATATTGAATGTGGTGGGGAGAAATGGAAGATGGTTCTCCATGCCCTACTACTCTTTTCTCCATTTCAAGCCCTGTTTATTTCTGTCTGGTCTCGCCAATGCACATATACTGTCTAAATGTCCTGATTTTAAGCTAAAGTTGATAGACCTATAAGATTGTTGCAAAATCGGACCCAGGAGCCAGACCTAGAAGGAGGGGAAACATCAAAGGATTACACCAGCCATAGAATGCATGCATATACTCAGCACACACCTCGCTCGGTCATGCATCTCTCTTCTCTCTCTTGCAGCATCCTTTCCTAAAGAATATAGAGATCAACTGTTTCTACTGGCTTATGCCACCTGTAACATTTGATTCCAGATTCTAGAATCTGATTCTTCATCTGCTTCACTCTTCCTGCTTTCTCTTTGTCTCTCTTCTTTCTGGGGTCCGGCCTTCTATGCCCTCCACATGGGCACCTACAGTTTCTGTCTCCTCTAGCCTACTAAATTCCTGGCCTCCTACACCTAGTGGACATCTCCCTGTTCTCATGATATATGCTCTATATCTCTTTGTGCCTTCGTATGTTGCAAGTTTCCTTGCCTCCTTCTGGGAGCTGCCTGTTAAGTGCCATAATGTGCTAAGTCATTCTGGGCCTATGAAACCTTGCCCCTGCTGTCTCTTAGCTCCCTCCTGGAAGTCCTATAGCTTCTCTAATCTTTCCTGATTTCTATGATATTGCAACCCTCCCTCAGATAGATTTTCTGCTTGTTTCTCCTGTTCCTTAACTATTCTCCTCCTTGTCTATGCCCTAAGTATCTCTTGGGCTCCTGGAGCCTGCTACTCCCTTGGGGCATCCACCGTGTGGGCAGCTTTCTACTTGCATCTTTCAACTTGGACCTGCTACACCTGTGTGAGTCTGAGTCCCAGTTAGAGACACTGGTCCCTTTTTTCACTGCTCTCTCTTAGCTTTCTCTCAACTTCCCCAGTAGCTGCAGTCCACCTGCAGTCCCTCTACACTATCTCTCAGTCCAGCTTGCACTCCCGCAGCTCCTGCTCTCAGCTCCCTAGTAGAGCTTATAGAAATTTCCTCCAGAAGAATTTCATTTTACAACACTTTCTCCTCTTTAGATTTGAATAGTTTGGCCTCAGAACAGATAAATGGCTAAAAATTGTTGATTTCCAAATTCTCACAAATTTGTAACCACAGTAACTGAACAAACAAATGATCCCTAAATCTCTTAAACTTGCTCTCCTATGCACTTCCAAAATCTGTTATATTTAAGTTTCTATTTCCAATGTTTAAAAATCTTTTATCTCTGTGATTTCTCTTATTAATGATACTACCCCCAACTCTCTTAAGACTGACTGTAAACCCTGTCTCAGGAGTAGTAAGCTTACTGGGTGTGGCTTAAAAATCTGTAAAAAAAAAAAAAGACTTTAAACTTATTTCTTAAATCTTATAACAGAAGGAGAGAGTACTTGGAGAGACAAATGACATGAAGGGAACATCTCTGGGCCGAACTAGAAACCTAGGACAAAGGAAACTTCCCACAGTCTATGAGGGTGGCCCTAGCTAAGTCTCCTAGCAATAAGGGATAATGGAGCCTGAATCTGCCATCTCCTGTGACTAGGCAAGACTTCTACTGGAGGGATTGGGACACTAACCCAGCCAAAAAACCTTAGACCCACAATTTGTCCTGCCTACAGGATGTGCAGGGGTAAAATATGGAGAATTTGATGGAAGGGCCAACCAACAACTTGCCTATGCAAGGAGAAAGGGCCCACCTCTGACACTATTAATAATATTCTCCTATACTTGTAGACAGGAGCCTAGCACTAATGTAATCAGAGATGTTTCACAAAGCAATTGATAGAAGCTAATGCAGAGACCCAAGAATAGTTTGGGGAATCCTGTGAAAAAATGGGAGGAAAAAATTGAAGAACCAGAGGGGTTGAGGACACTACAAGAAAGCAAAAATCCTACAGAATCAACTAACCAGGGCTTGTATGTGCGCTTAGAGACTGAGCTGCCATCCAGAAAACACACAGAACAGACCTAGACCCTCAGCACATATGTAACAATTATGCACCTGGGTCTTCATGTGGGACCCCTGAAGTGGGAGCTGGGGCTGCCTCTGACCACTCTGACTGCCTTTGTGTCCCTTTTCCCTAACTAGACTGCCTTGTCCAGTCTCAACAGAAGATGCACCTAAATTTTACTGGAACTTTATATGCCAAAGAATGGTTGGTATCCAAGGGAGGCTTTCCATTTTCTAAAAAGGAGGTGAGGAGGGGTGGATGTGGGAAAGGAAGCCACCATTAGGATGTAAAGTAACTACATACTTAATTTTAAAAGCTTATAAGTAAAAATCAATGCATAAGTAATTTTTATTTGCTATACCCATTATGGTTTTGGTTTTGGTTTTGTTTGTGTGTAATTCAACTCTCTATGGGTGTATGTAACAGATTCAAATCTCATTTTATAAAAAATAGTAAAATTCTTAAGTGATAATTTAACAAAGGCACACTTGCCTTACTGGCATGATATGAAAAGTGTTGGGTTTTTTATTTTAACCACATGCTTTAATTCCATGTTAGAATAGCCCATTCCATCTTGGACATCAGCTTCTGAGTTTTCTTCTTAAATAAAAGGAATATTTTTGTTGTTTGGCATTAAAAACACAGTCAAGAGATTTTAAATGTTTTAAGTAAACATAAAGGGTTACTACAGTCAAAGTGTTCTCTAAATATCTAAGAAATGGAATGATTTGGAACTAAGATAAAATATTTGAATAATACAGTATTAGCCCATGCCTTTAATTGAAGCAGAAATAAATGTACCTCATTAAGTTAGTCACTTTTGAAATTCTAGAGTTACAATGAACATGTTGTGGTTGGTTCACACCTTTAACTCCAGCACTTGGGAGGCAGAGGAAGAGCTTTCTGTAAACAGAATTAAATAAAGTCAACCACAGGTCAAGAGGCGGAGCAAACAACCAGTTGACAGGAACTGAACATAGAAACAAAAGCATAGAGTGAAAGCAAGTCCTAAGGTAGAGATATGCATAGAAAGCAGAAAGGAGGGATATTCAGTTTGAAGGGTTTTTAAAGACAGTATGGGGCAGAAGGGGCTTTCTCTGCTGTGGGACATCAGATGAGTAGGAAGGTCAGCTGGATGCTTTCTCTGCTTTTCTGAGCTAATGGGCTTCTAGCTCTAGAGTCTTTGTTGGTAGAACTGAAAGTTTGGGATTTTGTTTTTTAAAAAAAAAATAGTGATCTTTCTGACTACTATAGCATGGCCATATTGCAACTACAAGTTCCATTTGTCTTATTTCTTATATTTTATCAATTCATATAATACTAATCATTCTACTTATTTAACTGACATCCCTTCAGTTTCTAGCTTTAGTAATTAATATCTTGGTGTATGCTTCACTATCCTTATTCCATTATTCATCAATAATTATTAAAGATAAAGAAGTAATCTTTTAACTATCATTATTTGAACAATAGGTCTAAGTGCTGATCTTGCTTCCAAAGTTAATATTATTTTCACAGAGTTGTACTGGAAATTGATCCAAGCACATGACCACATAAAGTGAGAGATTAGCTACTGAGCTATACCCCTTCAATCCAGTGATCACAAATGATATCTAAACCCTACTATAACCTAACCTCAATTTAACTTTTTAAATATTTCATATGAAAGAATATAGGTGATATTTTAAAAATTCAGAAGGAAATAACCACAGATTTGCAAATACCAATGCACAAATTCAAGAAACAGCAAACATCAACAAAGTGTGACACATAAATATATTTATTCAATAGTTATGCATAGTGAAATTTTTGGTTTCTTTTGTGGGTTTTTTGTTTTTGTCCCAAATGTGGGATCTGAAATTGTTTTTAATTCATTCTCAGTTGAAAACAAACTCATTATGGGGGCACGTGATTATGGTCAGCTGAAAAAGAAAGACTCAGGAGTGGCCAGCGACTTTTTTTTTTTAATGGAAAACCGATCTATGAGCACATGATGTTTGAGGGACGCTTTCTTGGGAGAGATCATGTGACATTTTTCTGGACGCTGTCTCATGAGAGGGCATGTGATGTTTTGTTGAAAACAACCATGTGAGAGGGTACACAATCTTCCACAGATAGTGAGACAATGCTTTTGGATTACTATGCCTTACAACAGTTCATATCACTTTGCTGGTCTTTGCTTCACAGAGAGAAACATTCCAGAGAACTTCTCATGATACTCAGGCTGAGTCTGGCCACTTATGCTAGCTCATGTCAATTCTGCAGTGCCTTGCTGTTTCTGCTGGATTGTGCCATTGCAACTGAGTCAAGTTGCTCTCTAGTATTTGCTATTAGACTGGACTGCAGGCACACTGACAATGAAGAGCAACACAAATCAATAGTGGTGACCCAAGAAACTATGTCTAAAGAGGTCTGCATTCCCCACCCCTATTAACACTCACTCTCCCTTACTTCTGGATGGTGGGTGGGAAGGGAGATAGAAGCATTTAAGAACTCTAAATAAAATAGGTTTTTGAAAATCCAAGCCTACAATTGTGGATAATAATGAGGGTAGGTTAGATAAAATGACAAATAATTTAAAATAATAATTATAAGAATATTTATTTTAATTAATTAAAGAAAATTGAAATTAGCTTTTTGGGAGTTTCTTTTTGTTTTTTTACATCTCAAGCATAGTTTCCCCTCCCTCCTTTCCTTCCTCTCCTTTTAATTCCTCCCTCACTTTTCTACATCCCCATCTACTCATCCATTTCTCTTTAGAAAAGGGCAATTCTCCCATATATATCAATCAAACATGGCATATGAAGTTGAAGTGAGGCTAGGCACCTCGGCTCATATTACGGCTGGACAAAAAAACTCCAAGAAAACAAAATCAAACAAACAAACAAAAATCCCAGCAAGTAGAAAAGGATCTCAAAGGCAGTTAAAAGAATCAGAAACAGCCCCTGCTCCCAGTGTTAGTAGTCCAACAAGAAGACCCAACTGCACAATTGTAACATATATGCAATGGGCCTAGGTGAGTTCCCATGAAGGTTCCCCTGGTTGGTGGTTCAGTCTCTGTAATGCCCTATGAGCCCAGGTTAGTTGAGTCTATGGATTTTCTTGTTGTGTCCTTGACACTTTCATCTTCTACTATCCTTCCTCCCCTTATTCCACAAAATTCCCCAAGATGGGCCTAATGAGTGGCTGTGGTTCTCTGTATCCATTTGTACTGGTTGCTGGATGAAGCTTCTCTCATAACAATTGGCCTAGGCACCAATCTATGAGTATAGCAGAATATTGTTATTAATCAATTTATTGACTTTTTGTTTTTGCCAATTATGTTTGGCTGGGTTCCCGGGCCTCCAGGCAGTTTCCAGGATGGGCTCCATCTCATGGCATGGGTCTCAATCTGGACCAGTCATTGGTTGGCCAGTCCCAAAATTTCTGAGCCAAATTTAACGTGGTATACCTTGTGGGCAGGACAAATTGTAGGTCAAATATTTTTTGGCAATGTTGTTGTCCCAATTCATCCACTGGAAGTCTTTCTTGGTTACAGAAGATGGCCAGTTCAGGCTCCATATTCCCCACTGCTAAGAGCCTTACCTAGAGTCATGCTCATAGATTTCCTGGAATTTCAATTGCTCTAGGTTGCTAGCTCATCCCTGAGATGCTGCACCCCAGTTCCAATTGTTTCTTCAAATACTCGCTCCATCCATCCTTCCCTAACCTGATCCCCCTTGCTCCTGCCATCCATACCTCCTCCATCTATAATATCTATGTATTTTCGCTTCCCAGGGAAATTCATGTGTTTCACCTCTAGAGATCTCTTGTTGCTTAGTTTCTCTGAGTCCGTGGATCGTATCCTGGCTGTTCTTTACAACTAACATTCACTTATAAGTGAATATATGCCATATTTGTCTTTCTGGCTCTGGGTTGCCTTGCTCATAATAATTTTTTTTCTAGTTCCATCTATTTGCCTACAAATTTTATGATGTTATTATTTTACCCTCTGAGTAATATTTCATTGTAGAAATGCATCACGTTTTTTATCCACTCTTCAGTTGAGGAACATCTAGGTTGTTTTCAGTTTGGGGCTGTTACAAATAAAGCTGTTATGAACAGAGTTGAGTGAGTGTTCTTATGGCATGGTGGAGCATTCTTTAGTCATATGCCCAGTAGTGGTGTAGCTGGATCCTGAGGCAGACCGATTCCTTATTTTCTGAGAAACATCCATACTGATTTCCACAGTGGCTGTACAAGTTTGTACTCCCACAAGTAGTGGAGGAGTGCTCCCCTGGCTCCACATCCTTACCAGCATGAGATATTGTGGGGAGCCATGCTTAATTCAGCCATCTTAGAAATCCTGTGCTCAGGCTGCATACTGTGACCTTCGAGTTGTTGACCCTTGCTGAAGGAGGTCTTGGTTCTAGGCTATTTTAGGATTGTCTACCCAGAGAAATAGGGAAGTTCTTACAGGGAACTACCCAGAGGATTAAGGAAGTTCTTACAGGGAGCTATTCAAAGGATTGTATTCTTGCCTGGGGACTAAGGGAAATGAGAGTACAATAGATCTTGTGTTTATGTTGCTATATAAAGTCTACTCACCTGCATTAAAGGGAGTCTTGATCAGAAATTTCCAGGCTTGACTCAATTTCTCACATCTCTGTCCACCCACTTTCAATCTGCACCCCCCCACTTTTAGGTGAACCCTGGTTTGATTTGTCCTGTGGGCTGGGGTAAGATGTCCTTTGTGGTTTTGATCTTAGCCATTCTGAGAGGTATAAGATGGAATCTCAAATTCATAAAATGAACTCCTAAATATATAATTTCCAGGCCTAGATTAATTTGCTACTGAATTATTTTTTAAAAAACTATTTTAAATTTTACTTTTATTATTATTTAAAGATTAATTTTATTTTGTATTTGCACACACACACATATATATGTGTGTATATATATATATATATATATATATATATATATATATATGTATGTATGTATGTATATGTATATGCATATCTCTGTGTGGGTATGTGAATATGAGTAAAAGCTTCTACAAGGGCCACAGGTGTTGGGTTACTTAGAGCTGATGTTACAAGTGACTCTAAACTGTCTGACACAAGTGCTTTGATCCCCTGGCAGTATATATGTACTCTTAACATCTAAGACATCTATCCAGTCTCCTATTTTTACTATTTTAAGTATAAGTGTGTAACTGTGACTATGGTTTTAATTCATATTATATTTAGTGACTAACAAAGTTTGACCTTTTAGAATGACTTACAGGTAGCAGAACAGCTTCCTTCCTTGTGAAATGCCTCCTTAAATCTGCCAACTTTGTAATTTGATTGATCTGTCTCTCTTTATTCCCTCTTGAGTTGTAGGTGTTCTTTGCATTTTCTCAATACTAACCCTTTGCCTTTGTAGAAACAGCGCTTTGTAAACTCTAATTCCCAGTCTATGCTTTATCCATATTCCCTTCCCAAAATCATTCTAAGATCATATATATATATATATATTATTAAAAATTTACAATCACATTTTCTTCATTACCATTTGATTTTTTAAAAGCCATTATTTTTCCTTCATGGAAGAGGGTTTGCCCCTTGTCAAAAATCAGCAGGAGGTCTGCTTATATGGATATTCTAGAGGACTATAAATCCAGTTCTTGGGTATCCAACACCCTCTTGTGACCTCTGTGGCACAAAGCACTCATGTGTACACAGTCATACATGCAGACAATATAACCAAACACATAAGAATTTTAAAATATATATTTAAACATCAGCTGGATACATTTGTGGTTATCAGTTTTTGTGCTTTCTGATCACTTTGCTCATCTGTCAATACAAGCCTTGATTAAAATAACAGCACAATGTATGCTAATATCAGAGTTTGTCATCTCACTTTTTTCTTTTTCATAATTTAGCAATTAATGACCATTTGCATCTACAAATATGTTTCCAAGTCACCTTGTCTGCATCTAAAATATAGCATTCAGACTTTTTGTTGAAAATTTAACAAGCCTGGGGGAGTTCCAAGATGGTGGTGCCCAATATGTATGTATCTGACCTACTGCACAGAGACCAGGGACTTGAATGGAGCCACAGATTGCTGGATCTATCGAACTGTAGGTGAGTGGGGTCCCACACACTACAGACCAGGGTGGCCCTGGTCTTGGGTCAAGCAACAGCCCACGGAGGTCCTGAACCCACTCTCCAGACACTTGAACAGAATCCACCTGCAGGCTGCAGCCAGCCTATAAAACACAAATTCACTGTGAAGGCAGAGGCCCTGGTCTGAGGAAATCTCAGAGAAACACTTGAAATGCCCCTGGGGGGAGCTGGAAAGATGGCTCAGAGATTAAGAGCACTCACTGTCTACTCTTCCAGAGGTCCTGAGTTCAAATCCCAGCAACCACATGGTGGTTTATAACCATCTGTAACATGATCTGTTGCTGTCTTCTGGCCTGTAGGTATACATGTAGGCAGAACATTGTATATGTAATAAAGAAATTTAAAAAGATAAAAAGAAAAAATAAAAGAAAATGCCCTTGGATCCCTCCACCCACCCCACGCCAAATTGCTGAGGGCCCGGGGCTGAGTGGAAACACAGGTGGCTCAGTCCCCTAAAACAGATAGAGCATGTGTGCAGTTTGAGGGGTAGAACAGGGTCCACATTAGAGCCAGAAACAACAGACTGAGCCTGCAGATACCAGCCATTAGAACCCAGCTTGGACAGTTCCCACAGGCCTAGCAGGATCTCCCACACTCTCAGGAGAGGCTGGACATCCCTGTGGTGTCTATACGCTGATCGAAAAGGCAACCACAGCTCAGAGCGTCTGACCTGAGTGGGGTCTTGGCTAAAGAGCCATGAGAAGTGCAGGCAGCTTGGAACAACCTGCACAACCAGAGCTTACAGCCTGAGGTCTGAACTTCTCCCATCTCTGGGCCTTGGCATACTGATCCTGCACTCCAACAGACAGAAGCTATCTGGATCAGTTTCCATAGACCTAACAGGATCTCCTACACTTTCAGGAGAGCCTGGACAGCCCTGCAGTGTCTAGATGCTGGTCTAAAAAGTGACCAGAGCTCAGAGGGTCTGACCTAGGTGGGGTCTTGGTTACAAGGTGGCATGAAGGGCAGGCAGCTGGGATCAACCTGCCCAACCAGAGCATGCACAAACCTTGGTCTGGGTCCCAAAACAGCTTATCTGAATCACAGCATTAAAGTGAAAGGATCCAAACAGAAATCTACTTCTGCTTACTCACTACAGAGCCTAAGGTGTAGAGCAAAGTCTCCAGGAGTGGAAACCAGGTCACCTGCCTGTTCCAGGGAAGAATTCCCTGATCCCCACAGGCAAGAGCACATGAACTATAAACATTCACCAATTATCCACTCTCAACGACCAGTGAAGGACACCAGAAGCTACCTCCCAACATCAGAGATGCCAAAGGACAAAAGGACGGTGTAAGAACACAAACAAAAAACAAAACAGTTCGGTATCTCCAGATCCCAATGAAAGCAACACTGAGAACCCAAACACAATAAAACAACAACAACAACAACAACAACAAAACAACCTCAAGTCCTTAGTAAGGAAGATAATAATGGAAGAAATGAATACAATCTTTAAACAACTGCAGAAGGATGCAACCAAACAGGTTGAAGACATAAAAGAAACATATAGAGAGGCACTGGAAGAATTTCAGGAAAATGCAAACAAATAGATGAAGGAAATCAATTAAATATTTCAAGATCTGAAGATGAAAACTGAATCTATGATAAATGAACATTTTAAAAAAAAACCATCATCAAGAGGCCTTAGAGATGAAAGCAAACAACAAAGATGTAACCTTCTGGAACAGAATCCAAGAAATGGAGGAACAGATATCAGGACTTGAAGATACAATTGTAAAACTTGAAAGAACCTTCAAAGAAAATACTAAATCTGAAAAGTTCCTGACAAAAAACATCCAAGAAATCAAGGACACTGTGAAAAGATGAAACTTGAGAATAATAGGTATTGAGGAAAGAGAGGATGCCTGACTCCACAGCCCAGAAAATATTTTCAGCAAAATTGTAGAAGAAAATTTCCCCAATCTGAAGAAGGAGATGCATATGAGCATACAAGAGCCTTACAGAACACCAAGCACAATAGACCAGAAACGAAATTCTTCCTGCCACATAATAATAAAAACAAAATATATAGAACAAGGAAAAAATATTAAAAGCAACAAGAGAAAAAGGCCAAGTAACATATGATGATGAACCTATCAGAATTACACCCGATTTTTCAGCAGAGACCATGAAAGCCAGAAGGGCCTGGACAGAGGTCCTGCAAACCCAAAGAGAACACAGATGCCAGGCCAGGCTACTATATCCAGTGAAACTATCAATAACCATTGATGAAGAAAACAAAATATTCCATGACAGAAACAAATTCAAACAGTACGTATCTACAAATCCAGCTACAGAAGTTACTATAAGAAAATCTCCACCCCACATGGTCAAGTTACAACCAAAACTACACAAGAAATAGATAATTACATCATCCCAAAATCACAAACTCTCAACTGTAACAAACATAAAAAATGAAGGGACTTAACAGTCACTGGTCATTAATATCTCTCAATATCAATGGTCTTAATTCCAGAAGAAAAGACAAAGACTAACTGAGTGGATGTATAAACATGACCCAACATTCTTCTTCATTGAAGAAACACATCTCACACACAAGGAAAAATATTACGTCAGAGTAAAAGGCAGGGGAAAATATTCCCAGCAAATGGTCACAAGAAGCAAGCCGGAGTACACATTTTAATATCTAATAAAATAGACTTTCAACCAAAATTAATCAAAAAGGACAAGGAAGGACACTTCATGCTCATCAAGGGTAAAATCAACCAAGATGACATCACAATTTTGAACATCTATGCCCCTAATACAAGGGCACCCACATTTGTAAAAGAAATATTAACAAAGCTTAAATCACTCATGGATCCCCACACATTAATAGTGGGAGGCTTCAACACCCCACTTTCACTGAAGGATAGGTCTTTGAAACAGAAACTAAGCCAAGAAAAAACTTCATTAACCAATGTCATGAATCAAATGGATCTAACAGATATCTACAGAACTTTTCACCCAAATGCAAAGGGTTATACCTTCTTCTCAGCACTCCATGGAACCTTCTCCAAAATTGATCATATAGTAGGTCACAAAGCAAGCCTCAACAGACATGAGAGGGTTGAAATAATACCTTGTATCTTTTCAGATCACTGTGGTCTAAGGCTGGACTTCAATCAAAACAAAAATAAGAAAAAGCCTACACACACATGGAAACTAAACAATTCTCTACTTAATGACACCTGGGTCAGGGAAGAAATAAAGGACCTCCTGAAATTCAAGGTAAATGAAAAAACAACATACCCAAATTTATGGGGCACATTGAATGCTAAGAGGAAAATTTATAGCACTAAGTGCCTTTATAAAGAATTGGAAACATACCATATAAGCAACTTAACAGCACATCTGGAATCCCTAGGAAAAAAGGAGCAGAAACATTCAAGAGGAGTAGTCACCTGGAAATAATCAAACTCAGGGATGAAATAAATAAATTAGAAACAAAGAGAACAATTCACACAATCAACAAAACCAGGAGCTGGTTCTTTGAGAAATCAACAAGGTAGACAAACCATTAGCCAAACTAACTAAAAGGCAGAGAGACACTGTCCAAATTAACAAAATCAGAAATGATAAGAGAGACATAATAACAGACACTGAAGAAATACACAGAATCATAAGATCTTATTTCAAAGGCATATATGCCACAAAATTTGACAAATCTAAGGGAAATGGACAATTTTCTTGATCAATTCCACTTGCCAAAATTGAATCAAGATCAGATAAACTAATTAAACAGTCCTATTTCTCCTACAGAAATAGAAGCAGTCATTATAGTCTCCTAACCAAAAACACCAAAACAAAACAAAACAAAACCCAGGGCCAGATAGTTTCAGCACAGAATTCTACCAGACCTTAAAAGAGGAGCTAATACCAATACTCTTCAAGCAACTCCAAAAATATAGAAATGGATGGAACATTACTGAATTCATTTCATGAGGCCACAGTCACCATGATACCTAAACCTCACAAATACCCAACAAAGAAAGTGATTTTCATAACAATTTCTCTTAGGAACATTCACACATAAATACTCAATAAAATACTCACAAACTGAATACAAGAACATATCAAAGATATCATACACCATTCCAGGCATGCAGGGATGGTTTAACATATGGAAATTCATAAATGTAATCCATCATATAAACAAACTGAAAGAAAAAACTGACATTATCATCTCCTTTGGTGCAGAAAAAGCATTTGACAAAATCCAACACCCATTCATGTTTAAAGTTTTGGAGAGATCAGGGATCCAAACCACATACATAAACATAATAAAGGCTATATATAACAAACCAATAATAGCCAGCACCAAATTAAATGGAGATATGCTTAAGGAAATTCCTCTAAAATCAGGGACCAGACAAGGCCGCCCACTTTCTCCATATCTCTTCAACATAGATCTTGATATTCTAGCCAAAGCAATAATGACAAGGAAAGGAGATCAAAGGGATCCAAATGAGAAAGGAAGAAATCAAGTTATCCCTATTAGCAGGTAATAAGATAGTGTACAGAAATGACCCCCCAAAATTCCACCAGAGAACTCCTACAACTGATAAACACCTTCAGCAAAGTGGCTGGATACAAAATTAACTAAAAAAAGTAAGTAGCTTTCTTATATACAAATGACAACCAATGCATCCTCAGACATATGGTCACTTGACTTTTGACAAAGAAGCCAAATATATTCAATGGAAAAATGGTAACATCTTCAACAAATGGTGCTGGTCTAACTAGATGTCTACATGTGGAAAAATGCATGTAGATCCATATTTATCACCATGCTCAAAACTCAAGTCCAAGTGAATTAAAGACCTCAACATGAAACCAGAGGCACTAAATTTGTTAGAAGAAAAAGGGAGGAAGAGGCTGGAACACATAGGCACAAGAGACAGCTTCCTGAATAGTACACCAACAGTCCAGGCCTTAAGGTCAACAATTAATAAATGGGAACTCATGAGATTGAGAAGCTTTGTAAGGCAGAAGACACTGTCAACAGAACAAAGCTATACCCTACAGACTGGGAAAATCTCTTCACCAACCCTACATCTGACAAAGGTCTAATATCCAAAATATGTAAAGAGCTCAAGAAATTAAACACCACCAAACCCAATAGCCCAATTGAGAAATGGGGCTCAGAACCAAACAGAATTCTCAACAGAGGAATATTGAATGGCTGAGAAACACATAAAGACATGCTCAATGTCCTTAGTCATCAGAGAAATGCAAATCAAAACAACTCTGAGATTCCATCTTACACCCATCAGAATGGCTAAGATAAAAAAAAAAATCAAGTGATAGCACGTGCTGACAAGGATGTAGAGAAAGGGGAGCACTCCTTCATTGCTGGTGGGAGTGCAAACTTGTACAACCACTTTGGAAATCAATCTGGTGAATTCTCAGAAAACTTGGAATAGGACTACCTCAAGACCCAGCTATTCCATTCCTTGGAATATACCCAGAAAATGCTCCACCACACAACAAGGACATATGCTCAAACATTTTCATAGTAGGCTTATTCATAATAGCCAGAACCTGGAAATAACCTAAATGTCCCTTAGTTGAAGAATGGATAAAGAAACTATGGAATACTGCTCAGCTATTAAAAACAAGAAAATCACAAAATTTGCAGACAAATAGATGGAACTAGGAATGATCACAGTGAATGAATTAACCCAGACACAGAAAAACTCACATGGTATATATTCATTTTTTATTAGGCACTAGCCCAAAAGGGATGTACTATGAAAGTCTTCAATTATCAGGAGATAGGAATAGATGTGAGGACTTCCTATTTGGACTCTAGGTGAGAGAAGTAAGGGAGAATAGGAAAATAGAAGGATCCAGAGGGTCCTAGAAACCAACAAAAAGAACATCATTACAGATGCATCTGGACCCAGGCAGGTCTGCTCAAACTACTGTACCAACCAAGGACAACAGGCAGTAAACATGAAATCCCTAGTCAGATCTAGCAAATGGACAGGACATTCTCCACAGTTGTGTGGAGAGCAGGAACTGACTCTGACACAAAGTCTGATTCCCATATTTGACCACTTCCACTTGGTGAGGAGTCCTGGTGTCACCCCAAGAAAGGATAAGCAGGCTACTAAGGTGAGACTCCATAGGCTGTAGCAATATTGTGATGGAGGAGGTCCCCTTCATTCATAGACCTAGGTGAGGGGAACAGGGGAAAGAGTGATGAAGGGAGGAATGAGTGGATACAAGTGAGGGGGAAACAATTGAGTTGTAGTCTAAATAAATTAATTAAATAATAAGAAATAAAATTTTAAAAAGGGAAAAAACCTTTTGACTTTACTTCATCATAAAACTAAATAAAGAACTGGGGTTTGTGTACTGTGGCATGCCTGCCTGACAGCAGCTGCTGCAATCACTGTCTGTCAGTTCGTATCAAACTTCTGACTTGTGAGTTGATTTTGTCCCACTCCCTTTCATCCCTGCTTTAAGGACCCACACAACATCTGGATGTGCTAGGGCTGGTCCCTGCAATCCTGGTCATTTGCCCTCACATGAACCTCAAGGACATATCTCACCATATCACAAGAATATTCCTGTTGATTCATTGAGTAAATATTCTGAATTCAATGCCAGGATGACCTTAAAATATGTAGGAATTGTGCTTTTTTACTGTTCACCCTCCTGTACCTTGCTGCTTTCTATGTCAGGGCTTTTCATTACACTTGCTGATGACTATTACCATGTTCTGAATTATTTATTCAGCAAACTGCTCCAGATTTAAGGACATTTTGGTAGTTTGAAACTAGTGTTGATGCTCAGTTCTCACCTCAAAGTCAGGATTACAGCTTTTTAATAATATTAATAATAATAATAGTAATGACAATAATAGTCATAGTAGTAATAATAATAACAACAGGTTCTATAATAAAATAATTTTGCATAATCTCAAGAATCTTTTTAACAAAATGTGTTTTTTGATCCAAGAACAAAGTGTGGGAAATTTTCACTGAGAGTTGGGAGAACTCTGAAAATCTGTACAAATGGGCCTCATGAGAGATTACTAACCCCCTGCTTATGGTACACTGCCTCTAGGTAAAATTCTCTCTGTAGATGTGTAACTTAACCCTAATTATAATGAGTCTTCAAATAAAACTCCAGCACTGGGCATTTTAATAAAGCGGTACATATTTATTCTCGAGTTTTTAAATGTCTTAAGTGATAAAAAAAAAAAAGTAGAAGATTGCTCTGGAATAAAGGACACATGAAAAATACACTTAAAGTTAACATGTGATATGTGTGATAGAAGATGAGCTGCAGAGTGGAGGCCTTTCTAGGACAAAGTGTAGTAATACCAGACACATGTTTCAAGAAAGCAATATGTGTATGTTAGAGTAAATATTTAAAACATGCACATGGTACAGACATGATGATATAGGTGCCTGTAAAACCTGAGCACTAAAGGCTAAACTACATGGGAAGATGGTGTTACCAAAAACAAAAGATAATAACAGCAACAACAACAATAATAATAATCAACAGTATAACTTATTCATTTAGTGTGTTATTAAATTTTGGTAGAAAATATTTACTTTTACAGAAATTTATTGATGAATATTTAATAACCTAATGAAACACTGAATCTGCTCTAAAATGAACACCTGAAACCTCCAAAGCCAAGGGCATGGACACTGCAAGTAAAGGGGATGTACAGACACTCTGCTGATGACTTCAGTCTGAACTCAATAATAATATCACCCCATATAAATGCATTTGAAATTGCTTCCAAATGATTTACACCTTCAGATTTTTAAATAGTTCCATGTATGTCCGCATACAGTTAAGATACAACATATGCCTTAGGTAACTTTTCCAAGATCTCACAACTACAAATTCTAAGGGTATATCAAAGTAACTACTGACAAGGAGACCATCAAGGTTGGTGGATCTGGACCCAGGGCCACCTGAACAAACTGCCAACAGAGAACAATGGATGCAGCAAACCTGGACCCCTTTCAGATCTAGCCAATGGACAGCTCATTCTCTATGGTTGTGGGGAGAGTAGCAGACGGCTTTGACATGAGGTCTGGTGTCTCTGATTTGATCATGTCCCCTTGGTGGTGAGGCCCAGTCGTGCACAGAGCAAGAAAAAGCAGACCTGATAAGCTGTGGTCATATGTTGGGGAAGGAGGTCCCCTTCTTTCCTGGGTCTAAGAGAAGGGAATGGGGCAAAAGAGGGAGTGAGAGTAGGAACGGGAAGACACATGTGAGGGGATAACAATTAGGATACATGTCGATGCTGCCCCCATCCAGCAGGAAAGACACCAACACCGGGAACTCTTCTTGCAGCAGTTTTATTCAGGATCCTGGAGTGACCCCAGGAAGAGCTCCCACAGAACCTTTATAGTGTGCCTGTCCTATCAGAAACTGCCACGTCGTCACTCCTGGTTGGTGCATTCGGATCACGCCACCTCACGCTGTGCCTTGTTCAGATCACACCACCTCATGCTATGCCTTGTTCAAATCACGCCACCTCACGCCATGCCTTCAGGCATGCACATAAGGGGCTTGCTCACTGCGCATGCGCATACGGTTTACTCATTGCACATGCGCAAAAGGGGGCGCATTGCACCAGGGAAGCAGCAGGGGGTGAGATGTCAATTTAACCAATCATAAAAAACTACAAGTATGTAGGTTTATGTACACATAAACAAATGAGAAGGATATGTTCTTACTGTAACTAGAGCTAAATATCTTTCATGTGGCAAATTCAACATAATGGCAGCAACAAAATAAGACAGTGGATGTAATCTTCTCCACTAAATACATTAGCTACCAAGAAACTTGTTTCGATTTTATATTGTGGAACAAAATAAATATTTATTTTAAAACAAAAAATTAAAAAAAATAGAAGTAACGTTTCTTTAGTAACTTGGAACTTGGCAGGAAACAAATGGCAAAGCAATATTTGATTCAGGAAATGAAATAATCCATGTGTTATAGAGCTGTTTTCCATTCCTCTTGCACCAATTTATCAGGCTACTGATTACTGTTTGAAACACTCAAGGTCCACAGGGGTTTAAATGTCAAGAACATGCCTTCTGAGGGAATTGAAAAGAGTGTAAACTCATTTTCTTGGCATAATTAGTTATATTTTAATATGTTCAGTCCCATGGAAGAACTTGCTTTCATGAGGGTCACACGAAAACCTTAGAAGTGGTCTAGAGAGATGGCTCAGAGGTTAAGAGCACTGTTTGCTCTTCCAAAGGTCCCGAGTTCAATTCCCAGCAACCGCATGTTGGCTCACAACCATCTAATGAGAACTGGTGCCCTCTTCTGGTGTACATAATAAATAAATTAATTAAAAAAAGAAAAGAAAAAGAAAAAAAGAAAAAGAAAACCTTAGAGGCTACACTACTCACAATCAGAAAAGGTATTTCTCCAAAAGAGCCAGCCAGAAGATCTACGTAGCAGATACATGTGCAACAACTTTAGAAGATGCTTAAGTATGAACACTCAACAGGGCCACATTTCCAGAAAGTACTTACAACCCCACAGAAAACATTAAGTATTTGAACTGCACACAACTATCCCTGAAATGCTTGGGAGGTAAGACTGGGTTTTTCAATGTGGAGATCAGCAGTATTGTCATTATAAAGCACCTGAAAGCTCCTCTTCACAGAAACCATGGAAGTCCCTGACCGTGGGAATTATCTATAGACACCCATGTCTCCTGAGTTTTTAAAGAAAACAGAAGAAATGTGTAAACAAAAAAAGATCCTCTCCTATTTTATTTCTTTCTTAAGAAGTGAAGTGTATTTTCTTGGCATTGTTGCCCTCAGCGCTGATACCTGGGTAGGAATTTAGAGGGTATTAAATAGATTATTTATGTATCATGTATTTATCTACAAATGAATAAATAGCAGGTTGTAAGAAGGATTTTTAATAAATACAGGAAATGAGTGGGTTGAGTGGCTTACTCTTATTTGTTGTGTGTCAGTGCTACATCATGTCGCAGTGACCACCCAGAGCTGTCTAATGTATTCACTTTGCTCAGCTGGAGGTAGGGCTCCTGAGACCTTAGCTAGTGGCTGATCTGACTAAGGCTCTGCTTTCCTACCTTAGCAAAGGCATAAAGACTGCAACAATCTGTGCTTCTCTAGATGAAATGAGATCAGTGGGTAATCCAGTCTTAGCAGAACATCTTAGAAATAAACATTGGAACAATGAGATGAGATCAGTGTGTGAGCCAATGCAAAGAGTATTAGATTTATGCTTCCTGATCTCAGTGCAGAGCCTGCTTGATCTTAGCCAAACTAAATTTGTCCTGACTGGCCAATTCAAGAGCTTGCAGACTTCTACATGCACTATGCTAGGGCTCTATGGTCATCTCTTCATTAAGAGTATTCTCAAAACTTGTTTACCTTCATTTCCAGATCCTGTTTCCATGCCATAACGATGTTGTGTGACAGCTGGCCCTAGTGCATACTTTCTGTAAACAACAATCTCAGCTCTGACCTCCACATTCATGTCACAGAGAAAACATGTTTAGATGTGATAATAGGTTTCATACTGTACATTACTTTTTAAGTTTTCTTTCTAAAGAGTTTTAAAAATAAAAATATATTGAAGTTAAAACTATTCTATTTAAACCTAATGAACAGTGGAGTAGACACTATCAGTACTGTTATTTTTAAGAAAAGTAACTTCAGATCATTATGACGGGCAGATGTGGGCCCAGGGGTCCTGCTCAAACTATGGCACCAGCAATATGTGCAGTAAATTTTGAACCCCTACCCAGATCTACCCAATGGACAGGACATTCTTCACAGTTGAGTGGAGAGTGGGGGCTAACTTTCACATGAACTCTGGTGCCCCATATTTGACCACATCCCCTTGATAGGGAGGTCTGGTGGCAGTCAGAGGAAGGATAGCAGGCTACCAAGAAGAGACTTGATACCCTATAAGCATATACAAGGGGAAGAGGTCCCCCTCAGTCACAGTCATAGGGGAGGGGAGTAAGGGGAAAATGGGAGGGAGGGAGGAATGGGAGGATACAAGGGATGGGCTAACAATTGAGATGTAGTATGAATAAATTAATAAACTATAAAAAAATAAAAGTAACCAGTGCTGGAGAGATGACTCAGTGGTCATCTCTGAGATGACTTAGAGATAGTGAGCTTCTCACTGAGAGGATTGGCGTTCAGATCCAGTACCCAAATTAGAGGCTCACAAGTTAGAGGCTCACAGATATGTAGAACTCCAGCTCCAGAGTCTAATATCACCTTCTGTCCTATGCACGCATGTGTACAAACACATAATTAAAAAAATAAAAACAAAGATATATATTTAAAACAAAAGCAATGTCAACTGCTGATACATTGATGTATTTGTGACATTGTAGTAAATGGCAATAAAACTCCTATCACGTGGACATTATTCAAAGGTAAATTATATAAAAATAACAATAACATAATTTTTATAGAAAATCAGATTTCACATGTAGAAATGTCACGACCACTCCAGTAGAGTCTGTGTGATGAATACTATACAGGCCTGAGGCTACAACCCCTGAAAAAGGGAGAGTCTCCTGCGCTGGGGCTGATGTTTCTGCCAGGAGAATAACTGCAGTTCTTTTCTCTCATTGTGCTGGAATCTATTCTTTCTTCTTAACTCTACTTCGCTTACAAACCAGGACTTCTCAGGCATAACTACTGTTGCTAGGAGACAACTCTGACTTGGGACTGCAGCCTGGGACTGTCCAGGTCCAGAGCAGTTCTGCTTCTCTTCCACTTATTAAAAAAAAACATGACTAGAAATTAATCTTTAGTTAATAAGTTATATTATGGCTTACAAAGAAATATAGTATTTCAAAAATTTCCAGATAATGGTGCTCATATATCAGAAAGGAGAACTAAAGGAAAAAAACGGTTTTGGCACACAGGTGCTGGCCATAAGTTTCATTAGGGAGAGAACATTGACCCTGGACAAAGGGAGCACATGCATATTGATACCAATCCAGTAACTTAGAAATGATGACGTCCTTGCTGTGTGTTCTGTACCCCGTATTGTTTCATTCAAAGTTGTAATTCAAAATATGCCAACATAATAACTGCATTCTGTACCTATACTGTGTATGCTTGATCGCTCACTGACTTCCTTGAATCTGTTCTGTGGGAAAATGTAACCACAAGGCCCCCTGCTTTTGAAATGTATGTTTAAAAAACTTAGACTGCTTAGCTGCAAAATACACTCAGATGCAAACTCAATCTTGAGTCGCTCTGTTTATCACCCACCTATCTCTATCTCTGTTCACTGATGCTTCAAGAACTCCCATTCCCAAGGACCTATCCCCAACTGAGCCAGGCTGTGGCCTTGAAAGTGATTAACTCTGGTCTCATGAGATGGCTCTGAGGGTAAAAATTCTTGCTACAAAAGCCTAATAACTAGAGTATAATCCTCAGGATCCACATGGTGGAGTAATAGAATAGAATCTCGACTCCTTCTTCTGGCAGACACACACACACACACACACACACACACACACACACACACACACACACACGGAGAGGGAGAGAGAGAGAGAGAGAGAGAGAGAGAGAGAGAGAGAGAGAGAGGGAGAGATTAATAAGTATAATAAAATAAAGTTTAAAAATAACTTATCCTTGTCACAAATGTATTTTCTCAGTTACTAATGTCTCAAGGCCAATAAAAGTTCTTTGATTTTTATGAAGAAAATAAACCAAAACCTAACACTGGCTTTTGGACAAGATGTGGGACAAAAGATACAAGAAATGTACTAGTGCAATATGTGGCAAGACTGAAGCTTGAAAGCCAGGATGTAAAAGAAACTATATCACATGGAGAAGATTCTGCCCAACAGAGGGAATCAATGAAGGCAACATCTTACTGGCTTAAGAATAGGAAAAAATACTTTAAATCTATCTCACAAAAAAGTATCTAAGACTGAGATTATAAAAAGGTAATTGAAAATTAATAACGATGTAATAAAATAAAAATTATTATAAATTAATATATTTATGAGCCTTATTCAAAAGAGGATATACCAGGCTGCCTCTGACATGAACTTTATTGCCCCAATTTGATCACTTCCCCTTAGTGGGGAACCCCTGTGGGCACACAGAAGGGGATACGGGATAATTAAATGAGACCTGATAGGATGTGGTCATGGGGAGGAGGACCCCTTTGTCAGAGGTCTAGGGGAGGGGAATAGGGCAGAAGAGTGAGGGAGGGTGGGAATGGGAAGGGGATAACAATTGGGAAGTAATCTGAATAAATTCAATTTTAAAAAAGAAATTCTCATGGCTTTATATATATATGGCTTGATGCTTTTCTTGTGCAGTTCTTTATATCTAGAATTTTTTCACTATAACATGGATTGAGTGGAAATGTTTTCCTGATTTTTCCTGCTTGATGCTTCCAAGTGAAACTCACAACTCAAGGAAGAGATAGAGAAAGACAGCAATGCAGATAATGCAGAAAGCAGATCTCCTTGCATAGAGACAACTTAACCAACCAGCTGAAGAGGAATAGATAGTTCATCAGACTGTCAGTCCTGAAAACCTTGATGCTAAAATGGACTGTTGCTGAAGGACAGATGATCAGATCTGCAATTACAGAGGATCATTGCATCAGTGGCTGAGTGGATCTTCATAAAGACATTCAGACTGTTAAGATTGTGGGACTTATAATTGTTTCTATTATAAAACTTAAACTCTGTACAATTTTTAGCTTAAACAGAAATGGGAAAGTTGTAGAGGAATGTTAATTCATAACATGGGTGTTCTGGCCAGAGACAACATCCAAATACCTTCTAGGTCTAGGTGATCTGGCTGGGAAGAGACACATCCAAAAATCTTATAGGTCTGTGTGACCCATCTGGAATATCTATTCTTTATTATCCAATATACTATTATCCAATATATTAAGTTGTTTTTGTTTTAGTTTGGTTTAGTTTTTGGATTTTTGCTGTTGTTTTTATTTGAAGTATGTCTAGATTGGGATATCTGTATGTTTAGTTTTCTAGAGTTTTTCTAATATCCATCATAGTGTCTAGACATAATTATAAGTCTGGGAATGGTGACATAAACCTTTAATCTCAACACTTAAGAGGTAGAGGGAGGAGGCCAAGAAGTTCAACCCTATTGTTGGCTATGAGAGATGCTGTGTTAAAGGTAAAACAATGCAAAGCAAAGCAAAGAAGAAAAGAAAAATAAAAAAGGAAAGAAAAGCTTAATAAATGAACTAACTCAGTGGATACAGTAATTAAGAATGCTAATTTGATTTCCTGTCCTCTTAGGTTTTGAATATTATACAAGACTTGCTGAAATCCTACAAAGTCATATTCTGTCTTTCCATAAGTGTTGGGCTCACATTTTCTGTGTGATCAGATGACCCATACTAAATATATCAGTGGGGTCATGTGGGTTGAAGACTGTGTAGCCAGGCTGACTCTGGAAAACACTTGGATTCAGTTGTCCTACCTCAATTACTCCTTTGAAGGAGACACAAAGCTGAGGATTCTGTAAGTTTCTAACTTCTGCGGTCTTGAAAGGAACAGTGCAGACCTTGGGAAGACCATGTCTTGGAGGAGTTTGTAAGAATATGCTTCACACAAGAGAAAGCCAGAAGTTACTTACTAAGCAACAGCTTTCCTGGACATGTGTTCTCGTCAGAATCAAGGATTTGTTAAGCATTTGAAGTCATGACTTTACAAAATGGCCTCTGGCTGTGTGGCTCTTTCTCATTTGTTCTGCTAACCAACCTTTCCTGTTACCCACTTACCAGGTTATGGCAGGTTCTGATTGGTGTGCTCAACACATATAGTCCTGTGATGTGGAACCCTGGTATCAACAGTGTTCCTTGTCTCCTAGTACTGGAGCTTGATCTTGTGTTTCTTGCTCTTCCATTTGTCGCTAAGAAGCTCCTGGCATTCCTTGTGTTCCTTGGTGTCTCCACTATCCTGCTCTCTTGCCTTAAGTGAAAATTCTTACTTTAACTTAAAATATGAATCACAATATATAAAGATAATTACTCTGTGAGACAGGAATTTATGGATGCCCACATGTGGCTATTTCCTGTCCTCCTTTCTAGTATGTAGTTCTACCCTCAATTTTTGTTTAATGTGTGAGCTTTATTTATTTCTTTTACTATACTGGTTAATGTAAGACGTATAACATGTTTTCTTGTGCCCTGTATTCGGGACTGAACCCATACTATTCTCAGATAGTAATCCAAAAGAACAGGCCCTACTTGTAAAAAACAGCCAAAGTGGAAAGGGATCAAACAGCCAGTCTGTTCTCGGTCTTGAAAAACAACTAATGTAGTTTCAAGTATTCATATAAGGAAGACTACTACAATTCTAATAATTGGTCAAAATTTGAAACAACGCCGCATACAAAATCATTCTTGAAGCCCTAAATGTCCTTTAAGTAGCTGAATGCAAATGTTAAGTAGTTGTCCTGACAGCACCAACATAAATCCTAACTAGTCAAAATTCAGCACCATGAGGACTTCTCATTTACATGATGATCAGCTGGTAAATTAACAGATGGCATAAAAATTAAGACTTTTTAAAAGGATAATAGTACTATAATCGGAGAACACAATAAAATAACCATTTGAGCCTCTCTCCTTGTTCAACACAGTAAACATCAACTCAACTTGGATGTTTTCATACAGTTTTAATTTTTACAGTTTATTCCGAGCACTCAAATCGCTTTAGATATACAGCTTTTTGAAAGAATATTACGCTGATGTTCAGGACATTCTCCACCGTTAAGTGGAGAAGGAGATCTGACTTTCACACAAACTCTGGTGCCCCATATTTGACCATGTCCCTTGGATGGAGATGCCTGGTGACCCTCAGAGGAAGGATAATAGGTCACCAAGGAGAGACTTGATACCCTATGAACATATACAGGGGGAGGAGGTCCCCCTCAGTCACAGACATAGGGGAGGGGAGTAGGGGGGGAAGCAGGAGGAAGGGAGGAATGGGAGGATACAAGGGATGGGCTAACAACTGAGATGTAATATGAATAAATTAATAAAAAAAGAATATTACATTTGTATACCAGGATATTTAGTACATTGAGATATTTTAAAATATTTATAAGTTTGCTTTTGGTATGCAAAAACATTTGGCAGTACTTTTATAGCATTTGATTTTATAGAATTAAAATTTCATCTTGATGTTTAAAAAAAAAACGCACAGGAAAAATATAAATTGCATAGCCTGACTGCATGATACTGCTATTTCCAGTTCTAGTTCTGGTAATTAAAATCTTCATTGAGTCTGTTAAAAAAATCATTACCTGTACAGCTATGAAGGCAACTTATATGATTTGTAAACAAAACCTTCAGATTTTAGCAAGGAATGCAGTTCAGAAAGAAAAGAAAACCCAGTACGCAAATTTACAGAGTAGTTTACAAATTTACCAGTTCCTGTGACACAAACTGTTTTACCCTCTCAAGGTATTGTCCATAAAGCTCGGCATCGCTGTGTCCGGACCCTCCAACCCACAGAGGCTCCGCAGGTCTTTGGCAACGCTCAAAAGAATGCGAGGCCACGCGAAAAGTCAGTGACTTCATCTTCCGCCGTTATCTTAGAGATTTTTGTCAATATTTGGGAATGCATCAAAACAGTAGGTCTTCTTGGTATCAGGGAAAGCAACTCACATTCCTGAGGTCAACAGAGAATGGAGAATAACAGCAGCACTATCATACCTAGCAGCAAGATCCACAGATGGTACTGTCCCTATGCTCTGGCCATATATAATCACATTTTCAGGATGAATGCCGTATCTTGTCCGAAGAGCCAGACAGGCAACTTCAACATCTGTGTACAAGTTCTTCTCTGTTGGCTTTCCAGAACTAGCAACATTTCCAGAGTAATAATATGAGAATATGTTACAATTAACCCAGGACCCTATGGAAAAGCTGCTCATCTGACCCAGATCAACAGCATTTCCATGTGAGAACGATGAGGTATATTTAGCACTAGGTGAACAACGCACAAACACACAAACAATTCTGTTGCCTTTACTGGTTCTGGTCAGGAAACACTCAATAGCATCTTTTTCTTTATATAAGAGTATTGCCAGTCCGCTCTCTCTGACAGGTGTGAAGTCCAGCAGCTCCCACTTTCATCACTCAGTGCGTAAGTTGAATCAGGTGGCAAAAATGCTAGTTTTGAAGCATTTTTCCCTGAGCAAGGCGGACAGCAGAAGAGGCAGCATAGCTCACTAAACTCATCTTCTGCCGCTGGGCAGCCTTGGCCACTGACGCGCTGTCCTCCGCTGGAGGCCGCTCGCTGACTCCGTGCGCGCTGCTGGGCCCGGCCCTGAAAAGAACAGAACGAGCTCAGCAGTGCCTGGTGTGCTTTGTGTGGCCCCTCCACCCGCGTTCGCGTTCTGCTCTCCGGCCTGAGGTCCCGTGCGGCCATGATGGCCATCCACACCGCAGGGCCAGCTCTGGCTTCTCTGTAACTCGCCTTTCTTGGAGCCTCTCTAGCCCACCAAGCGACGGGCGCGCTTACCCTCAATTTTTAAACTTAAGCTATTTTCGTTTTTTATTACTATCATCATCATCATCATCATCATCATCAATTATTATTGTTGTTGTTATTATTATTATTTCTTATTATTATTAATTGTGTGTGTGTGTGTGTGTGTGTGTGCCATATGGTGTCATGGCCTCAAACATATTATGGGGCATATGAGGAGGTTAGAGACAGGTATCAGTTCTCTTCTTCAATGTGGAATTCAGCTCATCTCACCCAGCTTGTAAGAGAAGGGGTTTTACACACTGAGACATCTTGCTTGCACTGATCTCCGTTTCGACAGATCATTTTAGGTAGGTTGACTCCATTGGGATTCCTAATTCAGTCCAATTTTTCTTCTGTTCTAAACATGACACGCAAGTACATTATTAGTGTCAATAAGTTACATTTGAGAAGGTGAGTAAGCAGGTTTCAGGGAAGCAAAACTAACCACGTGTTAGATTTTAAAGGTTTTTCTCTCCAACCTGTCTGCTCAGAACTAGGACTTTGCAGTTGCAAATGTGTGTAGTAGTGTTCATATTCTCCATCCCATAAAAATGTTCCTTAAGTTCTTCGGTCTTGTTTTATTTTCCTTCAGAGGATGTGGGGATAGGCAGTACTGCCGCATCTGATGTCGGCAGTGAGTCTGATTCTCAGCACTCTTCATTATCTCATGGAAACCGACGTCATGTCGATATTCTGAGTTATGAGAAAATTTTAGTAAAATCTACAGAAAGCTGATCTCTTGACTAAAAAAATATTTTGAATGTAAAGATATCATTTCATTCCTTATATAAAGACAATTATGCCTCTGATATGGACTTAGAGGAACTCTACGCATTTACTGTTCTTATGCAGTAGACACAAGGCCATGAAGTCCGATGCTGTGGCTTAAGTATTATATGTGAGTACACATTAAGTCTCTCACAAGGTAAGGAACTGAATATATAGTACATGTGTATAAGACAGAGCAATTATCACTGAACAGACAACACATTCCTGAAGGTGCTGTGCAGTGAGGGCAGGGGAACATATGCCAGGAGGGGTTGAGGCAGAAGGAGGGGTCTGTACTTTGCTGCTACGTGGCAATGGCGTCACTGTGTTAGTCTCAGAATGATATTTGTTTCCCTCCTTGGAGTTGACACTGGAGGCTGTCACCTGCTTCGGGGAGTTTCTTCATAGATTTTGGGCAGTCATGTCTATGACTAACCTGAGCTTTATTTTTGTGTTCATGCCTGTCACAAAGTTCTTGCTTGTGTCTTGGGCTGGTGTCATTGCCTAAGGAAATTGTGAGGTCATATAAGATGATACAATAACATATAGGATAGACTAAATAAATAACAGAATTAATCAATTCAGAATAAAGAATGAGTGTACAATCCTGTGTGGGAACAGCATCATTCTAAAGAACTGTTAGTGTCTCACGTGGAGCTTTTCCTCCTAATTTCAGCTGCTTCTGCAGAAAGGTCATCTGATAAATCCACTGAAGTTGAAGCTAAGGAAGAAATTTCATCTGAAGAGAATTCTGATAAAGACCGAGATTATGAGTTCTCCGGAGGATCATTTATTGTTCAAGGTTGCTTTAGCTATTCTGGGTTTTTTGTTTTTCCATACGAAGTTGAGAATTGATCTTTCAATGTATTTTTAAGAATTGTGTAGGTATTTTGATAGTGATTTCATTGAATCTGTAAATTGCTTTTGGTAAGATGGCCATTTTTATTATGTTAATTCTCCTGATCCATGAGCAAGGGAGATCTTTCCATCTTCTGATGTCATCTTTAATCTCTTTCTTCAAAGATTTTCTCCACAGTTAAGTTGAGGGCAGGGAATGACTCTGACATGAACTCGGATTCACCATATTTGAGCACTTCCCCTTGGTGGGGAGGCCTGGTGGCATTCAGAGAAAGCATAGGCAGGCTACCAAGGTGAGACTTGATACCCTGTGATCATATAATGGGGGAGGAGGTCCCTCATGGTCACAGACATAGGGGAGGGGAATAGGGTGAAAGCAGGAGGGAGAAAGGAGAGGATACAAGGGATGGGGTAAAAATTTAGATGTAATCTGAATAAATTAATTAAATAAAATTTAAAAAATGACAGTGAGTTCTCTGAAGCAGTCAACAAAGATAGTGAGACCACAGAGGAGGGTCCTAAGGAGGTCAAGCAAGACAAAGATGATAATGGCATTACCAAAGAAGATGGTAAGGGAAATGATGAAGAGATAAAAAGTGGAAAAGGAGAGAGAGAGAGAGAGAGAGAGAGAGAGAGAGAGAGAGAGAGAGGCAGAAAGACCCTTGTTTTGTTTCTCTATTCTAAATTCATTGTATTGCCTATTTGTAAGTAGAGGAAAGATAAGATGTTGACAAGCCTATGTTATCATTTTTAACTGCACTCTTGGAATATTAGAGACAATGTATATTCTGCAGAAATCATTGAAAGTGTAAAATTTGTCCATGTAGCATGGTAACTGTCTGTGCAAGGCTTTTCTTCTTCTTATATAAAAGTTATATTTTCTTTGGAGACTATTCAAAAAATAGATATAAAAATGGCTGTGTGATGAGGTCTTCCATGAATGACTGTTATGACATAAATCAAGAGATTTCTAGGAGTCTAAAACTTCATTCAAGATGAAGGCATTTTTTTGGTTTTTTGTTTTGTTTTGTTTTGTTTTGTTTTTTCTTTTCCTTATCCCTTCAACTTTAAAATTATACCAATTATTTTATTTTGTATTATAAACGTATGTCAGATGTCATGTTATAAAATCCATATATCTAATGTGATTCAAGTCTCTAGGAAATTAGTCCAGGTACTGAATACTGTAAAATGAAGGAATGGAAGGATTCCAATAAGCATTATTTCTCTAAGACAAAGAGCAGTGATGGAGGATGTTTTTTGCCCTCATAGGATGAGGTGCTGAGGAATCTTCTCCAAGTATTACTTCTCCTCTTTCATATCTGGGCTGTTGTTTGCCATCTTACCTGGTGACTGTACTCGGCAGGTGTTGAGTGAGTGCATGGCCATAACTTCCTTATCAGAGAAGTTGGATCGCTTGTGTACTTAATTGGATAAAAATGAATGCTGATCATACTCCTTTAAACTCTGTAAATTGTCCAGCCTAATGGTTCCATCACAGATTACAAATGCAAATCTTTTAAATGGGAAGTGTGGCCCAGAATACCCATGAGTCCTTTATCTCCCTATCTTTAGTTCCTGAAGGTTAGAGGTCCAGGCTTCTTCCACCACATCTGTGAGTTTTACCTTTAAAGGATGAAAATTCCATGGTTTTTGGTTTTGGCTTTGTTTGCTTAATTTTATTTGTTTGCTTTTTGTTCTGCTGAACATAGTAGTAACTATCAGTCTTCCAGGTTAAAAAAAAATCTCAAAAAACCCTACTTACTTGTTCTCTCTTTTATAGTTTTCAAAGAATTTTTTTTTACAAATTAAGAAAAGATATACCTACCATGAGGACTATACTTCAAGATCTTCATTTGATTTCCTCCAACTATTATTTACCCTGACAACTGTCTCTCCCTCATCTCTAACTTTCATCTTCTATCAAATAAATGATAGTCATGAGCAGCATCCAAAAGGTCTTGTGTTTGACGTATGAGCTGATGATGATTTTTTATGGTTTAGGCAATCGACTGGTGATGCAAACCATGCTCTGATACTTCCTTGAACTCTTTCTCAAAGTTGGACTTTCTATAGTTTTATCTGAAAGATTCTTTTATGTTGTTTAAATAAGACATAAATATTAGGCATATTACTAGAGGCATGAGCTTTTCTATATTAATATACTGTCCAGATACTTCTTTGGTTTAAGTATTCAGTTTCATCTCTTCAAAGTCCTCGGGATTACTGTTTTTACCTGCAGTGATTTAGAGGTGACAGAGATGAAATAAGCTCCTGAATCTGCTACTGGCCTGACACAGGCAATCGGTCTTTGAAGCTCTTAGGTCTGAGCTTATTATCAAGGTAGCCAATGAATTCTGAGCTTTGAACAAACTCATAAAACACTTGTTTCAGATGGGATCATTCCCTGAGTAAATAAGACAAAATGACAAGATTCCTTCACAGTTTTGTTTCAAACAGCTAACAAGTTTAATACATGACAATAAGCATATCTCTCTCTCTCTCTCTCTCTCTCTCTCTCTCTCTCTCTCTCTCTCTGTCTTTCTCTCACTTAATGAGTGAATGCTTTTACATCACCAATTACAGGATTTGTTTCTTTTTTTTAGAAAAGATTCATGAAAATTCCAGATATTAGCATTTTATTCTTGCCCAAGGCATCAAATCCACAGAAGCATCCTATTTCCCTGATAATTTCCCATTTCCTGACTCAAGAATGAATGCTATGTTAACATTTTCTCAAAGGCAGCTCCCAGTCCCTGAAATTTTACTAGTGTGTGGTTTCCATGATTGACTAAAGTCATAAAGTCTCCCAGATTTTCAATTATGACTGTACTCCTGGCAGTCACCATGGCAAGTTTTGGAACAAAATACATAATTAGGATGGATGCTTTATGTGACTATACCTTAGCCCCTTATTTGTTTCACTGACTTGACTAGAATCATATTATTTGTCATTTATATGCAGGTAGTATTCTAGGTGATTACTCAGCTCATTCCATGATATTGACATAGATCCGATAGTCTGGGAAATACAGAATACATAGACACAGAAAAAGCAAAGGTAACAGGTTTATTGTCAACAGATCTCACCTGGATGGGAAGGGCAATAGAGCAGATTTCTTAGTTCCCCCTTTCTCCTATTGGACCTGTTTTGTTACCTGTCCCCATTCCTTCTCAACTTTCTCTTCACAATATCTTCTGGGAATAAGAAGCCAACATCTTAGAGAGCCTGCCTTCACTTTCCTTGTCTACCATGTTCCTTTAACTTCCAACTAATTGAGTCTCTGGACCTGTTTCCCAAAGCCCTATGTCTGAAACCTTGAAGACTCTGTATCTACTTTTGTCTTTCTGATCTGAATGTATCGATTAGTCAGGTTTCTTAGATTCATTCAGTTGGTCAATGCTCCCTTAGGAGACATTTGTTTGTTAGAACTGTGATTGTTGAGGCTGGAGAGACGGCACTTGCTGCTCTTGAAGAGAACCTGGGTTTGGTTTCCATGATTCCTACAGTGGTCCACGAACATCTGTAAATCCAGTTCCAGCATCATTTTCTGGCCTCTGCAGACACATCTTATACATCTAGGATGCACATATATTTCCAGATGAACACTCATACATATAAAATAAAAATACTCCTTTAGAGAAGAGTATGTCGTATACTCTACTGGATTACAGATTAGGTGAAATTGAAGTTATATGGATTTTCTCCTGATTAAAGAAACAGAAAGAACACAAGTATACCAGCAAAGAAAAGGCCAGGACCAAGTGACCTTGCTGCTGAATTTCACCAAATCTTTAGAGAACTGGTGGTAATGCTACTTATTCTAAAGTTTAAAGGGAGACAGTCTCTCAAAATTCATTCTGGAATGCCAGAATAGGTTACGCCTGTTCCCCAAACCAGATAATGACATGACAGCAACAATGAAAAAGGAAACAATAGTTCTTACTGAATATCAATACAAAACTACATAGCAAAAGAAAGTACATCAATCAGGTCATTCATGATGATACAATTGGCTTTATCCCAGGGATACAAGTTATACCCAGAATAGTTCAACCTATACAAAATCAATTAACACTATGAGCAGAATAAAAGGTAAAAGCATTTTGGTCAATTCAGTATATGATGAAAAATAATTTAATAAAATTTAGTATTCCCGGGGGATGGAGAGATAGCTCAGAGGTTAAGAGCAGTGGGTGCTCTTCCAGAGGTCCTGAGTTCAATTCCCAGCAACTACATGGTGGCTCACAACCATGTATATTGAGATCTGATACCCTCTTCTGATGGGCAGGCACAAATGTGGGCAGAACACTATATATAATAAATAATTTAGATTTATAAATTATAAGGGGGTAAAGTTTCCCCTTCTTTGCTTTTTGTAAATAGGATTTTATGGTAGAATGAGCTCGTTCCTCCATACCTTGTCCTTGAGGATTATAAGGGGTACCTGTAATATGCTTTATGGAAAAAGAGTCACAAAAATTTTGAAAAGCTTTGCTAACATACTCTGAGCCATTATCTGTCTTGATAGCCTTAGGCACACCAATGTGAGAAAAGGCAGACCGACAGTAAGCAATCACATTTTTTTGTGTGTGTGGCTTCTCTGGATTGGAGAGAAGCAATTAAATATCCTGAATATGTATCTATAGACACATGAACATATTTTAACTTACCAAATTCACGTATATGAGTAACACCCATTTGCCAGAGTTGGTTAGGGGCCAGTCCTCTGGTATTAACTCCCAGATGTGGTGCAGAAAGAAACTGAGGACACGTGGAGCATGCCTTCACGATGGCTCGGGCTTGCTCTTTAGAAATCCTATATTGAAGTCTTTTAGCTATTAGTATGATGTAAATCATGAGTTTTTTGAGCCTTTTCTACATTTGTAAGGCATACCAAATTTTGGTAGCTGCATCTGCTAATGAATTACCTGTAGTCCAGGTAAATCAGTGTGAGCTCTTAAATGTCTATTAAAAATTGTTTTCTCTTTTGAATAGCTATCTGGATTTGAGAAAATAATCCACTAGGCTGTGATTGGGATTGAATTTGTCCTGTGGCATCTAGGCGAGGAACTGCCTCTGCCACATAGCCGCTATCTGAATAAAGATTAAATGAACAAAAGGCATAATGTTGGAAAACAGTAGCTACCGCCTATAGCTCAGCAATTTGAGCAGACTTAGCAGTAGTAAGAATAACTTATGTCTGTCCTTTGAGCCTTTGTGGACAATTCTTAACTTAATGTCCTTGCTGACAACACCCAAAGCATCCCTGGCTTCCTTTCGTCTACTGAGCGACTATAGATTGTACTGTTACTCCTTGAAAAGCTGCAGCTATGGCCAATTCTTGATCAAAGGATGGGTCAATATCAGCACACAATTTAATATAGTTCATCAAATCTGCTTTATTTTTGTAGGGCCTAATTGCGGTATGGCAAAGAGCATTGGCATTTTCAAAGGCTAATTGTTTTACAAAAGGAATTCCACTTAGAGGATTACCAAAAACTCTCACCGCTGCTTTACTTAATTTATCCACAAACTCCTGAAATGGTTCATCCAGTCCTTGTTTAATACTGGATAAGCTAATGCTCAGATTTCCCTTGCTGGGTAGTTCTTTTCATGCCCCTTGAGCAGCCTTGGTGACTTGTGCATACACTCCAGGACGGTAATTAGATTCATTAGCATTACCTTCAAATGGCCCTTCTCCAGCTATCAAGTTAACATTCCATTGAGGGTTCCCTGCTAGAGCATTAAACTCTACAGTCTTTTTCACAGCATCCATGAATTATGCTTCACAACAAATAATCTTCACCATCTAAACACGCTTTGCTTAAGGTATCCCAATCAGCAGGAGCAAGGTTAGCATTCATTAGTGCATCAACCATTGCTATGGTAAATGGAGCAGTGGGTACACACTGAGCATAAGCAGTCTTTAATTCTTTGAATTGTTTCCATTCTATAGGGGCATACTGTTTGACTTAGCTGCCCTGAAAATCTAGCACTCCTAGAACCAGAGAAGTGAGCTCACTGCTCATCTATTGTCCTGTGTTTCTAGCTCTTGGCATCCCAGTCTCTAATGGGGACATACTCTGAGGGCTATTTACTAGACTGGAAACCTTCCCTCTCTGTCCACAAATGACTTTTCTTGACATCATCATCAATCCATATTCTTTCTAATTCTCTAATTGTTTCTGTCTCTTAGCTAAGCTAACTCCTTCCTCCAGGGCCTGAACCTGTCCCCAAAGTTTTTCAATGGGACCCTGTTGCTCTGCGGGTGCTGTAGGCTGAGGTTGCCAGTCATGCTCTTGAGAGCAAGCAGCTTTTGAAAGATCCCCGAAGGGTGCCCCTCACTCAAGCCTTGGGATGGCGCGCACCCAAAGACACATAAACGACCGTCTTGCTGTAAACACATGAGGCAGTTTATTGGCAGAGGCCAGGTTGACACGTATCTCATGCAGAAGACAGAGGGGTCGACCTAGAAGCCCAGGAGCTTAGGGTTTATATGGGCAAGGGTCGGGGGGAGTGGGAAGTTTTGGCGTGGCCACACACGATTGGTTGTTTCAAACATTTGAACATCAGCAAATTGCGTAGGCAGATCTGGGGTAAGGGCAGACTTAATCACACGGGAACAGTCCTTGGTTCCTGTTTTTCTCGGAACCCGAGGGTAGATGTTTTATCTGAGCTGACAACACATCTGGTTAAACTCAAACCTGCAACATTGTGTGCGGGCCTCAAAGAGGATTAAGCAAACACCATAAGATTGGATGAGGGGTCTTGGCTCATTACTCACTCGATCATGTCTGGTACCTGTCTCTCTCAGGAATTTGTCCTTGTGTATCCTCCCTATCTTTTATGGCCAGCCGGTCCCTGGAACACTCAATAGGCTTTTGTTTCCTAACTCTGCATTCTTTGTGACTTATCATCTGGGGCCTTGGGCTAGCAAACCTGCTGACCTGCACTCTCAACTATTTGGGTTTATGAGTTAGAGAGCTCTGCTGTTCTGGTTGCTTTAATGCTAATTAAAAATTCTCTCTCTCACTTTCCTCTCTAGATCTTCCTCATCACCATTCCTGGATTCCCTTATATCTACTTCCAAGACATCTTCAGCGTGGGATAATAAATCTCTTATTTTGTCACTCTCATGTCAGGGATCATGAATGTCCCTGATCAAAACCCAAAGGGAAAAAACATAGCAGATGTCTCTTCAGATTCATTAGTGACATAGTGACCCTGCAATCTTTTACCAACTTTATGCCAAGTTTTTAAATTAACCACTTCTTCCTCAAGAAACCATGGACATACTTAACTGACAAAATCTAAAAATTCACCCAACTGTCCTTTATTTACCCCTATTCCTTTTGCTTGAAGCTTGTTTTCCAATGTCTCTCTGAATAAATCTTTACTATTGCTCTGTCCCATATTTATGCTGCTTACCTTGCCATTCCTCTGTGAAGTAGGCAACTTCAGGGCAAACAGTCCACCTGTCTTTCACTCGTCTTTCCACACAACGTCCCTCACTTATCCCTCATTCAGCCCCTCGTTGGGCACAAAATGATGTAGCCTGGCCCATGGGATGAATTGAACCAGGGTTCACCTGAAAGAGGAAGTGTGGATTGAAAGGAGGGTACAGAGTTATGAGAAATAATGAGTCAGGTCTGGAAATTTCTGATCAAGACTCTCTTTAATGCCAACGAGGAAGACTTTTTATAGCAAGATCAATTCTATTCTGATCCCTCTCTCCCTAGGTCCCAGGCAAGAAGAACACAATAGCCTGAGTAGCTCTCTGTAGGAACTTCCTTAATCCTCTGAGTAGCTCTGTATAAGCACTTCCTTAATCCTCCAGGTATCTCTCAGTAGGGACTTCCATACCTCTATCAAAGGTAAATAGTTCAAGGATAGCCTGGAAGACATAAACCTACTCCAGCAAAGCTCAGCAAGTGGAAACAGCTTGCAGCCTAATCATGGGATTTCTGAAATGGCAGAATTTAGCATGGCTCTCCACACACACCCATGCATAGAAGTACTGTGAATTCAAAAACCGACTGTTTTTACATGTTTTATGAAGAAGCAACTTCCTAATGTGAGTGATGCATTTGTTCAATTTCGTTAGAAACGGGATTTTTTGCCTCAGGGGTGATGCCCTACAGTACACTACTTTTGCTTATCCAAGCAGTTGTACTAGACTTAGTGAAATCACTGTTTCACTCACTTTTTAGTGGGCAGGGAGCATAGTTTTAGTGGGAGACACTCAAACGGGTGTGTTTTGAGTATATTCAGTTTTTCACAGAAATACTGACATTGCCTTGAAAAACGTGCATTACAGTGTTTCTTCCAGAAAAACTCCCATGCATAGACATACTGTGCCTTCAAAAACTGACTGTCTTTACATGTTTTCTGACCAAAGGAGCAACATCCTCACATGGGTGATGCTTTTCTTCAATTTCATTAGAAATGGGATTCTTGCCTCAGGAGGGATGCCTGGGAGTACACTACATTTGCCTATCAATGCAGTTGTACTGGACCTAGTGAAACCACTGTTTCTCTAACTTTTTAGTGGTCAGGGAGCTTAGTTTTAGTGAGAGAAGCTCACATGGATGTGTTTTGAGTGTATTTAGTTTTTTTTTTTTTTTACAAAAATAATGGCTTTCCCTTGAAAAACATGCATTAAGGTGTGCTTCTTCCTGAAGCACACCCATGCCTAGAAGTACTGTGGCTTCAAAATTTGACTGTTTTACAGGTTTCCTGACCAAAGAAGCAACACCCTAACATCAGTGATGCATTTGTTCCATTTCCTTAGAAACGGTATTTTTGCCTCTGGAGGGGGAAGCCTCAGAGAACACTACTTTTGCCTATCCACGCAGTTTTAGTGGAATTTATGAATCACTGTTTCTCTCATTTTTAGTCATCAAGGAGCTTTGTTTTAGTGAGA
Organism: Acomys minous; assembly: GCF_964271855.1. Taxonomy (NCBI): domain Eukaryota; kingdom Metazoa; phylum Chordata; class Mammalia; order Rodentia; family Muridae; genus Acomys; species Acomys minous. Next base: position 77,504,324 of record NC_140492.1, on the reverse strand, counting down.
GAAGCTCACACAGGTGTGTTTTGAGTGTATTCAGTTTTTCACAGAAATAGTGATTTTGCCTTGAAAATCATGTTTTACAGTGAATTTCCTCCAGAAACAGCCATGCATAGAAGTACTGTGTCTTCAAAAACTGACTGACTTTACTCGTTTTCTGACCTAAGAAGCAACTTCCTAACATGAGCGATGCATTTGTTCAATTTCATTAGTAACTGGATTTTTGCCTCGGGGCGGGGGCAGGGGATGCCTTAGAGAACACTACATTTGCCTATACGCAGAGTTGTACTGGACTTTATGAAATCACTCTTTTGCTCACTTTTTAGTGGTCAGGGAGCATAGTTTTACTGTTAGAAGCTGACACAGGTGTGTTTTGAGTGTATTCAGTTTTTCACAAAAATGGTGACTTTGCCTTGAAAACCTGGCTCATGTTAGGAAGTTGCTTCTTTGATCAGAAAATTTGTAAAAAACAATCTGTTTTGAAAGGCACAATACTTCTCAACATGGGTGTGTTTCCAGAAAAAACACACTGTAACGCATCTTTTTCAAGGCAAAGTCACCATTTCCTTGAAAAACTGAATAGACTGAAGACACACCCATGTGTGCATCTCTCAGTAAAACTAAGCTCCCTGACCACTAAAGAGTGAGAAAAACACTGATTTCACTAAGTCCAATACAGCTCGTGGATAGGCAAAAGAAATGTACTCTAAGACATACCCCCTGAGGCAAAAATGCTGTTTCTAACAAAATTGAACAAATGCATCACTCATGTTATAAAATTTCTTCTTTGGTCTGAAAACGTGTAAAAACCAGTCAGTTTTTGAAGGCATAGTACTTCTGTGCATGCCTGTGTTTCTGGAAGAAACACTGTAATGCATGTTTTTTAAGGCAAAGTCGCTATTTCTGTGACATGGGATTCTTTGTTGTTGTTGTTGTTTTGATTTGATTTGTTTTGTTTTGTTTTCATTGGGGGTGTATCCTGGCCTGCAGGGTCTTCAATGGCTACCTGTGGAGGGGCAGACAAGTGGGGGGACAGGAGACAAAAAGAAGTGAGGGCAAGTCTGGATTCTGATCAAGCCCCCTTTATTGACAATTTTCACAGAGTTTTTATAGGGACAGGGGGCATGGATATTTGCATAAGTGAGGGTTGCTATGGATACCTAACTCTGGAATGCTCCAGCAGGTGTCTACCTTTACAGCTGCTATAATCACAGAAGAGGAAGAAATTCCAGAGAGAAAGGGAAGTTATAAAAGATCTGGTTAGTCAGGAAAAAGTTTCTGGAACTGCTGCTCACAGGCATCTGGCCTTTAATCTGATTTTACCAGTAGTCTTATAGGAAAAGCTAGTTTATAGCCAGAAAGGAGTAGCTCTTACTATGAGCTCAAGGGGTCTTAGAATGACCGGCCCCCACAATAAACCACAACAGGTGTCTAACTGCTGAACCATGACAGGGTCAGCTGGTTTCTGGTAAACAACAGACTGCTGGAGAAATAGGAACCTAGGCTCTGACAAGATGGAAGAACATTGGCCATATAGCCTGTCCCCAACAGTGGTGGTGGTGGTGGTGGGTTTTTTGTTTGTTTGTTTGTTTGCTTGTTTTGTTTTGTTTTGTTTTTAGACCAAGAAACGAAGGTCTGTAGAGATGACTCAGCAGTTAGTTAAAAGCACAGTCAGCTCTTCCAGAAGAGGTGGGTTCAATTCCTTGCATCCACATGGCAGCTCACAACTGTCTGTAACTCCAGTTCCAGGGAAATCTGACACCCTCTCACAGACATGCTTACATGCAAAAAAAAAAAAAAAAAAAAAGACAATAAAACAACAACAAAAAACAATGCACATGAAATTTAATTAATCACTAACAAAGAATTAGCAATGAAATGTGGGCTTACAGACAGGCAAAAGGCAAAGAAAGAGGAATATTGTTAGACAGACCCTAAGGCAGAGTAGCCATGAATTGAGAAACTGATCTTTTTATTTTCAGTAATTAAAACAGAAAACACAAATAGAATTGACTGTTTCCCAGGCAGACTTATTTAGTTAGTTTTGGCTTCTTTGAGAGCTGGTTTCTTTGTGGCCTTCACACACACACACACACACACACACACACACACACACACACACACACACTCACACATGGAGAGAGAGAGAGAGAGAGAGAGAGAGAGAGAGAGAGAGAGAGAGAGAGAGAGAGAGAGAGAGAAACCCTGTCTTAAAAAATGTGTCTGTTTGAAGTTCAGGGTGTAAAGAAGGTGAGATATCCATAGAGCCTTATGAATACCCATTGGGAGTCAGAGGGAGACAGATAGACTGTGAATTCAGGTGGCTAGTCTGGCCTAAATAGTGAATTCAGAGACAATAAAGGCTACATAAAGAGACTGACCCTGTCTGTGAAAAACCAACCAAACAACAAACAAATAAAAGTTTTCCTGTGAAACCTGAAAATGCCTGACTTTCACATCAGCCAGCCACGGAGGCTGCTCTACCTCCCCATCCAAGGAGAAGTAGGGTGTAACTGGAAGGTAATTAAGAGATAAGTATACCTAAGAGCTTCAGTCAAGCAGCCGCCAGTGGCCTCACCCACCTTTCTGATACAAGGTCAAAGGATGACCTTCAACTTCTGCTTTTTTTCTTTTGAAGGAAATTGGCATTCTTCTGGCCTGTAAGTGTGTGTGTGTGTGTATGTGTGTGTGTGTGTGTGTGTGTGTGTGTGTGTGTGTGTGTGTGTTTTCAAGACAAGGTTTCTCTGTGTAGCCTTGGCTGTCCTGTCCTGGGCTTGCTTTGTAGACCAGGCTCACCTCAAATTTACAGCGATCTACCTGCCTCTGCCTCCTCCTGAGTGCTGGGATTAAAGGCATGCACCACCACACTCAGCTTTGTTTTTGTTTTTGTTTTCTTTTGCTTGTTTGGTTGTGTTTTTTTCCCCAATGTTCACATACACTTCCATCCATCTGGGTCTGGTGTCTGAGAGTGGCTAGTGTATGGCCACTCTTGAGTACATAACCAAAACAAAACAAAACCAAATTCCCAAACTGGAAAGGCAAAAGCAGGCCAATCTCTGTTTCCAGGCAAGACTGGCCTACAGTGAAAGTTGCAAGACAGCCATGCCCATCACAAACAAACCTGTCTGGGTTGTTTGTTTGTTTGTTTGGTTGGTTGGTCTTTTGAGGCAGTGAGTTGGAGACCAGCCTGGTCTTCAAAGCAAGTTCAGGAGAGGCAAAGCTACATGAGAAACCGTGTCTGGAAAACAAACAAGCAAACAAACAAAACTACAATTTCTTTAACCCCAAGAAAAGTTCTAGTTCCAAACTAGGTCAGTATACACAGCAATCTTCAAAACAGACAGGAATACATAGAGAGACTCTGTCTTCAAAATAACTTAAACACTGTGTAAGTAGATAAGTAAGTAAGTAAGTAAGCAAATACATAGATGATAGGCGATAGATAGATAGATAGATAGATAGATAGATAGATAGATGATTACAGACACACAGACAGACAAAGACCAATCCTCATAGTTCCCTCGTTTGATCACAGCAGAGTCAGGCAGCCTGGTCTAGGTAGTGCTGGCTAGAATGTTTATTAATAATTAGTACGGCCTCTATTTGTTAGTAATGCAGCACTGACTCTTTAACTAGTCCACAAAAACAGTGTGATTCTATACCCAGCACTAGAGAGAGAGAGAGAGAGAGAGAGAGAGAGAGAGAGAGAGAGAGAGATCTTGACTGAAAGCTGGGCACACGCTTTTCTTTCATTCTAGCACTCAGGAAGCAGAGGCAGGAGGATTGCTGTGAATTCAAGGCCAGGCTGGTCTACAAAGTGAGTCCAGGATAACCAAGGCTACACAGAGAAACCCTGTCTCAAAAAACAAAACAAAACAAAACAAAACAAAAAAAGCAATAACTGAAGAGATGAATAGAAAATTAAAAAATAAATGAATGAATGAATGAAGAAAGAAAGAAAAGTACAAACATAATTCATGTGTGATAAAACAGGGGCCACACAAGCCCAGATGATAGAAAGAAGGAAGGAAAGAAAAAAAAAGAAAGAAAGGAAAGGCGAAAGAATTAAATATCTCAGACTATGGGCAAAAAAGTACATGAGGTGGGGGGCAGAGAAAACAGCTCATTAGACAGGCCCTCAGTGTCCTGTCTCTGTTTTCCATGAAAACTGAAGTCTCTTACAACTCAGTAATCACAAAAAATAAAAAGAAAGCGGAAACAAAAGGAAAAAAAATTCTAACTAGACATGGATACAACCTGTCACTACCTTCTGATTTGTTTGATTCTTCAAGATTTCTGTGGGTACACTGATATGAGAGCAGGCACCTGTATGCTTATATGTACAAAGGTCTGATTTAGAAGTCAGAGATCTGCCTTCACAGTGCATGGATTAAAGCAATGAGCCACAATGGCCAATTTTGTTTCTTGAATTTCATAATTCCAAAAAGAATTTTTGTTTTATATTCCTTCTCATTTTAAAAATACTCTATCACATATTTCTTCTTCAGTGTGTATTTACTTTAATTTTCAAAATCTCTCTCTCTCTCTTTCTCTTGATGAGAGGGAGACTGTGTGTATGTGTGTCTTCCTTTCTCTCTCCTCCTTGTCCCCCACCTTGTGGAATGTGAGAGTCACAGTTCAAACAAAGCTTGGCTCTTGACATCACCATAATGAATTCCCCATGTGGACTGCTGTGGGGAGCTGCCCTTAGTGACTCTTGCTTTAAAACATTGGGCAATTCTACCTTGTTTGTAGACTCCAATTTTCTATACCTCTGCCTGGCACATAGCAGGCTGGGGCCAGCCCACTCCACAGGGACCTGGGAACTGCCTGACACATAGCAGGCTCCTCTGAGTGGGTCCTGGAGGCTTATCTTGTTTCCTTAGCTGCATTCCCTCAGAGCTCACTCCCTAATCTTGGAGTTCTTTCTGCCAGGGATGGATGGTGGGATATCTGCCCTTAGGTTCCCACAGCAACCCTGCCCTTGCCCTAGATATTGCCTATATAAATCCTGTAAGAATTTTCAATAAACGGGGATTGATCAGAATCCAGATCTTACCCTCATTTCTTCATTTCTTCTGTCCTTCCTTTCGCTTCCACACCACTTCCCAGGCTCTGTTTGAAGACCCCAAGGGCCAGGACACTAACTAACTAACTAACTAACTAACTAACTAACTAACAACCTATGTGGAACCAAAACTGAAAGGTTATTTGTCTGTCTGTTTGGTTTGGTTTTTCCAAGACCTTCTTAAAAATTAATATTGATTCTTTTTATTAGAAATGCATCAATTACTCTTTAGCCAATCCACAAAAACAGTATGACAACATAGTACCCAGCACTATATAGAAATATATCCTGACTCAATTAGATAATTGAATAGACAAATACATAATATACATAACATGAAAAAATATAAGCATGAACATAATTGATGTGGAGCAAAACAGAGCCCACACCAGCCCAGACACAACAAATAAATCCGTAAATATCTCAGAAACACAAACTGAGGCTGGGCAATATACAGGCTGTAGACACACACACAATCACACAATCTTTCCTCTCCTCTTCTTTTCTCCTCCTCCTCCGCCTCCTCCTCCTCTTCTTCTTCTTCTTCTTCTTCTTCTCCTCTCTCTCTCTCTCTCTCTCTCTCTCTCTCTCTCTCTTTCTCTCTCCACATCCCCACCCCAGTGACAGCAGACCTATGACTACTTGACCTAAGGCTTGGCTCTTGATCCCATCATAATAAAGCCCCCATGTGGATGGTAGCCATCATGGTGCTTGACCTCAACAATATGGAAGAAGCCATGTGACATACTTTTCAAGGTCCCTTTTTTTAACCATTATTTTATGTGCATTGGTATTTTGCCTGCATGTATGTTTAGGAGCATCAGTTCATGGAGTTACAGATGGTTGTGAGTTGCCATGTGGGTGCTGAGATTTGAACCTGGGTCCTATGGAAGAACACTCAGTACTCTTAACCACTGAGCCATCTCACCAGGCCCTCGAGGTCTGTTTTGCTCTCGTTTTACTAGCCTCTAGTGGACTGAATTTTCAGATTTTTCAATTCTGAGGAAGTATTCTGCCTCTCTTCATGAAAAGAAAAAATTTTAACTCCTTGTCTTTTAAAAAAAGAAAAGGAAAAAAAAAGGTGTTTTAGATAAAAATAATGACATGGATTTTATTTTAAAGACCAAGAAACCAGGGTCTGGAGAGAAAACTCAGCTGTTAAGAGCACTGCCAGCTCTTTCAGAAGAGGCGGGTTCAATTCCTTGCGTCCACGTAGGAGCTCGCAACTGCCTGTAACTCCAGTTCTAGGAAAATTTGACACACACACACACATGCCCACAGACATGCTTGCATGTAAAAACAAAACAAGAATACGTAATACACATAAAATGAATAAATATAAGTGTTAATGCCTGGCTGCGGCTCTGGAGAGGTCCAGAGCAGGGTCTCCGGTGCTGGATGTGGATGCCCTTCCAATTTACTTAATCTCTTGGGTGGCCAGAGCTGATGGATCAAGACTGAAAGAGAAATGAGGGAAGGGAAAAAGAGCCCAAGGTTTCTTCTCTAGGGACTGGCTGTACTGAAGCTAGGAGGAGAACTTAAACTGCCCTCAATATTCCTATGGCTGAGGCTGTAAAGGTGGCTTCGGGCTAGAGACTGCACGGGGGGGGGGGGGGGGGGGTCATAAAAAGAGGCTCTTTGACCTGTAGATAGGCCTCCTTGCCGAGATCTCCAATAAGCCAATGTAAACTTAGGCTTATTAGCCATACAAGGCTGATGCCTTGAGTCGGCTAACTTATTTGCGAATATTCAAGAGAAAAGGTTCAAGAGAAGAAGCAGATGAAGTCAGGCTTCTTAACTTCAACTGAAATTAAGCTTCCCAATTTCAGGAGCATTTATTGTAGAAGACCATACTTATACTTCTGAGAAAAGGTAATTACCTCATAGTCAAAAGAGTACAATTAATCACAAAACAGATGAATTCTAAAATATAACAGGTTACATGTTTTAGAGATATGCATATCTTATCTATGTATCCATTACATAAGTTCATAGTGAGTTGAGAATGACGAAGGTTGACAGGGCCTAAGGTTAATAGAGTCTGAAACTTACAAGAGTATACAACTTATCAATTAGGACAGACCTAACTATACATTATCCAGCTATCTCTTAGTTCATTATGCGCTCAGGACAATAATTTTTATCTGTCTTTCATTCTAAGACACAGAGTAAATTCAGACCTCTCTAGGTAGCTTCATTCCACTTAGGTTCATGAGAAGTGAGGCATCTGGGGGTCCACAAAAGTATTTATTGTAGCCATAAACTAACTTTAACTTTTAAAACTATTGGAATCAAATCGGGAATTCCATAATCAGGGATTAATTTATCTGAATAACAATCAGTACATCTTCAACAAGATCCTGTAGGAAGTTTGCTCAATCATAGCTGGTCAGTACCCAGAAAGTAACAGTTCACACCAATGCCAGATGTTTTAATGCATCAATTACTCTTTAGCCAATCCACAAAAACTGTATGACAACATAGTACCTAGCACTATATAGGAATATATCCTGACTCAGATGAATAACTGAGTAGACAAATACATAATACACATAAAATGAATAAATATAAGTGTGAACATAATTGAAGAGGGCATCAGACAGATGAGGTTATCAGATCCTATTACAGATGGCTGTAAGCCACCATGTTGTTGCTGGGAATTGAACTCAGGACCTTTGGAAGAGCAGCCAGTGTTCTTAACTCCTGAGCCATTGCTCCAAACACCATTTTATTTTTCTTAATGCTCTCTTTTGTTTAAATTCTGAGGCACTGTCACACAGATAAAAATATAATTTGTGAGAAAAATACATTAGTCATTGCTTTTGCTCATAAGCCTCAAACTATTAACTCTGAGCCAACACCAGGTTTGTTTCTACAGAATGAGTCCCAGGACAGCTTGGACTGTTAAAACAAACCCTCTCTAAGGTATAGAAAACAAAACAAAACAAGACCAAATTCCAGCACGTGGGAGGCAGAGAGTTGCATCCAGCCTGGTCTACAGAGTCAGTTTTGGGACAGTCAAGACTACACAATGAAATCCTTGAGTATTCACACCAAAACAAAAACAAAACAAAACAAAACAAAAAAGCAAAACAAATACAGAATCAAACCATGCAGATAAACCCATGACTACACACATACTCACAAACGAGACAAAACCAAACCAAATCCCTTGCTGAGATAAACCAAAACGAAACCAAAGAGTTCACCATCTCAGAGCCAAAGGCAAGTGACTTTCTGAGTTTGAGTCTGGCAAGGAGCTTACCACTGTTTGTAACTCTAATTTCAGCAGATTTGCCCTCTTTGTCTGACTCCTGAAATACCAGGGTTCCCAGACACACAGGCAGGTTGGTAAAATCCATGTACATATTACCTTGTAGACTGTCCTGGCAGGTAGCTTCCTTGAAACTATTTTTTCACTGCTGTATGCTCCCTGATGATTGTGCCCACTCCTTTCCATGAGCCTTCAATTGACCATGAAAGTCTAGATGGAGCCACATGTTGCTGGACTCCTCTTCCAAATGTGTGACTGGTGATGTCCTTTGATAACATTGACCTGACAGGCAAAGCAGCTTTCACTGGGATTGCTTAGGTCCACCCTAAACCAGGTGGGAGGGGCTTTTCTGAGTTTACTGACAGTGCTTTAACTTGTCTTCTGGGCTGGGAGATGTTTTGCACACCTTTAATACAATCACTAAGGAGGCTGGAAAAGGTTAATCTCTAATTTGTTGGCCAACCTGCTATATTTACTGAGTTCCTGGATTGCCTGGACTAAACAAAGAACCTGTGTCAAAAATAAAGCAAGCAATGGGCACCTGCATTTACCCTCTGACTTTCACATACACACATTTCTTCCCCTGATCTGGAACCACAAGATCCTCTAAAGAGCCTCATATAGCCCTCAGGGAAAAATCACAAGCCCAACCCTATTCAGCAGGAATGCAACAATTCCTGGAGGTAACCAGCATGCTGAGGACCTAGGCTAAGGTGCTAGCCATAAGCAAATGGCCTTTAGTCATACCTGGAAGTGCTGGGATTAAAGGGGTGCACTGCAGCTGCCACTACCTTCACGTGGTGCTGGGATTTGAACCCAGGTCTTTTGGAAGAGCAGTCAGACTGCCAAGCATTCTCCCCAGCCCTTTTTCTTGTTTTAAACAGACAGTGTAACCCTGGTAATCAATTTGTTAAGGCAGGTGGAGTAAAAAAAAACAGGCAAAACACTTACAGACATAAAATAAGAGTTAGAGAAAGAGAAGAAAAGGGTGGGACTAATGGGATATGAGTCCAAGTTTCAATCACATTACAAAAAGAATGCCTTGGGAGGGGGGGCAATAAAAAAAATAAACTTAAAAAAATGGCTCAGAAGAGCACTGGCTGTTCTTTCAAAAGTCCTAAGTTCAATTCCCAGCAACCACATGTTGGCTCATAACACTCTATAATGAGATCTGGTGCCATTTTCTGGCCAGCTAACAGAATGCAGGGAGAAACTGTATAAATAATAAATAGATAAATCTTTAAAAGAAAGAAAGCAAGCAAGAAAGGGAGAAAAAAATAATCCTTTTAGCCGAAAACCCTGGGTTTCTCTTTACTCAGCTGGAGCCACAAAAGTGCAACCAATCAGAATTACCTGCAGCCTGATACTTCACACTCTTCTTTTCATAGTTAAAATTACATGATGGGAAATGGTAAGCAAATTTGCTCACCACAACCAAACAAGGACTCTTTCAGCATGGCTACTCAGAGACCATCACTCAAGCACATATATGACTCAATTTAATCTTGTTTCACAAGTGTCACTGGTCTTAAAAATATGGAAATGATAGAATGTTATGAATAAAAGCATGGTTTAGGATCCAAAATGTTTATTTAAAAAATAGCAGTATAATTGTATTTTCAGGGTTTTGTGTGTGTGTGTGTGTGTGTGTGTGTGTGTGTGTGTGTGTGTGTGTGTGTTTTGTTTTTTGTTTTGTTTGTTTTTGAGACAGGGTTTTTCTCTGTGTAGCCTTGGCTGTCCTAGTATTAAACTCAAGTCCTTGGACTTTCCTGAACTCATTTTGTAAACCAGGCTAGCCTTGAATTCACAGAGCTCTGCCTGCCTCAGCCCCCTGAGTGCTGGGATTAAAGGTGTGTGCCACCGTGCCTGGCAATATTTACATTTTTATATTAGTTTCAATCCCTCTGTTCTTATCTGCCTGGTAGATCTGTTTTAACTTCTCATGAATGTTCTCCTGACATAATAAAGCTTGGTCTTGTACTGTGCACACCCAGAAGGGACACACATCTGCAGAGACCTGTGGACCTTGGTTGTCAGTTACTGAAAATCATATTTTAGAACAGGTTTATTTCTCTTTATATTTAGCCTGGAGCTATTCATGTGGAGCAGGATGTTCTCCTCCCTGATATTTACCCACCTCTGCCCTCCTGCTCACCGTGCTGGGAGTAATAGTGAGCCAGCACCTTGACGGGCAGCTTCCATCTTTCTTTCTTTTCTTCTTGTTTTTCTTTTGTTTGTTTGTTTGTTTTTGAGAGATGGTTTCTTTTATAGCCATAGCTCTCCTGGATTCACTTTGTAGACCAGGCTGGCCTCAAATTCACAAAGATCTACCTGCCTCTGCCTCCCGAGTCCTGGGATTACAGGCATGTGCCACCATGCCCAGCACCTGGGGCAGTTTCTTCCTGATGGTCACAAACAATTAACTATTAGCTCATTATAAAATATATTTTAAGTATAGGAGATCAAATGTGTCTTTCTTTTTTTAAAGATTTATTTATTGTGTATATAAGGCTCTGTCTGCATGTATGCATGGCAGCCAGTAGAGGGCGTTAGATCACGCTGTGGATGGTTTTGAGCCACCATGTGATTGCTGCGAGTTGAACTAAGGACTTCTGGAAGAGCAGCCGATGTTCTCAAACCTCTGAGCCTTCTCTCCAGCCTGTGCCTTTCCTTTATGACTAAGGTTGAGTTTGATTTTGAGAGAGAAGAGGTGCTTGTGGTGAGGATGACTGACGTCATCAAGTACCTGCAGACCAAGGCAACTGTGGGAGAAGACACAAGTCAGATGCACTAAATTTTTTCTTCCACAAGGTGGCGCCCCACACCTAGTAATACACATCCTCATTTCTTCAGGTGGAACGCGTGACCACTTTTGGCCACAAGAGGTCGCAACAACAAAACTCTTTTGTTTCCACTACCACGCCCTACAAAGTGAAGTCACAGAACATAGTTCTGGTTAGAGTGGAGAAAGGTAGTGTTTTAATTCCTGTCACTAGTATAAATTACGAGTTGACAAGGAGCCCTGTTCTATCACACAATATTATATTGAAGGTTTTTGTTGTACTTACTAATATAAAAGTATAAGACTAAAAGAGCCAGAGAGGTAAATCATTTCTATGTGCAGATAGTATGATAACATTTATGAAAGTACCAAGGTCATAGAAAATGACATTATCAACATAAAGAAAAATTTCAAGCTGACTGTGACCATTAATTATTATACATAAATTTTGTAGAAAAAAAATCAAAGCAAAAGTATATGCTAATGAGTATTGAACAAAAAGACTGCAAGTACTTTTTATTTTGAAATTTTATTTTCGTTATACTCTGTGTATGTGTGTGTGTATTTCTACAATTTTTACAAATAGGTAGAAGTATGAATGCCTGTATGACATGAACAAAGTAAAAATGTCCTGAGGGATAAAAAGAAATAATAGAAGAGATGAGAAAAGGGAGAACAATAGCATTGTGTGGATGTGGGTCGGGAACATGCCCAACGTACAGTACATACTTACATAAAGTCAGACACACAGACACACCCTTGTGCAGCAGCAGAAAAATTGCTGTGTGTGTGTGTGTGTGTGTGTGTGTGTGTGTGTAAGTGTGTGTGTGTGTACCTAACAAAGGGCTTTGCTCTGTATTTATTGACCATCACAGAAAGCATCACATGGGGAAGGACTCAGCAATACTTTACCGAAATCTTTAAAAGAGTTTTATAAGAGATTCAGTCACTGACACCAATTGATTCCAACTGACTCAGAGACCAAAAATTACTTAAAACATCAGTGTTTATCAAGTAATATCTGGATGCTGTATTCAGTATTTATGGTGAATGTTCATTTATAAATTTTTCTACCTAACAAATTATGATTAGAACACGTATGCATTATTCTTTGTCAGGGCATGGAAAAGTACTGTGGTTTGAATAAAGTTGGGCTCCTATACGATCCTATAATTGAATGTTTGGTGTCTGGTTGGTGGAACTATTGGGAAAAGATGTGTAGGTGTGGTCTCCTACCCCCGCCCCCAGGGTGGGCTTTAAGGTTTCAGAAGGCCATACCATTCCACACCACCCCACCCCTCACACCCACCGCACCCCCAGACCCCACCGTGTGCTCTCAGCTAAGGCTCCAGCATCATGCCTACCTGACTGCAGCTGTGCTCCATGCCACGAGGGTTGTTTTAGGGTTTCTATTGAAACACCATGATCAAAAAGGAAGTTGGAGAGGAAAGGGTTTATTTGGCTTACACTTCCACATCACTATTCATCATCCAAGGAGGTCAGGGCTGGAATCCTGAGGGAGGCAGGAGCTGGTGCAGAGGCCACAGAGGACTTCTCCCTCTTGGCTTGCTCAGCCTGCTTCTTATAGAACCCAGAAGCACCAGCCCAGGCATGACACCACCCAAATGGGCTGGGCCCTCCTCATCAATCACCAATTAATCACCTGCTCTCAGATGACTTGAGCTTGTGTTACACTGACATCGTCATGGGCTCAACCCCTGAAACTGTAAGAAGCCTCCATTACACCCTTTCTTCTGTAAGCAGCCTTGGTCAGGGTGCTTTTTCACAGCAGGAGAAGAGAAGCTAAATCAAGCACATGATCTAATAGTATAGCTGAGTGTTACCCAGGGTCACAGATGTTTATTACATGAAAAGGCCAAGGCAAGTAAGTTTGCTTGTTACACTGCTCTCTTTCTCTCATTTTAAATGATTTGTTTGGGGTTTTTTGTGTGTGTATATGAATGCTCTGTCTGCATGTACACCAGCAGGCCAGAAAAGGGCATCAGATCACAGTATAGACAGTTGTGAGCCACCATGTTGCTGGTAACCGAACTCAGAACCTCTGGAAGAGCAGACAGTGCTCTTAACTGCTGCGTCATCTACCCAGTCCCTACATTGTTTTCTTAAAGGCAGATTAAATAAATAGGCTAAGTACCCAGTAGAATAGCAGTCTTAGATGACATCAGTGCACCTTATTAGCTCTGGCTGTGAGGTCCAGCAAAAGTTTCAGTTCCAGTCTCTTCAAATATAAACCATGTTTTTGTCATAACCCACCGTACACTAGGCACACACTCTCATTAAGGATGGACGCCCTCCCATGTCTTAGGCAGAATCATAGAATCACAGAGGAATTTAAAATTCATACCATTTGGTGACACTGTACAGGTCTCACAGCCATAACAAAATGCATGTGAGTACGTGATGCCTGCTGTACAAGAGGAGAGCCCACTTCCCAACTCCCAGACTCTAGTCTGTGAACCAGTGTGCCTGCTATGAGCAACAGCTATGGACATTCAGGCATCTCTTTCTGGACTGTGTCTTCTGGAAGCTGCTGGCCTTGCTGAGGGCCTCACATGCTGTAGATTCACAAATAAGTTTACAGGCTCAGGGCTCCCCAGGAGCCCCCTCAGACAAGCAGGCATACTTTAAGCTACTGAAGATCTCTGCAAAGAGGCCTGTCTACAGATCAAAGAGCCTCCTTTTCACACCACCACCACCACCACCACCACCACCACCACCACCACCCTTGCAGTTTTTAACTTCAAAGCTGCTTTTACAGTCCTGAAGTTAAAAAAAAATGTGGTCAGTTTAAGTTTTCCTCCTTAGCTACAGTGCAGCCAGTCACTAGAGAAGGAATCCTAGGCTCCCTCCCCTCTTTCTTCTTTCAGTCCTCTGAGCTGCCTGAGCCACCAGCTCGGTGACCAGTGAAGGGGGATTCCACATCCAGCTCCAGATTCTGCCCTGGGCCTTGCCAGAGCAAAGACAGACATTGACAGGCATGGGATGGAGGGAGCTGAGGGTGCTCACAGGACGGAAGAAAGCAGGTGTTTCACCAGGATTTGTTTCTTTAGTACCTTAGGAATACAAGCAGGGGGGTGGACCAGGTTACATGACAGGAGGAAGCCACAGCAGAAAATCTGATAGAGAGCTAGGGATGAGACTGAGGGATCGGACTTTGTGGCAAAGATGAAGATCTGCCATTAGCCTACTTATTTCCCCAATCTGAGTGGTCTATGGGTTCCCACAGAGTGCCTGGTAGGATTGGGACCTGGGAGAAAGCAGCGGGTGGGAGGAAAGAGGTTCACAGACTGTGTGAGCCACTGGAGATAGGGAGAGAGGGCAAAGGAGGCTGCAGTGGACATTGTGCTGCAGCCCTGGGGTAAGCCTGGGGCTTAGACTAGTGAACTTCAGTCTTCTGTCCCTGTACTGGGATCTATACATCCTAGAATTTGGTCCAGGATAGTAAGAGCAATTCATGAAGAATTGGATCAAAAGGAGCAGAGAAAATTCATAGTGAAGGTTTTCAGCTTTAGAAGAAATTAAAGAATTAATAGTGATAGATAAAGGTAGGAGATGCAACTACATTCCTTTTTTAGCGAATAAACCCCTTGTCTCAATGACTTAGTTTTTTATACGAACACCAAAGTAATTATATACTTTTTAAATATTCTGTAATAATAATAAGGTACGACCAGAGCAAAATATGACTTGTTATAGAATTTTCCTGAGAGATAAAGTAGAAACACAGATCTTTAAATGTGTTTTAAGGAGACTCTAAGAATGGCTTGTTTCTAAGGGGTCGTCTTTTCTGATGCGCCCTCCAGCTCAGGCCCTTTATCTGGAACTTGTTGGGTAACATATGGTCTTAGTCACATGTTATGTGATGAGAAGTTGTGCAGTCTGAAATAAGTGTTGCAATACAGCTCTATGGCAAAAATTAAAAAGAATTAAGCTATGAGAATTTTCCAGGCGATACTATGTAATCCAAAGAAAGTCTCTTGGTGGCAATTAGGAAGGCCTTTGCCAACGCTTGTCTAGTTTTCAGTGGAATGCAGGTTCAGTAAACACAGTGAAGTTTAGAAGTAGTCCAACTGCAGTCGTGTGTGTGTGTGTGTGTGTGTGTGTGTGTGTGTGCGCGCGCGCAAGCAGGGGGATGCATGCATGCATCAGGGTTTCTCTGTGTAATAACCTGGCTGTTTCGGGTTTCCATATGAAGATGAGGATAACTTAAAACTCACAGAGATCTGCCTGTCTCTGCATCCCGAGTGCTGGGATCAAAGGCATGCACCACCACACCCAGCCAGTCAACAGCTCTGGGGAGCCATCACTCATGTGTCATGATGTTGAACCTGTTCAAACTCACCATTTGGGCCAATAAGAAATGATGCTACTCTTGTCTTACCAGTGGTTCTGCCCAGTACTTCCATTCTGTCGCGAGCAGAGACTTTTCACTCAGAATCCGGAACAAAGGAGGCAGGCCAAGAGCAAGTGGTACGATTTAGCAAGAGAGGTTTATTAGCAATACAAAGGCAACTACAACAAAAGGCAGCGGCTAAGGCTCCAAGGCCAAGCCACCAATACCATTTCATTACACTCTTAAAACTATCTTAATTCTAATAGGAGTAGCATTTAGCATCTTATAATATCAATGTTCTGGGAGCTTATGCCATTAGGGTATACGACCTGATATGGCGACGATCTGGTTCTGCTGCGACTTGAATCAGTTCTCGGGTTGTTATCTGACAGCGTGTCTGTCTGCTCTGTCCGGGGAGAGTGCCCCGTCAGCTGGCAGCTTTTCAGGTGATCATGGTGACAGTGAGAGAGAGCTAGCTGGCTGCTTCTTCCCAGGGTTTTTATACTAACTTAACCTTATCCTCTCTAATTCACACATCTAGCTTTCTGCGGCACTCTTATCACCAACTTGCAGTCGTGGCTGCTCCTAGGTCAGAATTTACTACTAAGGTTTTATCTATCACTCACACATCTGGTCAGACGTCAGCTTTTTGGGCTGTCAGCTATTTTCTACGCTGGGCTTTGAAACAAGCCCTGACATGTAGCTGCTTCCTACACTGGGCTTTGAAACAAGCCCTGACATGTTTATTACACATTCCAACATCTGTGATCCAAATTATTCATCTGTCCCAACGTGGTCTTTCTACTTTTTTTGTCTGTTGTCATTTCGAAATTGGAGTTGAAATTAGAAACTTTATGAACCATTAAGTAAATTGTGAGAGTTAATACATGTACATAAATGATGACAATTTACATTTCAAAATTATCAAGATATTTTATAAATTAAAAGAACTAGGAATAGCTAGCACATTGTGTTGGCATACTGTGCCCAGTCTGCCTAGCAACCTATGATGTCATTACCTGCCTGCCAATAGGTAAGCCCCTGCTCAGGATTATATAAAAGTACAAACCTCTTACCTCCCTCTTTTGTTCCTTTCTCCTCTCTTGCTGTCTCTATTTCTCTATCTCTCTTCCTGTCTCTCTCTTTCTCTCTAAGGTACCCTTCCCCTATGATAAACTTCTCCATGTCATATCTGTTGTGTAGCTTATAGTCCATATTTAAAACATTGAAGAAACATAACAGTTCGGAACTCTGATCTCTTCAGTTATCTACTCTAATAGGAACTAATGTTGAGTTCACAATCAGGAAATCTGTGTACTCACTGTTTCCTAAAGTCTCACTGCTTTTCTGACATACACCAGGTCAAAGGAAATCCTGGGTTAGAGACAAGGGAATTTTTTTCTGAGTCATTTTCTCCTCATGTGCCTGGAGGGATTTTTCTCTCAGTTCTGAGATGCCTGCATAAAACAATGTGTTCTTCAGAGCGTTCAGGTTGAAGAACAGCCCCTCAAACTGTCAAGGAGCACACAAAAGGCTGCAGAAGCCTTTGTCTATTGTCTTTTGTCTTTGGAGAAGGCAAACACACACCTGCTGCAGACACTGCCTCTGTCAACACTGAGTTTATTGTAAACCAAAGGCATTTTGTTTTGCATAAGTAGAGGCAGCCTATTGCTCCCCATCTCTCCAGCAAAGGCAAAGCAAAGCAGGATGAAGAGGTGAAGCCCCTGTGAAAGCCTTGACCTGGGGTGAGACCCTCACTCCCAGGACAGGAATGCAAACTGAAAAGTGTAGCTGGTTAAAGGAGTAGAGGCCAGCAGGTGAGAAAGGCTGGAGATGAGGCTCAGTGACCACCTGCTGTGTTTGTATCATGTAATTCCCAGGTACCCAGCAGGTGTTGGAAGAGATGCAGCTTTGACATTTTCTGGTGCAAGATCTCAGGCTAATTTAGTGTTCAATGCCCATATCTGGGGTATCTAGGCTAGATGATCTTTAACCCTAACTATAAGGAGGACAGGGTCTCTCCCTTTAAATTGTTTAGTGAGCTGTGATCAGACTATAAGCCCCTTCCCATGATTCCCATGTCTTCAGGGAGGGGTATCTAGGCTAGATGATCTTTAACCCTAACTATAAGGAGGACAGGGTCTCTCCCTTTAAATTGTTTAGTGAGCTGTGATCAGACTATAAGCCCCTTCCCATGATTCCCATGTCTTCAGGGATTGGCCATGCTGGTCTGCTATCAATTAGAAAGGTCAGCGTGTTGGACTCTCACACCCAACTCGGGAAGGGGGGTCGCCGTGAGAGACCACGCGAGGCACAACACACTGATGCAAAAGCAAAGGTTTATTGTTTTTACTGACGCGCCAGGGTCCCTTCAGCCTCGGGAGGTGAAGGACCCCGAGTAGCTGTTACAGACTAGTTTTTAAGGACAAAAACCACAAAGCACGTGGGGTTCCTTATCAAGCTTAAACCATATGGACATTGGCAGTGGGAGACTTCTTGTGGGGACTTGGGTGTGGGTCCCTAGGGCGGTTACTAGAAACCATATGGGACTTCTGATATCGGGAGCTCGCATGTAGCTATTCTGGGAACTAGGGTGGGACTCTGAGGCTAGTAGTAACGAGAACTGGGAGAAGCCTCTGGGCAGGGCAAGCAAGCGTCTTACATTTTATAATTTTACAATTTCTCATTCCCTCCTTTTTTTTTTTATCTGGCCTCAATCTTGAGGCTCTTGTTTAAGGGCTTGGTACTGTTGGGTCAGGATTAAGGCCTGAGTGACATTAAGTCGATCTCTGATAAAAGCCATTAGGCGGTTTAAGAGGCAAGGGCCAAAGGTGAGTATAAGCAGGAGCAGGATCAGGGGCCCAATAATAGACGATATCAGGGTAGAGTACCAAGGGGACTGACTGTACCATGTTTCAAACCATCCCTGGTTGGCCTCCCGTTCTCGTTGCCGCCTGTCAAGGCGCTCTCGGAGCTTAGTCATGGAATCTCTAACTACCCCAGAATGATCCACATAAAAACAACACTGTTCTTTTAAAGCTGCACATAAACCTCCTTCTTTGAGAAACACAAGTTCTAGCCCTCTTCTATTTTGTAGGACCACCTCAGATAGTGATGTGAGGGACTCTTCTAACTTGGTGATGGACTGCTCTATGGCACGGAGGTCCTCGTCTATAGCTGTTCTAAGCATATTGAATTGTTGGGTCCCTTGTATTAAGGCTGCTGTCCCTGTCCCCACCCCTGCTGCAACCCCCAAGCTTAACATGACAGCCAGAGTCAGAGTGACTGGCTCTCTCCGAAAACGGGAAGGACGTGTGTCCTCATAGTTGGCTTCAAAAGCCTGGGCAGTCTGATAGTAAATCCTGGGGACAAGCTGGACTAGCACACAATAGTGGGTTGCAGCAAATATGGCAGTGGAGACACAAGGGGTGAGTCCAGTGTTGCAGGCCCACCATAGGTTAGAGGGAGGAGTAAGGAAGTAGTTACTGGTGGTGGTAGTTATGGAGAAGGTAAGATTACAGAGGTGTTGGTGGCTAGGAGGAACAGTGCCTAGGCAGGTCCCCTGACCTGAAACTTCCGTCAGGGTGAGCTTTTTGTGCTGACCCCAGTCACAGGAGGAATGATTACTTGTGTTAGAGAAAGTGGCTGAGGTAGCAATTCCCTCATAATAAGGTGGGCTTGGGGTGATGCAGAGCCAACAGGACTGGGTTGCTTGGGGGTTGGTGGTGTTGAGGGCTTGGAAAGCCCCCTTAACCAGATTAAAGAGCCGATCTCCAGTCTTGGGTAAGGGTGGCTCTGTGTTTGGGGTAGTGGGTGGAGGAGTTGGGGCAATAGTCGGGAGCCTGGGGCGTGGGGGTTGTACTCCAGTGTCAGCAAGGACGGGGTTGGGGCCTATAGACATTTTTAGGGGTTTTTCTAATTTTAATCTAATGGAGAAAGTAAGTCCTGGGTCAGTGCCTTCTACATAAAATCTTAAGCCCCACTGTCGCCCTGTTACCCAATCTGAATACTTTTTTCCTTTTTCTGTAAATTTTATAACTATGGGATTACATTGGCTATTGTGATTGCAAGTAGCCTGGGAGCTAGGAAGATACCGTCCCCGCTGAGGGCATTTAGTAGTGCCAGAGTGGTTGCGGGATACAGTTATTAAGTCCCATGTCGAGGAGGGCTTCCAATAGACAGAGCCTGACGTTTCACACCCCCAGGCAGCACAATAAGAGCTTTCCAGCCCTCCGCATCGGTGGGCTTCTGATCTTGATCTACCATCTCGAGGACAAACATAAAAAGGAGCCAGTCGTAACTGGCATCTTGACCAGGGCCTGGCACAACCTAAGGCTGCTGTTCTTTGGTAATGAGTGGCTTCAGAAAGAATGGGTAACTCTTTATAACTTCTCTCTGGGATATCCCAAGTATCTAAGCCAGCAATTAAGAGGCACAAGTCTAGGGTTAGATCAGACCACCAGGTATGGGGGGGGGGCTTCTCGGGATATTGACCAGACCACATCCCCTAGTTGGGATCGGACCTGTCAAGTGAGTTTCATGGGCTGATGGGGATTGAGGTAGGCCACTGTCCCTAGGGCCAGCATGAGGAAGAGCACAGTTAAAGACCAGATCTGGTGAGTCTTATCTTTAGAGGATCTCCGGAGCGGTGTAGGCGCCATTGGGAGCGTTGTTCGGGGTCTGGAGGAGGAGGAGGAGCGGCCTTGGCGTGGGAGGCGTGTACCCAAGCTGCAATTCCGTCTACTTTGAGAGCGGTGGGTGTGGTCAGGAGGACTGTATAGGGTCCCTTTCACCGAGGCTCGAGTCCTTGGGACCGGTGTCGTCGAATGTAGACTGAGTCACCGATGTGGAAAGGGTGTCCCATCTGGTTGTGGCCAGGCTTGTAGATCTCAGCAAGGGGGGCCCAAACTTGGGCCTGTACTGCTTGTAGTCCTTTTAGGCGAGCCTGCAAATCAGTTTTGGAAGCAGAGGGCTGATAAGAATTAAGCATAGTAGACAGAGGAGGTGGCCCTCCATATAAAATCTCATATGGAGTCAAATTAAAACGAGAAGGGGTGTTTCTGGCCCTAAACAGGGCCAGAGGTAGGAGGCGTCTCCAGTCTTTTAAGCCAGTCTCTATGGTCAATTTAGTTAAGGCCTCTTTTAGGGTTCTATTCATCCTTTCTACCTGTCCTGAACTTTGGGGTCTATAAGCACAATGTAATTTCCAATCAGTCCCCAGGATCTTGGCCAATCCCTGACTTACCTGGGAGATGAAGGCTGGCCCATTGTCTGACCCAATTACCTTAGGGAGTCCAAACCGAGGAAAGATGTCTTCTAGGATAGCCTTGGTTACTGTTTGTGCTGTTTCCCGTCGGGTTGGGAAAGCTTCTACCCATCCTGAAAAAGTGTCTATGAAGACCAATAAGTATCGATAACCCGCAGCTGGGGGCTTTACCTCAGTGAAGTCAACTTCCCAGTAAGTTCCTGGTCTGTCCCCACGGACCCTGGTTCCTTCTGGGGCTTGGCTTTTTCCAGCGTTGACTTGCTGGCAGGCTTGGCAATTGGCTACAGTTTTGTCAATCAGGGCATTGGCTCCAGGGATGATGAACTCTGTTTTGTCCAGGATCTGTCGAAGCTTTTCTGATCCTAGGTGGGTCCAGGCATGCATCTGTTGGATCATGGCAGTTGCCTCTTTGGCTGGTAGCACAGTCTTGCCATTTTTGATCCACTGTTGGAGTTTTGAGTCTAATGAGGCCCCTGAGGCCTGAGCCTTGGCTTGGTCTTCTGAAGTGTAGATATATGGTTTTACTTGGCTGATTGCCTGATTGGCTTTATCAGCCTCTAGGGCCAGTGTTAGGGCCTCCATACAGGCGACTTGTTTTGCCACTCGGTCTGCCTGTTGGTTCCCCAGGGCAATGGGGTCCTGTCCTTTTTGATGCCCCGGACAGTGAATGATGGCCACTTGAGCAGGCAGGAAGAGGGCTTTTAGCAAGGCTTTAATTTCGGGCTTGTTTTTTATCTCTTTGCCCTCTGATGTTAGTAAGCCCCTCTGTTTATAGATGCTCCCATGTATATGGACAGTGGCAAAGGCATACCAGCTGTCAGTGTAGATATTAGCCTTTTTGCCTCGAGAGAGTTCCAAGGCTTTGGTCAGGGCTATAAGCTCAGCCTTTTGGGCAGAGGTCCCTGAGGGAAGGGCCTGGGCCCATATGACCTTCTGCCCATCCACCACTGCTGCCCCGGCCCGTCTGGTACCTGAGTCCAAATAACTGCTACCGTCTGTATACCAAGTGTGGTCGGCTTCTGGAAGTTCACGATCTTGGAGGTCCTCTCGAGTTCCATGTGTCTCAGCCAACACTTGATGACAGTCATGTGGAGTCTCTTGTCCTTGGTCTGGGGCTGGCAGCAATGTGGCAGGGTTGAGGGTAACTGGAGGGCCAAAGGTGATACGTTCGGAGTCTAGGAGTAGAGCTTGGTAGTGAGTGAGACGGGCGTTGGTGACCCATCTATCAGGAGGCTGTCGTATCACTGCCTCTAATGCGTGAGGCGTGACTATGGTCAGGGATTGTCCCAAGGTCAGTTTGTTGGCATCTTTAATCAACAGCGCAGTGGCAGCCATAATGCGCAGGCATGGAGGCCATCCAGTGGCTACAGTGTCTAGTTGTTTAGATAAGTAGGCCACAGGCCGTTTCCAAGGTCCCAGAGTTTGAGCCAATACCCCCTTGGCAATCCCTTGTTTTTCATCTACAAAGAGGGTGAATGGCTTCGTGGTGTCTGGCAATCCCAGGGCTGGGGCAGACAGGAGGGCCTTCTTTATGGCTTCAAAGGCCTGTTGCTGGGGGGCCCCCCACTGGAAAGAGTCAGTGCCCCGTGTCAGAGGGTATAAGGGGGCAGCCAATTCAGCAAAGCCTGGTATCCATAATCTACAGAAGCCTGCTGTCCCCAAGAACTCTCTTAACTGTCTGGGGCTCTGAGGTGGGGGAATCTTGGCCACCGTGTCAATTCGGCTCTTGGTAAGCCATTTTTTTCCCTCATACAAGACATAACCCAAATATGTTACCTCCTTTTTGCAGATCTGGGCCTTCTTGGCCGATGCACGATAGCCCTTGTTACCTAGTTCTTGGAGTAAGTGCTGGGTGGCGGTGATGCAGGCCTCCTTGGTGGGAGCAGCCAATAGAAGGTCATCCACGTACTGCAGGAGTGTCACCTCAGGGTTCTGGGTGCGGAAGTCAGTCAAATCCTGGTGCAGGTCCTCATCAAACAGGGTTGGAGCATTCTTGAAACCTTGAGGAAGGCGCGTCCAGGTCACCTGTCCTGAGAGTCCTAATTCAGGGTCCTTCCATTCGAAGGCAAAATACAATTGGCTTTGGGGGACCAAGGGCAGACTAAAGAAAGCATCCTTAAGGTCTAGAACAGTATACCAAGTAAAATCCGGCCTTAGAGTGCTCAGTAGATTGTATGGGTTAGGCACTGTGGGATGGATGTCTATCACCCTCTTATTGACTTCTCTGAGGTCCTGCACGGGCCTATAGTCCTGCGTCCCTGGCTTTTTTACAGGTAAGAGTGGAGTATTCCAGGGAGATTGACAAGGCTTTAAGACTCTTAGTTGCAGGAATCGGTGGATATGTTTTTTAATGCCCAGCCGGGCTTCTTGACTCATTGGGTATTGTTTGATTGAGACTGGTACAGCCGAGGGTTTAAGAGTCACAATAATAGGTGGCTGTGTGTGGGCTAGTCCGAGCCCTCCAGTCTCTGCCCATGCCTGAGGGAACTGCTGGAGCCATGGGTTATCTTCTGAAAGAGGCCCTTGAGGGGTGGGTTCGAACAGTCTGTGCTCATCTTGCAGTTTGACAGTAAGAATCTGCACAGGCATTCCCATGGAGTTAAGTACTTGTGCCCCTTCTTCTGAGAAATGTATTTGGACCCCCAATTTGGTTAGCAAGTCTCTTCCTAGCAGGGGATAAGGGCATTCAGGAACTACTAGGAAGGAGTGGGTCACGATACCTGTGCCAAGGTCAACAGTCCGTTTATTAGTCCATCGGTGTAACTTGCCTCCAGTTGCTCCTTGGACCCAGGAAGTTTTTGATGACATTGGTCCAGCTGGCTGGGTCAGGACTGAGTGTTGGGCACCAGTGTCCACCAGGAAGGTGGTACGTTGCCCCCCGACTGTAAGAGTTAGCCTGGGCTCGGGGGGGGCTTCAGAGCCCTGACACCTTCAGTCACTATCTTCGCCTAGGGCCAAGACTGGAACCCTTTTCTGGTCTCTGGGTCTCTTAGGGCAGTCTCGGATCCAATGGCCTCTCTCCTTGCAATAAGCACATTGGTCCTTTTCTACCCTGGGCCGCCTCCGATCTCCCCCCTCTCTATCCTGCCCCTTAGACCTAGAATTATTAGCTACCACTGTGGCCAAGATCCGAGTTAATTCTTTGCCTCTACGTCTTTCTCGACGGTCCTCTCGTTCTTCTTGTTCCCTTGCTATCCTAGCCTCCTTCTCTTCCTCTGTTTCTCTTTTATTATATACCCTCTCTGCCTCTTTCACAAGATCCTGGGTGCTGAAGGACTGAATGTTATCCAGTCTCTGTAACTTCCTTTTAATATCAGGAGCTGCTTGATCTATGAAGGACATGACTACTGTTGCCTTGTGTTCAGCTGCCATGGGGTCAAACGGGGTATACATTCGGAACCCCTCTAATAATCTCTCCAAAAAGGCTGCAGGGCTCTCATCCTTTCCCTGAATTATGGTTCTTACCTTGGCCAAATTGGTTGGGCGTCTGCCCGCTGCTTTGAGGCCTGCCAGCAGAGTCTGGCGGTAGACACGGAGACTTTCCCTACCTGCTGGGGTTTCATAGTCCCAGTCTGGACGGGTGAGGGGGAACCCTGCATCAATCTCATTGGGCAGGAGTGTGGGTGAGCCCCCGGGGCCAGGAACATTTTTTCTGGCTTCTAGGAGGACCCGCTGTCGTTCATCGGTCGTCAGGAGCACCTGCAGCAGCTGCTGGCAATCATCCCAGGTGGGTTGGTGTGTCAGCAGAATGGATTCTATCAGAGATGTCAGTGCCTGAGGGTCTTGGGAGAAAGGGGGGTTATGGTTTTTCCAATTATAAAGGTCTGAGGCTGAAAAAGGCCAGTAAGTGATTTCTCCGTTGGTTGTACGGAGAGGAAAGAGGGAAGATTGCCATTGGTCTTCAGTGGGGCCCCGGCGGAGGCGGAGGCGGGGAGGGGAGGGAGCGGGTGCTGGGGTAAGAGAAGGAGGGTCAGGGGAGGGAGGTGCTGTGGGTGAGACAGTGGAGGGGGTAGAGACGAAGTTGGTGGGGTTAGAGGTAGGGGGTACTGAGGAGGGGAGTCCAGATGGAGAAGGTCCTGCATTGGATCTTGGGGAATAACAGGTTTCAAGAACTGCCGAGAAATCGAATCGCGGGAAGTTGAAGTCTGGTCCTGGTCTCCAGCGGCTGAGGACCTTACCGGCAGGAGGGTGGTATCAGGTTTCAATTGAGGCTTCTGCGGCAAGAATGGGCGGATCCAGGGGGGAGGGTCTGAAACCAAGCTTTCCCACATTAAGATATAGGGTACCTGATCGGGGTGGCCACGCGACCCTGGACTAAAGACAATGGATTTTACCCTAGTGATAGTTAGTGAGTCAAAGGTCCCTTCAGGTGGCCAGCCTACATTGAAGGCGGGCCACTCCGAAGAGCAAAAAGTCTGCCAGCGTCCCTTGCGGACGCTTAAAGAGAGGTTGTGTGCGCGGGCACGTATATCTTTGAAATGGTCAAGCGTTAGAGTCAAGGGGGTGGTCACAGTCTGTCCCATGTCAGCGTTGGTCGCTTCAGTCAACACAAATACAAAGAGGGCTATAACACACACAAACGCAACTAGTAGACAAGCGAACACACGCTGCGCAGCATTGAATCGGCGCCAAACCAAAAATACTGATTCTGACGGCGGCGTGCGGACACGCTCGCCTACTGATTTGAGGAGACTGACGGTGTCGCCGTCAGGGCTCCTCCAGAACACCACTGAAGCGTCCTCCAGGGTGATACCAAACCACCTAGAGCGTCCTCTAGGGTGAGGGAGAGAGAGTGCTCAGCACGTCTGCCCTTACTTCTCGTCCCTGCTACTGACTTGCGCGCTACAGAGAAACAAAAATACAGACAAATACGAAACAAAAGTCACTTACGTCTCAGTCGTCCGTCGGCGGCCCGGGCCGGGGGGAGGGGAACCTTCAGTGGGTGAGTCGGGGGTCTCGGGCGACCTCAACTTCCCGGCCAATGCACCAAATGTTGGACTCTCACACCCAACTCGGGAAGGGGGGTCGCCGTGAGAGACCACGCGAGGCACAACACACTGATGCAAAAGCAAAGGTTTATTGTTTTTACTGACGCGCCAGGGTCCCTTCAGCCTCGGGAGGTGAAGGACCCCGAGTAGCTGTTACAGACTAGTTTTTAAGGACAAAAACCACAAAGCACGTGGGGTTCCTTATCAAGCTTAAACCATATGGACATTGGCAGTGGGAGACTTCTTGTGGGGACTTGGGTGTGGGTCCCTAGGGCGGTTACTAGAAACCATATGGGACTTCTGATATCGGGAGCTCGCATGTAGCTATTCTGGGAACTAGGGTGGGACTCTGAGGCTAGTAGTAACGAGAACTGGGAGAAGCCTCTGGGCAGGGCAAGCAAGCGTCTTACATTTTATAATTTTACAATTTCTCAAGCGAGAGGCCTGGTGTAGAGAACAAGTAAGACAAAGAGGTGAAAATGTAGTAAAAAAAAAAATTGTATGTTGGTAGCGATAAATTGTGGGTACTGGACAATGGCTAGCTTCCCTGAGCAGAAGCCCCCTCCCTGCCCTATGCTTAATCAGCTTGAAGCCAACTTCCCTGGGAGCTAGAGGAGGGGCTCACTTCCCTGAGATCCAAACAAAAGCTCACCTTGTCAGATTAGGGCCAGCTTCCCCTTCCCCAATTGTGTGGGAGACCCCGCAGTGTAACAGCTGCAGCAGATGAAATGTCTAGATAAGAGTCCCCTGCAGCATGACTCAAAGCTCCTCTGGCTTGTACCTTATCAGTTAAGGCCAAATTTCCCTAAACCCCTTACCCAATTATGTGATGCCAAGGCTGGGAAAGCCCCGGTTTTGGTTTCTGCCTTTAAGAGCCTTGTATTTGAAGGAGTCAAGGCCGCCCACCTTCCTCAACCTCTGGGGAACGGACAGTCCTTGCTCCGGAGCAAGATCAATAAAAAAGACCCTGTGTACATTACATCTGACTGGTCTCCGGTGGTCTGTGAACTTTTGTGACTTGGGCATTACAAAATGACATGAGTTGTCCACCTGAGTATAACAATAAACATAATGTAAAACCAGTGACATAACAGATACCTCATTGGCTAAAAGGGGGTACGACTCCTCCCCACATAGATAGGATATATAAGCTGAAAACAAGACCACTTCCGGCTGGCCATGATGTTTACAAACTAAGACCACTCCACTATGCTGACCCCAAATCCAAAGATCCATCAGAGACCAGACTAGACTGG
Source organism: Acomys minous (assembly GCF_964271855.1). Taxonomy (NCBI): domain Eukaryota; kingdom Metazoa; phylum Chordata; class Mammalia; order Rodentia; family Muridae; genus Acomys; species Acomys minous. Next base: position 77,477,342 of record NC_140492.1, on the reverse strand, counting down.
GGCCCTAGAGAAGGAAGCGTGCTGTGAACTACTCAGCGCACCAGGACAGATGACGAGCCTGACCTGTGAAGCCATCGACCAGGCTACAGCTGTACTCAGCCGACCAGGAGAGGTATTGGGTGTCTGCGTGAAGTGGGATGACTGTGTGACTAATAAAACATCTGGAAAATCTCTATACTCATCTCCTTGAGGTTCCTCTTTCCCTGAACTCACGACATCTGGTTAAATAAGCCTAGCAACAGGTTTTTAGCATGACTAAAAATACATTTTGAATATGTTAAAGGACTTCATCTGAGAAATTGTAAAATTATAAAATGTAAGATGCTTGCTTGCCCTGCCCAGAGGCTTCTCCCAGTTCTCGTTACTACTAGCTTCAGAGTTCCACCCTAGTTCCCAGAATAGCTACATGCGAGCTCCCTATATCAGAAGTCCCATATGGTTTCTAGTAACTGCCCTAGGGACCCACACCCAAGTCCCCACAAGAAGTCTCCCACTGCCAATGTCCATATGGTTTAAGCTTGATAAGGAACCCCACGTGCTTTGTGGTTTTTGCCCTTAAAAACTAGTCTGTAACAGCTACTCGGGGTCCTTCACCTCCCAAGGGCTGAGGGACCCTGGCGTGTCAGCAATAACAATAAACCTTTGCTTTTGCATCAGTGTGCTGTGCCTCGCGTGGTCTCTCACGGCGACCCCCCTTCCCGAGGTGGGCGTGAGAGTCCAACACATAATTTATAAGACCTTAATAATTAAAGACTAGGACTTTAGGTTTTATCCATATTAAGTTGGAGCCTTAAAAACATAAACACAGGAGGCTGGGGAGATGGCTCAGTGGTTAAGAACACTGTTTGCTCTTCCAAAGGACCTGGGTTCAATTCCCAGCCATGACATGGCAGCTCACAACTGTCTGTAATTCCAGTTGCAATGGCCCTGACACACTCACACCAATGCACATAATAAAATAAAATTAAATAAATTATTTTTTAAAAGTTAAACACGGTCCATAAAAAGAAAATAGAACAGTTTCCTGTATGATTAATCACGTCACATTTATAAGATTAAATATGCTTTTTTCTTATTTACTTTTTATTCATAATCATAAACTTAACTTTGCAATCCAGCTAAACTTGGAGAGGAATGAGGACAATATGGAACCTAAAGAACTTCAGAGAGAGCAGAGATTACAGGGTACTGTGAGCAGATGAGGAGAGGGCCTCTCCTGAGCTACAGAAGGAATGGTCTGATGGGTAAGATGCCTGCAAGTCAAAAGAATTACAGTTGTCCACAGTCGGGAAGGGAGACCTTCTTGCTGGTCTTGCCATTCCTGGATCCAAAGCACTCCATGGCCTTGATCAGTGCTCACTCCTTCTTTTACCTTCCCAGAGACCACATGCTTGCCACCAGCCACTCAGTCTTGGCAGTGCAGATAAACAACTCGGAACCACTGGGTGTGGTGGCGCACGCTTTTAATCCCAGTGTTGGACCCTGGAGTCCAATTCAGGAAGGGGGTCGCCTCAAGAGACCACTCAAGTCACACAGGTTGGAAGTATATGTAAAATTTATTACTGACACATCAGAAGTCCCAATTGTCGATGTCAGGGTCCCTCAGCACTCGGGAGGTGAAGGACCCCGAGTAGCTGTTACAGGCTAATTTTTAAAGGCAAAAACCGCAAAGCAGGTGGGATTGCTTATCAAGTTAAACCATATGGACATTAGGACATCTGGTGTTGGGAGACCTCTTGTGGGGACTTGGGTGTGGGTCCCTAGGGCAGTTACTGGAAACCGTATGGGGTACATCTGATATTTGGAAGCTTGCATGTAACTATTCTGGGAATTAGGATGGAACTCTTGAAGTTATCAGTAACGAGAACTAGGAGAGGTTCTCAGGCCACTGGGCAAGCAAAGTTGGACAAGCATCTTATATTTTATAATTTTACAGTTTCTCACCAGCACTGGGGAGGCAGAGGCAGGAGGATCTCTTTAAGTCCAAGGCCAGCCTTGTCTACAAAGTAAGTCCAGGACAGCCAAAGATACATAGAGAAACCCTGTCTCGAAAAACCAATAAAATAGAATAAAATAAAATAAAAAACTGGGAACCACTTGTGTTTGGTCCAGTGTTTGCCATGGACAAGATGCTAGGACCTGTGTGCTTTAGGATGAAGTTCTTATCTTCAAATTTCTCCCTATAGATGGACCTACCACCAGAGCCATTATGGTGGGTGAAGCCACCACCCTGGCACATGAATCCTGGAGTAATTCTGCGAAAGGAAGAACCTTTATACCCAAATCCTTTCTCTCCAGTGCTCACAGCACAAAAGTTTTCTGCTGTCCTTGGAACTTTGTCTGCAAAAAGCTCAAAGGAGATACAACCCAAGGGCTCGCCATCAACCTAGATGTCAATGAACATGGTGGGGTTGACCATGGCTACAGCAAGCAACGACAGGGGGCAGTGGTGCCTGCAAAGCCAGCTAAACAAGTTTTAAGGCAGTGATTTTTAGTCTTTGAGTATGAAGGTAGAGCATAACAATCAAGTATTAGCATTGTAAACAAATAAATTTAATTAATTAATTAATTAATTAATTAATTTTATGGTTTTCGAGACAGGGTTTCTCTGTGTGGTCCTGGCTGTCCTGGACTCGCTTTGTAGACCAGTCTGGCCTTGAACTCAGAGATCCGCCTGCCTCTGCCTCCTGAGTGCTGAGATTACAGGAGAGCACCACCGTGCCTGGTTATGCAAATGAATTTTAATACAACATTACAGAGTAATTTAAAAACTGTAACAACCCATTAGCCAGGAAGTTGAATCCTGAGTAGCAATGACAGGAGGAACAGCATTTATTTATTTGTTAACAATAGACAGTCTGTTCTGGTGATTTAATGGTGAGGCTTTCCGACCACAGCCAGTGGAAGCCTGCTGGTCCACACCGGGGTGCCAAGGAGAGCTGAGAGGTATGTGGCAAACAGCCATACAGCAGACCAAATCACCTGCATGCCACGCTGGGTCACAGGAGAAAGCGGAGCCTGAAGTCAGGGCAGTGATGGGTTCAGACAGGAAAGAATGGAGACGCAGAGTGAAGTTTGGAACAGAAGGAATTTGTTGTGGGAAGTGTGTTAGAATGATTCCACACTTAAGACAATTCTGGAAGAGTTCTCCAAGCATGGGCCACCAATCTTATGTTTAAAAATAAGAAAATAAGATAAGAAGAAATAAAATGCCAGGCAAAATATATTAGATGAGGAGTTTATTAAATGAACATGGAGAGAGAAGGAATGGGGGGATGGGTACCCAAGAGAGAGAGAGAGAGAGAGAGAGAGAGAGAGAGAGAGAGAGAGAGAGATAAGAGAGTAAAAGAGGTAAGAGAGACAGAGAAAGGGAGTAAGAGGTAAGAGAGAGAGGGTCAAAGTGGGTCTTTCCTTTTATATACTGGTCAGGGCCACACAATGGCAGCTAGGCAATGACATCACAGCTAGGCAGACTGAGGCAGACTCCTAACATACACCACACCTAAGTAGGACTTAACAGTGAATAACAGATGATTAGTAGAAGACAACAGATGGTTTAACTAAATGCTTTGCGCACTCTGGATCAAAACTGGGTAGTATCAGCAAGCAAATCATTGCTGAGAGAGTTGCGAACAATTTAGGGCTCATGCTAGTCTAAGACACAGGGAATTATAACACCAAGAAAGTAAAACTGAAAAAAGCAGAAAGACTCGTTTATATTGTTTGTGTCATTTACAGTAAATGCAGATTACTAGTGACTTAAAGGAAACTTCTGTAAATTATAAATTGCATATGTCTTATCACTGAGAAATTCTATCTTAATAAATAACCTTTAAAAATATATTTTATTAATTTATTCATATTACATCTCAATTGTTATCCCATCCCTTGTATCCTCCCATTCCTCCCTCCCTCTCATTTTCCCCTTACTCTCCTCCCCTGTGACTGTGACTGAGGGGGACCTCCTCTCCCTGTATATGCTCATAGGGTATAAAGTCTCTTCTTGGTAGCCTGCTATCCTTCTTCTGAGTGCCACCAGGTCTCCCCATCCAGGAGACATGGTCAAATATGGGGCACCAGAGTTCGTGTGAAAGTCAGACCCACTCTCCACTCAACTGTGAAGAACATCTTATCCATTGGATAGATCTGGGTAGGGGTTCAAAGTTTACTGCATGTATTGTCCTTGGCTGGTGCCATAGTTTGTGCTGGACATCTGGCCCCAGATCTTCCCATCTTAATGTTCTTCTTATAGGTTCCTAGGACCCTCTGGATCCTTCTATTTCCCCATTCTCCCATGTTTCTCTCACCTAGAGTTCCAATAGGATGTCCTCCCCTCTGACCCACTTTCCTGATAAGTGAAGATATTCATGGGACATGCCCCTTGGGTTAGTTTCCAGATATAAGTGAGTATATACCATTTGAATCTTTCTGCTTCTGGGTTAACTCACTCATTATGATCATTTCTAGTTCGATCCATTTGTCCACAAATTTCGGGAATTCATTGTTTTTAATAGCTGAGTAGTATTCCATACTGTAAATGTACCACAGTTTCTTTATCCATTCTTCTACTGAGGGACATTTAGGCTCTTTCCAGGTTCTGGCTATTATGAATAAGGCTGCTATGAACATTGTTGAGCAAATGTTCTTGTGAGCTGGAGCATCTTCTGGGTATATTCCAAGGAGTGGAATAGCTGGGTCTTGAGGAAGCCCTATTCCTAATTTTCTGATATAGTGTCAGATAGATTTGCAAAGTGGCTGTACTAGTTTGCATTCCCACCAGCAATGAAGGAGTGTTCCTCTCTCCCCACATCCTCGCCAGCATGTGGTGTCACTTGAATTTTTGATCTTAGTCATTCTGATGGGTGTAAGATGGAATCTCAGAGTTGTTTTGATTTGCATTTCCCTGATGACTAAGGAGGTTGAGCATTTCTTTAAGGGTTTCTCAGCCATTCAATATTCCTCTGTTGAGAATTCTCTGTTTAGTTCTGAGCTCCATTTCTCAATTGGGTTATTTGGTTTGGTGGTGTTTAATTTCTTGAGTTCTTTATATATTTTCGATTGTAGACCTTGTCAAATGTAGGGTTGGTGAAGATCTTTTCCCAGTCTGTAGGCTGTTGCTTTGTTCTGTTGACAGTGTTTCCTGCCTTACAGAAGCTTCTCAGCGTCATGAGGTCCCATTTATTAATATTGACTTTAAGGCCTGGGTGTTCTGTTTAGGAAGTTGTCTCCTGTGCCAGTGTGTTCCAGGCTCTTCCCCACTTTTTCTTCTAACTGACTTAGTGTCTCTGATTTTACGTTGAGGTCTTTGATCCACTTGGATTTGAGTTTTGTGCATGGTGACAAATATGGGTCCAATTGCATTTTTTTTAAAAGGAAGACATCCAGTTAGACCAGCAACATTTGTTGAAGATGCTCTCTTTTTTCCATTGAATAGATTTGGCCTCTTTGTCAAAAATCAAGTGACCAAATATGTGTGGATTCATATCTGGGTCTTCGATTCGATTCTACTGATCAACCAGCCTATTGCTGTGCCAGTACCATGCTGTTTTAATTATTGTTGGTCTATAGTACAGCTTGAGATCAGGTATGGAGACTCCTCTGGAGGATCTTTTATTGTACAAGATTGTTTTAGCTATTCTGGGCTTTTTGTTTTTCCATATGAAGTTGGGAATTGAACTTTCAATGTGTTTAAATAATTGTGTAGGTATTTTGATAGGGATTGCATTGAATCTGTAAATTGCTTTTGGTAAGATGACCATTTTTACTATGTTAATTCTCCTGATCCATGAGCAAGTAAGATCATTCCATCTTCTGATATTATCTTCAATCTCTTTCTTCAGAGTTTTGAAATTTTTTTCAAACAAGTCCTGTACTTGAGCAAGCTTATTTCTAAAGCCACTTATATAAGAAGGAGGTTGGTCCTGAGTATTGTGACTATTGGTCCAGGAAAGCTGGTGAGATGGATGATGAGAAGGGTTAGGGCAGTAATTAGTACAGGAAGGGTTTGAATGGACATTTCAGGGTATGAGCCCGATAGCTACATTAGCTGACCTTAGTAGGAGTCAGGACAAGATGGAAGGGTAGCATGAATATTCTAGAATTCTTAACTGACGGTTCAGTTCCTGTCGTCCTAGAAATAAGAGGGTTTAAACCTCTATTATATACTCTGTCACAGTAACTCTTGTCATCCATATTTCTAAGTGTAATGTGGAATACTTGTTAGGAAAGTTGGCAGTGAGATGAATTGTACACAGAGTGCTAGTGTGAGATGTATCACACGCAGAGTGCTAGTGTGAGATGTATCACATGCAGAGTGCTAGTGTGAGATGTATCACATGCAGAGTGCTAGTGTGAGATGTATCACATGCAGAGTGCTAGTGTGAGATGGGTCACCTGCAGAGTGCTAGTGTGAGGTGTATCACATGCAGAGTGCTAGTGTGAGAAGTATCACAGGCAGAGTGCTAGTGTGAAATGTACCACAGGCAGAGTGCTAGTGTGAGAAGTATCATAGGCAGAGTGCTAGTGTGAAATGTACCACAGGCAGAGTGCTAGTGTGAGATGTATCACAGGCAGAGTGCTAGTGTGAGATGTATCACAGGCAGAGTGCTAGTGTGAAATGTACCACAGGCAGAGTGCTAGTGTGAGATATATCACACGCAGAGTGCCAGTGTGAGATGTATCACAGGCAGAGTGCCAGTGTGAGATGTATCACAGGCAGAGTGCCAGTGTGAGATGTATCACAGGCAGAGTGCCAGTGTGAGATGTATCACAGGCAGAGTGCCAGTGTGAGATGTATCACAGGCAGAGTGCCAGTGTGAGATGTATCACAGGCAGAGTGCCAGTGTGAGATGTATCACAGGCAGAGTGCCAGTGTGAGATGTATCACAGGCAGAGTGCCAGTGTGAGATGTATCACAGGCAGAGTGCCAGTGTGAGATGTATCACAGGCAGAGTGCCAGTGTGAGACGTATCACAGGCAGAGTGCTAGTGTGAGACGTATCACAGGCAGAGTGCCAGTGTGAGACGTATCACAGGCAGAGTGCTAGTGTGAGATGTATCACAGGCAGAGTGCTAGTGTGAGATGTATCACACGCAGAGTGTTAGTGTGAGACGTACCACAGGCAGAGTGCTAGTGTGAGATGTATCACAGGCAGAGTGCTAGTGTGAAATGTACCACAGGCAGAGTGCTAGTGTGAGATGTATCACAGGCAGAGTGCTAGTGTGGGATGTATCATATGCATCATCGTTTACTGTCTACAAGTCTGTTTAGCTTCTAGGAATGTCCACATAAGCTGTAAACATAGCTGTCAAGAAACAACCTAGGCTGCAGTCTCTTCCCTCAGGGTCATCCCAGGCAATAACAGGCAGAGAAGTTTGTCACTAGGGAAGTGTGGCTGCATGTAATTCACAGGCCAAAGAGTTTTATGGATTGGGCATGCTTAGAATCTTACCTTTCTGCAGTTTGTCACGGATCAGAGGAACAGGGGCTATAATTATTAATAAGCCTCCTTTACTGTGTTTTCTTTGTAAAAATATAAAGGGAAAAATTAGCATCCACTTACAAATAATGAAGCCTTTTACAGCTGTGGATGGTATTAAAGGGGAGATTTAGGTGCCTCATATAAAAACATAATGTTCCAATAGAAACCATTGTTGTTTCTACTTTGAGTGGAAATGGAGAAATTAAACAGTAATTCAGAGCCCAGAGATTCTTGGGTGATGGCTGAGGACAAGGTCTTTAGGCCTGTGGAGCTGAAATGGTAGGCTTTTGTTTCTAAACAACAAATAAGACAATTTCCTCCTGAGAATATAAACCGTTGGCATCATCGTGGACTGTGGGGTGAAAGGCTTTGCTTACAACCCTCTGTGATATCTATAGGTGCAAATTCTTAAATACGCAGACCAACTCATGAAAAGTGCACCTGTGAAAAGGGAGCACTTTGTAGGGCATGTACACCTGGTATCACACCTGTGCCACACCTGGAAATAGTCATGTTCCAATTCCAGTGTCACACAGGGCTCCGCACACCCCTGTGAGCTTTCGTTTTATGACTCTACAACCCTTCTTCCCTCTTCAGCACCTTTCTGCTTCATGGCAAAGCTCTCTCTTCATCCTAAAATAAGCCTCCTCACAGTGTTTTCTCTCCATTCCACAAAGTTCACACCTGTCTGCCCAACTATCTGTATCTCTGCATGTGCCTCTATCCATATACACAAAAACAAACACCTTAGCAGCACTAACCTATTTATGTTAACCTGACTCTTCTCAGAAACTAAGCCCCTACCCCTCCCTCACTGTTCATTTATGCATTCAGTATTCATTCAGTAAACATTTCTTGACCATCTGCCACAGTGCTTGGTGCTTGGCCTGGGAATGGAGCAGTTACATGACAGAAAATGTCCTATGTGCCCAGAGCTTACATTCCAGTAGGGGTTGTTTGAAATAGGAAAATATAGGAATTAAAGAGAATAAAATACAGGAGGTAACTGAACTTTATTAGTGTCCACCTTGTACTATAATTTGTTGAAAATGTCAAAAATATTGAATTATAAGAAATAACAGAGCTAGGGTTACAGTCAGTGCTAGAGTTCTTGCCTGGCAATCACAAGCCCTTGGTTCAGTTCTCATTGCCAGAAAGGAAAGAGGAGAGAAGAGGGGAGAACAGAGAAGATGAAAGTACGGTGTCCTAGGACAGTGCAAGAGGGAACTCCAGGTTCCTCTTTGTGACTTTGCTGGTTCACATCACAAGTGTGGAGTCTTGTTTTCACACTGAAACACAAAACCTGGGGCTCCTGCATTGCCTGGAGTTTTGCTTGAGAGCAGCAGGGCACTTTCTAAGGGCATCAAGCCTGGACTTCTGGGTGATGGATGGAGGCTCTTGCCATTTCTTTCTGAAAATGTCAGAGGTTCCTAGCTAAGGAGCGGGGACCTCTGCAGTTTAAGTTCTTGGAGAGCACATGAGGTTTCCACTTCCCTCCTTCTCTGTGTGGAGGGAAGACAGAGGCTGAGTAATGCATTAGCCACATAACCCAGTGTTCCTTTCTGCTGGCAAGGGACGTGTATACTTGGGATAAGAGTCAGATGCTTCGAGCCTTTTTCCCCAGGGTTAATGGAAACACATGGCCTGTAGGAACAGGCAGACGAACACCACAGTGTTAGGTTGCTGCAAGACTGCTTTTCTTAGAGGTGGCGGGCCTAGATTGCCACCTGATAGGCTAGCTCCTAATAGCCACACTTCTTAGTCCATGGCTCAGACCCACTTAACGCTGCCTCAAAGAAAACAGCCTTGGCCCTCACTTCTCTTCCAGACTGTCCTTTCATGGGAGTCGAGGAAGAGGAAGCATTCATGTTCTGGCATGGGTAACCTTCTTTTTCTACTATGCTGGTGCTATGGTACCCCCTCCCTCACCCTTGTGCCCCACTGAGGCTCCTAAGTCCTTTATGGACCTGAGTGCTGAAAGCGCGTCATCATGTATGAATCACCCCAGCATGGCCAGGCCAGGTTGCAGAGCCAGCACAGGAGAGCCTGTCAGCACGCACATAGACGTGAGTCCTGTCTGGACTGGCCCCTGCTGGACTGTTCTCAGCCTGGTTTCTTTCACTTGGTTTTTCTCTCATGGGTTGTCCTGGCACTGGGAATCTGCTCTCTCATGCCAGTGCTTCTCAGGGTTGGAAGCTGCCTTTCCTTGCAGCTGCCATGGTGACAGCAAACAGGGTTTCCTGGTCAAGGGTCGCCCGAGTCCCTACAGAAAGACTTCTTTTCAGGAAGACTAGTGTTCCTGGTGTGTGCGCCAAGAAAGGAACGCGTCCCCTGAAGTTTACAACACAGAAGTGGTCACCCGCACTTCCAGCCTCAAGTCTCCGTTATTTGATCTTTTCAAAGAGTAACTTTTCTGACTTGGGAGATCTCCAGTTTTGGAGACGTTAAAGCTTTCAGGCAATAAACTGGAAGCCTTTTGGGTTGTTTTTTTTTTCCCCCACTCTGGAGTTCATAACAAGAGTTCATAACAAGGACAGTCATGAGATAAAGGTGGCATATTAACCTTTCCGAGCTTGGTTGCAGTGGGAGAGTTACAGAAATCCTAACAGCTGCTCCCCCCCCCCCCCGCCCCCGTGTGCCTCATGCTGCCCACCACACAGTTATTATCTGAAGACAACTGCCAAGGAGCACTGGGGTAATGCGGAGTATTCAGTGAGCATCAGAAAACAGAGAATGTTGCAAGCAACTGTTCTTGTCCACAGAGTCCCATGATCCCAAGGTTTGGTGGAGAGTTTAGGTCATCTGAAGAAACTGATGTGTGGATCGCCTTTCTCTGTATAGTTCTTAGAGAGGAGGGAAAGGAGAGAAATTAATTTATGCATAACCACTGTGGAGAAAAAAAAACATACTTTTTTTGGTTTTGCTTTTTGGTTTGATATGTGTGTGTGTGTGTGTGTGTGTGTGTGTGTGTGTGTGTGTGTGTATCTCAGTTAGTATCATAATTAGGTACTGTCAGTGTTGCTTCCTCCTGCAGGAGCATCCTTCTGTCAGCCTTGCTTTTCCACCTTGGGCTGATAGAGAACAGTGGACCAGTCAGCACACAAGATGACCGTGTGCGCATGCCTAAAGACCGTGGGGATTCATAACATCCTGGGCATTCACGTCCATAGGGTATGACCTGGGGCTCTGCACCAGGCGCTTTTCCTTTTGTTTCCTCTTCTCTTCTGGAAGGGGATGAAGGAGATAGGTCCTTTGTGAGAGGCATGTTCTCGTAGGGAGCTTGTCACCGCCGGAAAGGCGATTTTTGTTTTTTTGATACAAGGTTTCTTTGTGTAGTCCTGGCTGTCCTGGAACTCCCTCTGTAGACCAGACTGGCCTCGAACTCAGGGATCCACCTGTCTCTACCTCCCAAGTGCTGGGATTAAAGTGTGCACCACCGCATCCAAATGCCTGTTTGAATTATAATGTGTGGAAATTTTGATTTATTAATGAGTAAGCGTTTTGCCCTGTATTTGTTTCCAAAGGTATCATTGTTAATGAAAGTTGGGATTTATTTATTTTTAATGGTAGGGCTGAGAGTAGTTAAGAGTATGTGTGTGAGTTTTTCTTTGATTAATAAATCAAATGGGAAAACAGAGGTGTTTTTGCAAGGTGAGGGTATGTGATTTTTCTGGAGCAGCAGCCACTGTCTAGAACCAGAACCTTAATGAACAGTTCTAGACTGGGAGAACTCAGGCTGTAAAGCTGATCCATGGCTGCCACAGAGGCTGTAAGGAGCCCTGTGCTTTCTAGGTATCTTCAGCCAAACTCTCAGTGCTAGAGCATCTGTGCCAATTAGCAGAAACACAGACAAGTACACAACCCCCAAAGCTATTCTCCTGGTTGACTCTCAGCTTTGGGCCTATTTTATGAAGGTGAACTAGAGCCTTGAGTTTATCTCTCCCTTTTGTGAGATCCTGTTACCATGAAACACAGGAGGGTGGACAGGTAGGAGGTATAAAGTCACAAATATAGGAGGCAGTTATCAAGGTGCTGAACTGTCAATGCTGAGGTTGAAACACAGGCATGAAGATCCACATGTGGAAGCAGACCTGTGAACTCTGACTCATGTTTTGCATTGTGTAGGAGTGGATTTGCCAGACCACTAGGGAAGAAGGAAACAGAAAACTGCAAAATTGAAGCTTTGAGCTATATTGGCAGCTGTCACACGTATTCTACTTGTAAGCATTCACTTGCCTCAAACTAGTGACAATTTAGCCAAATGCAGTGGTGCATGCCTGTAATCCAGCACTCAGGGAGGCGGAGGCAGGAGGATCGCTGTGAGTCTGAGGCCAGCCTGGTCTAGAAATCAAGTCCAGACCAGCCAAGGCTACACAGAGAGACCCTGTCTAAAAAAACCCAAAGCAAAACAACAACAACAGAACTAGTGGCAACCTGAAATAATAACCACAGAGGACGTGAGCCAGGTCCCTTTTTTTCAGTCAAGGGAGATGGGCTCCAAGCTCCAAGCTCCCATAGCGGTCCTTGAAGCTGCAGATTGTTCAAAGCCTTATTTATACTGTTTTTCATATACATTCATGTCCCTGATATGCAGTTAAGCACAGAAAGACATTACCAATAACTAACAACTAATAAAATGCAAGGAAATTATAATAGAAAGGTATGAATCAATGTACAAGCTCATGAACTTTTATTTTTCTCATAACTTTATTTTTCTCCTAACATTTTCAGAAAATATTGACCACAGGTACCTGGAACCATGGAAAATGAGCTACGGATGGCAGGGAGAGCTACATATCTATTTGTTTTCAGGTTCAAATGCTGGATCTCTGAAAGCATATAAACTCTATGGCGATGAGCCTTTTAAAAAACCAAAAAGCTCTTACTAATGTACAGTCCACTGATTCTGTTGGTCAGGTGGAAAAGGCCTTGAACTGTGCCGAGGCAGCTTTGTCCTTCGTTGCGTGTGGAAACGCAATGGAACAAGGTCCAGTGATCTAACTCTCTATACTTCATGTACTCAGACAGTGGAGCTCATCAGGGAAGCTCTGCTTCCAGCAGGAGGGTGTGTGTGGGGAGAAGAAAGTAATATACGTGAGTACATGCAGAGAATACTAAGTAAAGAATGGCAGCCACACTATCAGCCACTGGGAACTATGCCCCAAAATAGGAATGTTGAGTTGGAAATGACAGGATTTGTTCTGAAGCCTCACTGTGAGGGACACACACCTCTTCACTTCTACCTCAGCTACCCTACGCCTGAGTCTCCTACACTGGGGGATGTTCGAAAAGGGACCACACTGTAAAGTATTTGAAAGAACATATCCACTATTTCAAGGTCCTGTCTAGCAAGTTAGAGCACCATGGCTCCTTGTGCTAGGCTGTCTCCCTGACAGAGGCACCTCTGAGAGGCCTCATCCACCCATTGCCTTGAGGCCAAACCTGCCATCTCTGTTGTCCAGAATCACCCCATTTATGACACACTTGAGGCTTGCAAAGCTTGGAGAACAGGCCTTGAGAGCCTAGCTGATTGGTCCCCTGCCTTGTGTCCTTATAAATATTTATTTATTATTTTGAGATAAGGCTTCTCTGTGTACCTTTGGCTATCCTGGACTCACTTTATAGAATAAGCTTTCCTCAAACTCACAGGAATTTGTCTGCCTCTCTCTGCCTTACTGAGTACCCAAGTGCTAGGATTACAGGCGTGCACCACAGAGGCCAGCTGTGTCCTTACTTTTACCACCTCTAAACAAATAAAGTCCAATTATTCATCCCCAGTATCCCAGGGATCAGCTGGTGGTTTTGGTTTTGGTTTTTCAAGACAGGGTTTCTCTGCGTGATAGCCCTGGGTGTCCTGGAACTCTCTTTGTAGATCAGTCTAGCCTTGAACTCACAGAGATCTGCCTGGGTCTGCCTCCTGAGTGCTGGGATTAAAGGCGGGCACCACCACACCTGACTCCTGCAGCTTAACTGCCGGATGAATTGAACCTCTTATTGTTTATTACTTTCAGTAGTATGTAAACTCCCCAATTGCTTTTAGTTGTTGTATATTAATGAGTAATTGAATAATGAAAACAAGTCAGTTATTTTTGTGCCATGGTCTCACTAGGTTGCATGTTCCTACATTTCTTGCCCTCCTCTAATACCCCCCCTACCCATCATCTACAAACACATTATAATCCAATAGCGTCCACACACTTCCCCTGCCTTGTCCCCACAGAGTATAAAAATGGCATCAAGATTTGGAAGAAGCTGGGTATGGTGGCGCACGCCTGTCATCCCAGCACTCAGCAAGGCAGAGGCAGGCAGATCTCTATGAATTCAAGGCCATCCTGGTCTTCAAAGTGAGTCCAGGACAGCCACGGCTACACAGAGACACCTTATCTCAACCTGTTCCCCCACCCCACCCTCAAAGTTGGTAAAAGCTCTGCAGTCACAAAAGCAGCAGTGGCTGTTCTGGCTCAGAATGAACGTCTGCACCTGTGGCCCCAAGCCCTCTAGACACCTGTGTTTCCTCTTCCTGCTGCTGTGACACTGAGGTCCTAGAGCCACCCAGCTGTTGGCAGTAAATACAGTTCTTCCTTCCTTCCTTCCTTCCTTCCTTTCTTTCTTTTTTAAAATTTATTTATTTATTATGTACACCAGATGAGGGCATCAGATCTCATTAGATGGTTGTGAGCCACCATGTGGTTGTTGGGAATTGAACTCGCGACCTTTGGAAGAGCAAACAGTGCTCTTAACCTCTAAGCCATCTCTCCAGCCCTTTTGTTTGTTTGTTTGTTTGTTTGAGACAGGGTTTCTCTGTGTAGCCTTTACTGTCCTGAACTTGCTTTGTAAACCAAGCTGGCCTTGAACTCACAGTGATCTGCTAATTCTCTTCTTTCTACAATAGCTTTCCTACACCTTTTTTTTTTTTTTTTAGTCAAATGAAGCCTTGTCTAGAGCGTGCTATCCTTAGATCTGGCTGCTGCTTAGCAGACTGGGAGCCACTTGCTGTTCGGTTTGCCTGGTTCTTGCTTTTCTCATACAACGTGCATGTGTATTGAATGTATTTTGTTTTGAGGGATATTTTTCAAGCTTTTTAACAAGCTGCATACAGTGCAGGGAAAGTTATCCTTGTGATGATCACAACTCTGAGTAGCAACAACCAGAGTGTCTTGCTTATATCTTGTGCATCTGGTGTGTTTGTCTTGATCATGGTTTTTTTCTGTTTTTTAATTTTATTTTATTATTGAGTTTATGAACTTGGATTAAATATGTCTGCCTTTCTAAGGCTGTAAATGATACATTAAATGATTTATGTTGTATGCGACAGAAATTGAGTTGCATTTTAAAAAAAGTTAACCAGTTTCTGTTAATACTTTACAAGGAAACTTTAGAATTTAAATACTTTCAAAGCAGTATCCTGTTTCCCAGTTTGAAATCTCTAGAGGCAACCTTGTTTCTGGAATGTCCCCCCCCCTTACTTCCTCCTCCTCCTCTCATTTGTTCCTTTCTTTCTGTTTTTTTCCCCCTATCCTAGATATTGAGCCCAGGGCCTTGCATATGCTATGCAAGCTCTCTAACACTGAGCTGTATCTCCAATCCCCACTAATGTTTCAATGTAGCTCCCGTGGGATATCATGGCTAAGTTTAATATTTTTTCAATAGAACCATAGTTCAGAAAAAGAAAAAAAGAAAGAAAGAATTGTAGTTCAATTGAGCGAATGCGTGCATGCACGCACACACACAAACACACTTACTTTCTCCTCTCTTTCCCTATTTTGTATCCCAAAGACTGATGATGAGGAAACAGAAGGATGCTTGCTCAAGTAGCAGCCCTGAAGCACTGCTCTAATGGATAATCTTCAATGGCATAAGTCTGACTACTTGTGTTAGAGTTTTCCAACTTAAAACAACATATTGGAATAATGTTTGCAATGCTTGCTTAAGGAAGTAAGAGAAGTCTGGATGAAAGAGCAGAAATGTTAGAGCAGTGGCCAGGACATGACCTAGCACCTCTGTAGGTGACGGTCTGTCTGTCAGCCTTATTGTCACTCATCTCTCCCCCTCTTCTCCTTCCCAAGCTGTAGATGCAGAAATAACAGAAGTGCAATGACTTCTTGACCTGATGCAGTTTGTGTCCTCAGGTTCAGAAATCTTTTCCCCACTGACCATCTGACACAATCCACATAGTCTGGAGATAAAACAGATAAGGTTAGACAGTTGAGTTCAGTCTTTACAAACTAAGCAGAGAGCTACAGAATAAATTAGGTGGTTGAGCTCAGTCCTCATAAATTAAACAGAGAGCTACAGAATAGGGTAGATGGTTGAGTTCAATCCTCATAAACTGAGCAGAGAGCTACAGCAAAGGAGCCCACCTGGTCCCCAGAGGTGCCTAGGACAGGGCACTTGTCCTTAGTAGTTCCAGGGAACCACTGAGAGGATGCTCTTTCGGAAGTGGGCTAAGAAATACCCAGCAACCTTCCAAACAAGAAATGTCTTTATGTTGGATAACTTGTTGGCCACGCCTTGAGAGTCTATTCCTATCAAAATTGTGTTTTAAAATGCATTATACTTTCAATCAAGACTAGAACAACTGGAGTTTTTAAAGACATCTTTAATGAGGTGGGGGGTGATCACATAAACTGTGTCTCTACTGTTTGGATCCAGAATTTGTTTCCTGTTCCCAGAGAAGCACATACTAAGAAACAGCACAGAGATGGTCCAATCTGAGAACCCTGTTCTCCTTGTCCACATCATTGTGTGCATCTTCATATGGTTTAATTTGTTTGCTTGGCATGGCATGAGGTGCATTGTAAAACTGTATTCTCAAACTAATTAGGTCTGACCAATGTTTTGGTTATTATTACTTAATTGGCACTTTTAACACCAAGGGGTAAATTTGGGGTCAGCTGCAGAGGGACCTACAGTCACAGCCCTTGGTGGTAATGTTCATCAAGGTATTAAACCTGTTGTTTGGAAAGCTCAATCTCTTACAGCCAATTTCTGAGTCGTTTTCCAGTAGAGAGAGGGATGTCGACACTAATTATTCATCCCTTAGAGTTCCAGGGCTTCCAATCCAATTCCAAAATGTCCCCATTTGAGAACTGGATTTTGTTCTTATTCTTGGAGTATAAATACCCTAAGTTAGGTTTACTATCTTGTCCCTTTAGTAGAGCACTTCCAAGAGACAGTGAAGTTTAAAGAAACAAAGCTGCGAAGCAGGAAGTCACTGATGCTGGAGATGCAGAAGGGCAGTAACTGGTCCCTGAGCACTTTCTTCCAGCTACACACATCCCTTGTAGAAAGCTACCCTTCTCGCCTCACTGGCTCAACATATTAACTCCCCTGCTTAACAAGCATGAGGGTCAGTCACTAGATTGGGATGCACACGTTCAGGTCCACTGCTGTCACTCAGCAGGGTTCTGAAGGAACCAGGCCCCTTAAGGACCCCCATTAAGGCCAAAGTTGGGGAAAATGTAAAAGTCAGCCTACTCAGTCCTCCATTAAAGACCCCCATTAAGACCAAAGCATGTAAATTTCTAGAGGGTCCAGCTTGAACCAAGGGCAGACAGATATCAAATCAATGTGTGTGTGTGTGTGGCAGGGACAGGAAAAACCCTGAAGAGTCCAACTTGACTCAAGGTCTCAGTCTGTGCTCAGGGTCCAGCTGGACTCAAGGACAACCAGCTGTGTTTAAAATTTCCACTACCCCTCCCCAACTAAAAAAGTTCCTAAATGCCCCTTGTGACTACTTCAATCAATCTTTTCCATAGGCTAACTTGCCCCTCCACCCATTATCCAAACACCAAACACTAAGACTTGTAACTCCCTGCTTGCAGCTTTTCTGCCCAAATGCCAACCAATCACATACTGTAAAACTCATTTCTTTGTCTAAAACCTATAAAAGGCCCGTGCCTCTGTTTCTCGGGGTCTGCAGCTTGAAAGAGCTGGACAGACCCCATCGTGATGGCTCAATAAATTCCTATTCCTATGCATTTGCATTGACAACGGACTCTGTCTCTTAGTGGGGACTTTGGAAATAGACTAGAGATCCATCTAGAGGTCTCAGTCTTCCATTGGAGGTTCCACCGAGATCACCGAGTCCCCTCCAAGATCTGGACTCCAGTCGAGGAATTAGGTAAGGTGGCTGCCACTCTTCTTTGTCGGTCTTCTTTATCTGTCTCTCTGTCCCTCTTAGTTTCACTTCAGAGCTGGAGCATTTGGGTTAGTCACAGTGTCAAGGTGGCTCCTTCCTGTGCCAGGAGATGGTGTACCTCCTGTCGGGGAGGCTGGAAGACGTTCCGGACCTCCAGGAAGGGAGTCTGTCCCCCTCCACTTGGGCAGTGCCCTCGGCCTGCCTAATCACTGGGTCGACCGCTCATTTGGTTCTGGTTTTGGTATAGTCCGGACTACTATGACTTTCGGGGTGGTTTTCTGTCTTTGTTTATTTGTATCTATTTGTGTGAGTAAATGGACACTTGACAGCTGGATATAATCTGGGCCTCCATCCACGGGTCTGGTTTTCTTCCCCACTGCCAGTGGCAAAGGCTTTTCTGTATCTGTCTATTTGTTTATCTGTTTGCTTGTGGACTGGGACTGACAATATTTTTGGATATGGGACAAGGCAGGTTGCTCCCGCAGCCGGCATGAGGTCGGTATTATTTTATAGTTTATATTCTGGTGTAAAAAGGGCTAAATTTCGTCTGCTGGCCATTAGTTCTAACTCATTTCAAATATTCTCAGAAAAGGCAGTAAAAACTGATAAACTAGCTCTGTCCTTGGAGCCGGACTGGGAGTCTCCTGCTTAGATCAAACTGGCAACAAGCCCAGGGCTGCCTGAACTTCTAATGATGTGCTCCGAACTCTAGCAAGTCTAGAAGCCTCAACATGGTGAGTGCAGGGTCACTACACCCAACAGGAAAAATAAAAGACTGAACCGTGGGAGCTAATGTGATGGGTCTTTCCGGGAACTGGGTGGTAAACAGTGACCAGATAAAGCCACTGGTAAGGTCTTTTTCAGTCCTAGTCACTCCTTGGACTCCTTGGTGATGGGCTCTAAACAACTTTCACTATGAGGCTGTGCATTTTCAAAAAAAAATGTTTCATACACAAGAAACATTCTGGGCAAGATGCGAAACTCGGATACTCCTAGTTTCTCTATTATCTTTCACCAGTTCTGCCTTTAACATTTAACATTTAGGTGTAAGATCCTTTTAAATTATGCTATAAAATTAAGAAACATTTTGTCTCTTTTCCACATGTTAGTTTCTTATTGACTTTAAAGGTATTAAAACTACATCTCTAGCATATATCTGTAAACTTTTATCTAAGGATTAATGATTTGCTTATTGACTATGATGTTTAAAATTTAAGTTCAAACTCTTGCTTAAAATATATGAACACATGTGCATTTGTAACACAGATATTATATAATTCAATCCTAGTTGAAAACACTGTAAAAATCTGGTTTTAAGTTATAAAAATTATGGTTATACTCTATGACTTCACTCTTAAACAGATGTAACAGGACTCATTTGTATTAATTATGTTACAGTCAATATAAAGTATTAATAACTTAAAACTTCTATAAATTATATATTAAATATATTAGTAACACTGATAAATTTTCTTTAAAACTGGTGTATTCTATAATAATATGCCATATGGAAACCAAAAACATTTCCAACCCCTATATTTATAGATCTTGATGTTGAAGTAACTTTTCAAGGTCCTATTGTGCATCCTGGTATTATAAAATAAAATTATAAAAAAATTATAGTATATGTAAAACAGAAAATGCAAATTAATACAAGAAGTAAAATTGCTCAGCTGTTACTGTTTCCTTACATTAAAAGTAAAGTAGCCCCAGTAAAATAAATGGGTGCATTTAAAAATACAGAAAAATATATGTTCTGGCAAACAATGGTATATATTTATGTATAAGTAAATATTAGCCCAGCATAGATGTTCTCTGAGAGACTCCACTCAGTGTGGATTGGGACAGATACTGGGAATCATTGCCAAACTCTGGGCAAAGAGCTGTAAGTTACAAAAAAGAGTGGCCCAGATTAAAAAAAAAAAACATTAACAAGTATTTAAGATTGTAGATAAAAGGTAACTTAATAAAAAGCATTAAAAACAGATGGCATGGGATTGAGACAAGGATCCCATATCTGCCCCACTATTAAAAAAAAAAGTTTAATTAATTAATATCTGCTGTGACTCAGGATAACTAAGCCTATTTAAAAATAATAATAACAGGTGTCTATGTCTTGGTTGATTGCTAGTTAAAAATACAACAGTAATAATAATTATAGACATAATAATAAACATTCTTAAGCCATACTGGTACTTTAACTACAACTGGTATGTAAAGTTAAGAGCTACTATCACAACCTGTTTAAAATAATTAAAACGTATGGTTTTGTTAGGTATTAGCTCAGTTAATCACAGGTGTTCTTCCAAAAATAATCAGCCAATGTATAGCTAGAAACAAGCAATTCAGACATACTAAAATTAAACAGATGTGGTCCTCTAGCACTTATGTGCAGACTATAGTTTATAATATTGTTTTATGTTTATAAGATGTAAGTTAAAACAGACAACTGAAGATGGACAAGGACTGAGCACAGATATGCTGGTCCTCAAGCTTATCAGAGATCTGCTGAATATGGCATTAATTATATTTAAACTAATTAAGACAGATTCCCACATCTAGTAGTGACTTCCCAAGGTCTCTGACAAGAGTTTTGACATGGCAGATGACTACAATGCTGGATTCTGGTATTCTAACCACTGGGTAAAACTGCCCCATTGCTTCACCTGGTGCTAGGTCTAACATGTATTGTGGACAACAAACTGGACATCTGGAGAGTTATTGTCTCACGCTGCTGAAAACGAAGTGAGGTTGGTCGCTCATGTTCTTCATCCACAGAAACAGCCTCTCGTCTTCTGTGCCTGATGGCCAGACTGCCTTTGCCCATGATAACCAGGAAACAACAGGAGCCTGGGTGAGACAACTGTCTAGGTGGTGGACTTGCTAGTCATCTCTCTCATTTTGATTAATATATAGATTCATCTAGGTTACATTTTTTCCTTCTCAGGTCTCTGATTATATTGATGGCTGAGCTGATGGTAGCTTAATAGCTAAAGGACAATTAGATCAACTATTAGTACACTAGTCAATTCAATAGCTAGTTAAAACTACTAGGTACTAGGTCTCTTCTCTTATTTAAAAAGACAAACAGGCTTGCCTTGCTCACAGGTTTCATGTTAAATGATAAACAGTTTTTAGTGTAACTCAACTGCCTGTGTCTCTTGGTATATAACTAGATAAAAAAAGATATAGTTTATATAAGGTCTGATGATCTAAAAGTTTAAGTTAAGCGAGTCTAAAATATTTGAAAGTTTGAAAAAGCATTTAAAGGTTGATACATGTTAAAAGGTTAAAAGGTCTAAAAAACTGATCCAAGAAGGTGTTTTAAGGTTGTCTATAAAAAGTGTTTCAAGTTGATAAATGAAAGTGTTTAAAGGTCTGAAAAAATGTTTGATATTTGAGGGTGTAAGAAAGTGTTTAAATGTTGGTAAGCGCAAGTTACAGATTTAAAATAAGATCAATGGTTATAATAAACTGGTAAAGGACTGGCTGCTTATTAAAAACGAGTCTGTCAAATCTATATATCAAGTCTTCTGGACTAAAAAAGTGTTTATGGTTTTACTGAGTTTCAAAGACATAAGCCTACTCTAGCTGTCTTATGGACACAATTTTAACTTCTGTCCCCAGTCTCTATTTGTTTCAACAGATTTTCACCTAGCTAACAGATTCCATCCAAGGCTGCTGAGACACAGACCTGCCAAAAGCTGATGTAAACCAGTCCCATAGAGATGCCTGCTCCCTGTCTCTTCAACTAGATCAGCTGAACAGATGCCCTTGATAAGTGCCCCAGTGGCCTTTGACTAGCTTTTCAGCCTTTCTAGGTTCTGATAATGGCGCCCCTAATGCCAGTAGAAAGAAGCTACAGAAAAAAGAGTGACTCTGCCCAGTTTCCCACTTTATAGGCTGAAATGGTTAAGTCGAGGACAACTCTCTGACATAAGAGACAAATGAGCCTTTAGTTCTGTTTCTCCGAGTCATGCTTGTACCCCTTATATGATAGACTTTATGTTATGTCCGTTCAGTTGTTCTCCTTGACTGACTACCCTAGTGTCTACTGACTTTTGGTCCCTACATTCTACGGTGCAAAATATAGTACTAAGACAAAAATACAAATCTGTAAAAGACTCTCAGATCATGTAGACAATCTCTAGACCTGCTTCAAGACTGAAGCAGTTACAAGAAGAAGGGGAGAATGAAGGAACCAGGCCCCTTAAGGACCCTCATTAAGGCCAAAGTCTGGGAAAATGTAAAAGTTGGCCTACTCACTCCTCCCTTAAATATCCCCATTAAGACAAAAGCATGTACATTTCTAGAGGGTCCAGCTTGAACCAAGGACAGACAGATATCAGATCAATGTGTGTGTGTGGCAGAGACAGGAAAAACCTTGAAGAGTCCAACTTGACTCAAGGTCTCAGTCTGTGCTCAGGGTCCAACTGGACTCAAGGACAACCAGCAGTGTTTAAATTTTCCACTACCCCTCCCCAACTAAAAAAGTTCATAAACGCCCCCTTGTGACTGCTTCAGTTAATCTTTTCCATAGGTTAACTTGCCTGTCCACCCATTATCCAACCACCAAATGCCAAGACTTGTAACTCCCTGCTTGCAGCTTTTCTGCCCAAATGCCAACCAATCACATACTGTAAAACTCATTTCTTTGTCTAAAACCTATAAAAGGCCTGTGCCTCTGTTTCGCGGGATCTGCAGCTTGAAAGAGCTGGACAGACCCCATCACGATGGCGCAATACATTCCTATTCCTATGTATTTGCATCGACAACGGACTCTGTCTCTTAGTGGGGACTCCGGGAATAGACTAGAGATCTCTGTAGAGGTCTCAGTCTCCCAGTTCAAGCATTACCATATTCCAGAAATGCAAGGATAGCCCTATAATCCCAGCACTTGCAAAACTGAAGTAAGGGAATTGTGAATTCAAGACAAGCTTGGGCTCCCTAGTGAGTTTAATGTCACCTCAGATACACAGCAAAAGCATTATCATAAGAAGAGGCGAAGGAAATACACTGTGCAGCCATCAGGTGCATGATGAGGAACATAGGACTTTCTGATGGGATCGAGAGTTGACAGCAGGGTAGCCACCACCCCACACTCAAGCCCATAAGAGAACAGCAAGGACATCCAGGGAAGGCAGTTGCTATGGAAATCTGCATGTGTGCTGTCCAGATTAGGAATCCTTTCTGGTTGTAGGCAGTGCTCACCAGAACAGTAATAGGTGTTACAGGTGAGTTCCCACCCTCTCCATCACTGAGCTCTGGCTTTAGAAATCAGTGGTATCCAGAAAGAAAGCGAAAGAACCAACTTTATGTTCCTGATCTGACATCTGCCATGAAAACTACCTTAACCACTCAATGCTTTAGTTCAGGAATCGTGACAGAGCCCAAGATCCACTGGCCAGTGTCATACATACCCTGTGAAATTGGGCTTTTCCCCTGGAGGTGGGAGGTGGGAGGTGAGCTCTCTTTATGTGTATCTGACATCTCTAGTGCCTGACATGGATCGGGGGCAACAGCTCTGGGAGACCCATCCTCCAGAAAGCTCTGCCATAGGGGACTTGGAAAAGGTAAACTTCTCACAGGGAAGGGGATAGTTTTCTCTAGTAGTCTAGTGCCTGTTCAACATAATCACTTAATTGCAAGTGAAACCTTAGTAGGAGGCAGGAAAGAGAGGAGTGCCAACACGCATGAGAACTCACTGCTTTTTATGGCAGCCAATGAGACACCATTCTGCCCCGCAGCATCTGGGTGACCCATGCAGACCCAACTGGTACTTCACACCACTAGGGTCGAAGCCCCCAACACAGGGAGTTTTAGTTCTTCCCAAACATTAA
Source organism: Acomys minous (assembly GCF_964271855.1). Lineage (NCBI taxonomy): Eukaryota > Metazoa > Chordata > Mammalia > Rodentia > Muridae > Acomys > Acomys minous. Next base: position 77,453,881 of record NC_140492.1, on the reverse strand, counting down.
TTAGACTCAGGGCCAAAGTGTCTCCCATGTGTCTCTAAACTAATGCTTTGAGCTTCACCAAAATTGTCAGGAGCCAGTCATGCAGGGGTGGACTTGAGGCAAGCAAGTGAGCAAACTGGAGGTGGCCCGCTGCTGCAGTATCTGTGGTGGGTGTGACCTAGTAAGCAAAGACCCTAGGTAGCTCATCCCTAGATTGTTTCTTCTGCTGATTACCTTTCCATGCTAGTATTTCCTGTACCATTCATATAAATATAAATATATGTGTGTACATACATCTATACATAATGCCTGTGCTCTGATGCAACTGCTTTTCTCTGCCAGGAAGATTCTTGCAGAGACACAATGAGGATGAGATCATGATTCCTGACAATGACTCCTAAGTTGATTCAAGTGGCTTTTTCAGCCCTTCATGCAGAATAACTAAATCTGTCAGGAACTTTGTGTTTTTCACTCGTCACTGACACATAAACATCACTAGAATAGAGACAGGCCTGAGACAGGTTTATCACTCAGGTATGCTTTTACTCTAGCGCTAGAGATAAAGTCCTCGGTCTCTCTGTGCACAGACACAGACATAGACAATTAACTAATATTGGCATTAAAGACAAATAAAATTATTTTCCTGATGTCACCAGAAACTAAGAGATAGCTGGAAAATGTGTAGCCAGGTCAATCCTAATTGAAAAGACGTATATCTTGTAACGTCTTGGACCCTGTTAACCTTTATGCCTTGTCCACCTTTGTCATTCTGAATTTATTATGAACTTATGTAATGGATACATAGATAAGAAATGTTTAATTTGAATGAAAAACATGTAGCCTATTATCCTGTTGCATTCATCTGGTTTTTGTGTGTGTGAGTGTGTGATTAATTGCCTTTTTGTCTATGAGGTAGTTCCTTTTCTGATATAGAGAGCTTTTTCTCAGAAATATAAAACTAGTACCAGACCAAAAAAAAAATGTGGTTTGAAGTCCACTGGAATTTGCTTCATCCATGAGTTGTAAATATGTAAATATGTTTATAGATAAGTGAATGTGTCCAACTGTCAGATTTTTCTACATGTGTTACATACATGTATGCTAATTGTCTGTATTTAAGGAGCTCTTTTTGTATCATCCATTGAGTATAAGTATGAATATGTGCAGGTCTATGTCTGATCTTTTGTCTATGTGTACATACAGAGTTGAAGTTTTTAACTTCATTCACCTTTTCCTCTTGAATGTGTGTGTGTGTGTGTGGTCTGTTTTCTATCTCTCTCTTATTTCTTAATTCCCTGTAGATTCACAAATAAGTTAATAGACCTAGGGTCTTACCATCAGTCTTCTAAGGCAAGCAGGCCAAAGTTTACCATAGCCAGCATGCTCTCTGCAGTGGCCTGCTTCTGCACAGGAGCTGACCTCAGACCTAAGAGCCTTTTTATGACCCCCTTGCAGTTTGGGGATAGAAGCTGCTTTTACAGCTCTAGCTACAGGGAAAAAATGTGGTCGGTTTAAGTTTTCCTCCTTAGCAGTAGTGCAACCAGTCCCACATCACTAGAGAAGGAAGCCCTGTCTCTCTCCCCTCTTCTTTGTCCTTACTGGATACTTTTGCATCCTCAAAATTTAAAAGCTTTTGAATTTGGGTACAGAACTCAAGAAAAAGACACAAGTCAGACTGGCCCCAATCCTCAATCTACATTCACCTGCCTCAGTTTCTCCACCCTGGACAAAGACACAAAGTAAGCATGAAATGCTCAAGAAAGACCTCCTTTCCTCTTTCTAGGAATCCCCTCCCGGTTTTGCCCTCAGGGAGAACAGTGGCTGGAGGAGCTGGGAGACTTAGCCTGATTTAAGTTCAGATACATTCTGCGTTCTTTCCACAAGCCCAAGATGTCATCCCATGTGAATTTCAGACATGGGCTCGGTGTGGGGCATTCTGCGTATCAGCGTGTTCCTGCTGAGAGGAGTTGTACCAGTTGGGTACTTGGTTGGCCGTCACCTTCTCTGTGGCAGGATACAGGGAACGTATTCCCATGAAAGGAGAGCACTACTTGTTTTTATGGATCTATAAAAGTTTAACATTGTGCCCCTGAAGTTGGCCTTAGTGAAGGGATTAAAACTCAGCTCTTTCCCTAATTATGAGGTATCTGCTTATCTTTGAGAAATGACGATTCATGCTTAGTCATACCACACACACATATAATTATATATATATATATATATATATATATATGTACATATATATATTTTTTAAGTTGGTAGCATGTCATAGTCAATATGTTCTTGCTGTGAAGAGACACCATGACCACAGAAGCTCTTTTTTTTCCCCAGAAAATTTTAACAGGTTTATTTATAATTATTATAAAGTTGAACTGTTGAAATGTGTTCACTGAAACATTTTGCTTGCATTAATGCTTTACATCTTGCATTTATATTAAAAATTCACACACAAATGAAAATGGAAAACTGCCAATATCTGATTTCTGTCCCCTATTTTTCCACTTGCAATCATATACTTAGGTACATATACTTTTGACCCCATGGAAAAAATATCTAACATTCAGAACTACTGCTAACAGGAAGCTCTTATAAAAGAAAACATTGAATTAGGGCTGTCTCACAGGTTCACGCTAGTGCATTGTTGTCACAGCCAGAAGCATGGCAGTGTGAAGGCCAGCATGGTACGGGAGGAGCCAAGCCTTCTAAAGCTGGATCAGCAGGCAGCAGGAAGAGACACAGTAGGCCTGGCTTGAGCATTTGAAACCTCAAAGCATGCCCCCAGTGACTCAGTTCCTCCAATGAGGCCACACCTCCTAATAGTGCCCATTAGTGCCTGGTGACCAAGCACTGACATCTCTGAGCCTCTGGGGCCATACCTATTCAGACCACCACAGAGCATGATTAGAAATGGTAAGATGAGTATCTGTCAGACAGAAGAAAAACTCCTTCTTTCTTTGGAGAGTCCCCTCCCACCTGGCCCTATGGCGGACACCATGGAGCAGCCAGGACATTTGCTCCTCAGGCTTTTCCCACTAGATTGATTATGAGAGACTCATTCTGAAAACGGGTAGGTTGGCTCTGAGCCTCCATGTAGCTTCTGTGCCCCGAAACTGCTGCATTGACACTGAAGAGAAGCAGAAAAGGCAAGAGTTCTGGATGTGGACTACACACCAGGCAAGAGGACCAGACAGATTGCAATTCATACTCATGGCTTTGGCATGGAGACTGTCAGTTCCCCAGTACCCAGCCTGCAAAGGGTGTGCACTGTTGTGTTGTTGAGCCAGCAGATAACTGAACAAAGGAATGAGCTGATAAGTTCCTCCTGTCCTATACATTTTTAATATCCAGAAAACTTTTTTCTTATCGTAATGATCTGTTCTAGACTTAGCTTTTAGATCCAGTACTGATAAAGAAGCCTCTTGCCACGTGCAGAACTTAACAAAGCGTAAACGTGCAGGAGACAGAGGCAAAATCACTCAGCAAACTCAGGAACAAAAGGAGCCCTGACCATGGTGTGTTAAATCAAAAGCTGCCTTGATGTCATTTAAAAGAGTGGTTTTAGGTTCAAAGCAAAGCCAAACGGGAAGTTAAGCTATGTCCTATAGAGCCCCTGTGCACTGACTGCCGGAGCCTCTCTGTTATCAGCAGGCTCCGTCAGAGGCCACATTGGTGTGGACAAGGACATGACATATATGCCATAGGGACCACTGTCTGTGTTGTGTGGTCTACATGTCCCCACTGAAGTGTGATATGGAGCTCAGCTTCTAGTGTAGTGTTTTGTCACTTAGAGGATCACTGGGTGGCTCAGGACAATTTTTCCATTGACATTTTTCCGCAGTCCCTTTGCATATGAGGGTTATGTGTACCTGTTAACAAAGCAAGTCTTTGCAGTTTGTGATTTTTCACATCGGTTTCAAATTGAGTGTGGAGAATTCCTAGAACTTGAAACATAAAGCAAAAAGTAGAAGGTAAAGATGAGCTTTTGAAACCTAACAATTATAACAACTGACTATTTTTAAAAATCCCTTGTTGTTTCTTTGTATGTACAGGAGGCATCCGACCTCTCCTGAGACACCAGAAAAGGGTGCTAAGCATATCCCCAGCCAAGTCACCTTCCTCTCCCACCAGCTCCTCACATACACTCATATCACTCATATATTTGCATGCTTGGTTTCCTCTACCTCCCAGTTCCTAATTTAAAACTGCTTCAGGAATTACTAGCTGACATCTTAGTGGGCTATATCAGATTGTTAATTCTAGCTAATGAATTACTACAAATGGACGGGTTTTAAATAGCTCCACTCTATTTTCTCATCCCTCTGTGGGTCAGCCCCCCTCTATCGTCTCATGCCTTTGTGGGTCAGCCCCCCTCTATCGTCTCATGCCTCTGTGGTCAGCCCCACTCTATCGTCTCTTCCCTCTGTGGTCAGCCCCCCTCTATCATCTCATGCCTCTGTGGTCAGCCCCCCTCTATCATCTCATGCCTCTGTGGTCAGCCCCCTCTATCATCTCATGTCTCTGTGGGTCAGCCCCCCTCTATCATCTCATGCCTCTGTGGTCAGCCCCACTCTATCATCTCATGCCTCTGTGGTCAGCCCCCCTCTATCATCTCATGGCTCTGTGGTCAGCCCCCTCTATCATCTCATGTCTCTGTGGGTCAGCCCCCCTCTATCATCTCATGGCTCTGTGGTCAGCCCCGCTCTATCTTCTCATGCCTCTGTGGTCAGCCCCCCTCTATTGTCTCATGCCTCTGTGGGTCAGCCCCCCTCTATCATCTCATGCCTCTGTGGGCCAGCTCCCCTCTATCGTCTCATGCCTCTGTGGTCAGCCCCCTCTATCATCTCATGCCTCTGTGGGTCAGCCCCCCTCTATCATCTCATGCCTCTGTGGGTCAGCTCCCCTCTATCGTCTCATGCCTCTGTGGGTCAGCCCCACTCTATCATCTCATGCCTCTGTGGGCCAGCTCCCCTCTATCGTCTCATGCCTCTGTGGTCAGCCCCCCTCTATCATCTCATGCCTCTGTGGGTCAGCCCCCCTCTATCATCTCATGCCTCTGTGGGTCAGCTCCCCTCTATCATCTCATGCCTCTGTGGGTCAGCTCCCCTCTATCATCTCATGCCTCTGTGGGTCAGCTCCCCTCTATCGTCTCATGCCTCCGTGGGTCAGCTCCCCTCTATCATCTCATGCCTCTGTGGGTCAGCTCCCCTCTATCATCTCATGCCTCTGTGGGTCAGCTCCCCTCTATCATCTCATGCCTCTGTGGGTCAGCCCCCCTCTATCATCTCATGGCTCTGTGGGTCAGCCCCCCTCTATCATCTCATGGCTCTGTGGGTCAGCCCCGCTCTATCATCTCATGGCTCTGTGGGTCAGCCCCCCTCTATCATCTCATGCCTCTGTGGTCAGCCCCACTCTATCATCTCATGCCTCTGTGGTCAGCCCCGCTCTATCGTCTCATGCCTCTGTGGGTCAGCAGTCTTTAGAGATGACTGTGTTCTCTATTCATCATCTGGAATGCAGAGTCAGCTCAGCAGGACTGGAGAAGATGCCACTCCTAAGTTGTTTCCGGTTGTTGGCAGCAGTCTTTTTCATACACCTCTAGCCAGAGGCCTCATGTCCTTGCTGGCTGTTGATTACAGGTCACACTCAGCATGGAGAGGCTTCTCTCAAGCTCATCTTTCTAGATCAGCATCTTCAAAGTCAGCAAAGGCACTTCAAATCTTTCTTATGCTTTGAATCTCTCTGGTCTCTCTTCATATGGCACTAGCCATAGAGAATGCTCTGCTTTTAAAGGAGTGTGATGGGGCTGAGCCCACCTGCATGACCTCCTTATATTTGTAGTTTAAAACCACCACTGCATAGTATGAAGATAAAGGGGGCACCATCTGCTGATAATTTGACATTTATAACTTTTCTCTATTTAGAACAATGCTGGGTAGCAAAAAAAAAAAAAAAACATGAAAAAAGGAAATGATTTTACATAGTTAACTATATGATGTTTGGCTCTTTGTTTCAGGAGACTGAGTCCTGTTATATAACCAAGCTGGCCTCAAACAGGCCATCCTCCTGCCTCAGCCTCCTCAGTGCTGGATTGGATTAGAGGCATATATTTTAGTAATTGTATTGTCATTTTTCTTCTACTCCTTGGGCAATGAGACCCACCATTCCATTCAGTGCTACATCTTATAAGCTCAGCAGTCAACCCTGGTCTATCCACTGTAGAATAGTTAGCAGCAACGTTGATCTGCCTCACACCCACCCAAGGAGAACTCCTGCTTTAGAAGGAAACTCCACCTCTATTAATCTGTGGACTCCTAGCATTCTAACCCTTATCCATGAATCTCATTCCATTCCTCCCCTCAGAGGGCAACGATCATGCCGAGCCTGCTTGGGGTTCCTTCAACAAGCAAACATTTAGTGCTTTCTGGCCTCCTCCTACTCCCTAGATCACCTTTCTCCAGTTTTACTCAAGGAACTCCTTATCACCCACACCTGCTGCGGACTGTCTCAGTTGGGTATCAGTCTCTGGTTCGGGAGTTCTCGAAGTGTCGGTGGACAAAGATAGGAGAGTGACACAATAAAACACAAATGTAAAGGTGCTATTTGATTCTGAGTGTATTTTGGAGACCATCAAACCAGGTTTATATACACATTTTAAAATGGGGGCATTCACATGTGCTTACATTAGTTTTCCATACAAATCAAAATACAGGATGCTGTGTAATTATGTTGTCATTAATCTTGAACAATCATTCATAAGTCATCAGATTGACATCAAAGCATGGACTCTCTTTGTCAAACGTCAATGTTCTCTCATTATGCCAACCATCTGTGAGTCAAGACAGTTTTCTTAGCTCATCTGCCACTATCCGGGGTTTTACTAAAAACTTTTTGTAAGTCATAATGTAAACTACTCATTGGTGACAAATTCTTAGCCATGTTTACATTAACAAGTGGAATGGAACTTAGTGGTAAGCTTGACTGAATGACCCCTAGCTGCAGTTTCAAGTAAAGGGTTGGCTAGCAACACAGGTACGTCTGAAAAGTTCTTTGATAAGACAAGTGAAAACAAAAGTGAAATGTTCCCAAAACAAATGAGGAAGAAAGGAGGGGGCTGCAATCACCACTCCTGGCAAGAACATCAGACCCGCCTTCCAGGAGGCTCTCCCAAATGAGTAGGGGTCGTCGCCTCGGTTCTGCGATAACATTTTGTCACACAGACTCCACTGGAGGGGTGGTGACACACACCCACACTCAACACAACCGTCCTCAACTGCTGTGTCTACTATCTGTGTGTATCAATTACATTTCTCATTGCTGAGACAAATACCTAACAAAATCAACTTATAGATAGATGTTTTTCTTATTCTGCCCACATGTGTGCCTGTCCACCACAAGAAGGCACCACGTCTCTTTACAGGTGGCTGTAAGCCACTACTTGGTTTCCGGAAATTGAACTCAGGACCTTTGGAAGAGCAGATGGTGTTCTTAACCTTTGAGCCATCTCTACAGCCCGAGATATTCTTCTTAAAGTGTAGGCATGACCTCATCTAGAGCGAAAAGTTGGATCCCCTGGACCTAGAGTTGCAAGTGGTTGTAATCTGTCTGCTGTGTGTGCTAGGAACTGGACTAGGGTCCTCTGCAAGAGCAGCAAGCATTTTAACTAATGAACTGAATCTCCAGTCCCAGGAGGATTTATTTTGCCTCATGGTTTAAAAGGGGGCATTGTTCAAATTATGTGACAAACATTTTGAGGGATATGTGTCTACTTACCCCAGATAGGGAACCCACCAACAGATGAAAATATGGGTACCATCAAAGTCAAACTTGCTGAGCCAGTGAGTTTTATTGGAGTCATTTCTTACAGCAGTAGAAATGACACGGAGACAGTTGTATCAGCAAAGCCCATGAGGTCATGGTGACAACTCACAAGAGCTGGAAACTTGGAGCATATCACACAACCTGCAGGCAGCTCAGCTCAATGGGGATAGAGTGTCCTTTCCAAGCAACTCAGTTGGTCTAACCATGTTCCAGGCAGCTTGACTAGTGTCTGCTTCTACCAAGCAGCTGGTGTAGCCTCAGTGTACTTTGCAGCTTGACTTGTCTGAGAGTAACCTAGGGGCTTCTTTATTATTCAGGCAGACAGGGGACTAGAGAATCTGGTCAGTTTCTGGGACTTCCTTAAGCCATATTGAGTCCTTCACCTCCCTGCTTCCCTAGGGATGGGATGTTTCAATCTCAAAGGAAAGTGTTATACAACAGTCCATCGTGATTAGGAGGGAGTCATGGCAGCAGGACTGTAAGATGGCTGGTCAGATTGCATCCACAGTCAGGAAGCAGAGAACAGACAGCTTCTAGAACTGTTCAGTCTAGCAATACAGATCATAGGGAGGGACCAGCCATACTCAGGATGAGTCATCCCTCCCCAGTTAAACATCTCAGGAGGGATACTCACAGACGTGTCCAGAGAGGTACATGTTTCCTGGGTGATTCTAAATGCAGCCAGGCTCAAAAAGATTAACCTCCACACTGGTAAGGTGCATTTGCTCACAAGTTCATCTGCCCCACTCCTGTGCCCACTGTGTACAAACTCTGGGTGCTGTAAGGCTGATCTGGACTCTGAGTGCTTTCTCTTGCTTATTTGCATTTCTAGCCCAAGATCTAGATGGTCAGTAAATGAGTCCAAGGAAAGACAGAGGACAAAGGAGGATGCAGGAGAAAGGAGAGGAAAGCAGCTGCGACTTCTCTAATGTTGCAAGAGTAGTAGATGTAATAGATGTTGCTCTCTGCATTCCATTTTTGCTTCTAGAAGTCCACTAATTACACCCTACAAATAAATGCCAGTCCACCCTGACTGTGTAGGATCTCCTTCTGGCCATCACTATCAGAGCTCGCCCTCCCCCACACCCTCTCCTGACAGCAGACTTGTGCTTGGCTCTCAGCCTGGCCCCTTTCTTCACTGCCCTCTGAGCTGCATTGGCAGTTCAATGTCTCCACCAGTTAAGTGGACGCTACTACAGCAAAGTGATCTTTCCTTTGCCTGCACACCATCCCTGTGGGAGTAGGGAGCTGTCAAGGGTGTTCCTGGGAGAGCTGAATTTAACAGAAAAGCGACACTTAATCCCCTGCCGTCCCTGAGCAAGAGTCACCTTCCTGTGAGATGTGATGTAGTAGAAAAACACAAGCATGGAACTCACGAGACAATGTTTGCCTAACATGCGTAAGGTCTTAGAAGTGATGCTCAATATCACAAAAAATACGGACAAAAAGTATGCAGAAAACCAACAATGCATTAGATGTAATCATCCCTCCATTCTACATCCATGACTCAGCTAAGTGTGGCTCAGTGGTCAGAGCGCTTGTTGCACAGACATAGGACCCGAATTCAGATTCCAGCAGTGTGACCCTGTCTGTGGGTCACCCCAGCAGTATGAGACTCCAGCAGTGTGGCCCTGTGTGCCAGTCACGCCAGCACTATGGGATTCCAGCAGTGTGGCCCTGTGGGCCTGTCACCTCAGCACTATGGGATTCCAGCAGTGTGGCCCTGTGTGACGTTCACCCCGGCACTATGGGACTTCAGCAGTATGGCCCTGTGCGATGGTCACCCCAGCACTATGAGATTCCAGCAATGTGGCCTTTTGTGCGTGTAACCCCAGCACTAGGGTGAGGCCGAGAAACAAAAACTGATGAGGCTTCCTGGCTGGCAGCCAGCCAAACAGTAGTGAGTTGCGGGTTGGGAGACTAGGAGGTCAAGCCCAAGAGTGATAGGGCAGGACCCTTAACATCTTCTGTCCTCCTCACGTGTGCAGATGGACACTAACTGGCAGGGTAGGACACTCAACATCTTCTTCTGTCCTCAAGTGTGCAGATGGACACTAACGGGCAAGAGCAAGAGTGGGGGTTTTTGGAAAACAATCACTTCTACTAGAGACTGAAAAGTATCCCAGACTGTCTGAGGAAGGATATGAGTGTCCCATTGTTCTAGAGAGCAAGCTCACAATCAGTTGCAGATCAGAGCCCCTCACCCACATGCAGCAACAGGGAAGGGTGTAGAGGCCCAGAAATGACCCACAGACAGTCCATCGCCAAAGCCCAGCCCAACATGGATGACAGCTCACAAAGCTGGAGACTGGAGCACACTGCACAGCCTGCAGGAAGCTCAACAGGTTGGAGAGTGTCCTCTCCAAAACGACCCGGTTGGTCTAAATCTTTTCTGGGCTAGTCTGAGAGCCTTCTTTGCAGCTGTTCCTCAGGTCTAAGAAGGACTCTCAGATTTTCTGCTTACTCTGACTAGGAGGTAAATCTGGTCAGTTTCATGAACTTCCTGAAGCTATTTTAAGTTGTTTACTTCCCTGCTTCAGGAGCTTCCCTGCCTGATCTCTGAGGAAACTGTTACTCAATAGAGGGCAGGGCTGGAGTGGGTGTGGCAATGCTCAGCAGGGTTTAGAGTGATGAAACAGAACAGAGAAATGATGTGATTGTAATCTCAAAAAAATTGTAAAGATATGAACAATTACTCATCAGTAAGAAAGAACCAGCTATTGAAACATGCTACAGCTGATAAATCTCCAGAGAATTATGCTGAACAAAGAGGCACTGGTTTCAAACACACATAATTAGGTTTCATTTGTTGCTTCTTAAAAGATTATGTTTTAGATACGGGGAACAAGTTATTTGTTGCCAGAGGCTAGGAGATGTGGGGAACCCCCCTCTCTAACACAGACGTTTACTAGCACCTTTTTATTCCCACCCCTTGGTATTCAGGGATGTGCTGGAGAAACAACCATCTCATCTCAACTAAAATGGAAAAAAACCCCGCTAAGTGTGGTGGGAGAAAACAACAATGCCAGCAGTGTTGAGGAAGCTGAGGCAGGATGAGTGAGAGTTTGGGGCTAGCCTAGGCTACGTACAGTGAGACTCTATCAAGAATGGATTAGAAAGATGCAGCGCCTGTGCTGCAATTACCCCAATGTATCGAGCAAGGGACTGTGGGTTGAAGAATACTCAAGACAGCAGTTGGTCCATTCTAAGAGAATGCCATTTAATGAGGAGGGGCCAAGGCCTTTTATACAGTAGAGAGGCAGGTGGAAAACTACAAGACGATGTAGATGGGAGGTCCCCAGGACAAGAGAAACCATGTAACTAAGGTAACCAGGGTGCAAAACAGGAACTTGTGGTCAGCTTAGTGAGGCACAATGTTCATAACAGGAAGCTGCCAGGACAGAATAACAATTGTGTACTAGCCAAGGCATGGCCCCAAGGGGTTCAAGCCTAACAGTTCCCAACAGGTCCCCCCTTTATATAAATTAAATGAGCTTCTGTATTAGGTTGCCAGGACATTAGCCCTTTGCCTTGCCTGTCCTTGGTATGGCTGTCTCAAAACACAGTAGCCCTGTCTTAGGTTGGCAGGGGCCTCCATGGTCTTACCTGTTACTGGACACTCATTTATCAAGGCTAAACCAATTTTTGGGCAGTGGGATTATCCATTGCCAGGGACACAAGGACCTGTTTGGTGTGGAACTGTTGAATGGCCTGTTGTTTTTTCATGTAGAAGCATTGGTCACCTTAGCTGGGGTAACACAAGCGTGATGATACATAGGATAACAAGTAAGCATATGAACATCCCACAAAATATCACAAAATATCTATTTGCTCTTGCAACAAGGCTGTCTGCTGATTAAGATTCTAAACAGCCAAATGAATCATGAAGTTCAATGAATTTTGAGTAGATAGGGCACTGGCCACCTCCTCAAAAAGTTTGTCCAAAGTCTAAATTCTGGGAGATGGCAACTCTAGTAGCTGTTGAAGTGGTGGCAGCTAACGCAATGGCTCTGATAATGGCGGCAGTGAAGTCAAAGTCTCTCTTCTCTCAAAAGAGGATCAAACCACTCTCTCCTGTATGCTCCACCGGAAATGGAACTACTCCAGGTACTCATACTTGTGATCCTCCTGCCTCTGCCTCCTTCAGCAAATCCAAACCAGCATGCACCACCACAACTAGCATCAAGATCGGAGGATTTTTCACTAGTGCCCATACTGTCTCCTGAAGGCTGGTGGGCAGATGGATGAGAGACAGGACACACACAGCACCCAGGAACCCAAATGGGTACCTCATTGTCCAGTGGAAAAACACAAGCAGAGCCTCGGGCCCACACCAAAAGAGGATCTGGACCCTTCCATACACCAGTAGGCAGATCCTTCCACTTCACCATTCCTTTATGTCTTGTAGGAGGTCTCCAGTGCCTTTCTGCCCAAGGCTATATAAAAAGACAACCCTCCCTCCTCGCTCCTCCCTCCCTCCCCTGCCCCCCCCTCTCTCTCTCACACACACACACACACATACACACAGACACAAGTTCACATTTTCTTTTTCAATGATAGTAAATCATTTGAACCAAATGGTCCCTATTTGTTTCATTCTTCTGCATTGGAATTCTTTTTAAGTGTTCAATCTGTATGTGGAAGAAACTAGCCCTTACTACTTGAAATGGAGGTTGAGCCTGACGTTCACAGCCAGTTCCCACCCAGCTCTTCAAGGGTCCTGGGAGAAGGATGAGCATCACACAGTGCCAAGTGGCTTATGGTGGCGCTCTCCATTATACCAGATATAATGCTAACAATGTAAGTGCCAGCAGTTTTCAGAAAAACCTTTCACATAACTACCGAGAGCACTGGAGTAGTCCTAGGGTACAATGTATGTTGCCAATCTGATGTCTTCCCTTAGTATCCCCATAACATTTTAGATTTCTCTTCCAAGGATGACTAGTAAAACCACATTATAAATATAATATAAATTTTAAGTATTGCTTGTTTCATTTTATGCCATTTTAATTCAGATTTCATATGGTTTATAATCTATATTTTTCATTATTAAGTCAAATGCATGTATTGAGATTCATAACCAAATTAAGCTATAGCCTGAATTCTTCTATCCTGCCAAAACTTCATCTAATGGAATGTAAAGCCCAAAGTGTTGATATTAAGAGACAAAGTCAGCTAGGCTACTGTGAATGGGACTAGAGGCCTGAAGAAGCAGGCTTGTCCTTGCATCCTGTACCATGAGAGGATGTACAGAGAGCACCATTTATGCAGAACAGGTGTTCTGCTGCTAGTAAATCTGCTGGCATTGTGACCTTATGCTTCCCAACCTCCAGAACTCTGAGGAACAAACTTCAGTTGTTAATAAATTACCCAGTGTAAAGTCTGTGTCATAGCCATTGGAACAAAGAGAAGCGGATAATCGGGAAAGTTCGGAGATCACCGTTCTCATGTTATAGAAAGGCGTCTCTTTTCCAGAATCTTGTACAGTAATCAGAAGACAAATGTCACACCAGCAAAGTCAAGACACAATTTAAATAACAAGACAAAACAACAATGGATGCAAGGCACAAAACAGTTAACGTGATTAGTTGCCAAGTTAGTGGTTAAAGCCTATGAGCACAATTAGCTTTAAGAGAGCAGCGACACTGTTTTCAGCTGGGTAATCAAGGAAGGCTGTCTGAGAAAACAGCCTCTCAGAAGGAGTTGGATGTGGTCAAGAAGGGAATTCAGACCACTCCCTGCAACTGCCCTGAAGCAGGAACAAAACACAGGAGGAGACGGGCTTGCTGCAGCTGCGGCTCAGTCCAGCAGCCATCCTCCTGGGACACACCAGACAAGGGGCTGCACAAATACTGTCCTGGAACAAGCTGCAGGGGGAGGGTGCGCACTCACTCAAAGCACACCTCAAATAAGCCACACAAGTGTCGCAGATATGCATGTTACAAAGGCTACTAGGGTCAGCTGACATGTGACTTGTCTGCATTTAATGTACAATATAATTGTGTAAAAAATAATAAACTATTTTCAATAACAATATTCTTATAGCCACTTTAGACCATTTTCACCCCAAACAGGCCCTGAGTAGACACCCATCCTAACAGTGACCTCTGGAGCTTTCCCTTTTGTATTAATTTCACAGTCCATATTTGAACTCCTGGCCTTATGGGCCAGTATTTACCCATGGAGGACATTTCCTGTGACATGCTCTGGGAGCCTGCTCCTGACGGGACTAAACTCCAGGGTGTTGACCTGCTTCCCTCACTAGCTTTCAAGCCATATGCTTTCTTTATGCCGATTATTTACACAGTGCCTCACACCAGGTGCTTAATATAGGTTTTTTAAAATCATTATGAGGGGGGATCTTTTGTTTGTCTGTTTGTTTGTTTTATTGTTTTTCAAGACAGAGAGTCTCTGTGTAGCCCTGGTTGTCCTGGAACTAGCTCTGTAGACCAGGCTGGCCTCGAACTCACAGAGATCCTGCTGCCTCTGGCTCCCGAATGCTGGGGTTAAAGGTGTGTGCCACCACCACCTGGCCCAGGTTGGGGGCGGGGGTTCTTTTTGAGACAGGATCTCATTGAGTAGTCCAGGATGGCCTAAATCTGGGACTCTCCTTCCTCAGTCATCTAAGTGTGCCAACCTTCTTTATGCTATTCTTACAAAAAGGAAATATAAGTGAATACAGACAGTTTAGTACAGTGTTTATGAAAGACTGAATTGAAAACATTCTTTTTACTCAAAAGCATGAATGCATGCTTGCACTTGGGAAAAACCCAGCACCTGGGAAATATGAGCCAGAGAATCAAGAGTTCTAGGTCAACGGCTGGAGAGAGAACTCAGTGGTTTCCAGCACCCACATGGTGGCTCACAACTGTCTGTACCTCCAGCTCCAAGTGATCTGATGCCCTCTTCTGGCCTCCTCGGGCACCAGGCACACACATGGCACACACACACACACACACACACACACACACACACACACACACACTCATGCAGACAAAACACCCAGACACATAAATTAAAATAAATATAATTTTAAAAAAAAGAGAGTTCAAAGTTCATCTCTAACATATAGCAAATTTGAGAGCTGGGCTGCACTAAGACACTATCTGCACACAAAAAACAACAACAAAAGCCACATGTCTTAGTAAAATCCAAATGCACAAAGTAATGATGCTTTCTTAGGTTTTCACTTAGCTAACTAACCAAACTTCTGAGAAGGCTTCCTACTTACAATCATCTACCATGCCTGTTTAAGATTCATTGATTATCCAGTTCTGTCTCTATTCTAATAATTACATTATCTAGTTCTGTCTCTAAGACAAAGTCCTAAAACGGCCAACTTCTAGACTGTCAGAACGGCAAAGTCTTTCTCATGCAGTACTGCTCTAATTAGAGTCCACAGAGCAGCTCTGGTGTGTAAGCTGTTACTAAACACAGAAACTCATGTAAGAGTGATAAAATGCCAAAGCAATGTGTAAAAACAATGTGAGTCTGATGAATCCAATAAAGAAAAAAGTAAAGACAAACCTGGTGGCTGATGGGGTTTCTCTCACTTTGTTTTTCTTGTAATTCATTTTTATCATATATACTACAAAAGTACCAGTAAGAAGCTAGATAATGATTTTCAATTCTGCTCTTTCATCAGAAACCTCCGAGAAACATTTCCTGACTGTTCTTCAATGCCCAAAGTGGCAGGGATATGAAGATGACTTGCTTTTCTTTAATGTCCCATCTCTATTCATTTGGCTCTCTCTCAAGAATCACAAATGCAATTCCTTTATTTCCCAGCTGGCAGCTATATCAGCATAGTCCACAGGACTTACCACCGGATTCTCTGACTGACAGACCCAAATGCAGCCTCCCTTTTAGCACATTCAACACCCTGGCTCCAGTGAGAAGACAAGCACTCACGGGTGACTATTGGAGGAGTCACCAGACCTTACAGTATGTACGCTGGCATCATTCACGGGAATATGTTGTCAAAAATTCTAAAGCTAGCATAGAATCGTGCAGACCAGTACAGACAGTTTAAACTCAGCGCTTTTACATCTTTCTTAAAGTCTTATTAGTCCTCTGAGAAGTCTGTGCACCATGGTTGGATCATCCTCACCTCCTCCCCGAATGGTCCTGGTCCACCTGCTTTTCCCTACCCTCATAGCTGTGTCCTTTCTTTCTGTTGTTTGTGCACCCATCATGTCCAGCCTGGGCTGCCCATGTGTTCTTGAATGTGTCAACTTCACTGGAACATGGTGACCTTTCCAGGGGCTACACTTTTCAAAACCACTGACCCCACCCAGTGGTTGTAGATTTTCAGTAGTTTCTCAGCAGCAGGTGTAGGGAGGCAGTGTGTGATTTTGGGCCCATTTCCCCTCTCCATGCTAGGATTTGGTTTGGCTTGAGAACATCCCCAAAATAAAAAATAACAACGATCATAAAGTAATGGCCTGTGACATCCTGAACTTATGACCAAAATCCTGTTATCTCATTAATTCTGATAATCTAGCTATACTTTTAATTTTCCATTTGAACTATACAACTGTCCTGATTTACAAATTCCTTTGGTTTATTATACAAGTATGCACAAAAGATACGTAGTAAATATATTTATTGAAAACCTGCCAATGATAATTCCAAAAGGTATTTTTATTTCAGAAAAATATAATAAATACTAAGGTACTATGCTCTGACATCACTGTACTAATAACCCGTGACTAGCAAGCCAGCCAACTAGTGATATTGTAAGAAATAATTCTACAATGCTGATAACTACATCATACTTTTAGTTAAGAGCTGCAATAACTTTCACTCTTGTAACTGTTTAATGACTTGTACAATGAAAAAAATAATTGGGATTTAAAAGAGGAAAATAATAGCAGACATAAAATAAATTTATTTGATTTCTGCCTTTGTTCCAACAATAATATTAAATTCCTTCCCCAATACTGCTTAACTTTTAGACATTTACAAATCCTTGTCAAACTACCTATTGCTGAGATTTAGCCCAAATGCAGTAAGCTATCGCACCATCATCATCATCATCATCATCATATTACTACTAATAATAATTTAGCCAGCTACTTCCTTTGAGGTATTCCTTTCTTACATTTCTTTTATTTTAGGGGATGCACCTGCCACAGCGTATGTGTAGAGGTCCGAGGACCACTTGAGGGGTCAGTGCTCTCCTTCCATCAGGTAGGTCCTGGGAACCGAACTCAGGTCTTCTGGCTTCATGCCAGTACCTTAACCCACTGAGCCGTCTCCCCAGCCTGTCCTCAAGTCATTTCTAATACTGAGTTAGTCTTGATCTTTTAGTGTAGATCTCCTAACAATTTTCTATTTGCCTTTTAACCAGTTACTCAGTTTTCTTTAAGTGTCTATACCAAGATATGCCTCATAAATGAAGGTGGCTAGAACCCACTGGACAGTGAATCACACTGAGTGATTTCTTGGCCAATGTTTTCCTGTAAATATAAATAAATAAATAAAAATGTAAAGGACATAGCATTTGGTAGAGAAGACCTGGGCTCTAGTCCAGGCCTCCACCACTTATCAGATGAGTAACCTTCAAAAAGTTTCATTAACTTCTTGGAGACTAATGTCCTCCTGTGTTCAAATTTTTTAAAGAGGGGGATTAGATTCTACAGAGATTTATGGAGAGTAAAAATAAGCCTAAGGAAAGGAGATTTATGCTACTCACAGCACTGAATTCTCTTTATGGAAAAACACATGCACAAGCAATAGACATCAAGTTCACTGAGTGTTCTGCCCACTGATAGCCTTGGTCAGTTTCCACTGCCAATTCACAGTAAGAGTAACAACTGTATACCATGTATAGGGTGTGCTGTGTGGAAAAAAAACCAGGCAGTATTCTCAGGGAGTTAAACGTCTTCAATAAATATTAAAACAGAAACAAAAACAAAAACAACTAACAGCAACTGTGATGGCTTCCAGGAGACTAAAACAACACATTCTGTGTGATTCTGAACCAACATGGGCTACAAAATGCAGTTCTCTCCACATCTCCAGAAGAAGGCAATCAGCAAGGTGAAGAAATGAAAGAAATTGAGAAATTATGGCTCATCCTGAGGATACAATCCAAGACATACACATCCCAGTGGATGCCTGAACCCCTGGATATAAGTGTTATTATTAGTATTTATATTTTTAATATGATATTTTTATTAATTCTTTGAGAATTTCACACAGTGTGTTTTGATCATGTTCACTCCCCACTCTGTCACCTAACTCTTCCCAGATCAACCACTACACCCGGCTCAACCCTACCTCCAAGTTCCTGTCATCTTTGTTTAAACCCACTGAGTTTAACTTATGCTGCCCATGTACTCATGGGTGTGGGGCCATCCACTGAAGCACAGTTGGCCTATCAAGGGCCGCACCCTTACAAAAGAAGCCTGACTGTCTCACCCTCAGAAGCCATCAGCTGTCAACAGTTCCTAGGTTAGGGAAGGGAGGCTGAGGAGCACCTTCCACTTCATGCTTACTGGCTTGCACAAGGACAACAGCTGCTGTAAGTTCCTGAGTCCAGAGGTCCTCCTGTGTCCAGAAAACATGGCTTTGCTCTGTGCCTCCCTCACCTCTGGCTCTAAGCATCTTTCTGCCTCTCTTTTGTGATGCATCCTAAGTCTTGCAGGAGGAGGGAAACACAGATACTCCATCTGTGCCTGAGTCTTCCACTAACACTCTCTGCACTTGGATTGTAAGTTTCTGCGTTAACCCTCGCCCAGTACAAAGAAGCTTCTCTGATGAGGACTGACAGCTGTACTAATCTATGGGGTGGGGAGACGGGAATTTAGAGGGTAGTTTAATACCATGTCCATTTAGCAGAATAATTGTAATAGGTCCACCCCTGGGAAACGTCAGCTCCTAAACCATAGGTTATTAGTGAGATTTACACCACCAGGCATGCATTTTGTCATGTGGTGCAGGGCTTAAATTCAAACACAAAGCATATTCCTATAATATTCATGCCACTACTGTACCCACAGGCATCTTGTCACTCTAGGCATTATTGTACCTTACAGTATTCAAGGCTGAAGAAGACTGCTGATGACTACCCCTGCCCCCCAGCAGCTTACACAGTACCTGGTAGTCCCATGAAAGCTAAGACAGCTGGGAGCAAGCTTCCCTGGTCAGTACTAACTCAAGTTCTCTATTTCAAAACTGAAGCATGTGCTACCTTCAGCAATAACCCAACACTATTAAATCCTATGGATACATAGATATAATAAAGTTCGGTTTACAAAGTAGACATTTTAAGAGATTAACCATGACCAAGAATGAGATGGAACAACTGTAACTACATACAATCATAAAGGCCATGCGAACAAGGCTGCTTTCTCTTTAGAGTTCCAAGGAATATTCATATCGTTGGATTGTGGGTGGCTTCAAAATAACTGAAAGTAGAGAAAGAGAAACTGAAGATAATGAATGAGTGCTATGTAAAGATTACAATAGAGCCATTGGAGCCCTCATATTGCAAAGGCAGCATTACTCACGGCAGCTACACACGATGTCCTTCCTGTAGACCTGATATTGCTCCAGTTAACCCATGACTTGGCATGACCTACACCCTACTCCATAACCATAACACTCTGATCACTAACAGAACAATGTACTCACTAACCCTCCATGAAAACTCCTCTGCTCTGGAGGGAGCATGTGCATTGGTGAGGTTTTCCTCTCTCTTAGAAAAAAATGTCAGTAACATAAAAGCCTAGCCCAATTTCAATATAGCTCTTTCTAGTAGTGTGTGTGTGTGTGTGTATGTGTATAGTGTGTGTATGTGGTGTGAATTCAAGTAGATTTGTGCATGTGGGGGTGTGCATTTTCAAGTTTATATGCACATGTGCACCTGTGAAGGCCAGAGGTCAATGTCATTTGCTGTCTTCGATGGCTCTCCACCTTGTTTTCTGAGACAGGCTCCCATATAGAACCAAAGATCAACAGTTTGGCTAGGCTGACTTACCAGTAAGCTCCAGATATTTACCTATTTATGCTGCCCCAACACTGCTCACTAAGTCTGGGATTACAGATGTGTGTCCCTGTACCTGAGTTTTGTGTGGATGCCTGGGAATCCATGCTTGCATTTGCATGCTTGTGTGGCAAGCACTTTACTAGGTGAGCCATTTCACCAGCCCCTTTCTAGCTTTTAAACAAAAACAAAGAAAGAACTACTGATGAAGGAGGCTAAAGGAGTGATTTCAATCTCTCAAAGGTCAACTTAACAAAGTAAACAATATGCTTTTCTACCACTCCTATTATAGAAAACCATATGGTAAGTGATCAAAACTCAGCACAGAACTGCTATACAACACACACACACACACACACACACACACGTGGGGGAGATATTACTCAGCATTAAAAGGAAAGAAAATTTTGATACACTCTACAATATGGACTAACCTTGAATATACAATGCGAAGTGAAATAAGCTATTCACAAAAAGATAAATACTTCATGATTCCACTTACTACCTCATGGGGACAAAGCAAATGGCAGTGGCCACGGGCTGAGTGAAAAAGGGAAGACTAGGAAGTTACTGTTTCACTGTGACAACTGAGTTTGCAAGACTGAAAAAGGATTGGCCACATGTACTACATCTCCATAGGCCACACATTTGGGTAGCCTTAATGCCACAGAACTGTATATTATGAAATGATAAATTTTATGTTAAATATATGTATCGCATTGAAAAGTATGTGCAAAGATGACCAAAATTCAACCACTGAAAATAATACTTTTAAATGAAAACATCTAGAAGTCCACAAATGAAAAAAAATCATGGAGGACTTAAAAGAAGATGAAAATGTCCTCCAAAATGCCAATCGGATTCACGCCTTGCTGTGCATAAAATGATGAACAAAAGTTGAAATAAAAACCTTTTCAGAAAACAAAAGGTCAAGCGCAGCAAGGTCAGCAGGATAATTTTCACCGTCATGACGTGCCATGAGAAAGATATGTCCCTTACAGGGAGGTTATAAAACCATTTCTCAAGCAGCCTGGCACAACAATCAAAATTATCAGAGCAACATGCTAATCTAGGGCCAGCAAGATGGCCCAGCAGTGAGCAATGGCACTTGCCACCAAGCCTGACAACCTAAGTTCAAAACTCATGGCCCACTTGGTGGAAGGAGAATCTGGCAAGTTGTCCGTTGACCCCAATATGCATACATTCAAAATAAATAATTAAGGTATTCCCCTTTCCACACAAGTATAAGGCCCTTTCAACATATAACATGATAGCATAGAATAAATAATTTGGAGCTTTAAAACACAGGTGTACCAATACATACATGAACCCACCAAAAAGCTCTCACTTATCTTCTAAATGCAGAGCGAAACAAAAAGCTGTCTTAAAATTGTACAGAAGAGGGGCCGAAGAGATGCTCAGTGGTTACAAGCACATATACCTCTTAGAGGGGACCCATGTTTGGATCCCGGCACTTACCTCTATTAGCTCACAGCCATCTGTTATTCCAGCTCCAGGAGATCAGATGCCCTCTTGTAGCCTCCAAGGGCAATTGCATTCATGTGCTTATAACACCACACAGACACTCAGACAGACACATAACTAATAACTAAGTGTGGGTGTTTTGTTTTACTTTGGCGCGCGCGCGCGCGCGCGCGTGTGTGTGTGTGTGTGTGTGTGTGTGTGCGCGTGCGCGCACGCGCTGCAGTGGTGCCCCAATGGTTAAGAGCACTTGCTGTTCTTACAGGGGACCCAGGTTTGGTTCCCAGCTGCCACATCCGTAACTCCAGTTCCAGGAGATCTGACATCTTCTGGGCTTCATGGGCACCAGGCACACACATGGTGCACTTTCCTTACATGCAGTCAAATACACAAAATAAAAATAAATAGTTTTAAACTGTACAGAGTAGAAAGTACAAAAGGCAATGGTGGAACACATTGGTTGTTCCCTTAACCAACGAGAAGCTGAGTCAGGCTTTGACTAGAATCTTCTGCACTCTTTTCTTTCCACATAAAAATAGTTACTTCCCTTCAATCTCTTTCCCCCACCTCAACCTGTATACAAAATATTTTTAAATCACCCTGAAATGAAGTCATTGCAGGACAGGAGAAGCCTCAGGTCCACACTACGTAAAATCCAGCCCATGTCTATCAAGGGTTGACTGCTCCAGATTCTGGAATCCCAACAGTTCCCAAGTGAGTGATGTCAGGGTCTGCTGACTCAAGGCCAATAACTACCACTTACAATCCTAAGTACAAAATATAAATTAAAGGCCACAAGTGGTAGGAAAGGCTCTTGCTTTGTCTGGCATTCTGGTTGGCTGTATCTGACCACTGAACTATCTCACAGCCCTCTGCCTACTTCTTAACCTTGTGATCCTACTAAACTGCCCACCCTAGCCTGCACGATCTCCATGCCAAGCAGGGCCTTGAAGTGGCCTTGAGATGCTCCTGCCCCACTTAGACCTGAGTTTACAAAATTACATCATCGTGGCTATGGCAGCACCTTTAAGTATTAACAGCTCAATAAATGGCTTACTTCACATTGCATGTATTATTCTGTCATGTGACTATAATCAGAAGGGAGCTAGACAGACAGCTACTGGGGATAAAGATCTAAGGGAAGAAAAAAGCATGAAACATACGGAGGCCATGTTTAATCTGAGTAAAAACACCCAAAGAGTATCCTCCTAAAGGGAACTCAGAATAACAGCAGTACTACAGTCTTGAGTGTCCAGCTGTCTGTGGAACCCAGCTAGCACCATGAGCTCTGTAGGAACTCCTCCCCTGTAGTGTCTATGACCACATCCAGTGCCCACACTACCATCCTCCCACTTATGTCTGCCATTGTTGGTAAAACTCCCTCCTCCAATCTACACACTATCTAAAGAGGCCTTGGCTGAAGGTGAGTATGGAGCTAACCACAGCTAGAATTAATGGGGCATCCTCTCTCAAGGAGCCCTCATGTGGGTATGTCAATAATGGTATACCGAAAGGCTAGAAATAGAGCTGCAAGGCTCTTAAGGCCAAGACTCCAAGGCCAAGTACAACTTTCACATATTCTATTTGTGAAATTCAAGTTCACAAAGAATCCCATACTAAAGAGTTAAGGAAGCGGCTAGAGAGATGGCTCAGCAGTGAAGAATGCATGTTGCTCTCGCATATGACTTGGGGTTCAGGTTCTGACATGTGTATATAACAGACTGCTCACAACAACCTGTAGCTCCAGTTGCAGGGGATCTGACACCCTCTTCTGTCCTCTGTCTGAACACACACAATGCACATGCATACACTCACTCAGACCCACACACAAATACATAAAATATTTTCTTAGAAATTGTCAAAACAAAACAAAACAAAACCAAAAACAACCCTGGGCTGTGATATCACATGCCTTTAGTCACAGCACTTGTGAGGCAGAGGCAGGTGGATCTCTTAATATGAGGCCAGCCTCATCTACAAAGTGAGGATAGTACAGCCAGAGCATCAGAGAAACCTTCTTTTGAAAAAAAAAAAAAGAAAGAAAAAAAAAAAGAAAAAATCAAAAGAAGTAAGGAAACAGAGTACCTCTCAACCAAAGATAAGGCAAGGTCACATTCTAAGGACAGTGGCAATGGATAAAGGATGGCAGGATGTTCAGGGGCCGTTATTACAGCCATCCAACATGCCCACTGCTTTACCTAGAAACCAAGGCTTACAGACACAGAGAAAACCTTTAGACGGAATAAAAGAAAGCAGTGAGTGCAGTGGCCTCCAAAGACTAAAACGAAGTAGACACCCTTGATTCCCCCTCAAAACCTACCTTTAATGTCTTCATTATTTTACCTTCTAGAGAGCTTATTAACTTCATCTCTTTCTGTCTTCATCGCCAGCACCACATTCTGATTTCCACCATCTCTCACCTATTGTATGGCTGGTTAACTCGTGTACTACATGGCAAGCAAGAGGTTCCTTCAAATCAGTTCTTTTATTGTTAAACATAGTAAGATCACTCACACTACTTAAAAACCTTTAGTAGCTCCTCACTTATAATAAAGCACAGCTCCTAACCTGCTCCCTCAGCCTCTACTTAACCTGGCCCTCAACCACCTCCAGAATCTCTGTTCTCTGTCTCCCATCTCTGTCCCAACCACAGTGGTCCTTCAGCCGCCAGGACATGCAAAGCTTCTTCCTGCCTTTGCACATTTTTATCTTTTAACATCATATTCCTTAACTTTCACACTAAATTATTCATGTGGCTCATGACTCACGTTAAATGTCATCTCAGAGTTTTCCTGAACATCAATTCTCAACCAATCCCTGGCCAAGTCACTCTTCCTTTATTTCTTTCTCTTGGTGAATTAAAAAGAGGAAGTTTTGTTAACTGCATTATAAAGGTTACCTGATACTGCTAAATAATAGGTAGAATACATGATTCATATATTTATCACCATGCACAAAACTCAAGTCAAAGTAGATTAAAGACCTCAACATAAAACCAGAGACACTAAATTTGTTAGAAGAAAAAGTGGGGAAGAGCCTGGAATACATTGGCATAGGAGACAACTTCCTGAACAGAACACCAACAGCCAAGGCCTTAAGGTCAACAATTAATGGGACCTCACGAGGCTGAGAAACTTCTGTAAGGCAGAAGACACTGTCAGCAGAACAAAGTGACAGCCTACAGACTGGGAAAAGATCTTCAGCAACCCTACATCTGACAAAAATCTAATATCCAAAATATATAAAGAGCTCAAGAAATCAAACACCACCAAAAGAATAACCCAATGAAGAAATGGGGCTGAGAAATAAACAGAGGAATATCAAACGGCTGAGAAACACTTAAAGAAATGCTCCTTGTCCTTAGTCATCAGAGGAATGCAAATCAAAATGACTCTGAGATTCCATCTTACACCCAACAGAATGGCTAAAATAAAAAACTCACGTGACAGTACTTGCTGGAGGAGATGTGGTGTGGAGAAAGGGGAACACTCCTTCATTGCTGGTGGGAATGCAAACTTCTACAACCACTTTGGAAATCCATCTGGCGCTTTCTCAGAAAACTGGGTATAAGTCTACCTCAAGACCCAGCTATTCGACTCCTTGGAATATACTTAGAAGATACTCCACCACACAACAAGGTCATATGCTCAACCATGTTCATTAGCGGCCTCATTCATAATAGCCAGAACCTGGAAACAACCTAAATGTCCGTCAGTCGAAGAATGGATAAAGAATATGTGGTGCATTTACACTATGGAATGCTACTCAGCTACTAAAAAACAAGCAAATTCTGATATTTGTGGGCAAATGGATGGAACTAGAAATGATCATACTGAGTGAGTTAACTCAGACGCAAAAAGAATCACATGGCATATACTCACTTATAATTGAACACTTGCCCAAAAGGGATGTGCCATGAAAGTCTTCACTTACCAGGAGGTTGGGATAGATGTGAGGACTTCCTATTGGGAGTCTAGGTGAAAGAAGTATAGGAGAATGGGGAAATAGAAGGATCCAGAGAGTCCTAGAAACCTACAAGAAGAACATCATGATGGGTGCATCTGGACCCAAGGTGGTCTCCTCAAACTACTGCACCAACCAAGGACAATACATGCAGTAAACACTGAGCCCCTGCTGAGATCTAGCCAATAGACAGGACATTCTCCACAGTTGTGTGGAGAGCGGGCTCTGACTCTGACATGAACTCCGGTGCCCCATATTTGACCAGTTCCCCCTGTGGGGAGGCCTGTTGGCACTCAGAGAAAGAATAAGCAGGCTACCAAGATGAGACTTGATGGCCTGTGACCGTATGGTGGGGGAGGAGGTCCCCTTTGATCTCAGACCTAGGGGAGGGGAATAGGGTGAAAGCGGGAGGGAGGAATGGGAGGATACAAGTGATGGGATAACAATTGAGATGTAATCGGAATAAATTGATTAAATAAAAAATAAACTTAAAAAAGAATACAATATTCAACAAGGCGATCTTTAAGCATTAGGACAGGGTAGATGGGGAGAATTTGCTCTACTGGCAAAGCATTTTTAATAGATATGGCAGCATCAAGTGACACAAAGACAGTGAGGTTGGCAAAGCAAATGGAAAAGCCTAAAAATAAGACCATGTGTGACATAAATGACACCTGAGATCCACTTGAAATGACACTGCAGGAAGATGAGCAAAGAATGATGGCTCAATCAATTATCTATATGGAAGGAGATCTATGTCTGGATCTTGTTCTACATTCTATATGGGAAAAAAAACCTAATTTGTATATAAATATCAGGAAAAACAAATTTTTAAAAATTTTAGAAAGGATGTATGGCTATTGAATAGACCAGAATTTATTTGTTTCTTTTAATTTCCTTTTCTTTTTTTCTTTTTTTGGAGATAAGGTTTTCCTGTGTAGCCTTGGCTATCCTGGCACTCTGTAGACAAGGCTGGCCTCTAACTCAGAGATCCCCCTGCCTCTGCCTACCAGCAAGCTCCACCACCTCCCAGCCATAAGCAGTCAGTACTCCTTTTGATTTTTTGAGACAGGGTTTATCTATAAGCGCTGGGTGTTCTAGATTCACTTAGTAGAGCAGGCTGGCCTCAAACTCACAAAGAACCACCTGCCTCTGCCTCCCTGAGTGCTGGGATTAAAGGTGTGCGCCACCACAGCCCAACCTAGACTAGAATGTCTTAAAACTCTCCCCTTTCTCTATGTATATTCTTTTTCTCCTCTTGTCTTCTTCAAAAATGAAAAATGTTAACAATCCTGAGTTCCTTAAAACTAAATGTTCTCCATAGTAGCAGCACCAAAGAAACGCGGGCCTTCTCTTGAAGAGGCTAGTTCTCTGGCCATACTCAAGCATGGCTCTCTGCGCCACCCGTGCGACTGCGATCCAACCTCCCTGCACTAGGCCTGGTCCAGGTACCTGGAACTTAGTCTGACCAGTAACCCGCAACTAAACAGGATATAGGTTACCGGAGCGCGCCCCCAACTGACGCACTGACCTGTGCGCCAACCGCTGGACTGAAGCTTCAGCACTGCCCTGGAAGTCCCGCCCCCTCCGGAGTGGGACAGACACGGGCGTTCCCTTGGGGAGTCTAGCCAGAAGCTGGGGAAGGCGCCTAGGGTAGCACCTGAAGGTTTCCCGGAGCTCCCGCCTCTAGCTTGGCCAGCTACGGGGATGCTCACCATGGCGGCTGGTCCCTATGGTGTGTCGTGGGGCAGGAACACCGGTCCTAGAGGAGCCAGGACCAGCCAGACTTTTCCGGCATTAAGGTGTGGAACTGCCGCGGAGGACTGAGCAGTGCTTCACTACATACATGGAGTTAAGAAGTTAAAAAAAGTCATTTGGTAAAAGTGCAGCAATAACAAAACTACAAATAATTAAATTTTACATAATTTTGTGTGAGACGCTGAAAGTTGAACTCGGGTGTCTTGCATGCCAAGTGAGCCCTTTACCTACACTCATAATCTAGATTTCGAGACAGATTCTCACTAAGTTCCCGATGCTGAACTTGTTTGATTGTAATTTAGGGACTTGACCTTGCTACCCTGCTGCAGCTGGGATTACAAGCCTACAGCAGCAAGTCTGTTGTCTTGTTTTTCCAGACAGGGTTTCTCTGTGTAGCCCTGGCTGTCCTGGAGCTCATTCTGTAGAACAAGCTGGCCTTGAACTTACAGAGAGCCTCCTGCCTCTGCCCCTTGAGTGCTGGGATGAAAGGTGTGTGCCACTACCACCTGGCATCTCTAACATTTAAATTGTACTTCTTCGGAAATAGTTGAGCAGCTAGCTCAATATGTCTTTAGTTGGAGATGTCTGGTGAGGAGGCTTATGCATCTTTTTTCAGCGGGAAAAGTCAGCATACCTTACTCTAAAGCTCCACATAATAAATGTCTTAAGTTTGGTGAGTCATACGAGGTCTAGGACTCACTTTTTTTTTAAAGCAACCTTTTAGAAATGTGAAAAATCATTCCTGTCTCCCAAGTCATACAAACAGCCTGCAGACAGACCTCTGTCTATAGACCTCTGTGTGTAGTATCAGCCTATCCTAGTTAACTGACACTCCCAGTGGTGGTTCTTCAAGAGAAGATAAAATGTGGTGGCCGTTTTATATAAAAATAGGGGGGTATGTTTAACTTTAGGAATAGTTCAATCAAAAGCATACAAAGTTTAGGGGTTGTTACTCAGTTATAGGGTTCATGCTTGGCATGTGCTAAGAAGTTCTGGGTGCCATGAAGCACATGTAAAGATCTGCCATCAGATCCTACAGACAGCTTAGTGCTGCCTAAGGCAACTATCTAGACTTTAGAGTATGTGAGATAAGCAGTGGTGAAAGCTAATTTTATGATGTCAGGATTTAAAATCTATTCCCGAGGTAGAGAAACTTTAGAGGATACTGGCCCTAGCCCTTCAGTTTATAGATAAGCAAGCCAGGAATTACAAGATTACAATAAATGTCCTAATTTCCCTTGCCATTTTCTTTATAAAATATTTGAATTTCCATTATCATCTTCATTACTAAGGATTTGAGGTCATTTTCTTGTATTTCGATTGTGTTTGAGTTCTCATGGTTGCTTTCCTTGGGAGATGGGGAAATAGAAGGACCCAGAGAGTACTAGAAACCTACAAGAAGAACACCGTGATGGGTGGATCGGTGCCCAGGGGAGGCTATTGCACTAACCAAGGACAATACAGGTAGTAAACTTTGAACCCCTACTCTGATCTACCCAATGGACAGTACATTCTCCACAGTTATGTGGAGAGCAGAGACTGACTCTGACATGAACTCTGGTGCCCCATAATTGACCGCCTCACCTTGCTGGGGAGGCCTGATGGCACTCAAAGAATAAGCAGGATACCAAGATGAGACTTGATAGCCTTTGACCATATAGTGTGGGAGGAGGTCCCCCTCAGTCATAGACCTAGGGGATGGAAATAGGATGAAAGCTGGAGGGAGGGAGGAACGGGAGGATACAAGTGATGGGATAACAATTGAGTTGTAATCTGAATAAATTAATAAAATTTAAATTATAAAAAAGAAAAAAATTTCATTTTAGAGAATAACAGAAAAAACAAATCTACTATCTTTCTCTACTCAAAATAAAAGAAAAATAAAATCCAGACAATTAAAAAACAAAAAAAAAAACCCGTGAGTTTCTATCTTTCATATGAAACACTATTAAAAATCCATTTCCTTAGAGTACTTATTAACACCTATTTTTCTTAAAAAGTTTTCGTGATCTGTTTTTGTTTTTGTTTTTTCTAATGCCTACAAAATACTTAACTTTTATTCAGAACCTTGCATAAAATTGGGTCTGGCTCTGTCGGAAATATATGTTATAGCTGTATTAGTTTCCTATTACTGCTGAGACAACTTGCCATAGATTTAATTGACTTAGTAGTATTACAGCTCTGGGAGTCGTAAGTCTGGCTTTGCACTCACTGAGCTAAAACCAGGAGTCAACAGGGTGGGGTTCCTTTCTGAAGGATGTAGAGAAGGATCTGTTTTCTTAACTTTTGTAGCTTCTCTATTGCCTGGTTAGTCAGGGCCCCTTCATCTTAATAGCCAGCGATGGCCAGTTGAGTCGTTGTTGCACAGCACCAATCTGACTCTTACTCTACATGCACTATAAGAACACAATGCGATTCCATTGTTCCCAGCCTGATAATTCAAGACAACCTCCTTCCTTTACTGTATCTTATTGGCCTGTTCACCACCGTAATACTCCCTAGCTGTATACAATGTATTTGGAACTTGTAGAGATGAGAGTATGAACATCTTTTGAGAACATTTTATGCGGACTGTATATTAGCATCAAATAACCATATAATATCTCTTAGGGAACCTCTGGATTTTTGCAGTCCATCCTCCCTCCCACTTACAGATGAGGTGACCACGAGCTTAAATAGCTCACCCCTGATCACAGAGCCAGTTAGAGGCATAATGCAGCCTGGAACCCAGGTCTCCCAGACTTACCTTTCCTTCCTGTCATTCTGCCTCTTAAGAGAACAATAATCCTGCCTTTTTGTATAAAACCGGTGTGGAAACTTATAGTCTCTGTATTCACTGCTTATCTTCAACACTGAGAAGGAATAATAACTAAAGATCTTCAGATATAAAAATAGTATCTTCAGGGGCTGGAGAGATGGCTCAGAGGTTTCAAGCACTGAGTACTCTTCCAGAGGTCCTGAGTCCAATTCCTAGCAACCACATGGTGGCTCACAGTGATCTATAATGTGATCTGATGCCCTCCTCTGGCTTGCAGGTGTACATGCAGGCAGAGCAGGGTATACATAATAATCTGTTCTTAGAAGTATCTTCATTACTCTCATTTTATTCCTGTGTTTAACTCTAGCCAGCCTAGACATCATGCCTGTGCTATAGAATTACTTATTTCTAAATCTGCTTCACTAAGCCTTTTTGGAAGGCATCCAAGTCCAATTTACTTTGTATGTTACTGTGTGCCAGACACTACTAATTCAGTCAGTGAGCAATTTTTTTTTCATTTTTAAATTTTAGTTCTCTGTTTAGTAAGCTCTATGTAGTAATAAATTTTAAAACTCATTAGCTCATCCCTCTGACAGAGTTTAATACCCGTGTGTATTTACCATTATCCTTTCTTCTTAGAGCACAGTTGTCTAAGGGTTTGTGTGTGTCAGGCCTGATGGCGTATGCCTGTGATCCAGTACTTGGGAGTGGGAGCACAAGAATCAGGACAGGAAGGCCATCCTCAGCCACACGGGGACTTGAAGGCCAGCTGGAGCTACAGGAAACCCTGTCCTTAAGCAAGGCTTCATGTTACAGAGGAAAAGGAATCAGGCCTGCTCTTAGAAAAGGTACAGTTCTGTGAAAATACATGGTCAATTTTCATATGCTCAACTTATAAACTTCATTAATCATACTGCAAGTCCCTATTCCTTACAACATGTATTACCCATTCTTTTCAGTCATTCAACTAATTTTTACTAGATTTACACTATGCACCCTTTCTTCTCCAGATAGAAAATATACAGGGACAGAGATTTCTGCTTTATCAAGCTACAGAAGGAGAGACAGCATCAATAAAAATAAATGAATGGCGTGATATGCTAGGCCAAATGCTAGAGAAGAAAATCACCAAAGGGAGGACAGGAGCCCCAGCTGAAGAAAGCTCCACCGAGAAGTGTGATTTTACATAAATACCTGAGGTAGAAAAGATGTGAGCCATACATGAACTGACCAACACTCCAGGCTAAGGGAATGGCATGTGCAAAGGCCCTGAGAGCTAAGGGGTCCACAGTGAGTCATTAAAGAACATTGTTTCATACTGGATAGATAAAAGGCCACTGGATTTGAATGGAAGAGTAGCATAATTTGGCTTAGACTATAATAGGGTCACTGGGGACTGAGGACAAGAGTAAAGGCGAAGTTAAACAAAATCAAAGTTAACCTCACTAACCTAAGTCAGCCTAGAAGCACTGTGAGTAGGGAGCAGCAGGTATTTTTATTGTATTTGGAACTGTTGGAACTGAAAAGATTTGTTGAGGGTAACAGGCCAGAGGTGACTCCAAGTCGTGTGGCTCTGCAGCTGCAAGGGGGGAACTGACCTTTGCAGAGAAGTGTGTCAGGAACCCAGGGTCGATGTGTGAAGATTGGAGTACTCGTTACATATCTGACCTATTAGATTGAGGAGTCAAGGAACAGATACCAGGGCTTGGCAGTCAGAGAAGTCCAGTCTGGAGATACAACTCTATCAATGTGCCATTGCTGTATAAATAATACTTTAAGCTGCGAGGCACAATGAGATCACTGAGCTCTGGACTCCAGGGGCACTTCACTATTTCTAGGATGTATTTTATTTGCTGCCTCCCTTTAAGCCTCTCTGCACCCCCAAACACCTGCTCCCAGACAAGTTTGATACACATTCCCATAACAATCGACTGTGGTGTCAGCTAACACCTAGGATGTCTTCTTACATGCCGCCAATGAAAAGGGATGCCTTCAGACCAAAGGCTCAAACATGCAACTTTGATCCTTAGCAAATCAGAAAATGATTGCTTAATTCTCAAAAGACTTTTAAGTAGGTACTAGAATAAGTGAGGCAGTAATGATGGATTACTTTAAATTAAAAAAAACAAAAAAACAAAAAAACCTGAGGCTGGAGAGAAGACCCAGCAGCAAAGAGTACATACTGCTCTTGCTTAGGACCCAAGTTTAGTTCCCAGCAACCACGTTAAGCGGCTTACAAACCATCTCCTCCCCCACTATATGGTCATAGGCTATCAAGTCTCATCTTGGTATCCTGCTTATTCTTTCTTTGAGTGCCATTAGGCCTCCCCACCAAGAGGAGGTGATCATATATGGGGCACCAGAGTTCATGTCAGAGTCAGTCCCTGCTCTCCCACACAACTGTGGAGAATGTGTTGTCCATTGGGTAGATCAGAGTAGGGGTTCGAAGTTTACTACTTGTATTGTCCTTGGTTAGTGCAATAGTTTGAGCAGACCTCCCCTGGGTCCCGATCCACCTGTCAAGATGCTCTTCTTGTAGGTTTCTAGGACTCTCTGGGTCTTTCTATTTCCCCATCTCCTATATTTCTCTTACCTAGAGTCTCAGTAGGATGTCCTCACATCTATGCCACTCTCCTGGTAAGTGAAGACTTTTGTGGGACATGCCTTTAGTTGTCGTTTCTAATGTCTAAAGCTGATGTGAGCTACTGAAGGACAGTGCTGCCTACGTGCTCCTTGTATCCCATTAAGAACCTAGTTGTGTCTGCTCCTTGCACTCTTTCCCCATAGAAGGCTAGGGTGATGGCTGCAGTGGGTGTCAGGTTGTTATAAAGGTTCTGATTGACACAGGTGGAGTCATCCCTTCACCCTTTTGTATACAGAGCACTGTCACTTGTCTGCAGTGGCCTGCAGAATACATCGTCTTTGGACTGGCTGAAGGCAAGGTAAAGGAGGGAAAGGGAAACACGCAGTGGGTGCTAGGTGGGGATAATAGTCCTGGGTGGGGAGTGGGGGGCAACATAGTTCATCCTTTCCCCTTAAGTCTAAGTGTGTACTGCAGAAGAATGCACCGGGACCAGTTTTGTACCCTTTGGGTTTTTGTCTTTGTCTCAGGGCCTGGGTGAAACTGAAAGTAGTCTAGCCAGACATGTGTGTACTCTTTAATTTTTTAGGTTTGATTAGCAAACACTAAAAGTAACAGGTCATCTACCACCTATGGGACACATTCTTATGTGTTGGCATTGACAACCAAGTGAGTACCAAAACGAAGACTTGGAAATGTCAGGAACGAGCTGCATTTGACAGAAAGTGGCCTTTGAGCGAGGTCAGTCTCTGGCTCTAAGTTTTGCCTTTCTGCCTTTACTCTTCAGCTGCTCTGGGAAAGGGATCCTCTCAGGTCACACAGATGGCACCACTGCCAGATATTTCTTTGATGATGAGGGCTCTGGAGAGGTATGAATAAAGGGTACTGTGGGGTGGGGTGGACATTCCAGGAGCGTTGTATGAGCACCATGACTGAGCTACTGGGGGAGGAGGCTGGAAGGGTGGGGTCTTGGATGGAGGCATTTAGATGCTTCCATAGAGAAGACTGTGTTTAGGAGGCTAGAGGTTACTATTTATAGGGAGGAGTGGGTGGGAGGGACCTTGAGAGGGGGAAGACTCTAAAGGGGGAAATTATTTACATTTATGTAAAGATATACATATATACCATATATACATGTTTATGTAACACATAGACATATAAATTCATAGGGGAAAACATATCAGCAAGATAGCTCAGCAAGTAAATGTGCCTAGTGCCCAATATGATAGAACCTATGTGGTGCAATGAAAGAAGTGACTTCTGCAAGTTATCATTTGTCCTTCACCCCTGTGTACACACACACAAATGTACACACCACACAGACACACAGACACACAGACACACACACACACACACACACACACACACACACACACACACACACACAGTGTTATGCACATGCACACACCAAACACGTACAAATAAAATGTTGAAAAGTCAACTATATTCTTGGAAAAAAGGTAGCAAAACAGAAAGCGAAACTTTGCTGTTTTACTCTGTATAATTAGGTACTGTATAAATCATTAGTCTCTTTGAATAAGAAGCCACACACTCTCTTGGGCCTAGACAGTGTTGGTTACCATGTGCTGTCTCCCTTTGGGTGGCTTTGCTAGTATATACCAGAGATCCCCAACATACCACTCTTGCCATTTCCTTAGAGTACAAAGTCAGCACATGCGTGAATATGGTATGTGTGTGTTCACGATGTGAAGGATAATTTGTGAAGTCTTTAGGATTAGGGTGTGCTGGTGTAAAAAAATATTGGCAGGAAGATTTGTTTCCTGCAGGGTAGCATGGTCAAGAATGCATGGATCATTCTTGCTGCTAGGAGTGAGGAGTTTCTTGGGTATAGAAGTTGGTTAACCATCCATGCCCACCCTATGCCTTGGCCTGGGCAACCAATAGCATTGTGGCTGCTGGCTGTGACCAGAGGATTGTGGCCTATTGGAAGGAAGGCCATGTGCTAAAGACATTCAACCATAGTAGAGACCCTCAGGAGCGAGAATTCACCACAGCTGCAGTAAGTCCTAGAGACCAATCTGTGGTGCTGGTAAGTTATGACAGGTAGGTCCCCTGCCCGCTGTATCTTCTATCGTCTCCTTCTGTGAGCTCTCTGTGCTGGCCAGGTTGTTCCAAACAGCAGCGGGAGTCTGTTGAAAGGGATTCTCAGATTGTCACTTGGCAGCTTCACAATGCAGTGTAGTGCTTAGCCCGGAACCCCACAACAGAATTCATCACCTTCTCTATGTTCCTGCTGCCTTTGACTTTGAGATCATCCTGCCGCACCCTAGTTATCGCTCATGTTTTGAGGGGTCCTTGAGAGGAAGGCTTTTCATCTCCAGTGCCTACACTGCAGCTAGTTCCAGGTCCCCTCTCTGTCAGTCCTTTGTGTCTTTCAGTCTTGTGTGTCTCCTGATGTTCCTTTCTTCTCTGAGTCCTATATTTTCTTCTTTCCTTTCCCTGTATTCCTGGCAGTTCATTTATCTCATTTGTCCTCCTTTCTCTACTTCCATCCTTTTGTGTTGCTTTTTATTTTCAAGATAGGGTCTCACTCTGTAGCCCTGACTAGCCTGGAACTCAGTAGGTAGATTACAGGTGTTCAGCATCACGCTGGCATCCATCATCTCACCGTTTCCTTTTGCATCTTTTTTATCCTCTCCAGCTAGTCTGTCTCACTGGTCTGTTGTTTTGTATCTGCTTCCCTTTCACACAGAATGAGACTGGTTTCTTTTAGGTACTAGCTTATTTTCACTCTTTTGCTCATCCTCTATCTTTTCTAGAAGCCACATACCTCTCTAGATTTTGGGTGTTCAACTTGAGTCTTCGAAGAAGCATCCGGGAAGAGGCTAAGCCCAAGGAGATTGCCAACATCTACACCGTCACTGCCTTGGCCTGGAAGCAGGATGACACACGACTCTGTGCAGTGTGTTATCAATGGTCCCTGTCTGTACTGGTGGTTGCCTCCAACCTACACTAAAATACTCCCTATGCCATGGCACTCTGCTGTGGCACTAGAGAGGCCCAAATTGCCTTGTGACTTCAATCCAAATGTCTGCTGCTAGAGGCAAGAAAGGGAAACATACCTCCAATTATTATTATTAATACCACTACTATACAGCCTTCTGTCTTAATAGGTACCTTTGTACTAAGAGCTGTGGGAACAAAGTGAATGATTGGTGTTATTCAGTAAAACTTTCAGAATTATGTGTACCATGAACAGCAAAAGAGAGATGTGAAATCATTTCCCAGGTAGCGAATCCCTGTGTGAGTGTAAGGTACTGTCACTATGAACACCATCCTCAGCCAGGTGCAGACATAAGGTATTAGCTGAGCTCAGCATCATGGAGGTGTGTGAGGGGTGTGGCACCTTTGCAACTCTTGTGCTGGGAAAGCCTGAAGGTCTCAGACCTGTCCCTTACAGGTGACTGTGAAGAACCTATCTTCGGGGACCAGAGTGGTGCGCAAATCACACTGTGGCTACGAGGTAGAATAGGTGAAGATCCTGGGGAAGGAGCATTACTTGGTGGCCCACATATCAGATACACTGTTGCTGGGAGACTTGAACACTAACCAGCTCAATGAGGTGGGAACCGAGAATGGACGGATGGGTAATGGGATGTCTTGGCTTGCTTTCTGGGGACCCAGGACCCCAGGAAGCAAGATTCCCCAAAGGAGGCCCTGCCATTCTGATGCTGTTTCAAGGAGAGAGAGGTCTGGAATCCTGGAGTATGGATTTCCCTAGTCACACTGTATTTGTGCAGTCATCTCTCAGAAGTGTAGAGATCAGGGCAAGAATCTGATGCAGCGCATCTTTTGTGTGATGCCAGACCTCCCTGAATGCCATCTCTCTTCCTTCCTACCAACATCCTTCCAGCCTAGTCTTGGGTAATTGTCTGTTGTTTTCTCCTCACTTTGCAGATAGCCTGGCAAGGATCTGGTGGCAATGAGAAATATTTCTTTGAAAATGAGAATGTGAGTAGAGCTTGACTTCCTGCCATCATTTGGATAAGCCCCATTCCAGCTCCTAGTCAGAAGGGTGAGTGGCAAACTGGATCTTCTTTTTCTTTCTTTTTTTTAAAAATTTATTTTATGTAAGCAAGTGCTTTATCTACAGAAGAGGGCATCAGATCACATCATAGATGGTTGTGAGCCACCATGTGGTTGCTGGGAATTGAACTCAGGACCACTGGAAGAGCAGGCAAAACTCTTAACCACTGAGCCATCTCTCCAGCCCCGGCAAACTGGATCTTTGTGGGGCTTACGATGGGCTTTAAAAAAATCCAACTCTGAGTACGGGACAAAAGCAAGGGACTGTGTGTTCTCAGTTCCACAGTTTTATCTCTAAAGTATAATGCTCACACCAAGAAATTCACAGCGGTGACTGCACTGAGTCTGGACGATATCACGCCCCCTCCACACCTAATAATTTCACCCAAGGGCTCCAGCCAGACCAACACTTCTGCTATCCTCCCCTCTACAGGGTGTGGTCTAGCCCTGTTCTGAACATCTACTTCCACCTCGCTTCTTTGGAGGGGGCTGCAGCGGGGAAGGAGTCACGTGATCACTGGGCTTCCTCTTCTATTGAGACCCTGCCCTCCCATCTCCACAGCAGACTAGGGAGGCCACTGTGTGTGTGAGGGGGGAAGGGTTGCAGCCAATAGGAGAAGTCTGAAATTTTAAGGGGTCCTCATGAACACTGACTTGAGTTCCTGCCATTTGCACACCTAGTCCCAGCCATCCCACAAGTGGTCTTACAGATGCAAATGGAGTTCAAGTACTGCCCCTTTATTGATCTCAAATTACAGACCCATTCTCACCCCCCTCTCTCCTAGATTGCTCTTTCACTGTAGCAGTGGCTGAGCAGGAAGGGGCAGCTAGGATGTACTTACTAGGGGCACATCTCTCCTACCCACTAACTCCATGCCTGTAAACTTGCCCAGCTCTTGAAATGTTTGGTATGGTTGTTAGGATTCTGCTTCAGTCTGCCTACCTGTGATGTCATTGCCTATCTGCCACAGGGGTGTGGCCCTGCCCAAGGCTATATAAAAAGACAGCCCTCCCTCCTCGCTCCTCTGTCCTCCCCCTCCCTCCCTCCCTCCCTCTTTCCCTCCCTCCCTCCCCCCCCCTCTCTCTCTCTCCTTCTCACTCTTCTTGTCTCTATTTGTCTCTTTCCCTCTCTCTCTGGGGTGCCCCTTTCCCATTGTCGCGAGCAGAGAGTTTACACTCAGAATCCGGAACAAAAGAGTCAGGCCAAGAGCAAGTGGTACGATTTAGCAAGAGAGGTTTATTAGCAATACAAAGGCAACTACAACAAAAGGCAGCGGCTAAGGCTCCAAGGCCAAGCCACCAATACCATTTCATTACACTCTTAAAACTATCTTAATTCTAATGGGAGTAGCATTTAGCATCTTATAATATCAATGTTCTGGGAGCTTATGCCATTAGGGTATACGACCTGATATCGCGAAGTTCTGTCGAACAGGTTCGCTGCTGCGACTTGAATCGGTTCTCGGGTTGTTATCTGACAGCATGTCTGTCTGCTCCGTCCTCGGGGGGGGGGGGGGGGGGGGGGGGAAAGCGCCCTGTTGGCTGGCAGCATTTCAAGTGATCATGGTGGCAGCGAGAGAGAGAGAGAGAGAGAGAGAGAGAGAGAGAGAGAGAGAGAGAGAGAGAGAGAGGGCGAGCGAAGAGAGCTGGCTGCTTCTTCTCAGGGTTTTTATACTTACTTTAACCTTACCCTCTCTAATTCACACATCTAGCTTTCTGCGGCACTCTTATCACCAACTTGCAGTCCTGGCTGCTCCTAGGTCAGAACTTACTACTAAGGTTTTATCTATCACTCACACATCTGGTCAGACGTCAGCTTTTTGGGCTGTCAGCTATTTTCTACGCTGGGCTTTGAAACAAGCCCTGACATGTAGCTGCTTCCTGCACTGGGCTTTGAAACAAGCCCTGACATGTTTATTACACCCCTTTCTTCCTCCCCCATGCTCATTTAATAAACTCCTCCGTAACAATATCTTGTACCTTATCTTATTGCCTTATATCTTTATTATTAATTATAAAATTGGTGGCCCTGTATGAAAAAGGCTCTTCCATCACTAACAAGTCTGGAATCCTTTATAGTGAACTCCATTCCTCCAAATTTCATTCTAAATCTCCATTCATTCCCCTCTTAACCCCTCTCTGCCTTCCCTTCAGACTACGATTCTAAGCTGAGATAAATTTCTACTGCTTCACTTTCTCCCAAGACCCAGGGCAGAGTGCAGACTAAGCTAGCCTCACTTGCTCCAGGCCAGCTGTGGATAACTCTTCCTGACCAGCCTTTCAAGACTGCCACTGAGGTAAATGGATGCTCTCTTTGTCTAGGTTCACCAACCCTCAGGAGCCTAACCTTGGCTCCAAGAGCACGCAGGCACTGGGCTTCCCATCCCTACTGCCTGCACAGAGGAGTGGTCTGGGAGCTAAGCCTAGCCAGATAAGAAAAAAAGACACTGCTGCACTGTTACATTACATGGTGTTCATTAGAGGATGCTGGGAACAGACAATCACATGGGGTGGCCAGATGGCACCTGCTACCGCCACTCCCTGCTTCGTGGCCAGCTTGTGCATCCAAGCTGTTCCAAAGCCAGCTTCTAACTTTATCAGTGCGACGGCTCTGGCTCCTCTCAGAGTGACTGCTGAAGCGATCAGGACTGGAGTGAGCCTGTTCAGGACTGCAGATGAGTCTGGAAGAAGGCCTGTGTACCGTGTTACTGCAGATAATGTAGGGTGTTCTTTCAGAAGAGGTATGACTTTTCCTGCCAGAGGGACTGGAAGAGATTTTTTCAGAGAGACGACCATGGATCCTTTCCAAAGAATTGCCTCCTGTCCTCTGGGTGAGATTAACGTAGAAGCTTTTTGAGGGACTGGGACACCTCTGAGGAGAGGAACTCTGTTGGCTCCTCCCAGAAAGACTGTGTGGACTCTTTGCAGAGGGACTGTGTCCTCTTCTCTCTGGAGGACCACAAAGGCTCCTCCCTGAGGGACTCTGAGAGCATCTCCTTGAGAAAACCTGAGTACTTCTCCCTGAGGGACTCTGACGGCTTCCCTGAGAAGAACTAGGATGTCTCCTCTCTGATTGACTGTGACCTCTTTCCTTGAAGAGACTCTGATGGGCGGGACTGAGATGACTCCTGTCAGAGAAACTTCTGAGGCTTCTGTCAGAGGGACTGCTGTGTTTTCTCTGAGAAGGGCTGTAATGATTGTAATGTCTCCTCTCAGAGACATATCGACGAGATCTCTTAGAGGGGCTGCGATAGCGTCTTTCAGATTTATTACATAGGTCTCTCTCCCCGAAGAAGCCATGATGTTCCTCCCGTGTGGGCTTCTCTTTAAAATACCTCTGCAGGATTCTCTTCAAGAAGGAGTCAGGTACTGCTCTCTCTTGGGCCCGAAATTGGGCTCCTACATTCCACTTAGGCTCTGAGCTGTGGATGTCATCACTGTAGTTTTTCTTTGCTCGACTCCTGACTTTAGCCTGGATAGAAATGTCTCTTTCAGAGATCATGGTCTTCTGCAACTGCAAAGGTCTGGGTTGGAGAGCGTTCACTTGTTTTGACTGTTGAGCTCGTGTGCATTGGTCACTTGTCTCCTGCAATTTGTCCTCTCGCTTAGGGATCGAACCTGTTGCCCTGTGCTTGACAACTGGTGTGCTGGCCCGTGTTGGGCAAGAGTCCTTGCCTTTTTGTTTGGGGTGCATATTTTTGCTTGAGGACAAATTGTCTGGTCTTGTCCTGTCCCCACGTTTCTGTCTAAAAATACGAAAAATTCTAAGTGATTTTTGGAGTATCTTACGCCTTAGACCCTGAAAAAGCAGTTGGATAAACTTGGGCTTGGAGGATTTCTCAGGCTGTCTCTTTGAAGAAATGGGGCTTGCTTGAAAGGGTTTAATCCTCTTTTTTTTTGACAGATCTGTCAGTGTTCCGGAAGGATTCTCTTCTGTCATGCCACTGTTTTTGTAGAGGGTTGTGTTTTCTGTTTTAGGTTCCTTAGTGGTTGTCTTCTTTGGGTATTTTAAGGGAGAGCTCTTTCTGAGCCTTGACTTGGCCCGTGTTCTATCCTGACAAATTTTATAGTCTTTGGCCTCTGTCTTTCCTCCCACACCTCTGCTGCCCCATTGAGTTTGTCTAATGTGGCCTTGGACAGAAGCAGCAGATGGGGATGAACTGGACTGGAAATCTCTTTTAAGAGCAGGACTTCTAGAAGCCACCTTAGAGGTTTTAGGTTTCCGTTGTGGTGATAATGTAGTGCCCTTCTGTGGACCCGCTTGGTTTCTTCCTCGGTACTTTGAGACTTGAGGTCTTTTCCCAGGTTCCACTCTAAAAGCAAGATGACACTGAAACTCACTATGGCCTTCGGGGGTCTTTAAAAGGTGGAGCTTTGGATAGACAAGAAAATAAGGCCCACCACTAGGCTGGAACTTTTGACAGCAGTTAATCCCTGGCCATCCGCCACACTCTGGGCAAATAGGATATTTTAGGACAAGACCTGATGATAGAGGCAGACGGACTTTGTTGGGTATTTTACTCCTTAGGAGTTTTGCTGCTACTTTTAGATTCAGTTCTTTTAGCATTTTGAGCTTTTCTGAGATATCAGGGTTGGCCAGGAGGAGAGAGTTTGCTGTGAGGGGCTCACAAGTCCTTGCCTGTGAATCATTCTGTGAGGTTTTACTTTGCTTCCTGGAAAGAGGATGATCGTCCATATTATAAAGTATCCCAGGAGTAGGTGCTGGGCTCACTATTGCAGGGAACTGGGGCCCTGTACACGAGGCAGGCTCCTGCTGAGGGACTTCCTGGAATGTATGACTGAGCTTCGAGTCTGTCTTCTTTATTCCCAATCTAGTGCCAGAGTATTGCCGTATTATGGAAGAGGTGGAGCCGCGTGTCCACATTTTCAAAGGTATTCTCTTCTTGTGACAACAAATATGTCTCTGAATATAGTTTTTAACTGAATTCTGTGAAACAGTTTTTGGACCCCTCTCTAGCAGGCTCTGGGAAAATTCCATCAGTTCATCTGGAACCCCAAATAAATTCTGGATAGATCGACAGATCTCCATAGTGGATCCTTCTGTTAAAAGTGGCTGACAGCAAAACTTCCTTTCCATCGTGCTTCCCAGAACACTCCCCAGCATTAACATACTGGAGAGATATTTCCTAGGTAGTCGCTGCTTGCAGACGTGGCTTTCCCAGACATTCTGTCGTCTGCCCAGGAAAGAACGGAAAGGGCTTCTTCGAGTCCCTAATCCTGCCTGAAACTCCTCTGGCAGTAATCTCAGTGGATACGGAGAAGCACTCTGGAGTGAACCCCCAAATTCCTCCATGTGCTTATTTTCATCTCCTTCCTTAGACATGAGGTCCCTCTCCCAGATTTCAGGATATGGGGGTCCCATGGTGTTCTCTGCTTTTTCATGGGGCTGATTATGGAAAGCCGAGAAAAGAGCTGATAATTTAAAAATGATAGAGTCTGTATAGGGCTCTGCAGGCTGTAAAATACCAACCCCAAGGTTTTTCATAGACAAAGTTCTTGATACTTTTGACATCCCAGATCCCTGAAGGTGCCCAAATTCTGTCAGTTTGACAGAACCTGTAATAAATGGGGTTGAAGGGCTGTGTATGAACCTAGAGAAGTAATTCTCTGCTTGTAATTTTTCTGATGTCATCACTTCTTTGTTGCTATTCGGACATACCAGTTCTTCATTCAAATCCTCAATTTCCACTGCCTTAGGAGATTCTGATTGGAGCCCTAGAGGTCTTTCAGCATGAAGCCTTTGCTCGTGAGTTAACACTGTTGGTTCCTCAAGTGGAGGTGTTTGCTGTAAGATGAACTCTGCAGAATTCATTTCAACAGTTGCCCTTGGCGTTAACTCCATACGTGTTTCCTGCTCTTGAAGACGTGGTCTTGGGAGTAAATCCAAACACTCCTTTACTTTAATGCTTGATCTTGTGGTGATTCCTATTGGTTCGATAACCTGAGGACATGGTCCTGGTGCTAATTCTTCAGATTTTGCCATCAGAAGCAGTGGTTTGGGAATCAATGCAGATTTTAACATTTGATCTAATGTTAAATTTGATTTAACATTTGGACTAATATTTAGATAATTTATAATTTGATCCTGTGATTCTGTTGGAACAGATGGAATTGATGTCGAATGACTCACACTTTGCAAATGTGCTTCAGACTTGCACTCAGCAGAATTTGCGTCTTGGAAATGTGGCTCAGAGTTGCACCCAGTAGAATCTATACCATGCAATTTTGATCCTGAAAAGGTTGTGGAAGAATTCATTCCATGCAAATGTGGTGCAGGGGTGCACACTGAATTTATACTCTGTGGCTTTGGCTCCGGAATGCATGCAGATTTACTAGCTTGCCAGTGTGACTCAGGTGTACACCCGCTAGGATTTATATATTGAGAATTTCTATTGGGAGTACATGCAGAATTCACATCTTCGAAGTGTGGCCCAAGGCAGAACACCTTAGATTTTATACCTTGAAGGTCTGGACCACGGTGCAACTCTGAGGACTCTATATCCGCCATCTCAGTGTTGGATGACGTAACATTTTTACAGTGACTCCAGTCACACGATTTCCTACCTTGCAATCTAGGCTCATGCTTGAATTCCAGAGATGAGTCATCTACAAGCTCGGTCTCTGAAAACACCTGAGAAGGTTCTATCTTTGTTCCCTGAACCAACTCAGATGGATTTTTATTTAGTGTCTGTGGTCCAAAACTGAAGTTCACTGATGTTCCACTTTGGGATTTTGTCTGTGTTCCCACTTGAGAAGATTTTATACTTATAAAGTGTTGTCCCACAGCATCTGCACCTTGA
The DNA here is from genome assembly GCF_964271855.1 of Acomys minous. Taxonomy (NCBI): domain Eukaryota; kingdom Metazoa; phylum Chordata; class Mammalia; order Rodentia; family Muridae; genus Acomys; species Acomys minous. The sequence continues at coordinate 77,410,682 of NC_140492.1, read as the reverse complement.
AGTTTTGTGCCCATGACCAGCTCAGGGTATTTTGATTCTTGCAAATGGGGGCGTGAATCAAGCCCTACAGACTTTGTGCCTAAAAACAATTTCTTTGGGGTGGAATCGGGTTTCTCACCTTCTAACTTTAGACTAGGTTTGATTTCATTTTGTATTTTGGTCCCCATGGTTAAGTCAGTAAATGGCTTACCTTTCAGTGGTGAGCTGTGACTTAGCTTGACACATTTCATATTTTCGGACTTTGTTACAGTTGTCAAGTCAGGACATTTTGCACTTTGCCACTGGGACCCAGACTGGATCTCAGGTTTCATACCTTGAGGCTTTGTCTGAAGTGCCAACTCAGAGACTTTCACACTTTTCAATTCTGTGTTTTTATCGTTTTGCGATTGTGGCCCTTGGCTAAACACCCCACATTTCACTTGTGATGACTGTGACTCTGGTTTCAACGCTAAAGATGTCACATCTTGAGTTTGTGTTCCTGGGCATGACCCTAGGGGTTTTACTTCCTGTGGCTGTATTCCAGGGGTCAATTCAGCAGAGTTCCTATCTTCTAAATGAAACGCTGGTTTTATATCACTGACCTTTGACCTTAAGGCTGGCTCACATGCTTTTATCCTTTTAAATTGCAGCTCAGATGTAAAATCAATACTTTTGAACTTGTGAAATGAATATTCCTGGGCTGGCACGGAAGGTTGTTTGCCTTGTATCTTGGACCTTGTAGTCAATGTATCTGGTGTCATCTCTTCTATTGGTTGTACTGAGGGTTTTAATTCTTTGTGTGTGGTGCCTTCAGATTCTAACCCAAGATTCGGCGTGGATTTCTTAAACTGGAAGGCAGACAGTGGAATACACTGAACAGGTTTCGTATTTTCAAGCTGTGTCCCATGCTGTAATGGCACAGTTTCCACTCCTTGAGGCTGTGGCTCTGAGGTTGATGCACAGTTTTCCCTCCCTTTTAGCTCTGGTCCTGGTTTAAAATCCACAGATTTTTTCCCTTGAAGTTTTGGCTCCAGAGTCACTTCAGGTGGCTTCCCAACTCCCAACAGTGTGGATTTTTCCCATTCTGTAGACTTGCCACCCTGAGATGATAAACCACAGTTTAGTCCTAAGAACTTTGCACTGTGGAACTCAGGTCCTGGTAACCACTGAATAGATCTTACATTTTCAACCCGTGTCTCCTCAGTTACCTCCGCAGTTTTGAGACCCTGAGGCTGTGGCTCTGAAGTTAAGTTAAAAGTTTTTGGTTTCTGAAGCCCTGTTGCTAGCAGAGAGGTTCTTACTTGCTGCAACTGTGGCTCAGGATGAAATGCCACAGATTCTTCTCCTCGACCTTTTGACCTGTCAGTCAATTCAGATGACCTCACATCTCCCTGTTGTGTAGATGGCTCCAGTTCTGTAGATCCGATACCTTGAGACTGTGACCTTAAGTTTGACTCTCTGCATTTCTCACTTTGAAACTCAGATATTGGTATCCATTGAGTATACTTTGTGCTTCTGGTCTGTGATTCTGTAGTTAGTAGCACAGTTTTCACTCCTGGCCACTGTGGCTGGAACGTTGACTCCAAGGCTTTCACCTGGTGAATCTGTGCTGCTGGAGTCAACTGGCAAGGTTTCACACTTGGCACCTGTACGTCATGTTGCTGCTTGCTACCTTCTACACTATGCACAGCTGGTTTAGGAGCCAATTCAAATGACAAATCTTTGAACTGCACCTTAGAGTTAATCTCTGTGGATTTTCTATCTTCAGGTTTGGGTTCTTGGTCAGTGTCAAACTGTTTGTTTAGTTGGTTGAAAATCCCACATTTCCACTCAGGTGAGTTTATCAATATCTGGCCATCCAGTCCAGGTACAGGAGTTAAACCAATGGGTCCCATCCCTTGACACTGTTGTCTTGAGGCTAGTTCTATAAATTCCATTCCTTGGATCTCTTGTATTTTGGCTACGGCCCCAGGTTTTAGACTCTGCTGTTCCAAACATGAGGTAACCGCATGGTTCCTATCTGTAATTTGAGGTTGTAAGGTCAGTGCCTCGGGCTTTATGCCTTGCAGTTGCGGCCCTTGAGCGCCCTCCATAGGATTCTCTTGAGACAGCAGCCCTGGGACAGAGGTCACAGGATGCTCCCCATGCTTCTGTGGTTCAAGTCTCAAACCCATGGCATTTGCATCCTGAGCCTGTATATCACCAAACAAACCCACAGTTTTCAAGTCTTGAATCCTTGTACCTGGAATCCTCACAGTTTTTATATCTACTGCCTGGGAACTGGTTGGGGATACCACAGTAGATTTTGTCCTTCCTAAACATTGTCCTGGGGTTAAGATCAGAGATTCTCTATCTTCTGACTTTTGCGTTGAAGGTAGAAACTCAGGTTCTGCGCCTCCTGAGTTGGAGCACGGAGGCAGCTCCTCAAGTTTCCTATCTCCTGCTTGTATCCCTGCGGTTGACAGCACACATTTGACTTGTCCCAGCTCTGAACTTGGCCTTAGCTGCATAGATTTCATAGCTCCCAAATTTGGCCCTGATGTTATTTCTACAGCTTTCAGCTTTTCTTGCTTTGCGACCTCCACAGGGCCTTGGATCAATTCATAAGATCCTATCCCTTGGACCTGTGGTCTTCTGATCAACTCAGAATGATCTGCGTGTGCTAAGTGTACCCCAGAATTCAATCTCATCGATCCTGCATTTGCTATGTGTGGATCACATGGCCCTCTATACGGCGTTTTGTCTTCAAAGCCAGGTGCTTGATTCCCTGTAACGTGTTTTATGCCTCGAAACAGAGACTCTTGTGCTGTCAACTCTGGCTTCATCCTTTTCCTCTCTGGCTGTTTGGTCCATTCAGAAAATGTTACACTTTCTAATGGTGGGCCCGAGTTTAGCTCTGAAGTTTTCACACCTTGAAGTTGAGTTCTTGGTACGTCAAAAAATTTGACATCTTTTAGGCATGGCCCTGAGTTAAAGTTCGCCTGCCTCGTATCTTGTAACCCTGGAGTCGTCTTTGCTAGTTTGGGAACATGAGTCACTAACTGTGGAGTCTCAGAAGTTACACCAGTAAGCACCAGTCCTGTGCATTGCTTCCCAAATTTGACTCCTTCAAGATTTGGCCTTGGAGCCAAATCAGAAAACTTAGTATCTTGTTGCCACAGTCCTGGGCTTACACCCAGAGACAGCCCACTTGGATATAGCACTTCAGAGGCTTGTGTTGCAGATTTCCTTCTGCTGAGGTCCCATCCTTCTGTAGGCAGAGCAAGCTTCCTGTCATCCAATGGTGGCTCTTGCCTTAGTGGCCAAAATGATTGTGGTGTAAATCCCTGAGACTTCCTCTCCTGAAGCTGAATACCTGGGATAAACTGTGTATTTTTGAAACCATGGTGCTTGGGCTCTGGGTTCAGATCAGAAAATTTCACGGTTTGCAAGTGTGGCCCTCGGTTTACCTCCACAGGTGTCATGTGCTGTGGTGGTGCTTCTAGGGCCTTTGGATCTGAAATAAAATCTGTTAACCCGATTTCCAGCCATGGAGGACATGATGTCACTTCATCAGGTCTCACCGCATGATATGCGGGGTCTGAGATGAAATTTACTGGAGTTTCCCCTCGAAGGCTTAACCCTTGATATGAATTTTGAAATCTAACACTTTGTAATTGTGGTCCTGGAATCAAGTCTGACTTGACAATTGGCTGTTGTGGGCCTACATTCAAATTCATGAATTTCACTTTTGGAGGTTGTGTCCCCTCAATCAATTCCTTTAGTGATGAACCCTGTAGCCCTGTCTCTGGATTTGCCTTTTCAGGCTCTACCACTCCTCTAGATGACAGTTGTGTTAAACTCACAGATTGCTCATTTGGCAACTGTGATTCTGTATCCAGTTGCCTAAATCTTACTTTATGGAGCTGTGGCCCTGGGATCACATCTTTAATATGAGGTTTGGGTCCTGTAGTTAACTCTGTAGGTTCTACAGCTAGGATAGATGGTTCAGAGGTTAATTCTGAAGATTTCAAATTTTGTGCCAATGACTCTGATCTCTTGCATTGTACTCCTGGTTCTAGAGTCAAGCCTAGAGACCCCACTTCAGAATATGTTTCTGCAGTGGTTCCCTGATTGTCACCCAGTTCAGACAATATCAATCTGATATTTACTGTGTTTTCATATTCTGATCTCAGAGTTATTTCTGATGAGTTAGTAACTTCTGAATGTGATTCTAGAGTCACATGAGCAAACTTCACATCTGGGGGCTGTGGCTCTAGGGCCATCCCTTCTGAGTTTGTGTTCGGCACTTCTGATTTTGGTAGCAAATCCGGAGTATTTCTGCTTGCGTGTTGTAACTCTGGAGTCTCTTTCATTCCTTTTACAGCTTGGGTTTCAGGACCCTCTTGGAGTGGTGACAGGCTCATTTCCATAGATTCTGAGTTTGGGGTCAGTGGTGCTGGAGTCATTGCTAATGATGACTGTGCCAACTCTAAAGATTCTAACATCTGATGACAGGTAGCAGATGTCACCCTCACTTTTGAGGCTTGCTGTTGTAGGGTCAGCCCTTCTGGTTCTGGGAAGTGATGACATGAGTTGGGGATCACTCCTAAAGATTTTACTGCATCAAGGTGTGTGCTTGGGATCAACTCACCAACTTTTATAGTTTCCACCAGGGCCTCAGGAATTAAACTTGTACCTTCTACCAATGAAGCCTTCATATCTTCAAGCACCGTGGTGTGTGCTACCTTATCAGAGTTGGTGTTTTGTGAACATTGTTTTGGGGCCAAGTTTACAGATTTTGTATCTTCTAGTGATGGTCTTGGGGTCAACTCCACCATATGGATATCCCCTTGCAAGTCCTGTGGTGGTGCTGAATGAATGTGTTCCATACTTTGAGACTGTGAACCAGAAATCAAATTTACTGATTTATTTCTTTGTAACTGTGAATCTGGGGCCGACCCATCAGGTTGTACATATTGGGGTTGTGCTCCAGCTGTCAGCTGGCCCGACTTCACACCTTGAAGCTGAGACTCTGGGGCTGATGGAATGGAATCCTTACTCTGTGATTGTGGAATGGGGGTTAATTCCTCAGGGTGTACATTCTGCTGATGAAGTTCTGGGCCCAAATTGGTAGATACCATCGTTGAGGTCAGCAGTCCATGTTTTGCCCTTTCTGGGACTAAATCTGTGGGTATGTCCACAGATTTCATACTTTGCAATTTTGGATCCAGAACTGGGTTCTCATATTTTATATCCTGTGAGTCCCAGGGCAAGTTCATTGAATCCCTGAGCTTAGGTTGTGGGATTGTGTGACCTCCCAAATATCCCATTTCTTGAAGTGGCGGTGTAGCTGGCACTTTGGATTCTGTAACTGGATGCTGTTGGCTCATTCCTATAGGTGCTGCCCCTTTATCTGGTGCTCCTCGGGTTGTTCTTACATCTTGGTGATGTGACGGTGCCATCTCTAGAGTAGTCTTCATTTGTGGCCAGGTCCTGGAGGTCAACACTTCAGTCTTCACGACTTTGTGACTTTGCCATGAGCTCACCTCTGAATAGCCCAATTCTTTGCGCCATGGGGTGAATTTCGAAGGGTCCATGTCCTGGTGAGGCTGTCCTAGAGTCGATGGCTTTGGGGAAAACCTCACAGATGTAGTCACCCTTGAGTGTGCTTCTGGGCTGATTCCCATTAACTCCATAACCTGAAGCAATGGCAGTGGCGTGACCTTTATGCTGGCCTTGGCTGAACACGGCATCTTGGGTGTCAGCTCCACGTTAGGTACTTGTGCCTTTTGTGGCTGTGCCCGTTTTTCTGGAAAACCTATGACCCTCTGTTCTATACTCTGTTCTGACAGGTGCTTTGGATCCTTTTCCAGTAAATGAAGTGATGAACCATCTGGAGATCTGTATGTATTTTCCTCATCGCTCTGAGGAATGGGTATAGGCAACTGAGTCTTGGGTCTCTCTTGTTCAGAGAACCCTGGTACCTCTGCCAGGTCATTGAGCATGTCCCAGGATTTCTTCACAGGCATAGGTACTAGGTGTTTCTGCAAAGCAGAAACCTTCCGAGATATATGCCCTTCAAGGTCTCCTCTGGCAGAAGGAGAGAGCTGGAATGGAGACCATACTAGGGGTCCCAGGCTCTCATTCAAAACAGAATTTGGCTCATGTAAGGGATGAAGAACTGACAAATCCTGAAAAAGACCTGAATTTTCAGGATCTGTCATCGTAAAAGTTGTCTGGGGTGTGCCTTGGTTCCTGGACACATAGGGTGCCTTTGGCGGGGAAACAGGTCGACTACTGCTGTGGGATTGCAAAGTTGTTCCTTCAGAAAGGTCAGGAAAAGAAGACAGGCTCAAGCTGATGTTGGAGTATCGGGAGGATGGGCTGTACTCACAATAACACTTTCCCTTTCTACACTGGCAGCCAGGTGAGACAACCTCCTGAGCCACAAAGTCAGAGACAGAGGAAGTAGACACAGTTTGGGAGTCACGTAAACTTTGCTCCATAAGTGCCTCCCTGAAAAACAAGAGAAATGTTTTCATTTTCATAGGAGCCAGTAAGGGAAAATTAAGAAGAAGAAAGGGAATAGTCATTGCAAACCCAAAATATGCTTGGTCTAAGGGAGATGTTAGGGGGATAAGGAGTTGCGTTCACAAACATCAATTATTTACATGAAGAACTCCTCCATCAAGAGCAAGATAGACGAGTCAGTCAGTCAAGTGCGTGCCACACAATTAGAAAAGCTGAGGTCCATGCCCATAATCCACATGATAAGGAAAGGACAGGGTGCCCTGGTGCTGGGGAAACAGAGACAAGTGCATCCATGGGCTCACGAACTGGCCAGCCATGGCCAATCAGTGAATCCAAGTGGGAGACTCTATCTCAGTTAAGCAAGGTGGATGGCACCAAAGAAGTGACACACTCGGTTTACACACACACACACACATACACACACACACACACACACACACCTACGCTTGTCATTAAGCCAGAAGACCTGAGTTTAATCACTAAGACACACATGTTGGAGAAGAGAACTGACTGCCTTGGCTTGCCCTCTGACTGCCTTGGCTTGCCCTCTGACTTCCACATGCATGATATGGGACAGATGCATGCACACACAGACATGCACACACACACACACACACACACACACAAAAAAAAAAAAAAAAAGAAAAAATATGGGTAATACAAATGTACTTTTAACAAATAAACAAACAAACAAAACCTCACTGCTAAGGGAGCTGGATAGATGGCTCATCAGTTAAGAGCAATGATTTCTCTTCCAGAGGACCCAAGTTTGATTCCCAACAAACTCATGTTGGTTCACAAACTTCTGTAACTCTAGTACCAGGAGATACATATACTCTTCTGGATGCTGTGTGCAGCAGGCATGCCTGTGGTACACAGACATACATGCAGGCAAAACATTCATACACATAAAACATAAATGCATCTAAAATTTTCTATTATTCAAACTTTTCTCTTTTTCTCTCCCTTTTCATTCTGTTTTCTTCCTTCCTTCCTTTATTTTAAATCTTTCTCTACCCTCCACCCAGAAACTCTTGTTTCCTGACCTTGCATTTTCTAGTTGTCGTAATATCCATTCAAGACGCTTGTATATTGTCCGTAGTATGTAATCCTGGGTCCAGTCAATATTCAATCCTGAAATACTGGACACAGCAAAGAATGTCAAGGGAATTGAAGTGATATTAAAGTACCAGTAAGCCAACCCACTATAAATAGTTAATCTAGGAAGGAGATAATTGCTCTTACAGTAAATGAAGTACAAATATTTTACTTATAGCATTTACAATTAAGATGGTGCCTTCATTAGGGTTTCTATCACTGTGATTAAACACCGTGACCATAAACAACTAGTGGGGAAACGATATGTTTTATCTTACTATTCTCAGATCATATTCCACTGCTGAGGGAAGCCAGAGTAGAAACTCAGGTCAGGATCCGTGAGGCAGGTGCTGATGCAGAAGCCGTGGAGGAACTCTGCTTACTGGCTTGCTTTCATGGCTTGCTCACCCTGCTTTCTTATACCACCTACAACCACCAGTCCAGGGTGGCACCACCCACAGTGAGCTGGACCTTACCGTACCAGTCATCAATTAAGAAAATGCACCCTGTCTTGCCCACTGGGCAATCTGGAAGGGGCAGTTGAGGTGCACTCTTCAACACAACACTGGCTTATATTAGGTTGGCACGAACCAAGCCAGCACAGGCATTTTGTCAGTAGGACAGACTGAAGTCAGATTCTGCTTACCCTGTCACTTCGTCACCACTAATAAAACGTAGCCTGGCTTCTTCCACCTGTGAAGCTGGTTAACAGGAATAAAGAAGATGCCATTTAGCATAGTGCCTGCTGGTATCATCTAAGAGAACCCCCTTCACTGAACAATCATGAGGGCAAAGGTGAAGTCGTGCCCATCACGGAAGCAATTAGTGGCCCAGCACAGCTATCAAGTGTTTTAAAAGTCCATGCTATGCTCTCTCCATCATGTTCTGTAAGAGCCCCATTAGAGCACGGGACTGGGAAGTACGTGGCAGTGGGGGACACAGAGATCTTGATACATTTTTCCCTCAAAGATGTCTACCCTAAATCCATGCTAGAGGAATACAGGTAACAGACCTCCTTCATCAAACTCTTGGGGGTCATCTTCATCCATTCTCCTGACCCACTGAATTTCCTTCCCACACTTTGGGATTTGCATAAAAATACATGGACAGAGAAGCATGAAAAAGGGAGCTAAGGGGGAATATGGACTATTTGCATGATTTTGGAAGGAAAGGTGTTAGTCACACCCCCTTTCCCCACTTTCTTCCACCTGCTGTTAAAGACTAGAATGTTAAAGCAGATCTGCCATCAGCCTTGAGGTAGCAAAAAGGGGTAGAATTGTTCTGACCTGTGAGCTTCTGGGTCTGTTGCTTCGAAGCCTAGCGAAACACAGAAAGAAACATTAAGTCAGGTTTACACTCTAGGTTGGAGATTTTATTGTCAATACATCTCATCTCATCTATGGATATTCTTATGTCCCACATCAAGTATCAACTCAGTTGTCTTCCAGAGCCATATCATTAGTTACCATCTCATCTATTTATTTGTGAATGATTTATTAAATATACTAAGATACCAGCAAGATAATATCTGTGACACCATGTCTGATGACATGAGTTCCATCTCTGAAGCTCACGTAGTAAAAGGAGAGAAGCAATTTCCACATGATGTGCTCTCACCTCCCCATGCACGCCATGGCATCTGTGCATGCATGCACACTCATACAAATAAGGTGTTTTTTTTTAAACTAAGTTCTAGATTATTGTGTACTGACTCTAAAGATAAATATGAGCCATGTACTCTAGAGACTTGTATTAACAAGGGAAACAGCCACCTAAACAGTGGTCAGTGGGTAAAGGTGCCTGCTGCCAAGCCTTGGTAGCCTACATTGAATTCCTATGGATGGATGGAAAGAACTGACCCTTGCAGCTTGTCCTCTACTTCTACCTGCTGCCCCATGACATGTGTGCATGCGTGTACACACACACACACACACACACACACACACACACACACACACATTTTTTAATGCGGTAAACGTAATAGAAAGATGTCAGTGAACAGAGAAGACCTTGATTAATTTCCCCATGAGTTGCCATTTGTGCTAGAGATAAAGAGTCATCAAATTTCTGGATGAAAAAGAACACGGTGAGCAAGTGAGACTGTCACTGAGAATGGCAAATTATGATTTTTGTTGTGGGGTAGTCACTGGAGAAGACTGGACAGACATGGGTTTAAGCCAACAGAAAGTTTTTATTAGCTGGACAGCAACTACACTGGGTGTTTGGGATTCCACTTGTACCCTCAAGCCTTTTCCAGGATAAGATTTAAAGCCCAAAAAAAGCATGTTCTGTGTTGGCAATGTTTCAATTAACAAGAACAGTTACCCAGAAGCAGAACTACAGAAGCCAAAAAGTGAGGTTGGTACATGTTGAGGTTTCCTCAGAACTTTTCAGACGTTGATGGATCAGGCCCTTGTCTAAGTCTCGGCAGGAGGTGCTGTCTATGTGCTGAGTTCTACAGCCTGAATGGCACTTCCATCATGGAGTCAGTTGTGCTAAGGTCTGGGCCCTGTTCCATCATGGAGTCAGCTGTGCTAAGGTCTGGGCCCTGTTCCATCATGGAGTCAGCTGTGCTAAGGTCTGGGCCCTGTTCCATCATGGAGTCAGCTGTGCTAAGGTCTGGGCCCTGTTCCATCATGGAGTCAGCTGTGCTAAGGTCTGGGCCCTGTTCCATCATGGAGTCAGCTGTGCTAAGGTCTGGGCCCTGTTCCATCATGGAGTCAGCTGTGCTAAGGTCTGGGCCCTGTTACACTTTTCAGGTGCACTTTTGCTGAGCTGTGGGAGATGGGGCTGGGAAGGTGAGAAGCCGAGTGATGCTTGAAGATAGAGTTTCAGTTCTATTCCCTAAGTCCTTAGCACACAGCAAACTCCTGGGATTTCACAATGATGCCCTGGTTCAGTTTAAGGGTATTAATGGTATTTGTCGCCATTAAAAATAAAGCAAATAAAGCCGGGCATGGTGGCACATGCCTTTAATCCCAGCACTTGAGGACAGAGTCAGGTGGATTGCTGTGAATTCAAGCCCAGCTTGTCAGGAGTTCAGCACAGCCAAGATTACACAGAGACCCCTATCTCAAAACCCAAATAAGTAAGTAAGTAAATAAATATAAAAATAAAACAAGTGTTTATTCCTTTTCTTTGAACCAAGGCATCAGTGTCCTGGAGTGCATTTAAAGAGCCTAAATGGTGCCAGGAGTGGTGATGCACCCCTTTAATCCTAGCACTCAGGAGGCAGAGGAAGGCAGATCACTGTGAGTTAGAGGCCAGCCTGGTCTACAAAGCGAATTCACGACAGCCAAGGCTACAGAGAGAATCCCTGTCTGGAAAAAACAAAACAAAACAAAACAAAAACAACAAAGAGCTCAGTTATGTTGTATAAACATGTTTTTGTTTTAATCGCAGGGTTGGGATATAGGTCTGATTCAGAATGTGCACAGCAGCAAACTCTTTGCCTCCTGTGGCTCTGAGAGGCGCTCTTTGCCAGCTACAGATAGTTTAATTCTGAGGACTCTAGAGAGGGGGATGCTCTGAGAAGGAAGAAAGCTGATGCTCCCCCCTCCTCCACCCTGCACTCCCCTCCTCCACTCTTCCCTCCCCCTACTCCACTCTGCATTCTCCCTCCTCCACCCTGCACTCCCCCTCCTCCACCCTGCACTCCCCCTCCTCCACCCTGCACTCGCCCTCCTCCACCCTGCACTCGCCCTCCTCCACCCTGCACTCCCCCTCCTCCACCCTGCACTCCCCCTCCTCCACCCTGCACTCGCCCTCCTCCACCCTGCACTCCCCCTCCTCCACCCTGCACTCCCCCTCCTCCACCCTGCACTCGCCCTCCTCCACCCTGCACTCCCCCTCCTCCACTCTGCATTCTTCCTCCTCCACCCTGCACTCTCCCTCCTCCACTCTGCTCCTCCTGGTTACTGTTGATGCAGTTTGAAAAGAAGTTGGAGATATCCTGTAACAAAGGATGGACTTGCCCCACAGATCCCTACAACCCTAACCAGCAGGAGAGAGCTAAAGGGAACTACACCCCATCTATCCACTAACCTTTCTCTCCTACCTTGTATTGGGGTGTTGGAAGGTATTAGGAGGGATTTGCAGTAGGAACCAAAATAAGATAGGATTAAAAAGGGTGCTACACCTCTCAGTATCTAGTACATTCTTCCTCAGTGTCTTAATATATTCCTAAAGCTTCTGCTGTTGCTATAGCCACCACTACTACCACTCGCTCCTCCTCCTCCTCTTCCTCCAGCTCCTCCTCCTTCCACTTCTTCTTTTCTTCTTGTGTGTGTGTTTTTTAAGACAGTAGTCCTTGCTGCCCTGGATCTCCACATGTTCATCAGGCTGACTTTGATCTCAGAGAGATCCCCCTGCCTCTGTCTCCCAAGTGCTGGGATGAAAGGAGTGCACTACCATGCCCAGCCTAAAGCTTCGAAAGTGAAGAGACATGCTGTCTTAACTCTCACTTCCTCCTATGGCCCAGAGGCTAAGCATTTATACAAACCTATAGGGGTCCAGCATGTTGAGAAGTGAGTTCCAAGATAAAGTGGCTATTACCTACCTCTGTCTTGGGTGTCACCTTCTTCCGGCTCTGACACCAAGAAAACACCTCCAAAATTCCACTAACTAACACAACGAGAATCATAAAGCTGAGACTGGCAGGCAGTGGGATACCCAGCTCCCAACCTAATGCCATTTCTCAAAACTATGTCTCTCTCAACTGAAGAGTTTCTGTCTCCAGGCTGAGATTCCATGACATCACAACAGGCACATAGTATGGCACACTCAGGTCACAGCCACACCCTTCCCTGTGGTTGCCCTCTGTACTGAGATGTCTGAGAGCCAAAGCTCAGGGAAGAATCCATCCAGGAATCTTCTGGGGCCTAGCTACACAAACTGTCATTAAGGGAGGAGTGATGAGGCAAAGTTTCAAAGGGCCTCCAAAATGGCTTGTTCTGGCTCACATTTTCTTTGGAGCTGGCCACTGTACTAAGTTTGGACTGGGTACACTGCCATAAATTCCACACTGTAGCTTAGCACACAGAGTCAAGTAGAATCAAAGAGAGTTAGGACAGTTGAAGTGGGAACCCAAGGAGACTTTGACGTGCTTGGTTTTCTAAGACCACGGGTCTCCATGTTCTCTAGTTTCTGTCGCCCTGAGACACATCACAGTGAGTAGTGGCCTTCGAGGAGCACCCTCACTTAGGACCTACTTTATTTTGGAATAACTACAAAAGCTGAAATAATAGTACAGTAAATCCCATTGACCCTTGCTCATGAATCCTTAACGTGGGTATTTTGCCTGCACCTGTGTGCACCACATGCATGCTTGAGAGCCAGAAGAGGGCATTAGATCCTCTGGAACTGGAGTTGCAGACAGTTGTGAGCCACCAGGGGGCCTAGGACAAGGCTCAAGTCCTCGGCAAGAGCAGCCAGTGCTCTTAAGCACTGAGGCAGCTCCCCAGCCCCATTCTTAACATCTTATATAACTCTAGCAGACTTGTAAAGACCACGAGACTAACATGGGAGATGGAGGTGGGATCCAGAATTCAAGGTCATCCTTGGCTCCACTGCAAAGCCAAAGCCAGTTTGAGCTACACAAATCCTATCTAAAAAAAAATGCCATTATATTAAGTAAATTCCAGCTGTTATTTGGATCTCGTATTTCTCCACAAAAGTTCAGTATCTAATCCATAGTACCATGCTGGTGAACACCAAGCCCAAAGTCCTCTGAGTCCTAGCCAAGAGCTTTATAACTTTGAAAAGAAAAGAAAAAGAAAAAGAAATAAGAAAAAAGAAAGGAAAGAAAGAAAGAAATTAAGAAAAAGAAAAGAAAAAAAGGCCCTAAATTTGAGTGTCTGTGATGTTCTCTTTATGTTTAGACGGAGATTATGTGTTTAGGATGGATGGGGATGGGGAACACACAGCAGTGGTATGGCCGTCGCATTCCAGCATATCAAGACTGATATGCTATCAATTTCTGACCCCAGTACCAACTACTGTTTAGGCTGGTGTGTGATGCATTTCTCTACCTGAAGTTACCATTTCCCTTTGTTTATACTTTGCTCCTGGAAGTGGTCTGTAGAACTCCTGTTGGGGGTACAGGGGCTAGCATGACTAATTCCCCGTGTCCTGAAGGAACAACATAACACACATATTACTTGAAGTTCTTGTGCATGAAACATTTGCCTCCCCTCCCCTCATTCTTTGTTTGATTATATTTGTTGCTTTGGATGTGTGCATATTTCTCTTGTGCTTTGTATTATGGCTCATTACTGTCATTATTTATCTTGGTGTTCCTTTTTTTTTTTTTCAGTTTTTTCTGTGGTAAGTTCTTCTGCCTGCTTGCTTTGGATATATGCCATCACTGTGTCATTTGGAGCCACTAAAACAGAGCTCATTTTTGGAGTCGGTCACCAGCTAAAAAGAGACCAGTTCTTCCCTCTCCCATGAGGGGAGTGCTTTATAACTAGTTTCTATATGCCACACTAGATTTAATCCATGTGGATAAACCCTGCCTTGAGTTTAAGTGGGACACTGGGCATTTAGCTGTGTGTGTTGAGACCATTTGTGGAATCAGGTTGGCCCTTTCATCCCACACCAGGTTCAAACTCCCTTGACCTTACACACTCTATAGCATATTCAAGATCTGTGCTAGCTGGCCTAAGTTGTGAAAATAACAATGGTCATGAGTTCCATTTTTAATATATTAGACTTCGAACATGTTCAGTATCCAGCTGTCTCTTACCTAGGTCCTCTTGGTTTTGATCCAGCAAATGGGTATCAGAGAGATCATTTTCTTCATCTTCTTCAGTCCTGGAGTCTTCTGGGTCAGCTCCCTGTCGTCACTGTGTCATTATCACTGCCTACTCTCTTGATGTTTTCATCCCCTCGGATGTTCGGTTTCTCCAAAGAGTGCTAGTATTGAGAAGCATGCTGTAGCCCATTTGTCTCTGAGGAATTTTTTAACAGGGAGAAAATCTTGCTGGGTAGCCTCCAATTCAATCTCCTACCGCATCCTCCCATGTGAAGGGATCAGAGGTGCATGCCTCCACACCTTACTCCATTCTAACAAGTTTCTGAACATCTTTAGCTCTTTTGGAATCTCCTGACAAAGACCCAACTCTCTGTTATTCACTCTGTATAAGCCCTGTAAGCCTTAAAACATTTCCAAGTTTTATTTGTCTCATTTTTCCTTTGTTGTCCTGGATTCTCAACCTCCCCTGGTAACATTCCAAGATAGTCCTAGCCACTAAAAGTTCCTGTAACTCCATGGAAGAAGTCCTGGGGCATCTATTTGTTGGCTATTTCTCTGCCACAAAGGGGAGCCAGATCTCAACAGTGAGAGCCTTCGTTGTAGACACCTGAAGACTGGTGCCTTTGATATATCAAAACTTATGACAGCTTAAGTCTAAGCTGTTCAGACACCTTCCTAGTGTTTTTTGGGTCCAACCACCAAAGGGTACCCAGCACCGGCAGAGTTCCTTATACTCTTTCTTGCAAACACCAGGCAAGAGTGTAACCAAAGCCCACTGGTCTCTGAGCGGACGTGGCACTCATTCTAGTCCCAAGGAGGCTGTCTAACTGGCATTGTCTTTCTCTCACGAACACTATCTGGAACACAGCTGCTCTCTTGCCTGGAATACATGAAGCCCCCACTTTCCCGTTTTCTGTGTACTGAGTTTAATTACTGACTTTTTGGAGGTTAGGTTCCAACCAAGACATTTAGTTTTATTTCTGAAACCAAAAGACACCAGTAAAATTGAAAACGGTCCGGCCCAGACTCTTCTTTTCCCAGACCTTTGTTTTGTTTTGTTTTTTTTCGAGACAGGGTTTCTCTGTGTAGCTTTGGCTGTCCTGGACTCACTTTGTTGACCCTGCTGGACTAAAACAATGAGATCTGTTTGCCTCTGTTTCCCCAAGTGCTGGGTTACAGGAATGCGACATAGTGCCCTGCTTCCATTACCCATCCTTAAAAGAGATGTCACAAGTACTTCATGGCTTGCTAACCTCTATGCTATTGGCCAAAGACCACATTATATTCTAGGCCTTTTAGCTGTAGAACCACTCTCATAATGCCTGTAAAGGAGTTTCTCTGTAGATGCACCTTACGCTTTAGTGTGCATCTGGAAGTGGAATGATTGTTGCCCGGAAACCTTTCCTCAGATTGTACTGTGTTTCAAATAGCTGACAAGAAACTGCCTGGCACTAGACTCCCCATGTCCGATCCAGCCTCATGAAGTAGATCTGCACAGGGTTTTCATTCGTTATCTCTTCAATTGGTTCACTTCCCGTATGACACCTTCAGGGACCCCCTCAATATACCTGTGTGTGCACACATGCAGACCACAGGATATTCCTAAGAAAGATACACCTGTGGAGAAAAAAGCCCTTAACCCTACACCCCTCCCTGACTTTACAAAAATACTTTCTGTGGCAGTCTAGGCTTTGGAGCCTCTCACCACATTCCTACCTGCAACATGGCCAGTGCCCTTCAAATAAGCTTGGAATTGGCGATGCAGAGGTCCAGCCTGTGGGTCTCTAGGATCTTCCCCAGCAGCACGTGGGCCCCAGTGCTCTCAACTTGGTACTTAGCACACCCTGGAACTTATAAAATGCAGACACACAGGGGCATCAAGAGTTAGCGGCTGGCAGAGCACCAGGGTGAAGGAGCCATATATAACACAGAAAACATGAAGGGAAACCAGACACCAAAACACACACCATCTGATAAGACTGGGCATTGCCAACCTTTTCAACTTATTATTCTATTCTTGTGAGGACTGAAGCCTATGCCATAAATCCTCTATAATTAAGGTATGGCATCCTCATATCAACAGACCGACTAGTGGAACAAAATAGAAAATGCAGAATGTGCCCAGCCGTGGTGGTGCACATCTTTATTCTCAGCACTCAGGAGGCAGGCAAATCTCTGAGTTCAAGGCTAGTTGGTCTATGGAGTGAGTTCTAGGACAGCCAAAGCTATACAGAGATACCTTGTCTTGAAAAACAAAACAAAACAAAAAACAGGGGCCTAGAGAGATGGCTCAGAGGTTAAGAGCACTGTCTGCTCTTCCAGTGGTCCTGAGTTCAATTCCTAGCAACCACATGGTAGCTCACAACCTTCTACAGTGAGATCTGGTGTCCTCTTCTGGCCTGCAGGCATACATGCAGGCAGAGCATTGTATAGATAATAAGTAAATGAATCTTTAAAATGAAACTGCAAGTTTAGGTGTTCAAGAATGGCCAGAGAGGGATGAAGATGCAGTCACTGGAGAAGAAATTACAGGGAAGATTGAAAAGTAGGCTCTGCAGGAGATCTAGAAAGAATTTCTACAAATAAAATCAAGGTAAAATACACACACACACACACACACACACACACACACACACACACACACACGAAAGGACGGATGGAAGGAGGGAAGAAAGGAAGGAAGGAAAGAACGAAGGAAGGAAATCCTGAATGTTTCTCAAATACAAAAAATACATACAAACTTACTGTATTGTTATTGAACGAGTGCACATGGAAATTGAGTAAATGGTACATGTAACATCCTAAATCCTTCATGCTTGTTGTTTCAACATGTGAGCTCAGCAGCGGCTCCAGCACCATGCCTGCCTGCCTGTTGGCATGTCCCCTGCTCTGATGGCCATGGACTCACTCTCTGTAAGCAGGCCTCCAATTACATGCTTTCTTTTATAAGTTGCCTTAGTCATAGTGCTTAGTCACAGCAATAGAAAATTAACTAAGAAAATAAGATAGAAAAAAAAAGGAAGAAAATTAGATAGCTTCTATGGAAAATATAAATGGGTTCATGCCTTATTGCATACACAAGAATACAAAAATTCCTGAGAATTGCAAAAAGAAACTCACACATGCCACACCAGTATGGCTGTCGGCCGGTGGGGCGAGGGGGGGCGGTTCTATGCTTCACAACCCAAATGGTAATAGAGATCGACAAATTCAACCTCAGGAAGATTAAAGCAGACTTCTTGCAGATAAAAGCCACGAGAAAATATTTACAATGCATCTCAGAAATAGAACACTAATGACTTTATGAAGAACTCAAGGTCAGAGGGTTAGAAAAGATTTAAAAGCCTGTTAGAAAAAGAAGAAAAAGCTGGGCTTGGTAGAGGACATCTGCAATGCTAGCATGCTGGAGGCAGAAAGGAAAAGCTCACTATAGATTTGGGGCTCCTCATCTACATAGGAGTTCTAGGACAAGTGAAAGAATGGGTAAAGGCAGAGCGAGCCGGAGAGAGCGGGGGGGGGGGGGGGGGGGCAGGGTGTGGAGGAGAAGGAAACAGGGAGCAGAGGGAGAGACGCTGCATTGTGCTTCTCACATGATAGAGATACAGGCTGGGGTGTGGCTCCTCAGCAGAGCACTTGCCCAGCATGTGTAAAGCTGGGACCATCCCACAGCTTCTAAATGTCACTAAATAACAGAACATAAAGGGAAATTTCACAGAAACTGAATTACTCACTGACCAAGGTGACAAATTCAAAAGCTAGACAAAACTCTCTGGGAGGCTGCATGGAGCTAGCCTTCTCATGAACGGTAGCTATGAAAAGCAAAGCGGCACAAAACCTATGGAAGAAGAGCTCCCAACATGGAACAAAATTACATTTGCATTTAACCTTCATTTAACCTTCGACAAAGAGCTAACATTCCCAGGTGTCTATCTCAAAGAAACACTTAGACGTATGTGTACACCTTGCATCGTTACTGACCACATAAGAGACTGGTCAGGTAAAGTATCATACATGCACACACAGCTGACAATGTACATGACATCTGTGTACGGCAGTGGAGAAATACCTGAGATGTAAACTGTATGCCACCCTTTGCTGAGAAATAAGACATGCTTTGTTTTCTGTTTTGTTTAAAAATGCACATAACTAGTCCTGAGGAAGCCAACTTGAACAAACTCTCATTCTGAGGATTAAAATGACAAGTATTAAGAGAATTATCAGACTCCTAATGGTGGGAGTGGGAGCCACCTGTGACCCTTTGCCTGCTTCTGGGCGCTTTTCCTCCTGCTGGGTGACCTTGTCCAGTCTTAATATGAGGGTATATGCCTAGTCTTATTGCAATGTGACATGCTGTGTTTGGTCACTATCCCTGGGAGGCCTGTCCTTTTCTGAAGGCAAACAGAGGAGGGGTGGACCTGGGGGTAGGGGAGGGGAACTGTGAGGAGAAGTGGGAGGGGAAACTGGTTGGGATGTAATAGAGAGAAGAAAAAAAATGTTAACTTGAGAGATGTATTGGGGATGTGTTGTAGGCCCACCCACTAATAACTGTTACCTCTCCTTGATGGAGCGAACAGTCTATTATTAAAGTGATTTTCCCCTAGTAACAGTTTTTTTTTTTCTGGAGCTCTGTTTTGTCTGTCTAGTGTAGCTACCCTGGCTCTCTTGATTACCGGTCATCCCCTCCCTGACAATTTCACTTTCAACCTGCTTGTCTGCTCAGATCTAAGGTCTGTCTCCTGTAGATGACATCTTAGTTGAATAATTGTTTTATTCTTTTTGTCTGTTTCTGCCTTTGATTGGAGTATTTAGTTCCTTTCTACTTAATCAGTAATGATATAGGTAAATGGCAATCTTTGTTGTTATTGTTGTTGTTTTGGTTTTTTTCCAGACAGTGTTTCTCTTTGTAGGCTTGGCTGTCCCGGAGTCACTTTGTAGATGAGGTTGGCCTCCAACTCACCGAGATCCACCTGCTCTACCTCCCCGAGTAGTGGGATGACAGGCGTGCGCCACCACACCCAGCTCATCAATCATTTCTTAATGTCATACCTTTTCTTCAGTTTTGTTGTCATTCTGTTATTCTCCACCTCATGCAGCCGTGAATTTTATCAGTAATCTCTAATTGATTGCAAGGGCTTTTCCCTGCACAAGCTCAGACCTGGATGAAATGCAGGTGGGCCCTCCAGGCCTTCATCAGATGGCAGATGACAGGAACCAAACCCAGTGGGCTCCCTCTGGTGGCTGCTAGACCAGTTCCCACCGCTGCTGTGGACTGTGGATTTTAAGGAACACTACAGAGTTGGAGGGGAGGGAATAGGCAAGTTACAGTGCCACGTGTCCTCATCCCGATCCGGCCATTTCTTTGGAATGAATACGGTTTGTGTTATTGCACACATGTACTTGGTAACGTTGAGAGCACAAAAAAGCTGGTCTTCTTTCTGGTGCACTTTCAGATGGCCTTATGTTATTGCTCCCTCCCTCCCTTCCTTCTTCCCTCCCCTCCTCCACTATCTCTCTTTTTTCTTACTGTTGTTAACCCATGGAGTAGTATTAACCCTTGAAAGAGGTTCTGGTTTCCAGGTTGGTAGCTTTTGGTTGGAGACTGACCACTTGATTGAGAAATCTAAGTTTTTACTTTGTCATGTGATTAATACCCACATCTCAGAATTAATGTAAGAACTGAGGGTAATGCACTTACCACTGACTGACAAATGAACCCATGAGTCACCATTTAATGGGAGGGTACAAGAGGTAAAGGTGATGTTGATATAAAAGATAAAAGTGTCAACAAGGTTCTACCTCCAGGCTTGCTTGCTTTATGCAAGTAGTAGAGGCTTGGAATCCTTTTGGGAATAAAGGGTTTCCTGGAGCCAGGGCTTGTCTAACTACAGGAAGGTCATATGAGGATGCTTTGCATCCTGCCATGTGCCTTCAATTCAGGCAGACTGAAACAAATGCCAAACTACATAAGTATTCGGTGTTTCGGGTGTGTAGAACTGTTACAAGCTATAACTCAAACACTATGGACTTAGAAACTTGTGACCCAGGGTTGTGTGTCTCTGAAGAAAGAGCTGTCATTACACTGTGCTGTCTCCTGCAAATGCCACAAGAAAGAGAAGCCAGAATTTAAAAAGACAAATGCTGACCACCATTTTCTTATCTGTCCAAAAGATTAGGTTTAATGTGAAATCTAGGTAAATGGAGAAAGGCATCTCCAGAGCATTGATACAAAAACTGACACTCCCCAAGACCAGCTGCAGGAACGGCAAAGAGGAGGGAAGAGAAGAGGATCTGTGGTAGGGAGAACTGAGCAGGCGGTGAATGCATGGCTAAGGGAAACCAACCGTTGGTTGAACAAGTAGCTAGAGGATCTAGTTGTTGAGTAGAGGTTGAGGAGTGGAGGAAAAAGAAATACTCAGAGACTCAGGCATATGCGATACAAGCTGAAAGTCTTCAAGCCAAGGACAACTTTTCTTCCGTCTCCACCTCTGTCTCATTTGCTGTCTGTCTGACTCCTTTCTCTTTGCTCACTTACCTGCCTACAGCTTCCTGTCTGTCTGTCTGTCTGTATCTATCTAGTTTGCTGTTACCTGTCTTTCTATCTCCTTGCCTGCTTGTTCCCCATCTATCTGTCTGATACCCATCTCACTCTAGTGATCTCTCTCTCTCTCTCTCTCTCTCTCTCTCTCTCTCATGTCTATTACGTGCTTGCCCTTTTTTTTTTGCGATGCCCCATCTATCCGACTCTCTTGCTGTTCCTCCCCTTACTCTAGCTTACTCTCTCATGTCTGTTACTTGTTTGCCTCTGCCTTCTTTCTATCTATCTATCTATCTAGCTTCTTGCTTGCTTGCTATCTGTTTGTCCAACTAACTAACTAATTAACTCCATGGGCCAACCCCAGTATTTTATTGAAATGAAGTTCAACTGTTTTCATTATAGATTACATCAAGATTTTTTTTCTTTTACAATCAAGAGAGCCTTTGAAAATCAACAGTGCAAGAAAACAATCTAACAAAGAAATACACACAGTTTTTTATAACCTACAGTAACACATACAGCAAAAATCAATTAATTTCCAGACAGTGGTCAGCATAACCTGTTCATTATCTTTTAAACAATACACAGGAAAGTTTAATCATTTATTTCCCCGGGCTAGAGCCAATGTGATTACAAGATGGCCATAGCAACATAGCTTGAGCTAAATGTTCTCTAAAGAAAAAACTTGACCTACTTCCAGTCCCAGACCAACAGGTGTGTGATCCAAGCCTAGGCTAACTGCCAAGGGGTTGTAAAGTATCTGCAAAGCATGATGCTCCAAGCCCACCTTCTATTGCTCTCACAGCAGATTCTAAAGAAACTTCTCTACAGGTAACAGTATCTAGCCAGGTGCTGCTATGTGAAGGTCTTAACTTTCTTACATGAAGCTTCTGATTGGGTGCTCACAGTCAGAGCAAAAAAACTCTATCATTGTCTCAAGCCTTTGGCCAGATGCCCTCTTTCAACATTCTCTGTGGGAAAAAGTTTTCCCTGGATGAATTTCCTAAGGGCTGAGAAATAAAGAGAAAAACCAGTTTTAGGAGAAATAGCAGATTTCTAAAAAAACATTATGCCTGGACGATACATACTTGGGGTGCAGTGGTGATCAGCTGGAGATCTGGGTGTCTAGAGATCATGCTGGACAATCAGAGGTCTCTGGAACGTCGTCAAGCAAAGCCTCTATGACTTATCCTCATGTGTGCGACAAAAAATAGCACCACTTGCTTTATGTCAGGGTTGGGCTGAACAGTAACATACTGTTTGTGGTGTATTTCTTGGAGAGCTGGAAGACACACAGCATTTGCCTCAGTGCTTTTGAGACTGCTAGCTACCATCACCCAAACCCACCTGTCATCTTTGTTCATTTGGTTTTCCATGAGACTCAAGACACTAGTAAAGCATAATCTTGGACTTCTCTGACTTGAGGGTACTAAAATCTGAAGAAAGTAGGGGAGACATCTAACCAATTCTTCAAGGCAGGATTTGCTGACGTACAGACCAGTTTAAAATCTGAGTTCTTATTGCTGTTGTCAGTCATGTCCCCGTTGTCCTAACTTTTATACAAAAAGTAAAAATGAATTTCCTTGGTATCCAACCAGTATGTGTTGCATGGAAAGAGGACAGTGATCATTCCTGTCAAGTGTGCCAACCCAGCTCAACATTTCTTTATTTTCCATTTCTTTTATTTTGTTTCTGCCTTCTGAAAAGCTTCTTTTCTCCTTCACTCTTCTACTTGCTTAATGGATTACTCACTTTTGTGAGGTCATGTGATGCTACTCTAGTGTGGACTCAAGGCTCAGATAATCAAGGAGACTGGTGAGGCCAGTAGTGTCTCTGCTGGGTGGGTGAGGGGAAGCTTAGTGCCGGTGTGAGGCAGGAGGTAGTTGATGAATGAATGAGGGGAAGCACAGGGATGGTTGGACGGGAGCTGGTTTCTCAGGTGGAGAAAGAGCTTGAGGAAAAGTGTGGATTCGGGAGTTTATATGGCTGTTCCAGTATACGCTTGCTATTTGGGTGGCCCATCCAAGGAGTGTTTGTTTTTAATTCTGTAAGAATTAAAATTGTTTTAATTAATTAAAATCTTGAAGATTTATTTCCATTTTGGGTTCAGGGAGTTAAGGAGATTAAGCGGAGGAAAACAGACAAGCTCACAAGTGCCTGTAACCCCACCTCAGCAGATCAATGCCCTCCTCTGGCCTCTAGTAGTACCTGCACTCATGTGCACAGTGCTATGCTCAGATACACATATACAGAGCCTAAAAATAAAAATAAATCTTAAAAAAGAAGAGAAGGCTATATCCAAATGGAACTTGTACCTGTGAGGGATGAATTTTGGTTTTTGTCACTCTTTAACACTTCACTTTTTGTGTTTGACAAATGAAAATTAGAAAATTGGTTTCAATAGGTTAACTTCTTGTAAAAGTTTCCTTTCTTGAACTATGAGTGCTTTCTGGACAAAAAGTATTAGAAATTCAATGTCATGGGGCATACCTAACATTTGTAAGTGCTGTTATACATTCATTTAGCTAAACAAACATTGTAGATGAAGATCCTTGTTTTAGATGATACAAATTACACAAAATAAGATGTACTTTTGCTTTATGTATTTCCCAGTAAGTAGCTTCAGTGTTGTTATTAATAGTAAGTGATATATTGAGATACTGTCTAACTTTGTAGTCCCCAAATGACCCAGAGTTCAGTCCTCTTGCCTCAGCCTCCTGAGTCCTGGAATTATGCTTTGTAATTATACTTGAATTTAATTATATCTGCCAATAATACCACTTGTGAATATGGGCTTTTAAATACCCTGATCTTTAAATCCCCTACTAACATGATAAAACCAACACTCGGCCATTAGTTAATAGACAGGCTTTTACATATCATTTATTTTACGTTGCATTTGTGTTCTTTGTCTCCTTGAGAGGGTTTGGATAGAATGCTGTGTGGTTTCCTGTCTAAACAGTATCGAGTCCCTGCCATGTAGTGTACGAGATGCAGATGTGGGATGCGTTACACTGTGCCAACCCATGAGCAGAGAGCAGAGAGTTTGTGCAGGAAAATGATAAAGGGAGAACCACTCAAGGCCCTGCCTTAGGGTTACCTAACTTTATGGATAGGAGACATTATTGTAATCGATTTTGTGTAATTGACCAATATGTCACAAGTGGTACTGTCCAAAGTTTAACTAAAGAATGAAGGTCACAGGTGAGTACCAGCGACCTTAGCAATAAGCACAAGCAGGACGAGGTTGACGTTTGTCACAAAGGAAAATATTCTGAGTTTACTCTTGGGTTGGCAGGATTGAAGGAAGCCTTGGGATCAGTGTGTGCGTGTGTGTGTGTGTGTGTGTGTGTGTGTGTGTGTGTGTGTGTGTGTGCCTGTGTGCGTGCGTGTGTGTGTGTGTGCGTGTGTGTGTGTGTGTGTGTGTGTGTGTGTGTGTGTGTGTGTGTGTGTGCCTGTGTGTGCCTGTGTGCGTGTGTGTAGGACATGAGATTGAACCCTGGTGCTGGCACATGCTAACTATACATTATACCTCTGAGTGACATCGCCAGACCCAGACTCTTAAACTAGCCATAGGAAGTTCAGGAGGAAGGAGAACACCTTTTGCAGGGCAGATGATTTGGTTTTGGATGTTGCATCTGAGGTGATGGTGCTGTGTTCAAGCAAAGATAGCTGATGATCCCCTAGAGCAAAAACCTGAGTGAAGGCCCACTGTGAGGTAGAGTGGAGCTAGAGCTTGCAGGTGCTTAAACAATGATAGTAACTGAATTCCTTAGAGAATACTGTACCAGCTGAGAATATTAGGCAGAGTCTTGTCCTCTGGACATCTTTAGCAATTAGAGGAAGGTAGAAAAGACACTACTGAAATACAAGTCAAATGGAACACACTAGGATCAACACAGCAGACTTGGTCAGAGAGGAGAGAGCCAAGGGGAGGAAGCATCAGCGAGTGATGCCAAAAGCCACCCCATTCTTAGAAAGCCAGTGGCTTTGAAGCCCACTGCTGACCTTCAGAAACAGACTCTGGCCTGGAGAGTGAGTGATGGGTCAGGCAGCAGATTAGTATCAACTGTTTACTTACAGCCATGTCAAAGCAATGAGGATCACATGCAATGTTGGGCTCACTGCAGAAGGGTTAAGCAGAGCTTCTGAGATACTCGAGGCCTTCATTGGCTTCAGGCAGAAATGAGACACTCTGCTGGACAAAGGTGGAGTGAGGCTGGTGGCCACGGCTGAGTGGTAGAGCTGCCAGTCACCAGGAGACACTGGGATGAGAGGAGAGGAAATATCAGCTCAAAACAGGCAACAATGCTTTCTTGAGACTGGAGGGACATAGTTTCTGCTTGTTGAGCACTGATGATCTAAGAGAGTATGTAGTGTGGATTCCCTTTAGACCATTTAGTGGTACTGAGAGATGCAAATTATGATGTTAAGATGCAGACTTGCAAGTGTTTGGTCTCTGTGTGCTAAATGGAGAGGGAAGAGGTATGAGTCACACATAAAAAGTGGTACACTAGATGGGCAGGGTGCTGCCCAGGGGTGAGCGAGGCTTTGATGATTAGAAAAGGCCTGAAGGAGAAGAAAGTACTGATGTGGCTGTAAAGAGGGCATTAGATTTGGACTGAAGTGAAAACTGGGAAGATGTATTCTGGGAACAAGAGCCTGCATATGCAAACAGCAGTCATTTAGAAGGCAGAGATTCTTGGTGACTGTAGAGTTTGACTTCATTTTATTCTGTCCTAATGGTAATTCAGGAACTAGTATTGCATGTGACCTAGTCCCAGGTACTGTTTTGAAAGCACTCTGGGGGTTTCATTAGCCAGAAGCACAGTCTCCAAGGTCCTTAATGTTTTTACCCCCTTCATAGGTGAAGAAATAGAAATGTTAGTAGTTTGTACCAGCTCGTGTAGTTCATGAGGACTGGAGCTGCTATTCAGTCTGGACTTCTGTCCCAGATCTAGAGCTCTTAACTTCCCAGCTTACCTCCTGAGGAGATCATGACAGGACACAATGCCATACTGGCCAAGGCCAAGTGGTAGAGAGCCCCAGATACCTCAAGCTGTCATCTTAGAACTCTTTTCCCTTCAAAAACAAAATGAAGTTGTTTGGTTGATTTTCAGGAGCCATCCAGCACACGTCCCTGCCAACCTGACTTTTGTAGCACGGTGCTCTGTGGTTTTAACCATCCCAAGGCCCAGGTCATGCTCACCCATCATTTGCAGGGGCAAATGTGCCCTGCCAAGTTAGTGGGGTTTGTTGTTGTTGTTTTGAGACAGATTGTCACTACACAGCCTAGATTGGCTTTGAGGCTGTCATTCTTTTGCCTCAGCCAGCTCCCTAATACTGGGCTTATAGGCATGTGACACTATGCCTGACTCGTTTTAGTTTTCAAAAGGATAAAATGTTTCTATTTGAAATGTAATCTGATAGTCTCTTCATAAAGTTGTATTACTTGTAGTAGAAGATTCAAGGTGGTTGGTGTTCACATTTCAAGGATGGAATATGTGAATAATATACACAGAAAAAAAGAGATTCTCTCCCCCTCCCTCCCTCTTTTCCTCCCTTCGTCCCTCCTTCCCTCCTTTTACCCCTCCTCTTATATAGGTAAGCAATTAAAAAAAAACTCCTAAAGTTTAACTTGCAGAGCTGTCAAGAGATTTGAGGCCTGCAATAGCATCTGGGCTGACTGAGACTAAGTACAGTGGGGAGGGCAAAACTTTGCTGCCTGACACCTAGTTCTGAGTCTTAGGACCCCCAAGCAACATGGCACAGGCCAGTCCATCCGTCCTTGCATGGGGTGGAGGTTCTAGTTGGTGCATCATTTCACTGCTGGGAAAACAGAGCCAGCACATGTGCGGGGCTCGCACACTTCTGGTCCCAAGTCAGCCCTCTATAATCAACATGGGACTTTTCTCTCCAGCCTACTGCACCACACAAGCCACGGTAGCAGATTACTGCTGCCCATTTTTCCAGACCAATAGGATGATAAACCTAGCAGGAGAGTCTCAGAAGCATATAATGTAAACACACTGACTTTTCCAGAATGAGTAGGCAAATAACAGACAGCTGTAACCAGGTCCAAACAAGAAGGGAAACAACATTCAACAACCACAGCCCAGAGTGATGGGAAAACAGAGGAAACTATCCCTTTAGGGAGGCTGAGACGGACAGGTTAAGCTTGTGCACCTGCAGGGAGGAGAACCTGAGACTGCCGCGCACATATTTAAGAAGTGAGCGTGAAGCATCCTCGGGAAAAGCCACTACCAAACAGTGGTTGCGGTGATCTGGGATTTGGTCCAGGGTGCTCCCTGTTTGTTGAGTTACATTCAGGAGCTTGTTTGCACTTGTGCCATGGGACTGAAGTAAGGAAGCAGAAGGCAGAGAACGGAGAACTGGCTGGATTAGGGCTGGGTTGTGGTAACCTTTAGTACATGTGACAGACCATTACACAGCAATTAATTGGCCTTGAAGGGACTTAGCAGAAAAGTGTGAACTTGGATATTCATGTGGAAACACCCACCCACCCTTTGGAAGAAGGAAATCTGAGTAGCAAGTCAGAAATCTGGCCAGGCAGTGGTGGCTCACGTGCTTAAGCCCAGCATAGGCAGAGGCAGGTGCATGCCTCAATTCAAGTCCAGCCTAATCTACAGAACAGGAAGGAGTTCCAGGACAGCCAGTGCTACACAGAGAAACCCTGTCTTGAAAGAACAAAACAAAATAGAAAACTGATTGTGATATGCAAGCAGGGAGTATCTCGCTGTGTTTCCCTGCTTTTGTAAAGGTTATCTTTTCAGACGTAAAAGTGACTTCACTTGTTCTCCAGTAGCTCTCTGTGAGCCCCTCAGTGGTTGCTTTCCACTTCAGGTGCTGAAGTCTGGGGAGTACTGTAGTCACTGCACTCCAGGAACTAATAATCCTCAGGCATTGAGTGAGCTATTTTCTCTCTAGGCCATGACTTTCTCTTGGTTTCTTTTGAATTTATTTCTTTTTTTAAAAAAACATTTCATTCATGTAATTCATAATTAGCAATATTTAACATAACCTTCAGATACATGATAACATCTCTTTATGTCTGAGGTTTGGTGGTTTTCCATTTGAGAAGCAGAATTTTCCTTTCTAACTAAATGAACTCCCCCTATAGCTCTTCAAGCCTGCTGATTCTGAATCCTTTGTGTGACCAGTGTATTTATCCCACCACTAGATGGCACCAGTGCACCTCTGAACCCTATCACCTCTGGGGCATCTCAGAGCCTTGGAGTTACAGCCTGATTTACCCCACCCCACCCACCCAACCTTAGTGCCCAGGGCCAAGACGCAGAGATGAAGTATTGCAGCTGTAGCCACACAGGTGCTCAGAGCTCCTGAGTCAGCCACATCTTCTCACTTCCTTTGTTCTGTGTGGCTCTTTTCTCTCCCTCTCTTCTCCCTCTCCCCATCCCTCTTCCCATCCCTCTCCACCTTTCCCCCTCTCTCACTTACTCTTCTTTCTTCCTTAATAACTTAAAATGTTTAAGCAATCATTTAAATAAGGCATTATTAGAGCCAGGTGTGGTGGCGCACGCCTTTATTCCCAGCACTCGGGAGGCAGAGGCAGGCAGATCACTGTGAGTTCGAGGCCAGCCTGGTCTACAAAGCAAGTCCAGGACAGCCAAGGCTACACAGAGAAACCCTGTCTCAAAAAACCAAAATTAAAATTAAAAAATTAAAAAATAAATAAATAAGGCACTATTTCATTCAAAACAAGCAGTCGCTCTGCTTTTGTGTTTCTGCACTGGCACCCACACACTGGACTCTGGCTTCCACAGGTCTTGGCCAGCAGTGGCAGTGGCCTTCTGGCTTGCCCCAGATATGTGAGCTCTATAGAAATCTCAACAGAGCCTCTGCCCAGCGGTTGTTTCCATTCTTGGCCAGACCATCTTAGCTCTTCCTTCCACCTGGCCACGCCCATCTCCTTGTTGCTGCTTCTCTGTGTATGGCTCTGGGGAAAGGA
This sequence comes from Acomys minous, assembly GCF_964271855.1. Taxonomy (NCBI): domain Eukaryota; kingdom Metazoa; phylum Chordata; class Mammalia; order Rodentia; family Muridae; genus Acomys; species Acomys minous. Next base: position 77,381,813 of record NC_140492.1, on the reverse strand, counting down.
GCCAGTTGGGGTCTGAAGGTAAAGGAGCAAGCAAATGAGCGGGCCTCTTGGGTGCCCCAGTACATGTTACATGCGCTATTTTTCTCCCTTCTTTCTTTACTGGTAGCAAGAGTGGCACTGTCATAAGTCATGGCTCATTTGAGGACAGGACAGGACCAGGACGGGACCGGGACCAGGACCGGGACCAGGACAGGACAGGACAGGACAGGATTCTGTATGTCATTAGAGGTCTCTTATTCTACCCATGTCCTTAACTATGCTTAAGGTGAGCTGTCATTCTGGGGGCTGCTCCTGCCTTCCTGAGGGATGGCCCCTTAGCAAGGTCTTCGGATTAACTCTAAAGGGAGGAGACAATGGCATGTGTCTGCTCGGAGGCGATACTGAAAGACCTGGACACACATCAAATTTAAAAGACTTAGTAGGAAGAGGATGGATATAAAATAGGTCAAGAATGTTATATATTAATAGCACGTTGAAGCAGTCTCATTTTAGGTATCTAGATTTAAATATTATTAAAATAAACTTTAAAATGTACCACCAGAACTTGCAAGGAAGCTATGCTCTTACCCACCTGACAGTTCTGGGCAAATTAATAGTGATCTTGGAGCTTCAAGAACTCAACTGTATTTTAAGGACTTGTGTGAAAGTTTTGAAGGTTCCTGATTTCATTATTATATGCATTGTGTTGGTGTGTGTGTGTGTGTGTGTGTGTCTGTGTGTCTGTGTGTTTTCACATGCATGTGTAACTAACTCAACTTGCAGGAGCTGATTTTTCCCTTTCATCCTTCAGTGCAGTCTCTTGTCACTGCTGCTCTGAGTGTTTCAGGCTAGCTAGCTTACAAGAGGCTGTGCCTCTTGGGAATGCTAGTCTATCGATATGTGCCACCACATCTGGCTTCTTTCTTTCTTCCTTTTCTTTCTTATTTATTTATTTATTTATTTATTTATTTATTTATTTATTTTTGACATGGTTTCTGGCCATCAAACTCAGCTTAGGTTGTCAGGCTTGTGGGACAAGGGCTGTTACTTGCTGAGCCATCGTGCTGGCCCCATCAGTCATTACTGATAACGGTAGTTTAAGTAATAATTTGAATATAAAGTAAAAGAGATGTCAAGGATTGTACACAGTTCTTCAAAGTCCAACACCCTGAATTGAGAAATAAAAAATAAAGAGGATGTAGTGAGTCAGATGTAAGTTTAAAAATGAGAGCTTTGTGAGTCCAAGGGACAGGATACTTAAAGGCCTCTCCTTTCATGGTTACCTGGTACTGATTGTAGGCTTCTGTTCCATGCAAATTACTAAAACAATGCAAAAAATAAGCAAAAGTAAAGGATAACAGAACCATATTAATACTTTATTAGATTAAGTCATATATCTAAATTTTTATTAACATTTTCTAATATGCTAAGTATAAAACATTAGCTAGTTTTAAAACTTAAAGGTAAGTAATAAACTTCATCTGACCAGTATGGGTTAGAGCTCTATTGTAGGTGGTGTTATTTGCAGTATTTGCTAATCTTTTCTGAAGGATTGAAAAATAAGGTTCTTCATTTGTATCTTAACTTTACACAGCCTTTTTATATCAACATGTGAGGAAGAATATTTGTTTTGTCTGTCTGTCTATCTATCTATCTATCTATCTATCTATCTATCTACCTATCTATCTATCTATCTATCTATCCATTGCTGTTGGGGCTCAGGCAGGAGATTGCCGTGTTCTTAATTTAGTCCCAATGAGATAGTCCTTATTCCAAGTGACTTAGAATTCATTGTCTCTAACTTGCCCCCTTGGAAGGGACCCCGGCATTTTGTACCATTTTGTAAAGAAAAAACTGCAAACAAATAAAACCAGGTATGTCTGTTTTGGAGATGTTAAAAGCAAGGGTGTACCCTAGTACTGATGAAACGAATGAAGACTTCAAGGATGAACACATTTGAGTGGCAGGGACTCGTTTTACATATTGTCCCATAGGTTAGGGCTGCACTTGGGTCCTTTTAAATTATGTCACTTCAGGGAATGTGGTTTTTCCCTGAATGGTTCTTTTTATTCATTCTATAAATAGCCAGGTGAAAGCCGAGTGGTGAGCTGACTTTCAGCCATAGTTCAGGGCAGTGAACTAGGTTCCAGCAAATCTCTTTGCCCCTCCCCACACCAGATGCACACCACCCCTGCAGCCTTCACCTAGCCTCTACCAAATCTGTTCTGCATAAAGGAAGCCCTTGGTGGTCATTGGTAGCCTCCTGTGAATTCTGAGAAGTTGTCAAGTTGCTCTGTGACATTTGGTTTGGAGGCCTTTATCTCTAATTATCAGCCAACAATCCTTATTTGCTTAGAGAACTTTCTGGTCTCTACGCCCTCCCTGTGGAACAGGTGTCTGTGGGGGAGGTTTGGGAGGAGGGACTGGAGGTAGCTCCTCCCCTGCCCTGGGAAAGTCTGGGGCAGTTGTGGAGTGTGTCATCCCTTTCGCAGAGCTCTCCCTTGCTCTGTGTTCAGTCTGTAAGAAAGTAGGCTTCCATCTGCGAGGGCCTGGTGACTGAAAAGGAAAACAAGGGTTCCTGACTAATGCTCTTGAATTTTTACCAGTTACAGCTCCTTTGATAGGGTCTGTTGAATTTTAGGGAAACCCTGTGATGTAAAGAAACTAGTTATTTGTTTTCCAAATATCAGCCAGATTAGGACTGTATGTTTTCCAAGTTTTCTGCAAACGTGCTTACACAGATACGAGCTAGGGAGGTTGTTCTTGGTTAAATAGTGGGGGTTTTCTGTGGGACTGGAGGATGAAAGCAGAACCTGGTCCTTGTGTTTGTGTTACACAAACAGTTATGAATCTGCTGATACTTTGTAAAGGTTTTTTACATCATTAGTTCCAAGTTTAGAATACCAGACCCAAATATAAAGGCCTATAAAGAAAGCCGCCCGCTACCTTTAACTGACACCGAGTGTATAAATAATATCAACATTGCAATGCTTTCATTGCTATACATGCTTTGACATTTTCATGTTAACTTTCATGTCCACTAAGTGTCCTACATTTAAACTTAACACAAGGCAAGTAGTATACAGTTCTGAATTCTGCATAGCCATGTTTTCCTCCATAGTACTCTAAATCTGTTTAGATTGTAGCTTCTAAGTGTGACATGTGCTTCAATCACTCTGACTTTTGATCTTTGCATCTCGGAGTTTGGTTTTCCCTAGGCTGCATCTACTTGGCCTTGGAAGACTACGGCAGCTCGGCGAAGGCGTTCCAGCGCTGTGTGACCCTCCAGCCTGATGTAACTTTGTTGCCCCCTTACTTACTTCAGCTCCTTGTGATCTTTTAAGTTAACTGAGCTGTGCTGTACAGCTCAGAGTAGCAGTTGCTTCCGTGGTGGAAGCAAACATTGGATGGAAAGTCACACGCAAGATATGTGGTGTATAAATCAAAATGCTTTTTCAGGGGAATCATATAATAGCTACGGTTTCATTTAGTAAGTAATTTTTGGTAAGCATTTTTTTAAGTTAAAACTAGGTATGGCTGACTAGTACAGCAAAGTGTGCTGCGTCTTCTGTCATTCACTAACACGTTGCCTATGTTCATTGCACTGCTAGGTGCTAATTGCTTTAGTGCCGTGTCACTTTCTGCTTAACAGCTTTGTAGACATGGTCATTCACACACTGTGAGTTTAGTTAAGAGTAATAATTGAGTGCTTTATTTCTGAGTTGCAACATTAGCATATTCATAGAACATTTTTATAACGATGAAAAGAAGCCTAGCTCCCATCAGCAGCCACTTCCCATTCCTCCCTCCTAACCTTCTTCCCTTCTCTAGCACCAGACAGCACTATCTCTACAGATTTCCAGTTCTGGGAATTTCCTAAAAGTAGACGTAGAGGTTAGTCCATTTGTGTTTTACAGCTGTCCAGGCTACAGACCTCATCAGTGCTGCAGTAACTTTTTACTGGCAGGTAATGATCCACTGTTTGGGCAGATCAAATGTATCCACTTATCAGTTGATGGCATTGGGATCTCTTCGGGGTTGGCGCACTTCTCAGTGCTTCTGCTCTTGACGTTTGTTTGCCAGCTTCGGCTGGACTCGTGTTTCCATTTCTCTTGTGTGTATAGTAGTGGTGGAGCTGCTGGATCCTGCGGTCAAACCTTTGAGGACCTGACAGGCTTTTCCAGGGGACGTTTTACATTTTTGCCAGCAGTGAATAAGGATGCCAGTTTCTCAGCATCCTAGCCAGCACTTGCCACTTTCTCTTTTTGCTCCAGACGCCCTGGTGGGTGGTATCTCATTGCTTCAGTGTGTTTCTTTGATGGCTAATCTGTTGAGTATCTTTGCATTTGCTTATTAGTTGATTACGTGTCTTCCTTGCGGAGAGTGTTTATTTGCATAATTGCCCACTTAAAAGTTTGATTTTGATTGTTGAGTTGTAAATTCTTTATGTATTCTAACTCTAAGGCCTTTATGAGTTGTATATATGCCCTCCCTTTCCTTATGTTTCCCCCCTTTCTTTGAAGATTTTATTTATTTTATTATACAAATGCAAGTACTTTGCCTGCATATGTTTGTGTGCGTGTGTGTGTGTGTGTGTGTGTGTGTGTGTGAGAGAGAGAGAGAGAGAGAGAGAGAGAGAGAGAGAGAGAGAGAGAGAGAGAGAGAGAGAACCATGTGTGTTCCTGGTGCTTGAAGCAGAAGAGGTCACAGAAGAGGGCATCAGCCCCCTTCCTGCTCTGGAGTTACAGATGGTTGTGAGCCACCGCAGCGAATCAAACCTGAGTTCTCTGCAGGAACGATAAGAGGTGGGCTGTCCCTCCAGCCTCGTTACACTTACTTAATGGTGCCCTTTAAAGCACAAAAATTGTCAATTTTATGTGTATGGATGTCTTGCCTGTACATATGTCTGTGTATCACGTGCCTGCCTGTTGCCCAATGAGGGACCAGAACTGGCATTACAGTAGTGAGCTGCCATGTGGGTGTTGGAGATGGAACCTGGGTCTTCTGCAGGTTCCTGAGCCACCTATCCAGCCTATTATTTCACTTTTAAGACCAATTTAGTGTGCACGAATGCATACTTTTTTGCACATGCATGGTGGGGCAGGTAGGGGTAGGGGTTGAATGAAAACCATGACCTGTGTGCATGTCAGATGACTGCTCAGTTCTCTTCTTCCACCACATGGATCCAGGGGTCAAATTGATGTTGTCAGGCATGGCACCAGGTGCCTTTACCTGCTGACAGCTCTCTGGCCCTTACTGTAGGATAGATTAAGCTTTGTCGCAGGTGGAAGCAGTCTTGGCGGGCTTTACCCTTAGGGCACACCATGAATACCTTGTGAGAGACTGTTTGGAGCCTTCCTGGGCTTGGAATTCAGGAAGCCTACCTAGGAACCCCACCGTGGCTATTGTTTTCCTAATTGACCCTCGAAGGGAGAAGGGACCGCCCTTTGCATATGACTGGGAAGAGGTAGAAGGAGAGAAGGAGAAAGCGCGGAGAGAGAGGAAAGGACCAGACCAGCTCGTGGGACTGAGACACCTAAGGACCCGTCCTGCCGAACGGATTCCAGGAGGTTTTAATCTTCTGTCCCTTTAACCTTTTTTTCCTTCTTGTATATGCTAGTTGGGTTGTATAATAAAGTTTAATTGTTAATAAACTGAGCCAACATCTGGCGCCCAACATGGGGCCCGATGGGTTCCACAATCCCTAATGATATGAGGGAAGATTCAGTATTCCACGGGATAGAAATGTTGTTTCAGGGTATTGGCAAAATTGCAACTGCTGTTGCAAAACTCTTTCCTGCATTATACTTAGAGGGAATTCTTTGTTTTCTCATTGTCCTTTTATTACAATATTTCGTGCTTAGAAGGATTAGAAGACAGGCTAATGGCATAGAAAAGCCGGAAGGGTCAGTAAGTTCTATCCTTTTGGAAAAGATTGCAGATTTGACTGGACAGATAGAAAGGCTGAGGTATGAAAATGAAGGGATGGGAAAACGGATAGAATTTTTGGCATTTGGTAGTGATGAAGGACAGAAAATAGAGAGACCGGAAAGCCAGAAAAATCAGGAAGAGTCAATAAGCTCTATCCTTTTGGAAAGAATTACTGACTTGACTGAACAAATAGGCAAAATACAGAGAAAAGTGGAAGGGCTGGAAAAGCAGAAGGCACCTTTGGTTAAAAAGGGTGGAGAAGGTCAGAAACCAGAGGCAAAGGAAGCCAGACCGACCAAAAGGTCTTTGGAAGTAAATGTACCAGTGGAGGATACTTCCACAGTCACCCAGGCACCTTCAGCTTTTCCAGTCACTGTAAGACATGTAATCGAGCCAAATGGTGCTGAGGGTCATGACGAAATAGCCTGGTGTCCTGTAGACATGATGGATTTAAAACATTTTAAGGAATCCGTTATCAGATATGGTATGCATTCTAACTTCGTTAAACAAATGTTAAACAGCTGGGCCTATCAGAATAGACTTGTTCCCCAAGATTGGAAAAATTTAGTTTCAGCGGTATTGGAAGCAGCACAACAGTTACAGTGGTTATCATGGTGGCGAACAGAGGCTATAAAAATAGAACAAGAAAATATCGCACAGGGAATAAATATTAATAGAGATCAGTTACTTGGTGATGGACCATATACTAACATGAGAGAGCAAATTCAAGCTGACGATAGAGTGATTGAACAATGTCGTAAGGCAGCCTTGAGAGCTTGGGAGCTGGTAGAGGAACCTGGGAAAACAACTATTTCTTTTACTAAGGTGTTCCAAGGACCTCTGGAGCCCTTTACAGAATTTTTGCAGAGATTAGGATCTGCTATGGATAAGGCGATGCCAGATTCTGATAACAAAAAGGCATTAAAACTTATCATGGCTTATGAAAATGCAAATGCTGAATGTAAGAAGGTGCTTAGACCGTTAAAGGAAAGAGGCGCTCCATTAGATGACTGGGTAAAGGAGACAGTTAATATCAACTCTCAGGAATATCAGAATAATATTGTGGGACAAGCTTTAGTCAGAGAGCCCAGATATCATAATACTCGGTGCTTTAATTGCGGTCAAATCGGTCATGTGCAAAGAAACTGTAGAAATAGAAGGCCCACTAACCCAGGAGGAAACGTAACTCATAGAAGAGAACAGGGGGGTTCTGGTTATGATGGTAATGAGGTACCAAGACTCCCAGGGTACTGTAGTCGCTGTGGAAAAGGGAAACACTGGGCTCGGGATTGTCAATCTAAGCGAGATGTGCAAGGCAATATCTTGCCGACGGGAAACGGCAGGAGGGGGCCATCGGCTCGGGCCCCCGTAAACAATGCCAGCCGAATTCCTTTGGCCAGTCAGGAAGTGACAAACCCGCAGGAAAACGGGAACTGAGTGTTAGCGATCTAATGCATGCTACTGAAGGCAGTGCAGCCTTGGATCTGGCTTCAAATATGTCTCTTACCCTAACTCCTCAGGTTGAATGTTACAAATTAAATACTGGTGTTTTTGGACCTTTGCCTTCAGGCACAGTAGGATTGGTTCTGGGAAGAGGCGGGCTGATTTCTCAAGGTTTTATTGTGCATCCTGGTATTATAGATGGAGATTCTAAAGGGGAAATAAAAATCTTGGTATGTGTGAAAAAGGAGATGAAAATTGATGCCGGGGATAGGATTGCTCAACTCCTACTGTTTCCTTACATTAAGGGCAAAGCCGCTCCAGTGGAAAGGACTGGTGCATTCGGGAGTACAGGGACCCGTGTGTTCTGGCAAACAGTAATTAATGATCAGAGACCTAAATTAATTATACAATTGAATGGTATTAAAATAGAAGGCTTGGTAGACAGTGGAGCTGACGTCTCCATCATTTGCCAGAAGTCTTGGAACCAAACTTGGCCACTTAAGAAGGTTTATACGGAAATTGTAGGAATTGGCAAGTTATCTCAAATAAAACAAAGTGTACAGTGGCTTGAGTGTATGGGACCAGATGGGCAGATAGGGAGGCTGAAACCCTATGTGGCTGACATTCCTATAAATCTATGGGGAAGAGACCTTTTACAGCAATGGGGTACTCAGATAACTATTCCTGCAAATACTGAGATAAAGAAGGTTGAAACAATGGGTGAATTGGTATGCGCTTCTAGGGAAGAGATTAATGTAAGTGATCAGAGGCGACCACCAGCTATGCCCATTGTCCAACCTCAGAATTCTTCAGATTTAGAGTGTCAAAATTTATAAGAGGGGCCACTGCTGAGATACCAACCGCCTTGCCCCTAAAATGGATTTCAAACAGACCTGTATGGCAGGAGCAGTGCCCCTTAACAAAAGAAAAGTTACAGGCACTTCACAGTTTAGTGCAAGAGCAGCTGGAGGCTCAACACATCGAAGAATCTTCCAGTCCCTGGAATTCCCCTGTGTTTGTGGTAAGAAAGAAATCAGGTGGTTGGAGAATGATAACAGATTTGAGGGCCATAAACAAGGTGATTCAACCCATGGGTTCACTTCAACCTGGAATTCCTTTGCCTTCCTTATTACCTCGGTCTTGGCATATAATTACAATTGATTTAAAAGATTGTTTTTTTACCATACCTCTACACGAGAAAGACAGGGAAAGGTTTGCTTTCTCAGTACCTACTCTGAACAGTAATTCTCCAATGAAGAGATATCAATGGAAGGTACTTCCACAGGGAATGTTAAATAGCCCAACTTTATGCCAGTATTTTGTACAACAACCTTTAGAAATACTTCGTAAGCTGTTTCCTCAATCTATCATATACCATTACATGGATGATATTCTGCTAGCTGATTCTGATTTTAGTATTGTAGAAAAAATGTTTCAGGAAGCACAAAGAATTCTGCCATGCTGGGGATTACAGATTGCGGTGGAAAAAATACAAAGAGGAGATTCAATTACCTATTTAGGCTATAAAATAACTGAACAAAAAATTCGACCACAAAAGGTACAGATCCGTAGAGATCAATTACAAACTCTTAATGACTTTCAGAGATTATTGGGCGATATTACCTGGTTAAGGCCTACAATCGGGTTAGCTACCTATGAGTTAAGTAACTTGTTTCAGATTTTACAAGGGGATTCGGATTTAAACAGTCCTAGGTGTTTAACTGCTGAAGCAGAAAAGGAGTTAATTCTGGTGGAACAAAAACTTCAAAAGGCATATGTGGATAGAATTGATCCTGAACTTGGTTGCATTTTGGTTATTTTGCCTTCAAAACATTCTCCTACTGGGCTTCTCATGCAAAGGGAAGACCGGATTATAGAATGGATATTCCTGCCAAATAAACAAAGCAAAAAATTGAAAACATATATAGAGAAAATTTCTGAATTGATTACAAAGGGAAGAATAAGGTTGCGTCAACTGTCAGGGATGGACCCGGCGGAAATTGTAGTGCCTCTTACTGATTCTGAGATTATGTCACTATGGGTAATTAATGAAGATTGGCAAAAAGCTTGTAGTAATTATTTGGGAGACATTAACAATAGATACCCAAAAAGCAAACGTATACAGTTTATGAAAAGAACTAATTGGATCCTTCCAAGTATTGTAAAGAGGTCACCAATCTCAGGGGCACCCACCTTTTTCACTGATGCAAATAAATCAGGTATGGCTGGTTATATGTCTGAGAAAATGACCAAGGTGATTAAAAGCCCATTTACATCAGTTCAAAAATCAGAATTATATGCTATCCTTATGGTTTTGTTAGATTTTCCTGAACCTCTTAATATAATTACTGACTCTCAATATGCTGAAAAGGTTGTTTTGCATATAGAAACTGCTGAATTTACTCCTGATAACACAGAATTGACTACTTTATTTATAGAGCTGCAACAGGTCATCAGAAGCAGAAATTATCCCTTGTATATTACTCATATTCGATCCCATACAGGTTTACCAGGTCCATTGGCAGAAGGAAATGAAGAGATCGACAAATTATTGATAGGTAATGTATTCGAAGCCTCCAAATTTCACGAAAAACATCATGTCAATGGTAAGGGGTTGAAGAAAAGATTTTCTATCACTTGGCAACAAGCTAGAGAAATAATTAATAAATGTCCTACATGTTCCTTATATAGTCAACTACCATTACCTGCTGGAATTAACCCTAGAGGTAACAAAAGGAATGAAATTTGGCAGATGGATGTGTTTCATTTTGCAGAATTTGGAAAAATGAGATATGTGCATCATACCATTGATACCTATTCAGGTTTTCAATGGGCAACTGCCTTAAGTTCTGAAAGGGCTGACTGTGTGATTACTCATTTACTAGAAATAATGGCATTTATGGGAATACCTGCACAAATTAAGACTGACAATGCTCCTGCATATGTGTCCCTTAAGATGAAAAACTTCTTTATGTATTATAATATAAAACATGTTACTGGTATACCTCACAATCCCACAGGACAAGCAGTTGTGGAAAGAGCTAATCGTACCTTAAAAGAAATGCTTATTAAACAAAAGGGAAGGGTAAAGACACCCAGGGATCGATTAAATAATGCTTTGTTGACTCTAAATTTTCTTAATGTGAATGATGAAGGGACGTCAGCTGCGGAGAGACATTGGATAATAGAAAAAACTGAGGAATTGGGGCAACCAATATTCTTCAAGGACTTGGAAAGTATGAAATGGAAACCTGCAGTAGTTTTGAGATGGGGTCGTGGGTATGCGTATGTTTCCACAGGGAGTGAAAATATATGGCTACCAACTAAACTTATAAAGATTAGATCTGACCATATAACAAGTGAATCTTAAGAGCTACCTGGTTCTTAACAGCTTGACATTGTTCCTTACAGCTTGGAGAACTAATGCCCTCTTCTGTCCTATTGGTGTATATGCAGGTAGAGCCCTGTATTTGCAAAAAGCAGGACAATGCTGAAGACAGCAGGCAGCATGGGTGATTTAACCCCAAAAGCATGCCTCTGGCACCTCGAGCAAGATGCCTCAAATGATATTCCCTTGAAAATTATATATGTACTAACATACCTGTACTAATGATTTATAAAGTCTGCTTACTTTCAGAGCAAAAAACAGGACAATTATGAAGATCGAACTTCTGCCTCTGGCACTACTACTTCTTCCAGAAATTGCATGCATATTAACAATAAATCGGCTAGCCGAAAGGATCGATCCCAAAAGGACTGGACAAAAAACAGCTAGCTTTTCCAGCGCTTGGCCAATATATTATTTTTCTTGGGTACCCGAAAAATATTTTTCTCTTAAACAGCATCAAGTAATTTTGAGAACACGACGCCCCCATTCCCAGTAGGTGGGATGTGTGTTTTTGGTGGGTTACCAATGCTCATCTTTGCCTAACGGGGTTATTTACAATTAATAAAAGTTCATTTGGGGATTTCTTTCTTCTATCTTTCTTTCTCTCTTACTTTCTATCCCTTTTAATATTAAGAAAAAGGGGGGAAGGAAGGGAGGATACAGTGTAAGACCCCCTCCCCTGTGCACCCGACATAGCAAGCATAGCAGCAGTAACGCTATCTTGCAAGGCAAGACTAGAATAATAGGTTCCCGGGGTAAGATAAGGCCTGGGGCTCAGATGAAAGCGTGCTTGTCCTTGTCAAACAAGATATTTATAGTCGGCCATCTGGCCCAGGGAGTGGGCAAACTCCCCTGTTCCCATCCGATGACCGGGCTATAACCTCGCCTCATTTAAATTTACCAATCAGAGCCCTGTAACTATGCTTTTTCGCTTCTGTAACCGAGCTTCCCGCCAAAATCCCTATAAAAGGACCCCCTAAAAACTCGCTGGGCGCGCCAGCCTCTCCGGAGACTGAAACGCCCGGGTACCCGTCCCCTTAATAATAAAGCCTCTTGCTTGTTGCAGCCGAAGCCTTGGTCTCGTTGGTTCTTGGTGGGGGTCTCCACGTTAAGACCGCCGTGTCGGGGGTCTTACAACAGGATTGTAGAATAAAAGGTAGATTATTGAATCTACTAACTTAAAAAATTCTACATTGGTATTGTAGATTGATGGAAATTTAAGACTTCTGATTGACGGAAATTTAAGACTTCAACTTTTGCTTCACATTGATATGAACTTAAATTGTATATTCCATTCATTTTTGCCTTATGTATTGTATGTTATATGTTGACAAAATATTGTATATTGTATGTCAGAAATTTACGTTCTTTTTGTTCAATGTTTATTTGATGTATTATTCATGTACCACTAATGTCTTATAAAAAACTGTTTGGAATCATCGGGGATAAAAGTTGGTATTTAGTTACGTAGAAATCCTATTAGATACTCACTTTGTTATAGAGCAGGTTTGTTTAATAGCTTGTCTATGTTTTCAAAGGAATAGATTGATAACTGTAAGAATAGATAGATTTGCTCTTCAAACTCTTCAGAGATCCACAGAATATGGCATTTAATGATGAGGGCTTTCCTGACAGAGAGAGACATCCGCTCCTGGCCGCCTCTCCATTTGCATCATTGAAGATGGGGGCTTCAAGAGACGCTGGTGACAGAATGGTCACTAGACGGAAAAACTGCTCTGCTACTGCTCTTATCTCTACGGCTGATGACAGGCTGACTGTCTGCAACGATCAACAATGATGCTGGAAAGATGACTGTCCAGCTTTAAAGAGAACAGATGGACCAGACCGTCGGATTTCCTGCTTCAAAAAGCAGTTCATTGGATGTTTTGGGCCAAAAGGCTGAAGACTGATTGCCCCAATGAAGGAGAGAATTCAGTGACTATCCAGGCAGTCTGCTCTCTCTGTACTCTGCAACTTGGAAGTTGCCTGCCAGCAAAAGCAGTTCGTTGGATGTTTTGGGCCGAAAGGCTGAAGACTGATTGCCCCAATGAAGGAGAGAATTCGGTGACTATCCAGGCAGTCTGCTCTCTCTGTACCCTGCAACTTGGAAGTTGCCTGCCAGCACTTCCTTTATTAGATAGATTTTCCTTCTTGGGTCTCTGATGGGATTGAAGACTAGATAGCCACAGTGTTACTAGAAGCTTTAGTAGATTAATAATTACAATTTCTCATGAAAGAAAAGGACTCTCTTTGGTAGGATAGTGGTATACTTTCCCTTAGGTTAACAAGTATAAAAGGACTTTGTTATGTTCTTGATTCCTGATGAGTATGTATATATGTATATATGTGTATATATTTCTTAATTTTTTAGAGAGAAGGGTGAGGTGTAGGATAGATTAAGCTTTGTCGCAGGTGGAAGCAGTCTTGGCGGGCTTTACCCTTAGGGCACACCATGAATACCTTGTGAGAGACTGTTTGGAGCCTTCCTGGGCTTGGAATTCAGGAAGCCTACCTAGGAACCCCACCGTGGCTATTGTTTTCCTAATTGACCCTCGAAGGGAGAAGGGACCGCCCTTTGCATATGACTGGGAAGAGGTAGAAGGAGAGAAGGAGAAAGCGCGGAGAGAGAGGAAAGGACCAGACCAGCTCGTGGGACTGAGACACCTAAGGACCCGTCCTGCCGAACGGATTCCAGGAGGTTTTAATCTTCTGTCCCTTTAACCTTTTTTTCCTTCTTGTATATGCTAGTTGGGTTGTATAATAAAGTTTAATTGTTAATAAACTGAGCCAACACCTTACGTTTATTAATGTGTTTGAGTGTGCTGCATGTGTTGCACGTGTGAAGACCAGAGGACAGCTTTCTAGAGTTGGTTCCCTCTTTCCCTGAATCCTGGCGATCCAGCTCAGGACCTCAGGGGTGTGCAGCAAGTGCCTTTACCTACTGAGCCATCTTGCTGGCCCCAAGGCTTAAATGTTTTGTATTCGTTTGGTTTGGATTTGTTATTGTCTGTGCTCACCTGGATCTCACTATGTGGCTCAGGCTGGCAGGCCTTGAGCCCATGGTTCAGCTGAATGCTGAGATCACCGCACTGCCATGCCCAGTGATGACGTCTACCTCATCTGCCTTTTCCCTTTGTTTCTAATCCATTGCCCAAAGTATGATCTGATGACTGACCCTCCCTGCCCTTTTTTCTTTCATTATGTGAGATTGACCTCAGAGTTTTGTGTGTGCTAGGCAACTGCTCCACCACTGAGCTATATTCCCAGGGCCATTCCTACCTCTTCTTCTAAGAGTTTGTGTAGTTCATAACTGGTATGAAACTATAATGATTGGCAGTTCTACAGCATAGCTCAGGGGTTAAGAGCAGTGACTGCTCTTCCAGAGGAGCCTGGTTCAATTCCCAGCACCCACATGCAGCTCACAACTGTCTGTAACTCAAAGATCTAACACCTTCACACAGACATATATGCAGACAAAACACCAATGCACATTGAAATAAAAATAAATAAGTTATTAAAAAGATTACTTTTTTAGATAATTGATCCTTTCTTTGTAATCACGAATTGCAATCTGTCAGTAAAAAGAAGCAACTGGCTGAAAAATTACCTTGCTTGCTTACACTTTGTTGATCTATAACACATTGCTTAGTTGTGCATGTATGTGGGTTCTTGGGCATAATTTGTTTTCTTCACTAATACTACATAAAAAGTTTTTCATGTAAAAACATTGGGGTATATACTGTTTTTCAATGACCATTCACTAAAAAAAAAATAGAATGTAATCAAATTGTAGTTTTTATACTGCTTGGAAGGTGTTTGTTGGGATATGTAAGCTATGAGAAAAAATAAAGTTGTTGGATCTTGCCTTGCTTCATCCACCAACTGTATGTGTGGGGTGTGTGTGTGTGTGTGTGTGTGTGTGTGTGTGTGTGTGTGTGTGTGTGAATATTCCCTCCTTTTTATTTTTCTTCTTTGCTAGTCACAAGCAATATTGGCCCTCAGCTGCTGGCCAAAGGGAGAAGTGGCTCCAGTAAATCAAGCCTCATCCCATCAGAGAAATGTCTGGTGAGTGATCAGTCACCAACTCTATCTCCTGCCTCAGTTTACCCTGTAGTGTTCAAGCTGACCTTCAGCAGAAATGTACAGAGGCTTCACCTTATTAAATATATATGTACAGTTTCTCTCCAGTATGAATTCTTTCACAATGATGAAGACTACAGAAACATGCAAAGGCTTCACAGTATTAAATATATTCACAAAGTTTCTCTCCATTATGAACTTTTTCATGCCTTCGAAGATGACGGGGACATGTGAAGGCTTTACTATATTCATTAAACTCATAGGGTTTCTCTCTAGTATGTGTTCTTTTATGATATTGGAAACTACTGTGAAGTGCAAAGGTTTCACCATATTAAATACCTTTAGTCTCTCTCCACAGTGAATTACTTCATACCTTTGAGGATGGCTCTGATGTGCGAAGGCTTTACCACATTGAGTATATTCAGAGTGTTTCTTTCCCGTGTGACTTCATGCCTGCAAAGATAATTAGAGCATGTGAAAGCTTTCCCACATTCATTACACTGCATTAATTTTTCTCTGTGAATTAATTTTACAATTGGGTCTAATGGTAAAGAGGAACCAGATCTTAAGGTTTTATCATTTTCTTTACATTCATGGTGTTCCCCTTCTTTATGTGTTGAGTCTCTGAGGATAACTATGGTAGTGAGAGCATTTATTACATGGCTCACATTTATAGCATCGTTTTTCTATATGATGTTTTTCATATATTTAAAGAGAACTGGAAGAACTCAGAGCTTTGCCACACTGACTGCATTCACAAATTTTTCTATAGTGTGAGTGATACCACATTTGAAAAGTGAACCAAGACAAACAGAAGAATTAGTATTCATAGAGACTTTCTGCAGTGTGAGTTTGTGGATGTTCACAATGACGTTGGAATACTAATTAATTGTAAACTTGTATCACATTCATAAAGTCTAATCAAAGTGGGAACTCCTACATATCTTCTCATGGTTCTGGAGAGAGGTATGTTGCTTCTTTCAATATCCCTATGCTCACATGCCTTGTATCCATTGTGACATAGGATACACTCATTAAGAATAAAATATGAAAGGTTTCTACATTGTTTCAGCTTGATTCTTGTTTCTTACAGACATGGTATGAGATTAAGGCTTTTCCACAACAACAGTCATGATTATCATAAACTGTCCTCTCACTGATCTTAGCAACATTACTACAAGTCTATGTCTAACACTAGCAATGCTGTGGACTTTTTGTTTATGGAAGGTTTTGGACATATACCTATCACATATTCAATGTGTATTCCTTTTGCAATACATAAGTGGTATGAAACTAAACTGACTGGCAGTTCGACAGCACAGCTCTAATGGGGCTATGATTCAAATGATGACATCTGTTAAGTCATTGTTTCCTTGTTTCCGTTCTTAGATGAACACCTTAAGAACACAAATCAGATTCTTGACTTTGAGATATGTGGTTCTGTGAGAATGTAATAATCATCACTGAACTTAAAGTAATGGGGTTTGTTTTTGTTTTTGTTTTTTTAGAAGATCCTGAGTTTTATAGCAAACCGTATTTTGCAGACTTGGGGGTTTAGGGATCCAATCAGGCTGGGTCTCACACTTACCCCTTGCTGGAGTGCTTTCTTCCCTCCCTCAAGCAGTCTGATGGTCAAGCTTTTCTCCAATCCCAGGCACCCCTGCCCCACCTGCCTTTGGTCTGCCCAGCCCCCACTCCCAACCTTCGTGTTACCTGAGGTAAGTAGATAGACTTCTCCTCTTCCCACCACCATGTGATACAATCCAGTTCCATCTGGCCTAAATTGAGTGGGGTCTGGACCGGATTCCTCCCTCAGACTCTAGAGACCCCACCCCCCACACTGGAAGAAGGAAAGGGGTGCGGAGAGGGGAGGTGCCAAGAGTCCTTTTAACTAAGTTCCCAGAGGTGTCCATTGGCTGCTATTTCCATGGCAACCAACAGTGGCAGTTCCCTGGGCAAATGAGACACAAGCTTCCATGAAGATGAAAGAATGGGATAAGCCAAGCTGGAAGAGTCCCATCTTGCCCATCTTTAATCTGACATCCCCCCCACCAGGTCAGAGTGGTGGAGCTGTTTGAGACAGTAATACACGAGAGCTGGGGGGTGGGAGAGTCCAAACTGGGTACCCACTAGCCCAGTTTAGGTCAAGCTGCCGCCTCACATCACAGTCCCCTATGTCTGAGAGTCCCTGGGTTCAAGTACAGATGGATGTTCAAGTATTGTGTTGAGAGCCAGGCAGCAGTCTGGGCTATCCCTCACCACTCTCCCGGGCTATGAGCTGAACAGTAAGCAGGTTGACTCGCAGCCCCCCACTCCTTGCAATAGCTGCCATGTTCAATGACATTCAAGGAGTCAGGGTCAGAGAAAGAACTGGAATCTGGGCAGAGGGAAGGGAAGGGTAACCCCTGAGAGGGAATGAGTCCCAGGCCCCAGTCCTGGCATTTACTAGCTTGTAGAGGCCCCTATCTTACACTTGGATCCCCAACTGCTCCTCTGGTTTCCTCTTTTCCAACCCCCATCCCACCCAACTGGTCCTTGTTCCCTGAGCCCTTGTTGGTCTGCTCTCTGCCCTCCCTACACCCATCCATCACCTCCCACTGGGAGCACTGTGGCTCCCAGTATCCTGCCTGCTCACCCTTCCCTGCTCAAGACTTGCACCTTTACCACCCTTCCCACCATCCATTTGGCTTAGCACTTCCCCTGTACCTCTTGACCCACGCCCCCAAGGGGATGGACAATGAAGCAGGTGGAAGGCAGAGGTGGGAAGCAAAGATCTCCAAAGACATCAGTGCAGGTGGGAAAGGGGAAGGCTGGCTCATGTCCCTGGGCAGAAACTCCAAGATATTAAACTAAGGAGTGTCAAGTCAAGTATGAAGAAAATAACCTAGACTCCCATCAGGGGGCGAAAAGAAGACAAGAGGTCCAGGAGCTGTCCTTGAGAAGTAGTTTCTATTCTGGACAACAGAAGGGGCCAGGGGGCCCAGCGGCTGCCAAATGGAACAAGCTTCGGGTGAGAGCCGGCAGCAGGAGCGTAGGTCCAGGTGGCGAAGTCCTGGGCAGCGATGAAACAGTGGAAGGTAGTGGTCCATGAGGCGGTGGCATTCAGACAGATCGAGGTGCATCTGAAAGAGAATTTTTAATTAGCATTAAAGCAACCAGCACAGCAGAGCTCGTTAACTCATAAGCCCAAATAGTTGAGAGTGCAGGTCAGCAGGTTTGCTAGCCCAAGGCCCCAGATGATAAGTCACAAAGAATGCAGAGCTAGGAAACAAAGGCCTATTGAGTGTTCCAGGGACCGGCTGGCCATAAAAGATAGGGAGGATACACAAGGACAAATTCCTGAGAGAAACAGGTACCGGACATGGTCGAGTGAGTAATGAGCCAAGACCCCTCATCCGATCTTATGGTGTTTGCTTAATCCCCCCTTGAGGCCCGCACACAATGTTCCAGGTTTGAGTTTAACCAGATGTGTCATTAGCTCAGATAAACATCTACCCTCGGGTTCTGAGGAAAACAGGAACCAAGGACAGTTCCCATGTGATTAAGTCTGACCTTACCCCAGATCTGCCTACGTAATTTGCTGATGTTCAAATGTTTGAAACAACCAATCGTGTGTGGCAGCGCCAAAACTTCCCACTCCCCCCGACCCTTGCCCATATAAACCCTACGCTCCTGGGCTTCTGGGTCGACCCCTCTGTCTCCTGCATATGTGTCGACCCGGAGCTCCGCCAATAAACTGCCTCATGTGTTTACAGCAAGACGGTCGTTTGTGTGCCTTTGGGTGCGCGCCATCCCGAGGCTTGAGTGAGTGTCTCCCTTCGGGGGTCTTTCACATCAGCGTCTCCTGGAGAGTGGTGTGGGCACTGTAATGAGGTGGACACTGGGGTCTCCATCATAGGCGCAGTTACTCAAGTTGAGGGCACTGACTTGGGAAGCATGGCACAATAGGAGAATCAAGGAGGCATCGGTGAGCTCCAGGCCTGCGGGGAGAAGTTATGCCACCCACTGCAGGTGGCCTCAGCTCTCGGTTTTCCCAGTCTGGTGGAGGCAGCAGCAGCTCTCGAGGCTGGGAGTCTTTAACATCCTCAATCCAGTGGAGGTCCAAGAGTCACAGTGAGGGCAGTGGGGCGGAGCCCACAGCAGAGACATAGAGCCAGGAGCACCCAGAAAGCACCAACTCCTGCAAGCCTTGAAGTTGATTCAGAAGCCACATGAGCTGCTCTTTTTAAAGACACCTGTCCTGTTGAGGTCCAGAGCACATGGCTGGCAGTGAACCACTCCATTAAGCATGGGTGGGGTCAGCGACTTCCTCTGGCTTAGGTCCATCCAAGGCCACAGACACTTGTCGAAGCACCAGCAGCTCCAAGTCCGGCAGAATAGCATGCAGACACATCGCTCTTGGGGTCCAAGGTACTGGAAGACATGGAGACAAGAAGCCCGAGGCAGTAGCAAAAGCAGAGTGTCAGGCTTGGGGCTTCAAAGAGAGGGGGGCGTACTACGTGCCACGCCAACTGTGGAGGCCGTGGTGGTGGGGCAGGGCCCAGGGGACAATTGAGCAGTGGTCCCCCACTGCCAGGGCATATAGCCCACTGCGTCCCACGGTCTCCTTCAGCTGGCCTAGGCTGGCCAAAGGCCATTCCAGGCCTCTCCAGGAGCTTTGTCCTCACTAAGCGATGTGCTTGCTAAGTCTGAGTCTGAGGAGGAAGAAGAGGTATCAGGCACCTGCTCCAGCAGCTGGCACATAAGCTTGAAACACTCAAGTTTCTCCCTCTGTGGTGATGGGATGGCACTGCCAGGCCCTCAGCAGAAGCCATAGGTGACTTGGGTTTCTCCCAGTTCTCGGAGGGAGCCCAGGGTGGCAGGATGAGAATGCCAGGCTCGGATTCAGAAGCCTGGGGGACAGAAGGCCAGGGCAGCCTGGGTCTGCTCCTTGGAGGAGGTAGGCATATCCACCCACCTTCTTCAAGTGCCTCTCTTGGCCTCCTTTCACCTTTTTCCTTGGGGTGGGGGTCTTATTCCCTGCCTCCCACTCCCTCCGTTTGGGGGCCCAGACACATCAGGGTTAGGGTTAGGGCCCATCAGCAGGGAGAGGGTCAGCAAGTAGGCGTCCCTTTCTTCTGAGTAGAGGGGGAGGTGGTGGCTCCACTGTCAGCTTCCATCCACCCCCTCACCATTGTTAGCCCCATGGTGCCCTGGACCCTCACCTGCATCCTCGCTTGTCCGCCCTTCCTGGGTACATTGGGGGCACTCCCAGCATTGCGGATCTCTGAATTGATAGCACCCTCAGCCTTTCCCATCTTCAGGCAGCCAGGGTGGACAATCTCGTTAGAGATTGTACACTCCATGAGGCTCAAACCAAACTTCTCTTCCTCTCCATCCACCTTATTCTCCTTCCCAGCTTCCCCACACAGAAGGCACACAGCTGTGTGTGGGAGCACAGGCATAGTGCACTGCTTAAGCAGGAATGACTGCTTCATGTGCCCACCATCCCATTTCATGTCTCCACAGAAATGGCAGTCCCCACACTCAGTTTGCACACAGGCCTGGCAGTGGCAGCAGCGGGTTCCAAGTCTGCGCGCTCCAGTCCTGCCCTCAGATGCTCGACAACACTGGGGGGCAACAGCAAAACCAAGGGTTCACACGTGTCCTAGGAGCCATCTCTCCTGTCTTGGTAGCTCCTGACAGGCATGGTACGGGGCACTCAGAATGCTGGGGTCCACAACCCTCTCACCCCAGGGTGCTCAGCCCCTCCCTCCAGCAAAGGCCAGGACAACAGCGAGTGGAGGTTGGGAGCACAGGAGGCAAGGCCCTCCCACCAGCTGCCCTGAGGGACAACTGGGGCTCCTTGGGCACAGGGTGCTTGCTCAGTTTCTGCCAGGGCCCCACTCAGTCCCAGGTACGAGTCTCAGCACCTCACCCCCACCACTCCCCAAAGCCCCTGACCCGTAACTGGCCCCTTCCCAGCTCCAACTGCCTAGGGATGCAGGGAAAGACCCGGGACTCCTCCACCATTTCTGGCATTCAAATCCCTCCCACTGCTGGTTCCCAGGGAGGGGGGGGTTGCAGCAACCTGCCACCCTCCCCTGGATCCACGCCTGTCCTGCAGCTCCCTGACCCACAGAGACAGGGTTTGCAGGGGGGGGTTGGTTTTTTTGTTTTTTAACTGTTGCTTTTCTTTAAAACTTGCAGGGCACATTAAAATTTCTTCTGCAGGACATTTATCAGCTTGCACATGAAAATTACCTTCCATGTCTTCTAGACCTTGACAATGTTCTTCAATATTATGGTTGTCCAATTTGTAGCCTGAAATATAGTACCAGAAAATATATTATATTATATATTATTGGAAATTACAAAAAAAATGAAATTATTGTATTCAGAGTCTCTTAGAACCATGCCTGATTTATTGACCTCATTCTTCCTCATCCTCAATTGAAATTAAAGAACATCAGTAACAGAGAAACATTTGTCCCCTGACTATAAAAAGCAAAAGATAATTCATTTCTACCTACATCAGCTTGGTTCATGTAGGTCTCCAGCATCACATCTTTGAAGAGACTCTACTGTGAAGGATCCAGCAAAGCCCACTCTTCTCGAGTGAAGTTCACATGAAGTTCACATGCACATCATCATAGGTCACTGCATCCTAAAGTAGGCTGTGCCCCGGCCTGCAGGGTCTTCAAACAAAACTAGAAGGGGGTGTCAGAGTGAAAGATGGACAGGAGACATGAAGAAATGAGGGCAAGTCTGAATTTTGATCAAGCCCCGTTTATTGAAAAATTTCACAGGGTTTTTATAGAATCTCAGAAGGGCAAGGGCAGGGCTGCTATGGAAACCTAATGGCAGCTATTCTGCTCTCTAGCCCACTAGTAAAATCTTCATGATAAGAAAGTAAGTGAAGGTGACAAGCAAGCAGGTTCCTAGGACCTAATGAGGTTGTTCTGCTATATATCTCAGTAGTGAAAACTTCAAGGATAGGGAGGTTAGTTCTGAGGAATGCAGCTGCAGAGATAAGGTAAGCAAGCAGCTTCCTGGGACCGGGATCGGGTGGTGTGGCCTCGGGCTGACCCTCAGCTTGCTACGTGCCAAGCGGAGGTGTAGAAAATGGAGCCTACAGGTAAGGTGGAATTGCCTATGTTTTAAGCCAAGAGCCACTAAGGGTGCCCCCCCACAGGTCCCCCTTTTCTAATATATATATAGATATATAGATATATATATCTATAAATATATGCTGGATGGGTGGTTCAGGCCTGTCTTAGGCTGCATCAATTTCATCAGATCGTCCCTTACCCATCATCGAGAGGCCAACAGCTTGATGTTTTTGAAAACTGGTTGACATCTCTGTCTTAGGTTGGATACGGTCCCGATTGTGCATAATCCCGTCACTGCTCTGAATCCCCTGCTGCCCTCTATAGCCCGTCACTGGGTCCAAGGGTAGCGTTTTGACTCCTGGTCCTGTCTTAGGTGGGGTCACTCTGGGTATTGCCTGCTATTCATCTGAACAGCCTTGGTCTGTAAGCTTCAGCCTGTGATGAGGGACCTGTATGCCATCCACTTGCTGTTTGACAAAGGCCATGAGTTTGCTCAAGAGAAAGGGTCTTAGTGATAGTAGTATTAGTAAACCAAGGAAGGGGCCCAAAACGGGGAGAAGATATGGGAGAAACCTGGGGAGCCCACTCCAAAGGGGATTATCGAAGATTTCCTGTGGCCACTTTTCCAGGTCTTCTTGTAGCCTTTTAAAATCGTATCTCGAACAATCCCAGACTTGCTAGCATAGAAACGGCACTTTTCTTGTAGAGCCAAACAGATACCTCCCTGTTCTGTTGTTAGCAAATCCAAGCTCCTGTGGTTTTGAAGAACGACCTCAGCCAGGGAGTCGACCGGATCCTGTAGATCCTGGATAGCTCTGGGCAAGGTTTGAACATCGTCTGTGAGTTGTTTTGAGAATTCTGCATATTTATGAATGGAAACACCCAGGCCTGCTGAACTTGTAGCAAGGGCTGAAGTAATTTCCAGTCCTACTAAAAGGGGAATTAGCTGGACAGCCCTTTTGGGTTGTTTAGCAATGTAATCAAAGCTAGGGATTGGCACCGGATCATCACCAGGAGTAATGCTGACCTCAGGGAGAAGAGTAGCCAGGGCATAGCTCCCTGTCCAATTCTGAGGCAGGTAGGTGTAAGCAAGGTTGGAGCCACAAACAAACACTGTGGCGTTATCAGTACATAGTGCAGAAGAAGCATTAATATAACTTTTACAGTTGGCAAAGGCTACAGTACCCACATCTACATCATACACACACACACACACACACACACACACACACACACACACACACACACAGAGCCAGCAGCCCTGTGTCAGAGAAAGGGGAACAAAAGTACATTAGTGTTCAAGCACATCATGGACTTAGTCTGTCAAGTCAAGGTTATGATAATGCACCTGTATCACTCGGGCATCTCGAGCACCTAGCTGTTCTTTTACAAAGGTAGTAAGGCGTCTGAAAGCCCAGGGGCCAAAAGAGATAAGGAGAAGAAATCTTACCAGGGGGCCCAGAATGGAGGGCAACAAGGTAATAAGCCAAGGGAGGTGGAGAACCAATTCTGTTTCTGTTCTCATTGTCTTTTTCTCTTTTCTAAGCCTTCTCTAACCTTGGCCATGCTATCTTTGACCACCCTAGAGCGGTCAATATAAAAGCAACACTTCTTTGAGGGCAGCGCAAAGTCTGCCTTTTTGGAGGAATAGCAGGTCTGAATCTTAGCAGCTTGTAATTTACAGGTGACCTCTGCATGGAGTCTGTTAATCAGGTAAAAATCTGTTGAGACAAATACAGACTGGAGACAGAAGTTAAAATTGTATCCATAAAGCAGTTAGAGTAGGCTTATGTTTTTGAAACCCAGTAAAAGCATAAACAATTTCTTTTTCCAGAAGACTTGATATACAGATTTGACAGACTCGTGTTTAATAAGAAGCCAGTACTTTACCAGTTTAGTATAACCACTGATCTTATTTTAAATCTGTAATTTGTACTTACCAACATTTAAAACACATTTTTAGGGCCTCAAATATTAAACATTTTTTAGACCTTTAATCATAGGAAACCACTGTTAGGATGTGTTAATCTCTGTTTTAATTAGTTTAAATATAATTAATGCTATATTTAGCAGATCTCTGATAAGCTTGAGGACCAGCATATCTGTGCTCAATCCTCATCTGTCTTTAGTTGTCTGTCCTAACCTATATTTTATAAACATAAAACAGAATGTTATAATCTATAGTTTGTAGTTAAGTGCTAGAGGACCATATCTGTTTAATTTTAGTGTATCTGAATTGCTTGTTTCTAGCTATATATTGGCTGATTACTTTTAGAAAACACCTGTGATTAACTGAGCTAGTACCTAACAAAACCATAAGCTTTAATTATTTTAAACAGTTTGTGATAGTAGCTCTTAACTTTTACATACCAGTTGTAGTTAAAGTACCAGTATGGCTTAAGAATGTTTATTATTATGTCTATAATTATTATTACTGTTGTATTTTAAACCCTTTTTTTTTTTACTGGCACTGCTTTGCTCTTAATGTAGGGAAACAGTAATAGCTGAGCAAGTTTATGCCCAGCATTAATTTGTATCTCCTGTTTTACACACCATGATTTTAATGTACAATAAGACCTTGAGAAGTTACATAACAGTTAATAATAAAATGATAACCATTAAATTAGAGTTTCTTTACTTTAGCATCAAGATCTATAGGGGTTGGAAACATTTTTGGTTTCCATATGGCATATCATTATAGAATACAACAGTTTTTTAAAGAAAATTTATCAGTGTTACTAATATATTTAATGTATTGACTGCAATGTAATTAATACAAACGAGTCCTGTTATGTTTGCTTAAGAATGAAGTCAAAGAGTATAACCATAACTTTTAGAACTTAAAACCAGATTTTTACAGTGCTTTGAACTAGGACTGAATCACATAATATCTGTGTTACAAACGCATATGCACTCATATATTTTAAACAAGAGTTTTTTGAACTTAAAATTTAAACATTATATTTAATAAGCAAATCATTAATCTTTAGATAAAAGTTCAGATATATGCTGGAGATGCAGTTTTAATACCTTTAAAGTCAATAAGAAACAAACATGTAGTAAAACTGACAAAACATTTCTTTAATTTTATAGCATAATTTAAAAGGATCTTACACCTAAATGTTAAATGCTTAAAGGCAGAACCTGTGAAAGATAAGAGAAACTAGGAGTATCCGAGTTTGCATCCTGCCCAGGATGCTGTAGTAGATACATAGATAAGAGATGTTTAGATTTTAAACATGTAACCTGTTATATTTTAGAATTCATCTGTTTTTGTGATTAATTGTACTCTTTTGACTATGAGGTAATTCGCTTTTCTCAGAAGTATAAGTACGGTCTCCTACAACAAACGCGGTAGGGAGAATTGAGAAGCTTAACTTCAGTTGAAGCTAAGATGCCTGACTTCATCCACCTTTTCTCCTGATCCTCTTCTCTTGAATGTATGTGTGTGAGTGGTTTATTTTCTATCTCTCTTACTTCTTATTTCTCTGTAGATTCGCAAATAAGTTAGCTGACTGAGGGCCATCAGCCTTCTATGGCTAATAAGCCTAAGTTTACACCAACTTATTGGAGATCTCCACAAAGAGGCCTATCTACAGATCAAAGAGCCTCCTTTTATGACCCCCATGCAGTTTCCAGCCAGAAGCCGCTTTTACAGCCTCAGCCATAGGAAAAATGTGGCCAGTTTAACTTCTCCTCGGCCTCAGTTACAGCCAGTCCCTAGAGAAGAAACCTTGGGCTCTCTTTCCCTTTCCTTTTTGATTTTGATCGGTTGTCTGAGTCATCAGTTCTGGCCACCCAAGAGGTGAAGCACACTGGAAGGACATCCTCATCCAGCACCAGAGGCCCCACCCTGGCCCCCCTCCCCCCCCCAGAGCACCAGCCGGGCACCAACAGACAGAGCTAGTTTATCAGTTTGTGTTGTTTCTTTTTCTTGAGAATCACTGAAATGAGTTAGAGCTAATGGCCAGTAGACGAAACTTTGTTCTTTTTTCTCCAACAGAATATAATATATAAACCAACATTTAAACACCAAAGACAAAAAAAAGTAACAGATTTGTTTTTCACTATGAGGGACAAGTCATGTGCCCCAGTCCTTCTGTATATCCAGTGGTCTAAGACAACAGTCAAGGGGGGTTGATTTTTTTTGTCTCATAGTGAGAAAGTCCACACAAATAAACGAAACCAGAAAACCACAATAGTCAAAAAGCCACAATAGTCTGGACTACAACAAAACCAGAACCAAGTGAGCAATCGGACCTGGTGATCAGGCTTGCGGAGAGCACTCCCCAAGTGGAGGGGGATTGACTCCCCCTCCTGGAGGTCAAGAATGTCTTCCAGCCTCCCTGTCAGGAGGTACACTATCTCCTGGCACAGGCAAAGAGCAACCTTGACATTGTGACCTAAATGCTCCAGCTTTAAAGTGAAACTAAAGAAGTGGAGCTGGAGAGATGGCTCAGCGGTTAAGAGACTGTCTGCTCTTCCAGAGGTCATGAGTTCAATTCCCAGCAACCGCATGATGGCTCACAACCACCCACACCCTCAAATGTTCTCTCCTGGCCTGCAGGTGTACAGGCAGATAGAGCACTCGTGTACATGAAATAAATAAAATATAAAAAAAAAAAAGAAAAAAAGAAAGAAAGTGGAGTGACAGAAAGACAGACAAAGGAGACAGACAAGGAAGAGTGGCAGCGCCCAGGTCTGGGAGGGGACTCTTCAGGCAGAGGAGATTTACAGCCTTTGGATTTAATAGGGGTCCTTAATGGAAGACTGGGTAGGCCGACTTTTACCTTTTCCCAGACCTTTTCTAAGTTTTTCTTTAAGAAAATTTTCACCTTCATCTAACACATTTTTAATATCCTCATGAAAGTATCTTACACAGAAGATATCACTAATCAAATTTCATCATTTAAACCATCGCCCACTCTTTTCCATCTTTTTTCATCTATGGTTTCTTCCTGCGGGAACCAGAGACAAATGTCCTTAAGGAAGAGGAAAAAATAAACAAAATATTTTTTTAACGCTAGTTCTTCGTGCCTTGAGAGAATCTTTAAGTCCACCTATGAACTGTTCATGTACACTAATTCCCTGTCCCGTAATATCACCATCTGCTTACCTCTCAGGTCTTCTTCTCTCACGGAGTGGACGTTTCTCCGTGGCAATCTGTATGCGAGTCTTCACTCAGACAGTGGGCGTTTCTCCACAGCGACCTCTTTGAGGGGCTTCACTCACAGAGTGGACTTTCTCTGCAGGGACCTCATTGTATGATGCGACTGTAGTCTTAAGATGGCGCTCCTTGCATGCTCCCCGGTGCCTCAGGCCACACATCTGGGCACCAAGCTGCCCCGCCCGCGGGGTCTTCAAACGAAACCTAGGAGGGGGTGTCGGAGTGAAAGGACAGGAGACACGAAGAATTGAGGCTAAGTCTGAGTTTTAATCAAGCCCCATTTATTGAAAATTTTCACAGGGTTTTTATAGAATTTCAGAGGGGCAAGAGCAGGGTTGCTATGGAAACCTAATGGCAGCTATTCTGCTCTCTAACCCCCTAGTAAAAACTCCAAGATAAGAAAGTAAGCAAAGGTGACAAGCAAGCGGGTTCCTAGGGCCTAATGAGGTTGTTCTGCTATATACCGCAGTAGTAAAAACTTCGAGGATAGGGAGGTTAGTTCTGAGGAATGCAGCTGCAGAGATAAGGTCAGCAAGCAGCTTCCTGGGACAGGGACCAGGTGGTGTGGCCTCAGGCTGACCCTCAGCTTCCTATGTGCCAAGCAGAAGTCTAGAAAATGGAGCCTACAGGTAAGGTGGATTTGCCTGTGTTTTAAGCCAAGAGCCACTAAGGGTGCCCCCCCCCCCGCACAGTTATGCATTGTTACACGGTAGTTGTCTAAGCCTAACATTAGTAGGTATTTTCCATACTCAATCGATTCTAATGTATCATGCCCTTACTACTCTCTAGTGCTTTACAGGTCTGATGCCTATGACTGTGCTGGCTGTTTGAACAACTGTTTTCGCCAGATAAAGAAAGTCAACCACCAAGTGATGAGAAAATATATAAAGTTGTAGACATAACTTTTTTGGTTAGTGAAATAGGACTGAGTAGCAACTTTAGATAAATGAGATGGTAGATATTAGTATTCTTTTAACATAATAATTAGTTCAAAATTGATATTAGAAAAAATGAGGGAAACTTGAGCCTGTATCTTGTTCCTCTGTGTTTCCACAAGGCCTCTCTGCCAAGGGGCAATGATCAAAGCCAGGGCACCAGGGTTCATGTCAGAGGCAGTCCCCCACTTCCCCCCGTTGAGAATGAGCTGTCCATTGGTTATATCTGAACAGAGGGTCTAGGTTCTCTGTTTGCAATGTCCGTGGTTGGTGCATCAGTTTGTGCAGGTCCCCCTGGGTCCAGATCCCTCAGCCTTGATAGTCCTGTGGAGCTCCTGACAAGCTCCGCCCCTCTCCCGCTCTACCATCCCCCAACCCTTCCATACAGCTTATACGACTTGCAGTGCTTCGCCCATAGTCCGGCTGTGAATCTCACTATCTGTCCCGATGCCCTGCTGGGTGGAGTCTCTTAGAGGACATTATGTTGGGCTAATACCCACTTACAAGTGAGGATATACTATGCATGTCTTTCTGGGTCTGGGCTACCTCACTCAGGATGATCTTTTCTACTTCCATCCATTTGTTCTAGGATGGCCAAGGTTACACAGAGAAACCCTGCACTCCTCCCCACACAAAAAGAAAAATCACATACAAACCAAACTGAAACCCACTAGACAGCAAAAAATAACAATCAGCTGAAATTTAAAATGCAGAAGAATTCTTTCATGAAGTCCAACATGACTTCATGATGGAAGTTCTACAGGTAACAGAAATAGAGAGAACATGTCTCTATAAAGTAAAAGCTAGAATCTTAAAGCCTAAAACAAGTAAGCCTAATTTTTGAACTGTGTACTGAAGTCATTTCTTTCTAGTAGGTTTGTGTTTGTTTGTATTTTTCCTAATTTTTTACTTTATACTGAAGTCAATTATTTGTACTTATATACATTTTTAAAGGTAGGCAATTAAGCCAGGTGGTAGTGGTGCACGCCTTTCGTCCCAGCACTCAGAAGGCAGAGGTGGGTGGATCTTTGTGAGTTTGAGGCCAGCCTGGTTTACAAAGTGACTTCCAGGACAGCCAGAGCTGTTACATGGAGAAACCCTGTGCCAACCCCCTTCTCCCCCAATAAAAGGTAGGCAATTAAAGCTATAAATTTCCTTATATGATAGACTGTACTGTACTTCATGGGTTGTGTAGTATTATGTGTTTTTATTTTCATTTAGTTGAGGAAATATTACTTCCTTTTTCTTCCTTTCTGCTATCTGTTTTCTCCCTTTCATCACACAGTGATTTATGAGGTCTTGACTCTCCAGTCCCATAGACCCTGATGACTTCATCTGTCCTCTGAGGGCAACTGGCAGGTTGTTAGACACAGAGTTACAGGCCAGAAAAATACTCATTCCCATAAAAATGAAGTACCCATTCAGTGTATCAAAGCGGACCTGGCCTTGAGATTCTCCCGGCATTCCTCTGTTCCTACCTGAACTTTCCTCCAGAGGATCTCCACTATATAATCCAGACACTTTGGACTGTCGGTGTTTGTCTGTCTGTCTCTGTCTCTGTCTCTCTCTCTGCATTTCTTCTATCCTCTTTCTCTGCCCCCTGCCACTTTGTCGTCTGCATGGAGACTTCACTGACCTCCCCATATGAGATCAGTAAACCTGTCTGAGAGCTGCCCCCAATAAAGCTGTCTTTACCCTCTAATTTGTCTTGAATTGGCTCATTTCATTAGCAGAGAATACCTACCAAGAATTTGACAGCCATCATCCTCCTAAATTGAGAAAAACTTGAAGCAATTCAGCAGAAGATAAAATTTGTGTGACAGTCCCTGAGGATCTCTGGAACAAGGCAAAAAATGCTAATTATTTTTTCATGCACTTGATTCCCCCTGAGGACACATAGAAGTTTGAAACAAGATCAGTAGCCTTCCATGCATGTCTCTGTATGCTGACCATGGAGCAAAGCCTGAGGGAAACTGTTGCAGTGGGTACTACAGAACCATGGCGAGTCAGGAACCAGACTGACTTACTATACTGGTAGGCATTTCATTACAGATGTCTATACCTATACCTCTATCTATATGTGTGTGTGTGTGTGTGTCCTCCTTGCCCCATTCCACTGTATTTCTCCTTGCCAAACCTCCAAAACAAGAGACTAAACCTATAGAACATCCCATTCATTCTAATGATTCTCACAATTAAAATTACCTTTTAGTATTAATAAAATTTAAACATGAATCTACATTAACTAGTTCAAAACTCATTTTCTTTAAAAAAATCTCTTAAATATAATTTACCTATTAACAAATTAGTTAATGTAGTTTAACACAAAGTGAAGCACTGAAAATGCTTAGCTGGATCTTTTATTCCATAAACATAAAATTTTGGTCCTAGGAGGTAAGATTATACATGCAAATCTCCATAACCCAGTGTCAAATCCCTTAGAACTTCTTACAAACCCTAAGAAGAGGGTATCAAGCACATTAAAAATAGCTTAAGACAGGGAAGAATGGGAGGATACAAGGGATGGGATAACCATTGAGATGTAACAAGAATAAATTAATAAAAAAAGAAAAAAAATAGCTTAAGACATCTTACCTTGCCACATCCCCATGGGATCTAGCAGTGATTAAAAATTAAGCAATGAGGACTGGCCCTACAGCATATGGGCTCCTGGGCCCGCCAGGCCAAGATGCCCAAACAAAAGGTTAGCCTGGATGGAGCGGCGAAGGCGGAGCCCAAGCCCGCCCCTGCTAAGGTGGACAGGAAGCCAAAAAAGGGGAAACAGACACAAGTGGCTGACCAGCAAGCTATAGATCTGCCTGCAGAAAATGGAGAGACAGAAAACAGAGTCCAGCCTCTGAAGTAGAAGAGAAAGACGCCAAGTCTGACTAACCCTCCATCCTGTCTGTCAGTGGTCCCTGCCTCCCTTCTTGTACAATCCAGAGGAATATTTTTATCAATTATTTTGTAAATGCGAGTGTTTTAGAAGCTCTAGAAACATTTTAAAGAGGTGGGGGAATCCTACCTCATCCCATTTTTAAAGTGTAAATGATTTTTAAGAGGTTAAATCACTTGCTGGTTGTTTATTTTTTGGCACAACCAGAAAATAGCAGGATACTGAATGAGGAGAGGCTGGGACTGTCTCGGGGTCACCATAACATTCCGCAGAGGGGCTAGTTTTATATCCTACAACACAGCGTGCTAAACAGCAATATGGAGTCTGTCGTGCATTCCTGTCTGGAATATTAATATTTTCAGTTAGATCTGGTCTCCTGTTTCTAGTAGAGCTGTTTCCTAAGAAAACCACTCCTTGGTCCTTGCCCTGTCACAATTGTAACGTCTCTGGTCATGGCAGTCCATTTTTCTAATAATTGTGATAATGTGCTGTGAAAGGTGGAAATTTTGAGTATGTACTGTCTGTGGGATAAAATTGCGAGTCAGTGGAATTGAGGATTGTGAGTGGAATTGAGGTTATTGTGTGAGGTCTTAAGGAAAACCTGTCAAATTTGACTCTGGAACGTCACTGGAATAAGCTCAAAGAGGGACAACTCATGGCTCTTCATGTGGGCACGTGAACGCAATGTGTGTGTGACTTCAGAGTCTGGGTACTTTTGTTAAGAATTGAAATGTCTGTATTCTGTTCCTCAGCCAATAAAATCTCAGCTGTGAAAGAGGAAAAAAAACGTAAGCAATAAATGAGAGCTATACCTCTAAGGGTTAGTAAATATTGTGCCAGCCTCCATGGTGGTATGATTAACCCAAACTAATTATTCTCAGCATAAAACATTTCATTTATACTCATGAGTAGAATCAAAATCCAACTTTATGTGAAACTCATTGTTTGGGCTTAAACTCAATCATGAAAGTAATTCTAATTTATTAAATACATGATAACTACTATTCAAACTGCGATTAGATACCAACTATGCTTAGCCCTAAACTTCAATAATTTTCCAACAAAATTATTCACCAGAGAATTACTAGCCACAGCTTACAACTCAGAAGACTTGGCGGCACTTTACATCCATCTAGAGGAGCCTGTTCTATATTCAGAATCTCAGCATCTCTTGCTAATTTAGCTCATATACCACCATCTTCAGCAAACCCTAAAAAGGAATTAAAGTAAGCAAAAGGACAAACATAAAATGTTAGGTCATGATATAGCCAATGAGATGGAAAGTAACGGGCTACATTTTCTTAAAAAGAACATTTTATGAAATCCTTTAAGAAACTAAAGGACTAAGAAAGATTTGGCAGTAAATTAAGAATAGAGAGCTTAATAAAATAGAGCAACGAAGTACATACACACCACCTGTCTCCCTCCTGCAATTAATATTCATCAACTAATTTGTGAGAGAAAATAAGTCAAAATATTGGGTCTGTGGTTGTGCAAATGAAAACATCAAGTGTCCCATGAGAGGGTTGAGAAAAAAAAAACTTTATTTCCAGGCAGAAAGAGATACTGATGTCATGGACACTGTCCAATGTAAGAGCATTGGAACTGTAACAACCAGTCTCTGCCAGAGTTAGTTTATATAGGCAAAAAACACAATTTGGTCAAGCAAGGGGTTACTAAGGGAATAGGGTGGTTAGCAGGGTGGATGACTTGACACCCTTAGACCAATGCACATAAAATAAAAATTACTAAATTTTTAAAAATGAAACATATTCTGGTTCACAGAGGACAGTGGCCTCTTCTGACCACCAACATTTGGGTGACCTTACAGTTACCTTTAGCTTCAAGAACGGTCCTTGCCTCTTGGAGCCATCACACTCCCGTGCTTGGGGGTCAGTGTGAGTTCTCTATGTAAGCAGTCTGGCAGGAACAGGCCCCGCACATTGTGTGTGCCACCTCTGCTTCTCAGGTGCATCTCTTTGAACTTCATTTACAAAGCATAGGGCCAAAGAGAAAAGTAGGAACTCCATGATGGTGGGCCGGGGAGACAGCTCAAGTCACTTGAAGGTGTGCCGCACAAGCCTGAGGGTCCGAGCTGACATCCCCAACACCATGTAAAGAGTGAGACATCCCAGCACACGACTGCAATCCTAGACCTGAGGAGGTAGAGACAGAAAGATCCCTGAAGCTTACTGGACAGCCAAATTAATAAGCTCTGAGTTCAGTGAGAGGCGCTATCTCAAAAGTAAAACAAGGTGGAGGGAGACTGAGGAAAGCATCTACACACACACACACACACACACACACACACACACACACACACACACAAAACAGATAAAATAAATGTTTTTTAAAAGTAATTGTGTGATGATAAGAGCAGAGCATTAAGCCCAGAATTTACAAAAGCTATCTGTCCACAACTCCAGGTCTACATTAGGGGGTAATAATAATAATAATAATAATAATAATAATAATAATAATAATAATAATAATAAAAATAATAATAATAATAATAATAATACACATAAGGTATACACACAATAATGTACACACATAAATGTACAAATGGGCAGACATATGCTTGCACTTCCATGCAGACACACACCCACAGGAATTTTAAAAGATCATAGCCGCACACTGCAAGGTTTTGTAAATGCCTTTTATTCTTTGTTCTGGGCTCTGCTGTGACTCTGTGGAAAAGCTGTTTGTATAATGGTGAAAGATAATACATTCGTACTACTCTCGTTTGGGAAGTCATCTTCACGCAGGCTCAGTAAGAAGGTCAGAGGGTGAACAGGTCTCCCTGTGCATCATCAAGGCAGGAGCCACGCCCACTCAAGCACCCTCCTACCCTCCTCCCTTGTCACACCAGGATGGAGACAACGTGCCAGATGTTAAGTTTTTTTGTGGTCCTTTTAAGATGACTTCATCTATTGTTGAGACACTTAAAGCACCTAAAGGTGCTGCCTTCTACTGTTTGCCAGACATGCCACTTGACAGGAAAGGCACGTGCTATTAAAATAGGAACTGTTTTCTAAAAATGCTGAGCGGGTTGCTCTGACGGAAGCATTGTTCTTGCTTTTCCAATCCTCTTCTCCTTGAGTCACAGCCAGATAGGTGCATGGATTACAGTCGAGTGCTCACTGTATTACATCTTCCCCTTTCTTTCTGTTCCCTGTTTTGATGGATGGCATAGGGTTGGCAAGTGTTCCTGGTCTAGCACAAGTCATCATTTTAGCTCTGGCCGTCATTTTTCACTACCTGCCATACTGCCCCATTAATCACCCACATCCTGGGCATTCCTTGTAGCCTGCAACAGAGTAGGTGTTTAGTTAATGCTTCTTGTATGAGCAAGCAATGCCTGTGGGATTTTATGAATGAATGAAGTTGATAATCGACTCCATTGATCCAGAGCCAAAACTCACTTTTCTTAGAGATAAGAAGACACACACACACACACACACACACACACACACACACACACAAACACACACACACACTGAACCACAGAAACAGTTAAAATATTTCTATCATGATAGCCAGATTTTTACCAAATGAAGTTCTGAAGTCCCCTTTTAAATTTCAAAGATCTATAGGAGATAAATACACATTTACTCTGTGTGTGTGTGTGTGTGTGTGTGTGTGTGTGTTTTGTTCTGTTTGTTTCGAGACAGGGTTTCTCTGTGTAGCCTTGACTGTCATGGACTCAATTTATAGACCAGGCTGGCCTCGAACTCACAGAGATCTTCTGCTTCCCTGAGTTCTGGGATTAAAGCATGTACCACCACACTGGCTTTTTTTCTAAACCATATTTTAGCTCATCAGTTAAGGAGTGTTTGCCTGGGAAATTAGAGACAGCCAGTGGGGTCACATGTACCCAAATGAGAAAAAATTTCAGGCTTCCTCCTGGGTGAAGCTACACAGAGGGTGTACACATATTTCACACATATGCACACACATGAACATATGGCAGGATGGTAACATGTGTGGTCTGTGACTTGAAAAGAGAAGATGGTATTCACATAAGGACACACACAAGGGGAAAGAAGTGTGGATGGAAAAAGAGAAATATAAATACATTTCATGCATTTGAAATTTTTCTTTGACTGGCATTCCTCTCTGGCGTTTATCTCTGGTAATGTCCCACACTATCGATATACCCAGTACCCAGCCTCCTAAGAGGTCGCATCTTACTCCGGGTTGGCAAATGTTAGAGAGGGTGGGGGAGGGCTTGGTAATAGAATAATTAAAGCAATTACACCCTTACAAAGATTTGACCAAAGTACCATGATGGAGCCTTGGTGTGCCTTCCAGACAGGATTCTGACACCTTCCAGAATGAAGTGGAAGAAGAAAACCAAATGGAATGGAATGGAGTTGACCAAGAGCGGCTAAGCTTTCACAAGGAAGATGTATCATTTCAACAGTTCTCACTGTGATGCAAAATCCATGAGAATAAATTTGGGAGAAGGATCAAACATTTGAGGAAAAGATGAATAAGCTGTCTGGACATTCATGGATGTTACAGCTTTGTGAATATTGAACAACGTGGCTCTCCTTTAATTTATATTGCTCCATCCATGCTGCACTTGTCACCATCCATGTTGCACCTGTCTCTCTCCACCCGTGCTGCATCCATCGCTCAGCCATGAAAAGGCTGCTTCCTGACCTTCCTTTCCCCATTGTGCCTCCTTAGGCAAGAGTGAGAAATGTTCACCTTGTTTATCCAAGTCATTATCAGAGTAACTAGAGCTAGGCACGCTGCATGTCAAAGGGCTGGCTTAACAAATAAACAAATGATTTTCAGTTGGGCTAGCAACAATTAAGCAGATGTAAGGCTGATTCCAAGGTGGCATCAGTGTCTTTGTACCCACAGAGTGTCCTCATCGCCAAACTGAGACCAGTAGTTCTCTTCTCCAGAACTTGTAATACATGATCCATGGCTGTTGCGTGCACACACACATGTGCACTCATGCACACACATGCATGCACATGCACACACACATTCACACGTGCACACTGCTCATATACATTCTATCTAAAGATAACTTGGCCATCACATTCTCCACAAATGTCATAGGAGCAGACAGGCACTAAGGGAACATGGCAGAAAAGCCACATCTTAGTCACACACTTCTTACCTATCTGTCTTCCCTTCAAGGTTCCTGGGTATTTATTTCCTGAGGATATTTTTTCCATCTGTCTCACCATTCCTTTCTGTTCCCCTAACCCTCACTGATTCTCTGCCTAAAGAGTGATCTCACCAACACTTCAAGTGAACAGATTCTGTCTTTGAGTTGTCTGCTGTGCCTCTCACTCCTGCTGTCTCCTTTGAGCTGCTCAGGGCCCTCCAGCTTCCCCCTCCCCACAAGGCCTAATTAAGAAAGGGCTCATGCCTGTTGGTAATTCACTACTGTGATGATTTCCATTCCAGCTCTCAGACCCATCAGAAGCCTTCCCTGTGTGCCTCACAAGGACATCTGGAGCACTAGTGGTGAGATGAACAAAAGGAAGGGAGGAACGAACGAACGAAGTAAAGAAGGAGAAAGCCGGGTATCTCTGTGATCCTAAGTCTCCCCACTCCCCTGCAGTGTTGTGAAGTGGATCACTCTGCCCCTCCAGAGTACCCAGTGCAGAGTTGGCACAAGTGATCAACTGCTTCTCCCAATGGAAAGCATGTGTCAAGGTGAGCAGAGATGCACAGGGGTAAAGCATTCTTGAGTCCTGTGGCAGTGGGGCTGGAGGACCTGGTAAAGCTTGGATCAGAATCTGCAGCTTTGCCAGGTCCGCCAGCCCCACTGCCACATGACTCAAGCTACTGCATGACTTACCAAGGGATATACGAGTACCCAGAACAGAGAGCCTCCACTGGACTCCCCAAACAGAACTTGATACCATGCCGCTCCCAACTCAAAATGACGACTCTAAAAGCAACTGGGCCCGCCTCTCAGCTTAAGACCAGTGTAGGAAATGAATGGCAAGAGCCTGCTCAAGACAAGAGTTCAAAGCTGTCTAAAACCAGAACATTGCTCCTCCTTCTTCAAATCATAGGCAAGCAAGTGTCCTGACTGAGTGATCAGATGGAGGTCTTGGCAGCAATCCTAACTTTCCACATAGTAGTGGCACGCTGCAAGAGCTGCTTTATTAAATATTACTACTTACATAAATAAAACTGATGAGCTCCTTCCTCTGGCCTAGCACTTTTCAACAGGATGAAACATCCCACAGTACCCTTCTTCTGTGTGAGAGGGGTTGAAGTTGGTGTTAAAATGCCATTAAGTGGGCATACAGAAGTAGCATGGGCTGTGACCTCAGAGGTCAAGAAAAGAAGAGAAAAGGAAACAAAAACATGGTATTGGCGATTACAAAGGCTTTGTCTACACAACCAGTGATTAATGACCTCTCATCAAACCTAAACACATCCACCTCTCTCAGTGAGAAGGACCAGTGTCCCATCTGAGGCTGACTCGCTGACCCATCCTGAAGACGGCCCAGATCAGTGACTGAGACTCTAGCAAGCACATCTCATCTCTGAGTCTTCCAGCTCCCATAGAGTCAATCCTCCCACGGACCTGCTGAGAACAGGAAGTGGGATGGAGCAGAAATCAAAAGATGCAGAGCTCAAGGATGAGGAGAGACCATCCTGCCTGCACGCTGATGAGCAACCCAGGATGTGTGAACTCGGGTATGGCCCTACTATGGCCCCAAACTGAGTACTGAATTTAACACGCCTTCTTAAGACAAGGACTGAACTTTAAGAATCTTAGGGACTAGCTCAGCACACTCCTACGACCTCAAACAAGCAAGCAGCAGGTTTTCTGAGCAATGAGATGCACGTTTACGCCACCGTGGATGGTGATCACTTTAACTCCACAGGTGCAGAGTAACTGGAGCTCTTTGGCCCCTGAGATGCTTGCAGCTGGACCTGTTTCCATCGCTGGCTGTCTCCAGCTGTTCAGGTTTAGATGGTGACTTCTAAGAAGGAGGTTTCAAGTGGAAGCTCTCAACTGGTATCCTGCTAAAATGTACTGCTGTTCAGTTTTGTTGCTCCGAGGTTCAAAAGGAGAAAGTCAGTTGGCGAGGAGTAAACCTGGCTGAGATTTCTTAGCAGAAGTTCCAAATAAGGTAGTTAGAAGCCCCGGATAGGCAGGACTGAAAGAGGGATGCTACCAAGAGAGTGAGGCAGAGTTGCTAATGCTTGGAAGCTTCTGTTCTTGAAAGTCATCCTGTTGAGAGGGTGAACAATACCAGGCCTTGTGGACTGAGAGCCGGAGGATAACGACTGCCCATATTTGCTTCCCATGCTACATCTGTAGCTCTACCTTCAAACCTGCACTTTCCTTCCCTTCTTGTCTCGCCTGTGGCTGTAAGTGGTTTTATGTGAACACAGGTTCTGAAGTGATAGCTTCAAGGGCAGAATACAGGAAGAAATGTTGCGTGTGTTTATGTTTAATAAAAGAGTTCTACTGGGGGGGGGCAATTGGAACCCCTTTGTTTTCTTAAGGCAGGAAAAAATGGAGCAAGAGTCTCAGTATGGTGTGGGCTATCAAGTCCACCTCAGCGTTAGTGAGACAGGATAGGTGAGTGCTTTGGTAATGTTCTTTACACATGAGGCAGTTTTAATACTTAGCCCTTGAAAAGGGCTTCTAATCATTAAAGAATTTCTCAATTCAGGGTCCAGTGCTCTGTAAGATAGTCTTTTAACTAATCTCATATATATGTGAACAGACTATGTGTGTTTGTGTGTGTATGTGTGTGTATATATGTTCATAAGTGTTGACCAAGGAATGCCTTGTGTAACACAAATGCAATACAGTGACCTAAGGAGGTTGCTATCGTAGTGTGGCATCCACCTATATTTCCTCAAAGACACAAAAGACTAGCTTCTCCTCGTACATACTATCTGACCTCACTTCTGACATCAAAAGCACACAGAGAGCTCTGGATCTTTTGTCTGGGTGAGGCTGTTGTAGGAAGGATGAACATTCACCCTTGGCATACAGATCCTCTCCTTTGTACATGAACCGAACAGAACTGGGGGGGGTTGTAACAGATTACTCTGGATCTAAGAAACAGAACATAGTCTCATACCCCAAAGAAACCTCTAGAAAATATTACTAACCTAAAAATACAATCATATTCAGAGACAGACTTGCCTCTCAATATTTCAGCTGCTTGGCAAAATAAGAACCATCTCTACACAATCTCGCCCATACCATGATCTAACATTCAGAAAATACATTTAGGAACATGTGAGGGGGGAAGCTGAACACCCAGACACTGGTCAATACCATACGCGGCTGAAGTGCCGGCATTTAGAGCAATCTGGATAATAATCCACACTTTTCCTCCTGTCTCCCTAAGAGGAAAGCACATTTTAAAAACTAACTGTAAATCATCCTACACATATGAAGTACTGTCCTCAGTGAGATATTTGCTCTTAAATATTGATGTCACACTTCTAGAAGTATTTGGGGTAAGAAGCATTATTCTGGATGTAAATCACCAGGGCTCCATATCCCCTCCCCTTCCATGCAGAAAGGTGCAGTGGCCGCTTTAGGGAATAAGGAAGAGCGAATGGTAGCACAGCACTGACGTTAAGTGAGGGCAAATGGTAGCACAGCACTGACGTTAAGTGAGGGCAAACGGTAGCACAGCACTGACGATAAGTGAGAAGTGCTAGGAGGGCGGATGGGAAGGAACACACCCAGAGAGAATGCTTTCTGTCTAAATAAGTTCATAATATGCGAAGTGCAGAATGGGAGCAGGCAGCAGAAGTGGAGGTAAGCTGCTCAAACAGCATCCCTATAAACACAGATGCAAAGGAAATCGGCCTGGGAGAAGGGACAGCCGAGCCTGAGTAATGCCACTCCACCAATCAGAGCCATAAAAAGAGGAGAATACGTGGAGTGCATGATTGTTCCTGTGAGCCCAAAGATGGGGGCGTGGAGGAGTGAAAGAACGCCTGAGCTATTCTTTAGTTGGCTATTTCTGCTACACTGCATACTTCTTCCAGGTTTCAACAACTCATAAAGCATCTCTCTACCTGGCTATATGCTATGCGAATCTCCATCTCAGTGTGAAGATGTGCCAACATGCATCAGTCTTGGGAAATATGAAATATGGAGATGTGGTTTCGGTCTGTCTTCAGCCCAGCTCTCAGCTCTTGCACTAATTATTAAAAACCACACAATGTGTAGGCAGACAGAGGCAGGGAGCTCTCCTCACGTGTTAACTGGCCTCTGCACTAACCACACTACACTCTACAGAAGCTTTCCTCATCAGCACTGGCCTAACTGTGCCATCACAGGGGTCTGTGTGGGCCGCATAGTAATATTTATAAGCTATGACAGAAAGAGCAACTACTCCTACTGACACATTTTAATAATTCTACTACCCATACCAGAATCTTTTGACAGAATCTGTAGAGTAACTACGGTGATAATTGCTGAGTAAACTAAGACAGTAACCTGAAGACACCTTTCATGAACATTGTCTATGCCCTGCCATTGCTGAATCCTCAGAGCAGGCTATGAAGTACACTGATTGGCTCCAATTCACAAACAGAGAAATAAAGGCTCAGAGAGGTTTGATGTGAACAGTGTCACAGTTCTTAAGAGGAGTCTCCCTCACCAGTTCCCACCAGCTGTCCTCATTCCCTAGAGAGATGCCTTTTCTTACTCACATGGCATTACTTGAGAGCATACAAAGCTCACCCTGACCTAGGACTCCCTTTAGCTTCCTGAAGTGTTATCAACAACTAAACATTTTGTATTCAGCACCACCCTCCTCATGAAGGGTCATTTTGCAAGGCACCAACATCTTCAGGGAGAAACAGATCTGTATCCTCTCCTCTGTGGCAGCTAATCCCCAGAAAGCCCCGAGGATAGGAAGAGCAGAGGACACATCAAGGAAAAAAGACAAGAAGGCAATCATAAATGCTTATTTACTTTATTGCCCTTGTGTGGGTAAGCTGCTGCAAGAGTGGTGAGGATGGAAAAAGCCCTACCGGGGGTGCCCAGCCGCTGTCCAA
Source organism: Acomys minous (assembly GCF_964271855.1). Classification (NCBI taxonomy): domain Eukaryota; kingdom Metazoa; phylum Chordata; class Mammalia; order Rodentia; family Muridae; genus Acomys; species Acomys minous. The sequence continues at coordinate 77,340,871 of NC_140492.1, read as the reverse complement.
TATGCCAGTGCTATGAAGGGCACATGGCTCACTTCACGTCTCTTCTGGAAGGAGAAGCAGCTCTCCTCTGTGAGCAGTCTTGATGTGTGATCCAATTCCTGAGGGGTGACAAGTCTGGTGGTCCTTCTGTACAACTGTCCTGGCAGTGTCCTCTGACAATGGTACACAGGTTAGATGTGCTTAGACACAGGAGTTTCTTCTCCAAATCAAAACACTATTTTCGCCTACCAGTTCCAACTAGCAGTTCAATGAACAATGGCAGGATTTTATGTTAAATTGTATTTCCTGCCATTTGGAAGCCATTAGGACACTCAGATCTCAGCTCTACGCATATAAACTTATGTTTTAAGTGAAGCCAGAAAATTGGGATGAAAAACAAATCACAGAAACCTCTTTAGTCCATTAGACAGCAGACTTGCTGGGAACTGTGGTCCATTCGTTCCCCCTCCCTGTGTGGGTCTCACAGCCTGCTGGATCTAACCTCCCTAGAGCCCTGGGACATTGTGGCTCTGGGCTGCATGTTTGGCCTGATCCTCTTTGGACTGAGCACCACATGACTCTGTGTGTTGCAGCCCCTGGTTCTGACATGATAATGGTGTGGCTGAGCAGCACTTTGAGGTGACATCTGGCTAGTTGTTCCCTTCACTCCTTGTGACCACCCTTGTTCCATCTGTTGACAAAGCCACTTCTCATCCCACAGCAAAAGAACAAAGGTGGGGCACTGTCACCTTCTAAAACAGAATGCAAAGGTTCTAGGGAAGGAAAGGGAATTTACAACAGGGACTTCCCTGGGTAGAGCCATCTCTACCTGATAGTCTCCTTAAACAGTGGAGGAGGGAGGGTCAGAAGGAATACAAAATGTAGATTTGGGTCGACCATTGTACCATGTCTCTGTCACTCTCTGGCAGTCTCACAGAGGAAATTAACCAGAGTCACTGGTTTACGGGAACGAGAACTGTGTCTCACTGGGCCCACATGCCAGTGCAGACCTCAGCATTCCCTTCACAAGCCTTTGCCTCTGGGCATGAGACCAAGTAGGGAAAAGGCTGCATGGGTGTGCTGAGGTGCCACGAAGACCCCTGATGGCCCCCTGGTCTGTCTAGGGTCCTAGAAAGCCTGTCCACTCGCATGAGAAGGAAGACGAATGGAGGGGAAGGACTGATAGGCACAGAAACAGGAGAATGAAAGTGAGGCAACTGAAGGGTGATTTGTGAGCTGAGCAACGAACTTCAGAGAGCAAAACTGGCACCAAGGGGAATCATAATTAAATGTGGCTGGGCACCCTGAAGCTCTGCGAAAGGAACCCTATGCAGGACCTCTACAGGTGCAGCCTAGGACCAAGACAGGTGGTCTCTGTGCCGTGGACAGCGCCTCTCCAGAACCCTGTGGCAGGAGCCTTTGTCATACCTGCCCCTTCTAAGAGTCATTTATAATACAACTGAGTCTCGACCTCATTTTTCTTAGCTGATACTACATTGTCTGAAAGTGACTAGATTAAGTTTCTATACCAAGTACAATGAGGTTTCAGACATAGAAAATTAAATCTCCATTTAGGAAAATGAACTAACTTATTTTTGCTCACTGGAGCCTCTGTTGGTGAAAATTCATACCCAAAAAATTGGTTCTGCCCCCACAGAGACACTCATGTTACATATTGTTAAGCAACGGCATAAGTAAGGACTTCCCATAGAACACGCCTTCTCTGTGCCCGCAGGAATCTGAGTGGCTTAGTAAACTCCCCACTTGGGCCAGGACTGCAGCAGGAGATAGCAGTTCTAGCCTGAGAGAAGCTAGCAGCAAGCACCATCCCACTAGGATTCTTTTCCCAATTAATTATGCAATTGGTTACTGATTACTAATTAGAACATTTAGTGATATTATTAAGAACTGGGAAGATAAATCTTTTTGACAGTATCCCAGATTATGAGTTTCTCTTAAACACAGGAAGGGACTGTTTCTTAATGTTTTGTTCATACTTCAACTGGTGGCTTGAGCCCCAAGTGTCATCTGGCTCACTCAGTCAAATATTAGCCACATGCAGAAGCACCCAGAACATTTTCTCTAGTGCACAGTGCCCGTGGCCCAGTCATGCTGACATCTCATAGCACTCTCTAGAACTCTTCCTGTAGATGGGAGCTGTGAGTATTTATGCCCTCTCCTGTTAGCTTTTCTGTTTTCCTGTTGCAGTGTTAGAAGCTAAACACAGGGTGTTGAGTCCAAGACAAGAAATCTACCATTGAGCCACATCCCCAGCCTGCTCACCTCCCTCTGAATTCCTTCTTGCAGCACAGGTAACCATGGGAAAACAGGCAAGAGGTGACCCAGCAGAGATCAAACAATGGTTTTCAGAGCTGTACCTGGGATAGCCTGGATTTACCTTAGTAAATTTGTTTTTTCTTTCCATGCCCTTTTTTCTTCACCTCATATGAAGAAAGCCTCAGAGCTCAGGGAGGGATAAGCATTAATTTTAACTATTTGACTGCTTAAAACTGGAAATGTAGTGACTCCAGGGTATAGTACAATGCTGTGTCTAAGAAATCATCCCTCATCCATCATAACTGTGGCTACATCTCCGCTCCATTGGTTTGTGCCCCTGGGAAGTCAATTCCTTAACCTCTGTGAGACTCACAGGATGATTGCAAACATGGATAAAACAATAAAGATGTGAACAATGCCTATGCCAATGCTTCCAGGCTTTCCATAGGTTGTCCTTGTTGTGACACCAAGCAAGAGGCAGACCCATTTCCCCCTGTATCAGTCACTGCCAGTCAGTGGACCGTCCAAGAGGGCCCTCTGTTGCTACCCAGTGGTCACTGATCACACTATTAACCTAGGTCTACAACCCAAAGGCAACTCAGTGCTGATGAACAGAGACTTTAGAAGAGACAGAGAAAAGAAACTACAACCTCCAGTCATTGCCTCTTCACAGGTGACAGTAGCTACTCCTCAAGCAAGCACCAATGATGCACAACTGGCAGAAGAAGGTGTTTGTTGTCAGATTGGAAATTTGTTGTTTTTGTCTTAAATTGACATTGCATAAATTCATTGTATGTGGAACTATGTTATAAAAGGTCATTTTCATGGGAGCACATGCTGACATTGAGCATATTTCCTCCATTTGTGGTATCTTAGGAGCCTATTCTCAGGTTCGTGTGCATGCTTGTGCAGGGGGTGGAGTTCAGCGCGTGTTCTGACCACATGTGGATTCAGACAGTGCAGCTGGGAGGGAACTGCACTGCCTCTGGCTGCCTGGAACCACACAGGCATCCCAATCAAACCAGGTCAGAGTGTCATAGGCACGGTGTGTCCAAAGCTCTGTACACTCAGCAGAGAGCAGGCTTCAAACTCCTTCCCTGGCCTTCTTTTCCTCTTTGGCTCCCAAACCCCACAGAGACACCATTTAGGGGTACCTGGGAGGCAGAATGGTTGCCAGTCTCCTTCTATTTCTCCAAAAGTCAAATGAAGTCCAAGTGAAAGCAATCAACAGATGTCTGCCCAGCAGACTGTAGGAGTCCCCGCAGAAAGGAGAGAGGCACCTCTTAGCACATCACAGGGCTGCTTCCTTAGCCCTCTATCTTCATTAGCATCTGTCCCAACAGGTTAGGTCTCCCTCCCTTGAAAGCCTTCTTAAACAAGGAGCAAGGGAGGAAAACTAAATTCAGACTCTGCTGCAGTGAAAATTTCCCAAGGAAAAATGTCTCCTTGCTCTTTGGGGGTGACCTACCACCAAACAGTCCCAAAGTGTAACCCCAGCCAGCACCCATCCCACTGACAGGAAAACAGCCAATGTCTCCCTGGGGAGAGACAAGGAGTCTGTAAGTAAAAGATGCTGTGTGATTAGGAAGCACAGTCTTATTTGTATCATTAAATGAGCAAATCATGAAGCATCTCAAATGATTAATTTCTCACTAGGGTTGTCAGTAAGCTGTCACCAGCTGACAGTTCTGTCACAGTGTCATTTATAATGTCCAAGTCTATTCCCCATCAATGCCATTAAGCAATTATACTTGGTTTAGAAAAAGAAAGGGGGAGTATGTGGAGGAGGACACACCCACAGCCATGTGAGGGGCTGGGGCAATTAGATACTCTGCCACTGCTGAGTAGCAATCCCAGCCAACAGTTAAATCTTACTTGACTTGTTCATTTAGGCAAATTATCAATTACTTGGAAGCATCAACCTGGGTAATTTCTTTTTCTCCACTGGCAGCACCATCACAGCCTGGCAGGATTGTTATCATGTGGCTGGGGGCAACTTTGATAATTACCTCACCGCTCTGGCTCTTGGACTCGATCTTGTGTTTTCTTCATCAGCACTGGATATATATATATAGTTGACGCCACTAAAGATTGCTCTTGTAATGAATGAGTATTCTTTTTCTTCCTTCCTTTGAAATAGTTTGGTTCTTCCTTTTTCTACGTGCAACTTTCTTCCTAATCCACTGGGCCACTTTGCTGGGCTCCCTCCCACTCAAGTCACAGGGTCTTGTGTCTCCTTTTACAAAACGAGGTTGTTTTCATGGGCATGGTCAGCAGATAGGAACACAAGCGCTCTTTTCTTTTCTTTCTTTTTTTTGGGGAGGGGTTGGTTTTTTTTCGAGACAGGGTTTCTCTGTGTAGCCTTGGCTGTCCTGGACTAACTTTGCAGACCAGGTCGGCCTCAAACTCACAGCGATCGCCTGCCTCTGCCTCCCGAGTGCTGGGATTAAAGGCGTGCGCCACCACGCCTGGCACAAGAGCGCTTTTCTAATGAGTATGTAGCACAAAAGGAGAATACGTAGGACGCTAGGAGCCAGGTAGTGAGGTGAGAATATGACCACAGCCTGTAAGGATGGAAAAAGTAGTTGGGACATTCTTGGTGCTAGAGAAGAATTGTCTTCTGGAACAGGCTGCCTGGGGAAAGCCCTGGCTGGTGAGAGTCAGATTCTTTCAGTGTCCCAGGAAAGCAAGATTCTCCTGTTGAATGTGCTCAGAATGCTGTCATTTAAGCACTGCTGCCTTGGGTAGATGTGATTCTCTCCTGGCGCATTCCAGAAACTACTGCATAGCTACAGTTGGTTCATTTTTATGATTTTGACATTTTGTTGGCATCTTGGGTAGACATTGTTGTTTTTGCTTTCCAGTATCTTTCCTAGTCTGAAAATAAGATTTCCATTTTTTTTTTTTGAGGCACATTGGTCCTTGTTCACTCTCGATCTTTGAGTAGGCCAGACTTCACTCCCGCTTCCAAGAGTGAGCATCTAACTAACACCCAAGCAGTGAACACATTTTGTGTCCTGGAATGGCAGCCAGTCCAGAAAGGGCTGTAACAGGACCTCACCCCAAGCCTTTCCTGACATCAAAAGTCTGAGTCAGGCAATGCTGGGGACTCTCCTGCCACCCCAAGAGAAAGCAAGACTACAGGGTATGTGGCGGTTACCTTCAATTGACAACTTGAAGGATTGAGGAGCACCTAGGAAACTCACAGAGCACATTTCTGGGTATGTCTGTGAAGATGGGAGAATTAGCTGACAAAGAACACCCATTCCATGTAGGCAGCACCATTTCAGAGTCTGGAGGCACCAATGGAATCAAAGAGGAAGATGGAAATAAGAAGAAAGTGTTCTCCCACCTCATCTCAGCCACCATGGTATAACCCACTCTGCTCTGACACCCTGTCCCTGCCATATGACAGACTGAAACCCTAAGCCAAAGTAAGCCTTCCTCCATAAAGTTATTATGCTTGGCATGAGTTGTCACTGAGAAACTGTCCCTGTCTGCAGTCTAGGTAGGTGTCTTTGGAATTGGCTTGTGAGAGGAGTTTGGAAAAGTCTGGAGATGGGCGCTAGACAAGTCCTCCAAGGCTGTAGCCAGATCCATTGCCTAGTGGGAGTTCAGATCAGAATATGAGGAGGATGCAAATACTCCCGTCAGGTGGAAAAGAGGACACCATGAGAACTCGGCCTGGCAGCATTCACATATATGCGTTTATATTTGCCTGTGTCCTGAGAATCTGTCAGAGGTGGAGTTTAAAGTCAATAAGATGATTGGCCCAAGGCTGCTCATCCTTCAGACTGCAGCATGGCTTTTGCTAGCTCTGTTTAGTGAGGTTGAGAGCAAAAATTGTGAACAAGAACAGAGCAGAGGGGTCTGAACAACTTGTAACCTGTCCAGAAGAAAAAAAATTAAGTTAAGCCCAAGGAAACTACAGCTGAGATGTAAGGGGCCAACCTTAGTGGCTCTTGGCCTGTGGGAAAGATTAAGCTTTGTCATAGGTGGAAGCAATCTTGATGGGCTTTACCCTTGGGGCACCCCATGAATACCTTGTGACAGACTGTTTGGAGCCTTCCTGGGCTTGGAATTCAGGAAGCCGACCTGAGAACCCCACCGTGGCTATTGTTTTCCTAATTGACCCTCGAAGGGAGAAGGAGACCGCCCTTTGCATGTGACTGAGAAGGTGGGGAGGAGAGAACAACTAGTGCAGCCCAGGTGAGAGCGCGAAGGGAGCAGCAACCGGGCCGGACCAGCACGCGGGACAGAGAGACACCTAAGGACCCGTCCGGTGGAACGGATACCAAAAGTTCACTCTTTTGTCCCTTTAACCTTTTTTCCTTCTTGTGTATGCTAGTTGGGTTGTATAATAAAGTTTAATTGTTAAGAAACAGAGCCAACATGTGGCGCCCAACATGGGGCCCGATGGGTTCCACAGTCCCTAATGGTATGAGGGAAGATTCAATATTCGAAGGTATAAAAATACTTTTTCAGGGAATCAACAAAGTTACAACTGCTGTTACAAAACTCTTTCCTGCATTATACTTAGAGGGAATTCTCTGCTTTCTCATTGTCCTTTTATTACAATATTTCATCCTTAGAAGGATTAGAAGACAGGCTAATGGCATAGAAAAGCCGGAAGGGTCAGTAAGTTCTATCCTTTTGGAAAAGATTACAGATTTGACTGGACAGATAGAAAGGCTGAGAAATAAAAATGAAGGGATGGGAAAACGGATAAAATTTTTGACATTTGGTAGTGATAAAAGACAAAAAATAGAGACCAAAAAGCCAAAAAGCCAAAAAAAAAACCAGGAAGAGTCAATAAGCTCTATCCTTTTGAAAAGAATTACTGACTTGACTGAACAAATGAACAAAATGCAGAGAAAACTGCAAGGGCTGGAAAAGCAGAAGGCACCTTTGGTTAAAAAGGGTGGAAAAGGTAAAAAACCATAGACAAAGGAAGCCAGAGCGACCAAAAGGTCTTTGGAAGTAAATGTACCAGTGGAGGACACCTCCACAGTCACCCAGGCACCTTCAGCTTTTCCAGTCACTGTAAGACATGTACTCAAACAAAATGGTGCTGAGAGTCATGACGAAATGGCCTGGTGTCCTGTAGACATGATGGATTTAAAACATTTTAAGAAATCCGTCGTCAAATATGGTATGCACTCTACCTTCGTTAAACAAATGTTAAACAGCTGGGCCTATCAGAATAGACTTGTTCCCCAAGATTAGAAAAATTTAGTTTCAGCGGTATTAAAAACAACACAACAGTTACAGTGGTTATCATGGTGACGAACAAAGGCTATAAAAATAGAACAAAAAAATACGACACAAGAAATAAATATTAATAGAGATCAATTGCTTGGTGATGGACAATATACTATCATAAGAAAACAAATTCAAGCTGACGATAGAGTGATTGAACAATGTCATAAGACAGCCTTGAGAGCTTGAGAGCTGGTAGAGGAACCTGAGAAAACAACTATTCCCTTTACTAAGGTGTTCCAAGGACCTCTGGAGCCCTTTACAGAATTTTTGCAGAGATTAGGATCTGCTATAGATAAGGCGATGCCAGATTCTGACAACAAACAGGCATTAAAACGTATCATGGCTTATGAGAATGCAAATACTGAATGTAAGAAGGTGCTTAGACCGTTAAAGGAAAGAGGCGCTCCACTAGATGACTGGGTAAAGGAGACAGTTAATATCAACTCTCAGGAATATCAAAATAATATTGTGGGACAAGCTTTAGCCAGAGAGCCCAGATATCATAATACTAGGTGCTTCAATTGTGGTCAAATTGGTCATGTGCAAAGAAACTGTAGAAATAGAAGGCGCAATAACCCAGGAGAAAACATAACTTGTAAAAGAGAACAAAGAGGTTCTGGTTATGATGGTAATGAGGTACCAAGACTCCCAGGGTACTGTAGTCGCTGTGGAAAAGGGAAACATTGGGCTCGGGATTGTCAGTCTAAGCGAGATGTGCAAGGCAACATCTTGCCGACGAGAAACGACAGGAGGGGGTCATCGGCTCGGGCCCCCGTAAACAATGCCAGCCGAATTCCTTTGGCCAGTCAGGAAGTGACAACCCCACAAAAAAATGGGAACTGAGTGTTAGTGATCTAATACATGCTACTGAAGGCAGTGCAGCCTTGGATCTGGCTTCAAATATGTCTCTTACTCTATCTCCTCAGGTTAAATGTTACAAATTAAATACTGGTATTTTCAGATCTTTGCCTTCAGGCACAATAGGAATGGTTCTGGAAAGAAGTGGGCTGACTTCTCAGGGTTTTATTGTGCATCCCGATATTATAGATAGAGATTCTAAGGAGAAAATAAAAAGCATGGTATGTGTGAAAAAAGAGATAAAAATCGATGCCGGGGATAAAACTGCTCAACTCCTACTGTTTCCTTACATTAAGGACAAAGCCGCTCCAGTGGAAAGGACTGGTGCATTCAAAAACACAGGGACACGTGTGTTCTGACAAACAGTAATTAATGATCAGAGACCTAAGTTAGTTATACAGTTAAATGGTGTTAAAAATAAAAGGCTTGGTGGACAGTAGAGCCGATGTCTCCATCATTTGCCAAAAGTCTTGGAACCAAACTTGGCCACTTCAAAAGGTTTATACAAAAATTGTAAAAATAGGTAAGTTATCTCAAATAAAACAAAGTGTACAGTGGCTTGAGTGTGTGGGACCAGGGGGGCAGATAGGGAGGCTGAAACCCTATGTGGCTGATATTCCTATAAATCTATGGGGAAGAGACCTTTTACAACAATGGGGTACTCAGATTACTATTCCTGCAAATACCGAGATAAACAAGGTTGAAACTATGTGTGAATTGGTATGCGCTTCTAGGAAAGAGATTAATGTAAGTGATCAGAGGCAACCACAAGCTGTGCCCATTGTCCAACCTCAGAACTCTTCAGGTTTAGAGTGTCAAAATTTATAAAAGGGGCCACTGCTGAGATACCAACCACCTTGCCCCTAAAATGGATTTCAAACAGACCTGTATGGCAGGAGCAGTGCCCCTTAACAAAAGAAGAGTTACAGGCGCTTCAAGGTTTAGTGAAAGAGCAGCTGGAGGCTCAACATATCGAAAAATCTTCCAGTCCCTGGAATTCCCCTGTGTTTGTGGTAAGAAAGAAATCAGGTGGATGAAAAATGATAACAGATTTGAGGCCATAAACAAGGTGATTCAACCCATGGGTTCGCTTCAACCTGAAATTCCTTTGCCTTCCTTACTACCTCAGTCTTGGCATATAATTACAATTGATTTAAAAGATTGTTTTTTTACCATACCTCTACACGAGAAGGACAGGAAAAGGTTTGCTTTCTCAGTACCTACTCTGAACAGTAATTCTCCAATAAAGAGATGTCATTAGAAGGTACTTCCACAGGGAATGTTGAATAGCCCAACTTTATGCCAGTATTTTGTACAACAACCTTTAGAAATACTTCGTAAGCTGTTTCCTCAATCTATCATATACCATTACATGGATGATATTCTGCTAGCTGATTCTGATCCTAGTGTTGTAAAAAACATGTTTCAAAAAGAACAAAGAATTCTGCCATGCTGGGGATTACAGATTGCTGTGAAAAAAATACAAAGAGGAGATTCAATTACCTATTTAGGCTATAAAATAACTGAACAAAAAAATTCGACCACAAAAGGTACAGATCCATAGAGATCAATTACAAACTCTTAATGACTTTCAAAGATTATTGGGCGACATTAACTGGTTAAGGCCTACAATCGGGTTAGCTACCTATGAGTTAAGTAACTTGTCTCAGACATTACAAGAGGATTCGGATTTAAACAGTCCTAGGTGTTTAACCGCTAAAACAAAAAAAGAGTTAATTCTGGTGGAACAAAAATTTCAAAAGACATATGTGGATAGAATTGATCCTAAACTTGATTGCATTTTGGTTATTTTGCCTTCAAAACATTCTCCTACTGGGCTTCTCATGCAAAGGGAAGACAGGATCATAAAAAGGATATTCCTGACAAATAAACAAAACAAAAACTTAAAAACATACATAGAAAAAAATTTCTAAATTGATTACAAAGGGAAGAATAAGGTTACGCCAATTGTCAGGGATGGACCCGGCGAAAATTGTAGTGCCTCTTACTGATTCTGAGATTATGTCATTATGGGTAATTAATAAAGATTGACAAAAAGCTTATAGTAACTATTTGGGAGACATTAACAATAGATACCCAAAAAACAAACGTATACAGTTTATAAAAAAAAAACTAATTGGATCTTTCCAAGTATTGTAAAGAGGTCACCAATCTCAGGGGCACCCACCTTTTTCACTGATACAAATAAATCAGGTATGGCTAGTTATGAGTCTAAAAAAATGACCAAAGTAATTAAAAGCCCATTTACATCAGTTCAAAAATCAAAATTATATACTATCCTTATGGTATTGTTAGATTTTCCTGAATCTTAATATAATTACTGACTCTCAATATGCTAAAAAGGTTGTTTTACATATAAAAACTGCTAAATTTACTCCTGATAACACAGAATTGACTACCTTATTTATAGAACTACAACAGGTCATCAAAAACAAAAATTATCCCTTGTATATTACTCATATTCGATCCCATACAGGTTTACCAGGCCCATTGACACAAAAAAATAAAGAGATCGACAAATTATTGATAGGTAATGTATTCAAAGCCTCAAAATTTCATAAAAAACATCATGTCAATGGTAAGGGGTTAAAAAAAAGATTTTCTATCACTTGACAACAAGCCAGAGAAATAATAAGTGTCCTACATGTTCCTTATATAGTCAACTACCATTACCTACTAAAATTAACCCTAGAGGTAACAAAAGAAATAAAATTTGACAGATAGATGTGTTTCATTTTACAAAATTTTAAAAAATGAGATATGTGCATTATACCATTGATACATATTCAGGTTTTCAATGGGCAACTGCCTTAAGTTCTAAAAGGGCTGACTGTGTGATTGCTCATTTGCTGAAAATAATGGCATTTATGAAAATACCTGCACAAATTAAGACTGACAATGCTCCTGCATATGTGTCTCTTAAGATAAAAAAACTTCTTTATGTATTATAATATAAAATATGTTACTGGTATACCTCACAACCCCACAGGACAAACAGTTATAAAAAGAACTAATCATACCTTTAAAAAAATACTTATTAAACAAAAGGGAAGGGTAAAAACACCCAGGGACCAATTAAATAATGCTTTGTTGACTCTAAATTTTTTTAAGGTAAATGATAAAGGGACATCAGCTACAGAGAGACATTAGATAATAAAAAAAATTAAAAAGTTGGGACAACCAATATTCTACAAAAACTTTACAAGTATGAAATAAAAACCTACAATAGTTTTGAGATGGGGTCATGGGTATACATATGTTTCCACAGGGAGTAAAAATACATGGCTACCAACTAAACTTATAAAGATTAGATCTGACCATATAACAAGTAAATCTTAAGAGCTATCTGGTTCTTAACAACTTGACATTGTTCCTTACAGCTTGGAGAATTAATGCCCTCTTCTGTCCTGTTGGTGTATATACAGGTAGAGCCCTGTATTTACAAAAAAACAGGACAATACTAAAAACAACAGACAACATAGATAATTTAACCCCAAAAACATGCCTCTGGCACCTCGAACAAGATGCCTCAACTGATGTTTCCTTAAAAAAATCATATATGTACTAACATACCTGTACTAATGGTTTAAAAAGTCTACTTACTTTCAAAACAAAAAACAAAACAATTATGAAGATCAAACTTCTGCCTCTGGCACTACTGCTTCTTCCAAAAATTACATACATATTAATAATAAATCAGCTAGCCAAAAGGATCGATCCCAAAAGGACTGAACAAAAACAGCTAGCTTTTCCAGCGCTTGGCCAATATATTATTTTTCTTGGGTACCCAAAAAAGATTTTTCTCCTAAACAACATAAAGTAATTTTGAGAACACGACGCCCCCATTCCCAGTAGGTGGTGAGAAATTGTAAAATTATAAAATGTAAGACTCTTGCTTGCCCTGCCCAGAGGCTTCTCCCAGTTCTCGTTACTACTAGCCTCAGAGTTCCACCCTAGTTCCCAGAATAGCTACATGCGAGCTCCCTATATCAGAAGTCCCATATGGTTTCTAGTAACCGCCCTAGGGACCCACACCCAAGTCCCCACAAGAAGTCTCCCGCTGCCAATGTCCATATGGTTTAAGCTTGATAAAGAACCCCACGTGCTTTGTGGTTTTTGCCCTTAAAAACTAGTCTGTAACAGCTACTCGGGGTCCTTCACCTCCCGAGGGCTGAGGGACCCTGGCGCATCAGCAATAACAATAAACCTTTGCTTTTGCATCAGTGTGTTGTGCCTCTCGTGGTCTCTCACGGCGACCCCCCTTCCCGAGTTGGGCGTGAGAATCCAACATTTGGTGCATTGGCCGGGAAGTTGAGGTCGCCTGAGACCCCCGACTCACCCACTGAAGGTTCCCCTCCCCTCCCCCCCCCCCCCCCCCGCCCCGGGCCGCAGACAGACGACGGAGACGTAAGTGACTTTTGTTTCGTATTTGTCTGTATTTTTGTTTCTCCATAGCACGCAAGTCAGCAGCAGGGACGAGAAGTAAGGGCAGACGTGCTGGGCACTCTCTCTCCCTCACCCTAGAGGACGCTCTAGGTGGTCTGATATCACCCTGGGGGACGCTCCAGTGGTGTTCTGGATGAGTACTGACGGCAACACCGCCAGCCTCCTCAAATCAGTAGGCTGACATGTCTTCACGCCGCCGTCAGAATCCGTATTTCTGGTTTGGCGCCGATTCAATGCTGCGCAGCGTGTGTTCGCTTGTCTACTAGTTTCGTTTGTGTGTGTTATAGCCCTCTTTGTATTTGTGTTGACTGAAGCGACCAACGCTGACGTGGGACAGACTGTGACCACCCCCTTGACTCTAACGCTTGACCATTTCAAAGATATACGTGCCTGCGCACACAACCTCTCTTTAAGTGTCCGCAAGGGACGCTGGCAGACTTTTTGCTCTTCGGAGTGGCCCGCCTTCAATGTAGGCTGGCCACCCGAAGGGACCTTTGACTCACTGACTATCACAAGGGTAAAATCCATTGTCTTTAGTCCAGGGTCGCGTGGCCACCCCGATCAGGTACCCTATATCTTAATGTGGGAAAGCTTGGTTTCAGACCCTCCCCCCTGGATCCGCCCATTCCTACCGCTGAAGCCTCAATTGAAACATGACACCCTCCTGCTGGTAATGTCCTCAGTCGCTGGAGACCAGGACCAGACTTCAACTTCCCGCGATTCGATTTCTCGGCAGTTCTTGAAACCTGTTATTCCCCAAGATCCAATGCAGGACCTTCTCCTCCTGGACTCCCCTCCTCAGTACCCCCTACCTCTAACCCCACCAACTTCGTCTCTACCCTCTACCACCTCCGTATCTACCCCCTCCACTGTCTCACCCACTGCACCTCTTTCCCCCGACCCTCCTTCTCTTACCCCAGCAACAGGCCTTTGAAGCCATAAAGAAGGCCCTCCTGTCTGCCCCAGCCCTGGGATTGCCAGACACCACAAAGCCATTCACCCTCTTTGTAGATGAAAAACAAGGGATCGACAAGGGGGTATTGGCACAAACTCTGGGACCTTGGAAACGGCCTGTGGCCTACTTATCTAAACAACTAGACACTGTAGCCGCTGGATGGCCTCCATGCCTGCGCATTATGGCTGCCACTGCGCTGTTGGTTAAAGATGCCAACAAACTGACCTTGGGACAATCCCTGATCATAGTCACGCCTCACGCATTAGAGGCAGTGATACGCCAGCCCCCCCCCATAGATGGGTCACCAACGCCCGTCTCACTCACTACCAAGCTCTACTCCTAGACTCTGAACGTATCACCTTTGGCCTTCCAGTTACCCTCAACCCTGCCACATTGCTGCCAGCCCCAGACCAAGGACAAGAGACTCCACATGACTGTCATCAAGTGTTGGCTGAGACACATGGAACTCGAGAGGACCTCCAAGATTGTGAACTTCCAGAAGCCAACCACACTTGGTATACAGGCGGTAGCAGTTATTTGGACTCAGGTACCAGACGGGCCGGGGCAGCAGTGGTGGATGGGCAGAAGGTCATATGGGCCCAGGCCCTTCCGTCGGGGACCTCTGCCCAAAAGGCTGAGCTTATAGCCCTAACCAAAGCCTTGGAACTCTCTCGAGGCAAAAAGGCTAATATCTACACTGACAGCTGGTATGCCTTTGCCACTGCCCATATACATGGGAGCATCTATGAACAGAGGGGCTTACTAACATCAGAGGGCAAAGAGATTATAAACAAGCCCGAAATGAAAGCCTTGCTAAAAGCCCTCTTCCTACCTGCTCGGGTGGCCATTATTCACTGTCCTGGGCATCAAAAAGGACAGGACCCCATTGCCCTGGGGAACCAACAGGCAGACAAAGTGGCAAAACAAGTCGCCTGCATGGAGGCCCTAACACTGGCCCTAGAGGCTGATAAAGCCAATCAGGCAATCAGCCAAGTAGAACCATATATCTATACTTCAGAAGACCAAGCCAAGGCTCAGGCCATAGGGGCCTCATTAGACTCAAAACTCCAACAGTGGATCAAAAATGGCAAGACTGTGCTACCAGCCAAAGAGGCAACTGCCATGATCCAACAGCTGCATGCCTAGACCCACCTAGGATCAAAAAAGCTTCGACAGATCCTGGACAAAGCAGAGTTCATCATCCCTGGAGCCAATGCCCTGATTGACAAAACTGTAGCCAATTGCCAAGCCTGCCAGCAAGTCAACGCTGGAAAAAGCCAAGCCCCAGAAGGAACCAGGGTCCGTGGGGACAGACCAGGAACTTACTGGGAAGTTGACTTCACTGAGGTAAAGCCCCCAGCTGCGGGTTATTGATACTTATTGGTCTTCATAGACACTTTTTCAGGATGGGTAGAAGCTTTCCCAACCCAACGGGAAACAGCACAAACAGTAACCAAGGCCATCCTAGAAGACATCTTTCCTCGGTTTGGACTCCCTAAGGTAATTGGGTCAGACAATGGGCCAGCCTTCGTCTCCCAGGTAAGTCAGGGATTGGCCGAGATCCTGGGGACTGATTAGAAATTACATTGTGCTTATAGACCCCAAAGTTCAGGACAGGTAGAAAGGATGAATAGAACCCTAAAAGAGACCTTGACTAAATTGACCATAGAGACTGGCTTAAAAGACTGGAGACGCCTCCTACCTCTGGCCCTGTTTAGGGCCAGAAACACCCCTTCTCGTTTTAATCTGACTCCATATGAGATTTTATATGGAGGGCCACCTCCTCTGTCTACTATGCTCAATTCTTATCAGCCCTCTGCTTCCAAAACTGATTTGCAGGCTCGCCTAAAAGGACTACAAGGAGTACAGGCCCAAGTTTGGGCCCCCCTTGCTGAGATCTACAAGCCTGGCCACAACCAGACAGGACACCCTTTCCATGTCGGTGACTCAGTCTACATTCGACGACACCGGTCCCAAGGACTCGAGCCTCGGTGGAAGGGACCCTATACAGTCCTCCTGACCACACCCATCGCTCTCAAAGTAGACTGAATTGCAGCTTGGGTACACGCCTCCCACGCCAAGGCCGCTCCTCCTCCTCCAGACCCCGAGCAACGCTCCCAATGGCACCTACACCACTCCGGAGATCCTCTAAAGATAAGACTCACCAGATCTGGTCTTTAACTGTGCTCTTCCTCATGCTGGCCCTAGGGACAGTGGCCTACCTCAATCCCCATCAGCCCATGAAACTCACTTGGCAGGTCCGATCCCAATTGGGGGATGTGGTCTGGTCAATATCCCGAGAAGCCCCCCCCCCCATACCTGGTGGCCTGATCTAACCCTAGACTTGTGCCTCTTAATTGCTGGCTTAGATACTTGGGATATCCCAGAGAAAAGTTATAAAGAGTTACCCATTCTTTCTGAAGCCACCCATTACCAAAGAACAGCAGCCTTAGGTTGTGCCAGGCCCTGGTCAAGATGCCAGTTACGACTGGCTCCTTTTTATGTTTGTCCTCGAGATGGTAGGTCAAGATCAGAAGCCCACCGATGCGGAGGGCTGGAAAGCTCTTATTGTGCTGCCTGGGGGTGTGAAACGTCAGGCTCTGTCTATTGGAAGCCCTCCTCGACATGGGATTTAATAACTGTATCCCGTAACCACTCTGGCACTACTAAATGCCCTCAGCGGGGACGGTATCTTCCTAGCTCCCAGGCTACTTGCAATCACAATAGCCAATGCAATCCCATAGTTATAAAATTTACAGAAAAAGGAAAAAAGTATTCAGATTGGGTAACAGGGCGACAGTGGGGCTTAAGATTTTATGTAGAAGGCACTGACCCAGGACTTACTTTCTCCATTAGATTAAAATTAGAAAAACCCCTAAAAATGTCTATAGGCCCCAACCCCATCCTTGCTGACACTGGGGTACAACCCCCACGCCCCAGGCTCCCGACTATTGCCCCAACTCCTCTGCCCACTACCCCAAACACAGAGCCACCCTTACCCAAGACTGGAGATCGGCTCTTTAATCTGGTTAAGGGGGCTTTCCAAGCCCTCAACACCACCAACCCCCAAGCAACCCAGTCCTGTTGGCTCTGCATCACCTTATTATGAGGGAATTGCTACCTCAGCCACTTTCTCTAACACAAGTAATAATTCCTCCTGTGACTGGGGTCAGCACAAAAAGCTCACCCTGACGGAAGTTTCAGGTCAGGGGACCTGCCTAGGCACGGTTCCTCCTAGCCACCAACACCTCTGTAATCTTACCTTCTCCATAACTACCACCACCAGTAACTACTTTCTTACTCCTCCCTCTAACCTATGGTGGGCCTGCAACACTGGACTCACCCCTTGTGTCTCCACTGCCATATTTGCTGCAACCCACTATTGTGTGCTAGTCCAGCTTGTCCCCAGGATTTACTATCAGACAGCCCAGGCTTTCGAGGCCAACTACGAGGACACACGTCCCTCCCGTTTTCGGAGAGAGCCAGTCACTCTGACTCTGGCTGTCATGTTAAGCTTGGGGGTTGCAGCAGGGGTGGGGACAGGACAGCAGCCTTAATACAAGGGACCCAACAATTTAACATGCTTAGAACAGCTATAGACGAGGACCTCCGTGCCATAGAGCAGTCCATCACCAAGTTAAAAGAGTCCCTTATGTCACTATCTTAGGTGGTCCTACAAAATAGAAGAGGGCTAGAACTGGTGTTTCTCAAAGAAGGAGGTTTATGTGCAGCTTTAAAAGAACAGTGTTGTTTTTATGTGGATCATTCTGGAGTAGTTAGAGATTCCATGACTAAGCTCCGAGAGCGCCTTGACAGGCGGCAACGAAAACGGGAAGCCAACCAGGGATGTTTTGAAACATGGTACAGTCAGTCCCCTTGGTACTCTACCCTGATATCGTCTATTATTGGGCCCCTGCTCCTGCTCCTGCTTATACTCACCTTTGGCCCTTACCTCTTAAACTGCCTAACGGCTTTTATCAGAGATCAACTTAATGTCACTCAGGCCTTAATCCTGACCCAACAGTACCAAGCCCTTAAACAAGAGCCTCAAGATTGAGGCCAGATAAAAAAAAAAAAAAGGAGGGAATGAGAAATTGTAAAATTGTAAAATTGTAAAATGTAAGATGGCTTCTCCCAGTTCTCGTTACTACTAGCCTCAGAGTTCCACCCTAGTTCCCAGAATAGCTACATGCGAGCTCCCTATATCAGAAGTCCCATATGGTTTCTAGTAACCGCCCTAGGGACCCACACCCAAGTCCCCACAAGAAGTCTCCCGCTGCCAATGTCCATATGGTTTAAGCTTGATAAGGAACCCCACGTGCTTTGTGGTTTTTGCCCTTAAAAACTAGTCTGTAACAGCTACTCGGGGTCCTTCACCTCCCGAGGGCTGAGGGACCCTGGCGCATCAGCAATAACAATAAACCTTTGCTTTTGCATCAGTGTGTTGTGCCTCGTGTGGTCTCTCATGGCGACCTCCCTTCCCGAGTTGGGCATGAGAGTCCAACACCTGTATTGTGAGAAACAGTGCACTTTGTCTATTTTGATATATGAGACAAAAATAATTTTATGTGACAGCCTTATTCAGTATATACACATGTATTTAAGAATGAACAGCACAGAGCAGACCTAACTCTTACTACCCAGATTCCTGACTACCAAGAAATGAAAACAAACTTTAGAAAAATACAATGCAAGAAAAGATTCAAGTCAAAAATATATTCCTTTGGTTAAAAATCATCCCTCTGTATGGTCATTTGTACTCTACAAGCATGTTCAGCAGCCATAGGCATCCACTCCCGTCACTACTCTTACATGCTACAGCGGTTTTTCGGTCTAGTAGTTGTGGAGCTCACTTGGTTGCAGCAACAAAAATGAACTCTGGAACAGTAAAACCTTGTAGCATTAACCTCTTGATGGTGGTTTTTAGTTTAGCTGTCTCCGACACATGTACTTTTCTTCAGATACTGTATAGCCAAACTTTTTGTAGAAATCAACATTTTGTGTTAGACATTCAAGTGTGGTCTTGTAACAGTTCAGTTTCTTGCTTAGCAAAGTAAGAGTTGATAACAACAGTTTGCCGAGCTGCTTCCCTCTGCACTCGTCACTGACGACAACATCTTCCACTCTTCCTCTCTTCCTCTCTTAGCACATGAGTGGATAAATTTATGTTCTATTATCAGAGTCGCTGTAGCAACAATTTGCCCTAGGGTCACATCTTTCACCACTATGACATAGTAATCCCCGGACTTCTTCATATGTTCAAAAGACTTCATGAACTGCTCAGAGCTGATGACGCCAGTCTCTGTCAACTGACCCAGTACCTTAAAAAAAAAAAAAAACCTTTATTCAAGTCGGCAGTACAAAGAGGCCGCAAAACCAAGCCTTCTCCAGGATGCGTTGGGGAAATGGCCGGAGAAAATGTGACTGTATTTTCGCTCCAGTGACATCTCTGAGCAGGCTTGGGTCAAACATAGGCGTATCATCAGGTTTCATCTATCCAGTAAAGCCGGCGCGTCAGTCTCCCAGCTGGTCACAGCGCCCGGATCCGGCTGCAGCTCCAGCCCCACCTCCTCCTGCACCCCCAGCGCCGCAGCTGGAACCACCGGGTCTAACGTGGCCAGACCAACGCCTCCGCCCTGCCCCGCCAACGCCTCCGCCCTGCCCCGCCCTCCAGCACCGCTCTGCACGCGGGGGCCCAGCCACACACGCCACCCCGGGGCTCCGGGGGAGAGCTATTTTATATATCTTTTTAAAGACTTATTTTTATTATGTATACAGTGTTCTGCCGTATGCCAGAAGGGGGTAACAGATCACATTATAGATGGTTGTGAACCACCATGTGATTGCTGGGAGTTGAACTCAGGACCTCTGGAAGAACAGGTAGCACTCTTAACCACTGAGCCATCTCTCCAGCCCCAATAAGTCCTTACAATGTTTTAAAAGACTGTGTGTGCTCTAAGTCTCCTTACACTGTTGGGTTTATCATGTGCTGCTAGAAAATGAGCTGGTGTTAGGTGACAAGAAGTGCAGGGCCATTTCCAACATGCTGGACTTCACACCACCCAGGAGCTCAGTCTCTGGGATCTTCACTTTCTTCAGCTGAGGACACATGAAAATACCCATTTGCAGGGACGTGAACTAAATAATATAGTCTCATCAGCACCACATTAACCACACAGCAGTGGTGCCAAGCCAGAGAGAAAGAGGGCATGTTACTGCATTCCCCTAACTGTAGCAAATAGCTTTAATACACACACACACACACACACACACACACACACACACACACACACACACACCCCTATATATAAAGGTTTCTTTGGGCTTGCAGTTTTAAAGGTCTCAGTACGATTATTTACCTTTGTTGTTTCTGAGCTTGTGCTAAGCCACCACATCAAAGCTGGAAGGCAAGAAAGAGGGGGAGGGTGTCAGAGTCCCTCAGGGGCACCTCCTCAATGACTACAAGACCTGATGCTAGATCCCAATCTGAACATCCCAACAGCATCACATCCTGGTGGGCCTTCTCTCTGCCAATATTACATTTGTTTCATTTTTAAAGGTTATTTATCAATTTAGTCAGTGCATGTTCGGGGAGCACATATGCTTCATGGAGTGCACTCATGTCCAGCAAGTGTCTTACCAGCCACACTGTCTCCTAGGCCCCAAAAGGTAGTATATTTTTAAAAATAATTACTTCTGATCACTTTTTAAACACACAAAAGTTAGAGCACAGGCTCCCATCCCATCACTGAAGGAATGGTGTTTGGACCCCTTCCTGAGACTACCTGATTTCCCACATGAAGAAAGTCATTTTTCCAGACAGAGATCTACATTCTCAATTCGCCCTGAAAATCACTTTGACAGTGTCGCGAGCAGAGAGTTTACACTCAGAATCCGGAACAAAAGAGTCAGGCCAAGAGCAAGTGGTACAATTTAGCAAGAGAGGTTTATTAGCAATACAAAGGCAACTACAACAAAAGGCAGCGGCTAAGGCTCCAAGGCCAAGCCATCAATACCATTTCATTACACTCTTAAAACTATCTTAATTCTAATAGGAGTAGCATTTAGCATCTTATAATATCAATGTTCTGGGAGCTTATGCCATTAGGGTATACGACCTGATATTGCGACGATCTGTCGAACAGGTTCGCTGCTGCGACTTGATTCAGTTCTCGGGTTGTTATCTGACAGCATGTCTGTCCGCTCCGTCCGGGGGGAAGCGCCCCTTTGGCTGGCAGCATTTCAAGTGATCATGGTGGCAGAGAGAGAGAGAGAGAGAGAGAGAGAGAGAGAGAGAGAGAGAGAGAGAGAGCGAGCGAGCTAGCGAGCGAAGAGAGCTGGCTGCTTCTTCTCAGGGTTTTTATACTTACTTTAACCTTACCCTCTCTAATTCACACATCTAGCTTTCTGAGGCACTCTTATCACCAACTTGCAGTCGTGGCTGCTCCTAGGTCAGAATTTACTACTAAGGTTTTATCTATCACTCACACATCTGGTCAGACGTCAGCTTTTTGGGCTGTCAGCTATTTTCTACGCTGGGCTTTGAAACAAGCCCTGACATGTAGCTGCTTCCTACACTGGGCTTTGAAACAAGCCCTGACATGTTTATTACAGACAGACAGATTACCCTTGTCTCCCCAGCAAGAAAAACTGAGTCGTCATAGGACACAACATGATCCCCTTTTGTGTGTGGACCTAATGTATCATTTTGAAGCCAAGGAGCTGGGAAACAAGGCTCCTGCTAGCAGCCCATGCTGAGACCTTGTCTGTTCCCAGCAACTCAGCAAAGGCTCCGCAACATGCTGGCTCAACAGCCTGGTCTGGCTGACTCACCAAGACTGTAAACTGATCAGCTGTCTGTGCAATGGTCACTGCTCTCCTTTCATTTCATACATTCTTTAGCAGTTGTTCAGTAAACCCTTGAGCTAATGTTGCTCTTTTCTGTGTGTGTGTTTGTTTTGGTGTCCGGAGCCAGCCCAGGGTCATTCAAGGCTAAAAGAATCTACTGGCTGAGGCAAAATTCTGATGCCCCATTCCGAAGCTAAACTTCCTCGTTTCAGCCTCTGCATAACCTCCTCCTTTCGACCTCTGCGGATGTTGTTTAGCAGGTTAGCTAACTTCCTCCTTTTACCCCCTGCAGATGTTGTTTAGCCGGGTTAGCTCAGGACTTTCCAAGAGATAGTTAGCTAAGATAGGAATTGTTTCAAGATGAACCACAGGATGTTCCCCTGCTGAGATCACCTGGAGGCATTCTCAGACCCCTCCCCTACTGCTTGGCTCCTGCTTCCACCCTATATAAGCTTTTGCTTTCGATTCAATAAACAGACCTTGATAGGAGTTCTACTTGGTCTCGCCTCCTTCTTTCTCGTCCCATCTTTTCAGGTATGGCTCCCCTGGCGACCCCCGTAATTACTGGTCCTGCTGGACGGGACATTTTGGTGCTGAGCAAAACTGTACAAACTGAAGTACAGACTTCAGTTTGCTAAGCATGTGTTCTCCCACTGATAAACATCTCCAGGCTTAACATTCTATTCTCGATACAGGATGAAATGAGAAGCAATAACACAACTTCTTTCTAGTCACTGGACTGTGTTGTCTTTGATTCTTTGTATTTTGTCTTCTTGCTCCTGACTGAAGCAGGGGAGGAAGTGGTAGCATCTCTGCAAAGGTCGTATGGTGTCCTTGAGCAAGCAGCCCTTTTAAGAAGGGCTCTTTATTCCACCACGTGATATGAGTGGCCTTTGGTTTTGGTGTTGCAGTTTGAATGCAGGGCTGTGTGCGTGCAGGTATATGCTCTACCACTCAGTTTCACTCCCAGCTTAGAGGTGACCTTAAAACTCCCTGCCTGTTTCTCCCTCCCTCCCTTGCACCTTCCCTCCCTCAATTCCTTCTCCCTCCCTCCCTCATTGTCCTTCTCCCTCTCTCCCCCCTCCTTCTGCCCTTCTCTTCCTCCCTCCCTCCCTTAATCACTGAGCTGTATCTAAGGAGGCATTCTTGCCCACTGTTTCTGGTATCAGTTGCCTGTAATGTGTGGTTCCCCTCTCCACACCCGAAATTCTCTCCTCATCCTGTCCTTCTCGTCCTTCATTTTGGGAGACATAGAGTCTTTCTATGTAAATCAGGCTGTGAGGTGTGCATGTCCCATGACGTGTATATCAGAAAACAGCTTAATGGACTCCTTCCATCTTTATATGGATTTGGGGGATTGAACTAAAGATTGCCAGGTTTCATGATAAACACATTTACCCACTGAGCTAAACCACAAGTCCCAGACTGCTAATATTCTTAACCAGGATGTATGTGGTACTCTCAGGAACTGTGTTTGTTCCAGACCTTCAAATGTTCGCAGCCCATCTCCGTACTCACACAGGGCACTCCACTCATCAGGCAGGCATGTGTTCCACACCATACAGCCGACTTCCATACTCGGAGTCTCTCTAGGTAGAATCCACCTTCAGGAGACTCTCTGTCACATGTCTCACTAACCACCAAAAGGCTCACACAACTTCTGACACAAAGGCGCTATCACATCCTACACTGAGAACAGAAGTCCTATCAGAATTCCCTCTGAGCATGCTCTGTCCTCACACTGCTCAGCCTTAGCTGCATGCCTTACAAGACAGGGCCATGCAATCTCTGCTCTCTTTCATCTATTTATCTGTCAAGTTCCTCTTGGATGCCACGTATGTTGCCTGGGAAAGTAACATAACTGTCCCTTAAAAATGTAATTCCCAAGTCACCTCCCTTCTGAGAAATGTGAAGTAGACTTGACAACAGAAAATGGTGACTAGAGGCTGAGCAAGAATGATAGAGTAGGGCTGGCACAGGAAAAGAAAAGATCACTTAGGAGGAATCAGACTAGGGACCATCCTACCACGGGACCAGCACGGTCCCTATTTCTAACTTGTTCCCTATTTCTAAAATGTAATCTTTTAAGAAGCAACAAATGAACTTAATTTAATTATGTGTGTTTGAGACCAGTGGCTCTTTGTTCAGCATAATTCTCTGGAGATTTATCAGCTGTAGCATGTTTCAATGGTTGGTTCTTTCTTACTGATGAGTAATTATTTATATCTTTACAATTTTTTTGAGATTACAATCACATCATTTCTCTGTTCTCTTTCATCACTCTAAACCCTGCCGTACATTGCCACCCCCACTACAGCCCTGCCCTCTATTGGAGTAACAGTTTCCTTAGAGGTCTGGCAGGGAAGTTCCTGAAGCAGGGAAGTAAACAACTTAAAATAGTTTCAGGATGTCCATGAAACTGACCAGATTTGCAGCCCAGTCAGAGTAAACAGGAAAACCTTGCCCTGGCCTGCAGGGTCTTCAAAAGGAACCTGGGAGGGGGTGCCGAAGTGAAAGGTCAGGAGACGGGAAGAAATGAGGGCAAGTCTGAACATCGATCAAGCCCCGTTAATTGAAAATTCTTACAGGGTTTATATAGGCAATATCTAGGGCAAGGGCAGGGTTGCTGTGGGAACCTAACAGCAGATATCCAGCCATTTTCCTTGGCAGGAAGACTCCAAGATTAGGGATTGAGCTCTGAGGGAACACAGCTACGGAAGCAAGATAAGCAAGCAGCCTCCCAGGATCTGGAGGAGCCTGCTACGTGTCAGGCAGCAGTTCCCAGGGTCCGGGTGGAGTGGATTGGGCTGACCTCAGCCTGCTACGTGCCAGGCAGAGGTACAGAAAATGGAATCTACAGACAAGGTGGAATTGCCCAATGTTTTAAGCCAAGAGCCACTAAGGGCAGCGCCCCACAAAACCTGAGAGTCCCTCTTAGACCTGAGGAACAACTGCAAAGAAGGCTCTAAGACTAGCCTAGCTGCAAAGACTCTAAGACCAGATCAATAGCCTCAAAGAAAGCAGAGATAACTGCCCAGAAAAGATTTAGCCCAACCGAGTCGTTTTGGAGAGGACCCTCTCCAACCTGTTGAGCTGCCTGCAGGCTGTGCAGTGTGCTCCAGTTTCCAGCATTGTGAGCTGTCACCCATATTGGGCTGGGCTTTGGCGCTGGACTGTCTGTGGGTCATTTCTGGGCCTCTACACCCTTCCCTGGGGCTGCATGTGGGTGAGAGGCTCTGATCTGCAACTGATTGTGAGCTTGCTCTCTAGAATAGGACACTCATATCCTTCCTCAGACAGTCTGGGATACTTTTCAGTCTCTAGTAGAAGTGATTGTTTTCCAAAAACCCCCACTCTTGCTCTTGCCCGTTAGTGTCCATCTGCACACGTCAGGACAGAGGAAGATGTTAAGGGTCCTGCCCTGCCAGTTAGTGTCCATCTGTTCATGTGAGGAGGACAGAGGAAGATGTTAAGGGTCGTGCCCTATCACTCTCGGCCTTGACTTCCTAGTCTCTCAACCCACACCTTGATACTGTTTGGCTGTCTACTAGCCAGGAATCGTCATCAGTTTTTGTTTCTCTGCCTCACCCTAGTGCTAGGGTTACATGTACAAAAGGCCACATTGCTGGAGTCTCATAGTGCTGGGGTGACTGTCACACAGAGCCACACTGCTGGAATCCCATAGTTGTGGCGCCCGAGCCACCGTAGTACCGAGTAGAGGGTGAGGGACTGTGGATTCAACTCATGCACACACACAATAACACAGCGGGTCCTTCGTGCTAAGAGAGCAGCAGCCACAGCAGCAGCCGCGGCAGCAGTTTATTAATAATCATCCTCCCAGAGTTCCAAACAGCCTTCTTATAGGCAGCAAAACAGGAATCCTCCTCCCAGGTGAAATCCCTCAAGAGGTAATCGCACACAGGAGGAAAAGTCTCGAGGAAGAGAGGGGCGCATTCTCAGAGCAGTAAACAAGACTAGCTAACCAAGATAAACACAGACATGGAAGCTGCTAGAAACAGGACATGAAACAGCAAGACAGGCAAGCAGCCCAGTCAGGCCTGGTTCCTACACATAGTGCTGGGGTGACTGGCACACAGAGCCACACTGCTTAAGTCTCATAGTGCTGGGGTGACCAGCACACAGGGCCACACTGCTGCAATCTCATAGTGCTGAGGTGACCGGCACACAGGGCCACACTGCTGGAGTCTCATAGTGCTGGGGTGACCGACACATAGGGCCACACTGCTGAAGTCTCATAGTGCTGGGGTAACCGGCACACAGGGCCACACTGCTGCAATCTCATGGTGCTGGGGTAACTGGCACACAGGACCACACTGCTGCAATCTCATAGTGCTGGGGTGACCGTCACACAGGGCCACACTGCTGGAATCCCATAGTGCTGGGGTGACTGGCACATAAGGCCACACTGCCGGAATCTCATAATGCTTGGGTAACCATAACACAGGGACACACTGCTGGAATCTGAACTCGGGTCCTCATGTCTGTGCAACAAGCGCTCTAACCACTGAGCCATAATTATCTGAGTCATGGATGTAGAATGGAGGGATGATTACATCTAATGCATTGTTGGTTTTCTGCATACTTTTTGTCTATGTATTTTTTGTGATGTTGAGCATCACTTCTAGGGCCTTACGCATGTTAGACAAACATTGTCTCCTGTGTTCCATACTTGTATTTTTCTACTACAACACATCCTCTAGCTCAGAGAAGGCAGGGGATTAAGTATCTCTTTTCTGTTAAATTCAGCTCTCCCAGGAACACGCTTGACAGCTCCCTACTCCCACAGGGATGGTGTACAGGTAAAGGAAAGAGCACTATGCTGTAGAAACATCCACTTAACTGGTGGAGACGGTGAACTGCCAATGCAGCTCAGAGGGCAGTGAAGAAAGGGGCCAGGCTGAGAGCCAAGCACAAGTCGGCTGTCAGGAGAGGGTGTGGAGGAGGGTGAGCTCTGATGGTGATGGCCAGTCACTAATGAGATCCTACACAGTCAGGGTGGACTGGCATTTATTTGTAGGGTGTAATTAGTGGACTTCTAGAAGCAAAAATGGAACACAGAGAGCAACATCTACTACATCTACTACTCTTGCAGCATTAGAGAAGTCGCAGCTGCTTTCCTCTCCTTTCTCCTGCATCCTCCTTTGTCCTCCGTCTTTCCTTGGACTCATTTACTGACCATCTAGATCTTGGGCTAGAAATGCAAATAAACAAGAGAAAGCACTCAGAGTCCAGATCAGCCTTACAGCACCCAGATTTTGTACACAGTGGGCACAGTAGTGGGGCAGATGAACTTGTGAGCAAACGCACCTTACCAGTGTGGTGGTTAATCTTTTTAGAATCACCCAGGAAACATGCACCTCTCTGGACACGTCTCTGAGTATCCCTCCTGAGAGGTTTAACTGAGGAGGGATGACCCACCCTGCACGTGTCTGGTCCCTCCCTATGATCTGTATTGCTAGACTGAACAGTTCTACAAGTTGTTTGTTCTCTGCTTCCTGACTGTGGATGCAATGAGACCAGCTGTCTTAGAGTCCTGCTGCCATGACTCCCGCCTAATCAAGACGGACTGTTGTGTAACAGTTTCCTTTGAGATTGAAACATCCCATCCCTAGGGAAGCAGGGAGGTGAAGGACTCAATATGGCTTAAGGAAGTCCCAGAAACTGACCAGATTCTCTGGGCCCCTGGCTGCCTAGAAGGCCCTAGGTCACTCTCAGACAAATCAAGCTGCAAAGTACACTGAGGCCACACCAGCTGCCTGGTAGAAGTCAAGCTGCCTGGAACATGGTTAGACCAACTGAGTCGTTTGGAAATGACACTCTTTAACCCATTGAGCTGAGCTGCCTGCAGGTTATGTGATATGCTCCAAGTTCCTAGCTCTTGTGGCCATGACCTCATGGGCTTTGCTGATAGACCTTTTACATGTCATTTCTACTGCTGTAAGAAATGACTCCAATAAAATTGACTGGCTCACCAAGTTTGACTTTGATGGTACCCATATTTTGATTTGTTGGTGGGCTCCCTATCTGGGGTAAGTAGACACATATCCTTCAAAATGTTTGTCACACAACTTGGATAATGCCCCTTCTTAAACCTTGAGGCAAAATAAACCCTCCTTGGACTGGAGATTCAGTTCATTAGTTAAAATACTCGCTGCTCCTGCAGAGGACCCAAGTCCAGTTCCTAGCACACACATCAGACAGATTAAACTTGCAACTCTAGCTCCAAGGGCTCTAGGCTTTAGGCTCTAGATAAGCTCATGCCCACACTTTAAGAAGAACATCTCGGGCTGGAGAGATGGCTCAGAGGTTAAGAGCACCATCTGCTCTTCCAAAGGTCCTGAGTTCAATTCCAGGAAACCACATGGTGGCTTACAACCACCTATAAAGAGATGTGGTGCCTTCTTGTAGTGGACAGGCACACATGTGGGCAGAATAAGAAAACCATCTATCTATAAGTTGGTTTTGTTAGGTATTTGTCTCAGGAATGAGAAATGTTATTGATACACACAGATAGTAGACATAGCAGTTGAGGAAGGTTGTGTTGAGTGTGGGTGTGTGTCATGACCCCTCCAGTGCAGTCTGTGTGACAAAATGTTATCACAGAACCGAGGCAATGGCCCCTACTCAATTGGGAGAGCCTCCTGGAAGGTGGGTCTGATGTTCTAACCAGGAGTGGTGATTGCAGCCCCCTCCTTCTTTCCTCACTCATCTGTTTTGGGAATATTTCACTTTTGTTTTCACTTGTCTTATCAAAGAACTTTTCAGACGTAACTGTTGCTAGTCAACCCTTTACTCAAAACTGCAGCCAAGGGTCATTCAGTCAAGCTGACCACTAAGTTCCATTCCATTTGTTAATGTAAACATGGCTAAGAATTAGTCACCAATGAATAGTTTATATTATGACTTACAAAGTGTTTTGAGTAAAACCCCAGATAGTGGCGGATGAGCTAAGAAAACTGTCTTGACTCACACATGGTTGGCATAATGAGAGAACACTGACCTTTGATAAAGAGAACACAGGATTTGATGCCAATCTGATGACTTATGAATGATTGTTCAAGATTGATGACAACATAATTACACAGCATCCTGTATTTTGATTTGTATGGAAAAATAATGTAACCATGTGTAAACCACTCCAAAATGTGTATATAAAGCTGGTTTGATGGTCTCCAAAATACACTCAGAATCAAATAGCACCTTTACATTTGTGTTCTGTTGTGTCACTCACCTATCTTTGTTCACCAACACTTCGAGCACTCCTGACCCAGGGACCAATACCCAACTGAGACGGTCCGCAGCAGGTGTGGGTGATAAGGAGTTCCCTGAGTAAAGCTGGAGAAAGGTGATCTAGGGAGTAGGAGGAGGCCAGAAAGCGCTAAACGTTTGCTTGTTGAAGGAACCCCAAGCAGGCTCAGCATGATCGTTGCCCTCTGAGGGGAGGAATGGAATGAGATTTATGGGTAAGGGTTAGAATGCCAGGGGTCCACAAATTAATAGAGGTGGAGTTTCCTTCTAAGGCAGGAGTTCTCCTTGGGTGGGTGTGAGGCAGATCAACGTTGCTGCTAACTATTCTACAGTGGATAGGGCAGACTAGGGTTGACTGATGAACTTGTAAGATGTAGCACAGAATGGAATGGTGGATCTCATTGCCCAAGGAGGAGTAGGAGAAAGATGACAATACAATTACTAAAATATATGCCTCTAATCCAACCCAGCACTGAGGAGGCTGAGGCAGGAGGATGGCCTGTTTGAGGCCAGCTTGGTTATATTACAAGACCCAGTCTCCTGAAACAAATCCAACCAAATAGACAAACATCAGCTATCTAAAATCATTTCCTTTTTTCCACATTGTAATTATTTGTCATGGTTTTTGTTTGCTACCCAGTATTGTTCTAAATAGAGAAAAGTTAGGAATTTCAAATTATCAGCAGATGGCGCCCCCTTTATCTTCATACTGTGTAGTGGTGGTTTTAAACTACAAATATAAGGAGCTCATGCAGGTGGGTTCAGCCCAATCACACTCCTTTAAAAGCAGAACATTCTCTATGGCTAGTGCCATATGCAGAGAGGCCAGAGAGATTCAAAGCATAAGAAGGATTTGAAGTGCCTTTGCTGACTTTGAAGATGCTGAGCTAGAAAGATGAGCTTGAGAGAAGCCTCTCCACACTGAGTATGTACTCTGATCAACAGCCAGCAAGGACATGAGGCCCCTGCCTATAGCTGCATGAAAAAGATTGCTACCAACAACCGGAAACAACTTAAGAGTGGCATCTTCTCCAGCCCTGCTGAGCTGACTCTGCATTCCAGATCATAAGTAGAGAACCCAGTCATCTCTAAAGACTGCTGACCCACACAGGCATGAGATGATAGAGGGGGGCTGATCCACAGAAGCATGAGATGATAGAGGGGGGCTGACCCACAGAGGCATGAGACGATAGAGGGGGGCTGACCCACAGACGCATGAGATGATAGAGGGGGGCTGACCCACAGAACCATGAGATGATAGAGTGGGGCTGACCCACAGAGCCATGAGACGATAGAAGGGGGCTGACCCACAGAGGCATGAGACGATAGAGGGGGCCTGACCCACAGAGGCATGAGATGATAGAGGGGGGCTGACCACAGAGGCATGAGACGATAGAGGGGGGCTGACCCACAGAGGCATGAGACGATAGAGGGGAGCTGACCCACAGACGCATGAGATGACAGAGGAGGGCTGACGCACAGAGGCATGAGACGATAGAGGAGGGCTGACCCACAGAGGCATGAGACGATGGAGCGGGGCTGACCCACAGACGCATGAGACTATAGAGGGGGGCTGACCCACAGAGGCATGAGACGATAGAGGGGGGCTGACCCACAGAGCCATGAGATGATAGAGTGGGGCTGACCCACAGAGCCATGAGATGATAGAGCGGGGCTGACCCACAGAGACATGAGACGATAGAGGGGGGCTGACCCACAGAGGCATGAGATGATAGAGGGGGGCTGACCCACAGAGACATGAGACGATAGAGGGGGGCTGACGCACAGAGCCATGAGACGATGGAGCGGGGCTGACCCACAGATGCATGAGACTATAGAGGGGGGCTGACCCACAGAGGCATGAGACGATAGAGGAGGGCTGACCCACAGAGGCATGAGATGATAGAGGGGGGCTGGCCCACAGACACATGAGATGATAGAGCGGGGCTGACCCACAGAGGCATGAGATGATAGAGGGGGGCTGACCCACAGAGGCATGAGACGATAGAGGGGGGCTGACCCACAGACACATGAGATGATAGAGCGGGGCTGACCCACAGAGGCATGAGACGATAGAGGGGGGCTGACGCATGAGACGATAGAGGGGGGCTGACCCACAGAGGCATGAGACGATAGAGGGGGGCTGACGCATGAGACGATAGAGGGGGGCTGACCCACAGAGGCATGAGATGATAGAGTGGGGCTGACGCATGAGACGATAGAGGGGGGCTGACCCACAGAGTCATAAGATGATAGAGTGGAGCTATTTAAAACCCGTCCATTTGTAGTAATTCATTAGCTAGAATTAACAATCTGATATAGCCCACTAAGGTATCAGCTAGTAATTCCTTAAGCAGTTTTAAATTAGGAACTGGGAGGTAGAGGAACCGAAGCATGCAAATATATGAGTGATATGAGTGTACGTGAGGGAGCTGGTGGGAGAGGAAGGTGACTTGGCTGGGGATATGCTTAGCACCCTTTTCTGGTGTCTCAGGAGAGGTCGGATGCCTCCTGTACATACAAAGAAACAACAAGGGATTTTTAAAAATAGTTGTTATAATTGTTAGGTTTCAAAAGATCTTTACCTTTTACTTTTTGGTTTATGTTTCAAGTTCTGGTAACTCTCCACACTCAATTTCAAACAGGTGTGAAAAATCATAAGCTGCAAAGACTTGCTTTGTTAACAGGTACACATAACCCTCATATACAAAGGAGATGCAGAAAAATGTCAAGGAAAAAATTGTCCTGAGTCACCCAGTGATCCTCTAAGTGACAAAATACTACACTAGAAGCTGAGCAAATTTACTCTGAAATGTGTATTTCAATTTATGCTTTTTACAGTCACATGACTGAAAAAAGGACACATATAGTAGAGCAACTGCGGTATTGTGCTGTGCCTGCTCTACCCTAGAGTCCAGGCCAGTCACAAGTGTTGCAAACCAGGTGCTCTAGCTAGCTTTCCTATACTAAACACAAAAAAGCAACTTGAGGAGGAACAGGTTTACATGGCTTACATGTCTCCTTCATTCAGCCTCATGAAGGGAAGTCAGGCAGGAACTCCAACAGAGCAGGAACCTGGAGGCAGGCACTGGAGCAGAGACCACAGAGGAGTGCTGCTTACTGGCTGGCTCTTCGTGGCTTGCTCAGCTTGCTTCCTTACACAACTCAGGATGACCTGCCCAGAGTAGCACCTTCCACAGTGGGATGAGCCCTCCTACATCAGTTAGCAACTAAGGAAAGCCTCACAGATGTGCTCACAGGCCAGTCTGACTGAAGCACTGCCTTGGGTGAGGTTCCCTCTTCCCAGAGGACTCTAGGTTTGTGTCAAGTTGACAGCTGAAGCTACCTATGACACCAGCCCTGATCCCTGTCTTTGTCTAAGTCTGTTAAAAAGGAAATGTGTGTGGCTTTTTGTTCTGATTGCCCACCCAGTGGTGTGTACAGACATCATTAGGCTACGGAGATGGAATGGAAGACAAACAGCAGAGCACAGAGGGTATGTGTGGTGGTGAACATGCAGTAGTTCCCCCATCATCCTTGAGGAATGTTCTAATAGGGTTGTCTAAGTCTGCAGATAGTAGCAACTCTCACTGATGACACACTTGACTTCATAATCTAAGCATAGTAAAAATGTAATAATAATTAACAAAAAGTAGAATTATTTTAACACTATACTATAATAAAGTTAAGTGAACTTAAGGTGTCTATCAAGATATCTTTGTGTGTCTGTGTTGTATTGTATTTGTACTTATAGTTCATGGTTATGGGAGGTGCAGGCATCTGTGTTTTTGCACATGTGGAGGGCATAAGCCTACACTGGGTGTCTTTCTTAATTGCTTTCTACTTAATTTCTTGAACCAGCGTCTCTCATTGAACCTGGAGCTTCTCCATTCAGCTGGACTAGCTGGCCAGCAAAGCCTCCCATCTCTGCCTCCCCAGCAGGAGGGGGACAGATGCACACTGCCATGCACTGTTTCCATGTGGGCGCTGGCAATCCAAGCTCAGCCCTCCATGCCTGGGTAGCTTTGCCAAGTTAGTCACGCCCAGTTCTAGAAACATTTCCATGGACTGTATTCCCCTCTCTTCTTGTGAGGATGTGAGGATTGCTACAGGGCAAGAGGAAGCAAGCTGAATGACACAGGCATTGTGATGTGCAGTTAGGTGCTAATCGGCTTTCTGACTCTGTACAAGAAGGAGGTTCACTGGGCCACAACTGTGCAGTTGATCTCAGGTAACTGGAACTGTAGAAGCAGAACTGGGAGAGAGGGGGACGGTGGTGCTCCATATCACACTTCAGTGGGGACATGTAGACCACACAACACAGACAGTGGTCCCTGTGGCAAATGTATCATGTAGGCTCCTTGTTCACACCAATGGGGGCTCTGACGGAGCCTGCTGATAACAGAGAGGCTCCAGCAGCCAGTGCACAGGGGCTCTATAGGACATAGCTTAACTTCCCTCTTGGCTTTGCTGTGAACCTAAAACCACTCTTTAAAATGACATCTTTGTGAGAAAGGATTCGAACAGAAATTGTGTATCAGGGTCTCAAGGCAGCTTTTGATTTAACACACCATGGTCAGGGCTCCTTTTGTTCCTGAGTTTGCTGAGTGATTTTGCCTCTGTCTCTTGTATGTTTACCCTTTGTTAAGTTCTGCACGTGGCAAGAGGCTTCTTTCTCAGTACTGGACCTAAAAGCTAAATCTAGAACAGATTATTATGATAAGAAAAAAGTTTTCTGGATATTAAAAATGTTTAGGACAGGAAGAACTTACCAGCTCGCTCCTTTGTTCATTTATCTGCTGGCTCAACAACACAACAGTGCACACCCTTTGCAGGCTGGGTACTGGGGAACTGACAGTCTCCATGCCAAAGCCGTGAGTATGAATCTGCAATCCATCTGGTCCTCTTGCCTGGTGTGTAGTCCACATCCAGAACTCTTACCTTTTCTACTTCTCCTCAGGGTCAATGCAGCAGTTTTGGGGCACAGCAGCTACATGGAGGCTCAGATCCACCCTATCTGTTTTCAGAATGAGTCTCACATAGTCAATCTAGTGAGAAAGGCCTGAAGAGCAAATGTCCTGGCTGCTCCATAGGGGCCTCCATAGGGCCAGGTGGGAGGGGACTCTCCAACAAAAGAAACCATTTTTCTTGTGTCTGACAGATACTCATCTTACCATTTCTAATGATGCTCTGTGGTGGTCTGAAAAGGTATGGCCCCAGAGGCTCAGAGATGTCAGTGCTTAGTCACCAGGCCATTAATGGGCACTATTAGGGGGTGTGGCCTCATTAGAGGAAAGGTGTCACTGGGGGTGTGCTTTGAGGTTTCAAATGCTCAAGCCAGGCCTAGTGTATCTCTTCCTGCTGCCTGCTGATCCAGCTTTAGAAGTCTTGGCTCCTTCTCCCGCACCATGCCTGCCTTCACACTGCCATGCTTCTGGCCATGACAACAGTGCACTAGTGTGAACCTGTAAGACAGCCCTAATTCAATGTTTTCCTTTGTAAGAGCTTCTGTGGTCATGGTGTCTCTTCACAGCAAGAGCATATTGACTGTGACATGCTACCAACATATATATATATAATTATATGTGTGTGTGGTATGACTAAACATGAGTAGTCAAATTTTTCAAACTCCATAACTAGGGAAAGAGCTGAGTTTTAATCCCTTCACTAAGGCCAACTTCAGGGGCACAATGTTAAACTTTTACAGCTCCATGAAAACAAGTAGTTGCTCCCCTTTCATGGGAATATGTTCCCCATATCCTGCCACAGAGAAGGTGACGGCCAACCAAGCACTCAACTGGTACAGCTCCTCCCAGCAGGAACACGTTGATACCCAGAATGCCCCACACCCTAGCCCATGTCTGAAATTCACATGGGGTGACATCTTGGGCTTGTGGAAAGAACGCAGAATGTATCTGAATTTAAATCAGGCTAAGTCTCCCAGCTCCTCCAGCCACTGTTCTCCCTGAGGGCAAAACGGGGAGGGGATTCCTAGAAAGAGGAAAGGAGGTCTTTCTTGAGCATTTCATGCTTACTTTGTGTCTTTGTCCAGGGTTGGAGAAACTGAGGCAGGTGACTGTAGATTGAGGATTGGAGACAGGCAGACTTGGGTCTTTTTCTCAAGTTCTGTACCCAAATTCAAAAGCTTTTAAAATTTAAGGCTGCAAAAGGACCCAGTAAGAACAAAGAAGAGGAGAGAGAGACAGGGCTTCCTTCTCTGGCGACGTGGGACTGGTTGTACTACTGTTAAGGAGGAAAATTTAAACCAACCACATTTTTTCCTGTAGCTGGAGCTGTAAAAGCAGCTTCTATCCCCAAACTGCAGGGGGTCATAAAAAGGTCTTGGATCTGAGGTCAGCTCCTGTGGAGAAGCAGGCCACTGCAGAGAGCTTGCTGGCTATGGTAAACTTTGGCCTGCTTGCCTTAGAAGGCTGATGGTAAGGCCCTAGGTCTATTAACTTATCTGTGAATCTACAGAGAATTAAGAAATAAGAGAGAGATAGAATACAGACCACACACACAGACACACACACACACACACACACACACACACACACACACACACTCAAGAGGAAAAGGTGAATGAAGTTAAAAACTTCAACTCTGTATGTACACATAGACAAAAGATCAGACATATAGACCTGCACATATTCATACATATACTCAATGGATGATACAAAAAGAGCTCCTTACATACAATTAGCATACATGTATGTAACACATGTACAAAAATCAGACAGATGGACACATTCACTTATCTATAAACATATTTACATATTTACAACTCATGGATGAAGCAAATTCCAGTGGACTTCAAACCATATATTTTTTTGGTCTGGCACACTAGTTTTATATTTCTGAGAAAAAGCTCTCTACATCAGAAAAGGAACTACCTCATAGACAAAAAGGCAATTAATCACACACAAAAAACCAGATGAATGCAACAGGATAATAGGTTACATGTTTTTCATTAAAATTAAACATTTCTTATCTATGTATCCATTACGTAAATTCATAATGAGTTCAGAATGACAAAGGTGGACAAGCCCTAAAGGTTAACAGGGTCCAAGAAGTTAGAACAAGATACATGTCTTTTCAATTAGGACTGACCTGGCTATGCATTTTCCAGTTATCTCTTAGCTTCTGGTGATATCAGGAAAATAATTTTATTTGTCTTTAATGCCAATATTAGTTAATTGTCTATTTTCTGTGCACACAGAGAGCGAGGACTTTGTCTCTAGCGCTAGAGTGAAAGCATGCCTGAGTGATAAACCTGTCTCAGGCCTGCCTCTATTCTAGTGATGTTTATGTGTCAGTGATGAGTAAAAAACACAAAATTCCTGGCAGATTTAGTTATTCTGCATGAGGGGCTGAAAAAGCCACTCGAATCAACTTAGGAGTCATTGTCAGGAATCATGATGTCATCCTCATTGTGTCTCTGCAAGAATCTTCCTGGCAGAGAAAAGCAGTTGCATCAGAACACAGGCATTATGTATATATGTATGTACACACATATATTTATATTTATATGAATGGTACAGGAAATACAAGCATGGAAAGGCAATCAGCAGAAGAAGCAATCTAGAGATGAACTACCTAGGGTCTTCTCTTACTAGGTCACACCCATCACAGATACTGCAGCAGCGGGCCACCTCCAGTTTGCTCACTTGCTTGCCTCAAGTCCACCCCTGCATGACTGGCTCCTGACAATTTTGGTGACGCTAAAGCATTGGTTTAGAGACACATGGGAGACACATTGGCCCTGAGTCTAATTAATGTTTGAGAAGAACTAAAACTCCCTGTGTTTGGGGCTTCGATCTTAGTGGTGTGAAGTATCAGTTGGGTCTGCATGGGTCACCCAGATGCTGCGGGGCAGAATGTTTGGCGTCTCATTGGCTGCCATAAAAAGCAGTGAGTTCTCATGCGTGTTGGCACTCTTCTCTTTCCTGCCTCTAAGTTTTCACTTGCAATTAAGTGATTTTGTTGAACAGGCACTAGCCTACTAGAGAAAATTATTCCCTCCCCTGTGAGAAGTTTACCTTTTCCAAGTCCACTGTGGCAGAGCTTTCTAGAGGCTGGGCCTCCCAGAGCTGCTGCCCCTAATCCATGTCAGGCACTAGAGATGTCAGATACACATAAAGAGAGCTTAGTCTCCCCACCTCCAGGGGAAAAGCCCAAGAGCACATGGTATGTATGACACTGGCCAGTGGATCTTGGGCTCTGTCACGATTCCTGAACTATAGCATTGAGTGGTTAAGGTAGTTTTCATGGCAGATGTCAGATCAGGAACCTAAAGTTGGTTCTTTCCCTTTTTTTCTGGATATCACTGATTTCTAAAGTCAGAGCTGAGTGATGGAGAGGGTGGGAACTCACCTGTAACACCTATTACTGTTCTGGTGAGCACTTCCCACAACCAGAAAGGATTCTTAATCCTGACAGCACACATGCAGATTTCCATAGCAACTGCCTTCCCTGGATGTCCTTGCTGTTCTCTTATGGGCTTGAGTGTGGGCTGGTGGCTACCCTGCTGTCAACTCTCGATCCCATCAGAAAGTCC
Source organism: Acomys minous (assembly GCF_964271855.1). Taxonomy (NCBI): domain Eukaryota; kingdom Metazoa; phylum Chordata; class Mammalia; order Rodentia; family Muridae; genus Acomys; species Acomys minous. Next base: position 77,303,399 of record NC_140492.1, on the reverse strand, counting down.
TATATTCCTCATCATGCACCTGATGGCTGCACAGTGTATTTCCTTCGCCTCTTCTTATGGTAATGCTTTTGCTGTGTATCTGAGGTGACACTAAACGCACTATGGAGTCCAAGCTGGTCTTGAACTCACAATTCCCTTACTTCAGCTTTGCAAGCGCTGGGATTTACAGGGCTATCCCTGCATTTCTGGTATATGGTAATGCTTGAACTGGGAGACTGAGACCTCTAGAGAGATCTCTAGTCTATTCCCGGAGTCCCCATTAAGAGACGGAGTCCGTTGTCGATGGAAATGCATAAGAATAGGAATAGGAATTTATTGAGCCATCTCGATGGGGTCTGTCCAGCTCTTTCCAGCTGCAGACCCTGAGAAACAGAGGCACAGGCCTTTTATAGGTTTTAGACAAAGAAATGAGTTTTACACTATGTGATTGGTTGGCATTTGGGCAGAAAAGCTGCAAGCAGGGAGTGACAAGTCTTGACATTTGGTGGTTGGATAATGGGTGGAGGGGCAAGTTAGCCTATGGAAAAGATTGGTTAAAGCAGTCACAAGGGGCGTTTGGGAACTTTTATAGTTGGGGAGGGGTAGTGGACATTTTAAACACAGCTGGTTGTCCTTGAGTCCAGCTGGACCCTGAACACAGACTGAGACCTTGAGTCAAGTTGGACTCTTCAAGGTTTTTCCTGTCCCTGCCACACACACACAGTGATCTGATATCTCTCTTTCCTTGGTTCAAGTTGAACCCTCTAGAAATTTACATGCTTTGGTCTTAATGGGGGTCTTTAAGGGAGGACTGAGTAGGCAGACTTTTACATTTTCCCAGACTTTGGCCTTAATGGGAGTCCTTAAGGGGCCTGGTTCCTTCAGAACCCTGCTGAGTGACAGCAGTGGACCTGAACGTGTGCATCCCAATCTAGTGACTGACCCTCATGCTTGTTAAGCAAGGGAGTTAACATGTTGAGCCAGTGAGGCAAGAAGGGCAGCTTTCTGCAAGGGCTTTGTGTAGCTGCAGGAAAGTGCTCAGGGACCAGTTACTGCCCTTCTGCATCTCCAGCATCAGTGACTTCCTGCTTTGCAGCTTTGTTTCTTTAAACTTCACTGTCTCTTGGAAGTGCTCTACTAAAGGGACAAGATAGTAAATCTAACTTACGGAATTTATACTCCAAGAATAAGTACAAAATCCAGTTCTCAAATGGGGACGTTTTGGAATTGGATTGGAAGCCCTGGAACTCTAAGGGATGAATAATCAGTGTCGACATCCCTCTCTCTACTGGAAAACGACTCAGAAGTTGGCTGTAAGAGACTGAGCTTTCCAAACGGCAGGTTAAATACCTTAATGAACATTACCACTAAGGGCTGTGACTGTAGGTCCCTCTGCAGCTGACCCCAAATTTACCCCTTGGTGTTAAAAGTGCCAATTAAGTAGTAAAAACCAAAACATTGGCCAAATGTAATTAATTTGAGAATAGAGTTTTACAATGCACCTCATGCCATGCCAAGCAAACAAATTAACCTGTCTGAAGATGCACACAGTGATGTGGACAAGGAGAACAGGGTTCTCAGATTGGACCATCTCTGTGCTCTTTCTTAGTATGTGCTTTTCTGGGAACAGGAAACAGGAAACAAATTCTGGATCCAAACAGTTAAGACACAGTTTATGTGATCACCCCCCACCTCATTAAAGATGTCTTTAAAGACTCCTGTTGTTCTAGGCTTGATTGAAAGTGTAATGCATTTTAAAACACAATTTTGATAGGAATAGACTCCAAAGGCAATGCCAACAAGTTATCCAACATAAAGACATTTCTTGTTTGGAAGGTTGCTGGGCATTTCTTAGCCCACCTCTGAAAGAGCATCCTCTCAGTGGTCTCTGGAACTACTACGGACAAGTGCCCTGTCCTAGGCACCTCTTGGGACCAGGTGGGCTTCTTTGCTGTAGCTCTCTGTTCAGTTTATGAGGACTGAACTCAACTGTCTAACCTTATCTGTTTTATCTCCAGACTATGTGGATGGCGTCAGATGGTGCAGTGGGGAAAGATATCTGAACCTGAGGACACAGACTGCATCAGGTCAAGAAGTCATTTCACTTCTGTTATTTCTGCATCTACAGCTTGGGATGGAGAAGAGGGTGAGAGATAAGAATGACAATAAGGCTGACGGACAGACCACCACCTACAGAGGCTCTAGGTCATGTCCTGGCCACTGCTCTAATATTTCAGCTCTTTGATCCAGACGTCTCTTACTTCCTTAAGCAAGTGTTGCAAACATTATTCCAATATGTTGTTTTAAGTTGAAAAACTCTAAACACAAGTAGTCAGGGAATTGTCTTTCTCAATGAGATACTAGTAAATTTACAGATCTAATATCTTACCCTTTGCAACTAGGCTTACAAGATGCTTCATCCCTTATTATGAAGAACTTATAAACTTTCATGGTCATACATTAATAATCACTTTATCAATTCTCTAGTTCTCTATATTATCTCATTAATACTAGCCACTAACTACAGATACTAGTACAACAGACGCCCAAGAAGTTGAACCAATCTGAACCACTTTACCGGCTGTAATTCTAATCCTCTTTGCCCTTCCTTCCCTTCAAATCCTTTATGTAACAGACGAAGCTAACAATCCTGTGCTCACAGTGAAACTACAGGACATCAGTGACATTGAAGCCGTCAATATACTGATTTCGAAGACCTGTGCTTTGTCTCATACATGGTTCCAATAAACGACTGAAAACCAGCTGAACTCTGCCTACTAGCAGTTGACAATCGAGCTGTACTTCCAATAGAACTTCCAATCCACATCCTAATTTCATATGAAGAAATACTTCACTCATGAGCTGTTCTCTCATTAGGACTAAATACAGATGCAATCCCAGGACATCTAAAACAAGCCACAGTAACTTCAAATCACCCAGGTGTATTCTACGGCCAATGTCCAGAAATCTTTGGGTATAATCCCAGTTTTATACCAATTGTTCTTGAAATAGTACCACTAAAATATTTTGACAATTGATCAGTTTCCATACTTTAAACTCACTATGAAGGTTAGAGCATTAACCATTTAAGTTAAAGTTAGAGACTAAACTTTTCCATAGTGAAATGCCACAACTAGGTACATCCACATGATTCACTACTGCTCTATCTGCAATTACACTCTTTATCTTATTTCAACTAAAAAAAGTCTACACAAGTTTTCCCTACTCACCATCCCCTAAAACTCTAAAATCACCAAAACTCCAAAACCCTTGAGAATCAAAATGAATGAAAATCTATTTGCCTCTTTTATTACCCAAACAATAGTAAAACACCAGTAGTCATTATCATTATTATATTCCCCTCCATCTTATTCCCCTCTTCAAAATGCTTAATAATAGCCAACTCCATTCATTCTTACAATGACTAACTAAACTTATTATAAAACAAATAATATTAACCCACTCCCCAAAAGGACAAGTATGATCCCGAGTAATTATTTCCCTTGTTGTATTCATCGGATCAACAGACCTGCTAGTCCTTCTCCTGCACACATTCACACTGACCACCCGCTCCCTATAGACTGTAGACGTCAGCACAGCCACCCCACTATGAGCAGGAGCAGCACTCCTAGGTCCACACCGACCACCCAGCTCCCTGTAGACGGAAGCACAGCCACCTCACTATGAGCAGGAGCAGCAATCCTAGGTCCACACCGACCACCCAGCTCCCTGTAGACGGAAGCACAGCCACCCCACTATGAGGAGGAGCAGCACTCCTAGGTCCACACCGACCACCCAGCTCCCTGTAGACGGAAGCAAGCACAGCCACCCCACTATGAGTAGGAGCAGCAACCCTAGGTTTTTGACACAAAATAAAAAGCTCATTAGCCCACTTTCTTCCTCAAGGAAGGACTATTTCACTCATCACTCAATATCATGCAAACTATCAGCTTATTTACTCAACCTAAAGCCTGAGCAGTTTGTCTTACAGTTAGTATTATTGCCAGACCCCTGCTAATACACGTAATTGGCGTAGCTACCTTATTATTAATAAATATTAGTCCACCAACTGTTACAATCACATTTATTATTCTTGTATTGCTTATCATACTTGGATTTGCCATTGCCCTTATTGAAGCCTACATATCTACCCTCTCAGTTAGCCTTTAACTACATATTACATAATGACCCCCTAAACATATGCACATCGCATAGTTAATCCAAGACCATGAACCCTAACAGGAGCCTTTTCCACCCTGCTATTAAATTCTGGGTTAGTAATGTAATCCCACCATAAACTCTATTATTCTTCTATCATTAGGCCTTCTAACAAATACTATGTACCTATGTTGACAAGATATTATCTGTGAAGGAACAAATCAAGGCTCCATATCCCTGTTGTACAAAAAGGCCTTTGTTATGGAATAATCTTATTTATTGTATCCGAAGTATTTTTCTTTGCAGGCTTCTCGTGAGCCTTCTACCTCTCCAGTCTTGTCCCAACACATGACCTAGGAGTCTGCTAATCACCTACAGGAAGAGCACCCCTAAATCCACTAATCTCTTCTTTTTTTGTTTTGTTTTGTGGATAACAAAGAAAAACTAAAACCTCAAACTCCAGGGGAAAATATTTTAAAATACGTTTTATTAAAAAAAAAATACCGTATAAGTCTCTATTCCTCTCCCTCCCTCCCAACAGCCCTCCTGGTGTTCTTTTTCACGTGTGCCCTGCCCCCCCCCATTCACTGTTCTTGCTACTGTACGCCCATGTCTCATTACCTACCCAGGTTGCCCACCCTGTTCTTTCATTTCCGGTGATGTATGTACCCACTGCCCCACTTCCCCAGCATGCAAGAGCCGCCTCCTCAAAGACTTCGCACTTGTTTGCCCTACCACCCTCTCCCGCTGTGAGCTATTCTAATACAAGTAAACTGCACCCTGCCAATCCCCCAGCTCCCACCGCACCCCGCCTCCCCAAAGGCAGCTTTAGCCAGGAAAAGCTAGTCTTCAAAGTTCTTTCAGCCTTTGCATTTTTCCCTCCCTCCACATTGTTCGTGCACCTCTACAAAAAGAAATCTTTCTTTGGGACCCCATAGCCCCTCACCATCGTAAACCCTGTCTCCGACTCCATCTTTTTCTCCTACTCTTTGAGGCAAGGTCTTTATCCAATCCTCCTGCTTACAATGTACGCCTGATCCAAAACCAACCCCCCCACTTCTGCTGGGCCCAGAACCGCCCCTCCGCGCGCGCAGCCTCCCGCCCTTCAGCGGATAAGGATCTCCCCGACACCTGCCTCCAGCACGTTCTCAGCTGTGGTTTCGCCATACTGCTCCTTGAGGTGCCGCCCGGCCTGTGGCCGAAGCGCACATCACCGTAGGAACATCCGCAGGGCTGCGCTCTGAGTGCAGGTTGAGGAGATTGTGCAGCGTGGACTTCTGAACGAAACACTTGCCGCAGATGCCACAGGAGTGCGCCTTGACGGAGCGATGGACGTTCACATGGCGGTTGAGGTTGCTGCTGCTGTGGTTGAACTGTTTGCCGTAGTGCAGGCACATTTAGACTAAACATTGCGCTCGCATGTGGAAGACCAGCTTCTCCACACCCTGATACACACTTTGGTGCACTTGATGTTCTTTAAGGGGTTTCCACTTGAGAAGCCCCAGGCTGGTGTTCCCAGCCGCACCCTGCCACCAGACTGCCTCCCCGCCCATGCCCGGGCAGCCACAGCCGCCTGCCGCTGCTTCCACAAGTCCCGAAGTGGCCCCCACACTAGCCCTGCCTCCTGGGATCAACAAACAGGCCTTCGCCTTTGCGGCCTCTTACAGGCTGTAGCAGGCCTTCACCACACCTTGCGGCTGGGCTACAGTGTTGGGGGCCACACTGCTCTGGGTTAGCTCCCCCAGGTGGCTGCGCACAGAAGCCCCAATACCCAGACCCCCTACTAGGCCTCCAGGGGGTTTGAGCCAGTATGCCACTTTAGACTCCACCTTGACGATACAGATGTCAGAAACATCCTCATCCTCGGCCTCTGCCTTCAGCTCTAGGTCCTCATCCAGCGGCAACTCCAGCTTCACCGGCCGCAGGAGTGGAGGGGTTAGAGGAGGTGGGGTGGAGATTTTGGTGCTGGCTTTGGGGTCCTGGGGAGGGAGGAGGGACTTGGTGACACTGACACTGCTCACCAGGCTTGCCTCGCTGACCCCATCCTCTTTGAAGCCTATTTTGGGCTCAACAAACTGCCTGAGGGCGTTCCTGCATTTCTCCACCAGTGCTCCATTCGCAGGTAGGAGGCGACAGCAGGTAGTTCACGATGTCCTTGACTGCTCCAAGGCGCCCGCGCAGCAAGTGAGGAGCAGGTCTGCTACAATGCGTGCTGTGCATCAGCGAGTGCTGCCGCTCAGAGCTGGGGTTCAGCAAGAACCGGTCCCAGAGGAAAGGCGATCAGGCCGCCTGGAGGCAGGCAACGGCCAAGAAGGACTGATGCCTCCGCCCCCAATTAACGTTTGTGCAAAATAAAACAAACAAACAAAACCAAATGACCCGATCTGTGCCATGTCTGACCAAACTCCTTGTTTTTAAGCTCACTGAGAAGAGTCGAGGTTTCGCCCCCTACCTGTAATTTTAAATTATTTTACCACTTTCCAAATCCTCCCCCAATCTGGCTTTTTCCCTTAGGTAAGCTTTTGTTTAACCGGCCTCCCAGTGTTCCTTTTAGCCTTGTTAGAGTGGAGGAGGCTTGTTTACAAGCCCAGAGCCACTGGGCTCTGAGAATCTAAGTTGCTAAGAAACACAGCACAGCAGGAGTTTTCCTAGCAGTTAGAGTTTGACTCCCCCTTTGAAAATTTCCTGGACAGGCAAGAGCGAAATGCCCCAAAGAATTAGATTAGACCTCGGCTGTAGTTGAACCTCCCTCTCCTCCCTTTCCTATATTGACTTTGGCCCTGGAGAGTGTTAGAAGATTCCATTCAGAACTTTTTAATGTTTAGATCTGAATATTAAGGGTGTGGATAACATTAAATTCATTGGATGCCATTTGTTGATGAATATTAAAAATTAATATTGTCATACATTTAGCAAAACCTTATTTTATTCATTAATCATTAATTTCTCCAAATAACCAAACACTGAGACTACGAGCCATTCAAAATTAAGCACAAAGGGGTACATAGTAACGACTCTGTTATCCCGTTATCATTTTATCCTCTCCTCCAAGCCCTTCTCTGGAATCGTCCATCGCCTCCTCTCCTGCACCTTCTTCTTCCTCTCTGACTTCTGGCCTCTCAGCCTCAAAACTCCACCCCTTCTCTTTCTGCCAAATCCCAACCAGCTTTAAATTAGGTGGAGCAGAGTTCACACAACAAGGACAGGAGTACTTGATAATGTGCCCATCACAGCAGCGGCCAGATCTTAGCGCTAAATGTGTTAGCATTAGAACACGTGGCACCAGACCAAGCGCCATCTTGTTCCAGTGACGTCCCCTCCCCCACCTTGGTTTTCCTTCTCTCCAGCCCTCTCACCTCCCACCCCTGACTTCCCTGCACCTGGTCCCCACCATAGTCCCCCTTCCCAGCCTCTCTTCCACCTACTTCTCTCTCCATCCTCTTCCAAGGTGAATTTTATTTCCCCTTCTGGGGAAGATGCATTCATGAGAAAAAAATTAATATTTATGTCATTTACTTTACAATATTCTGAAATCCCCAAGTCACAAAATCTCCACAGACTACCAGTGACAAGTCAGATGCAATGTTCACAGGGTCTTTTATTTATCATGCTCTGGAGCAAGGACAGTCTGTTCTCCAGAGGCTGAGGAAGGTGGGCGGCCTTGACTCCTTAGAATACATGGTTTATAAATGCAGAAACTGCAAGCGGGACTTTCCAGGCCTTGGCATTATGTACTTGGGTAAGGGGTATAGAGGAAGCGAGTCTTCAGGGGGGCTCTTAAAGTTTTTATCTGCTGTAGCTGTTACACTGCTGGTCTCCCACACAATTGGGTAAGGGGATGAAGGGGAACCCGATCTTAGGGAAGTGAGCAACCCCTCCCCATGGAAGTTGACTTTAAGTTGATTAAGCAAAGGGTGGGGGTGGGGACGTAGGTGGAGGCTTCTGCTCAGAGAAGCCAGCCCTTGTCCAGTTCTCACAATTCCATCCCTTCTCCAGGTACCAGAATTGGTTTCTTTGTGGCTCTCAAGCACCTGTCCATTTTTTCTCTGAAATGTCTTCTGTAATAAACATGTCAGGGCTTGTTTCAAAGCCCAGTGTAGGAAGCAGCTACATGCCTGGGCTTGTTTCAAAGCCCAGCGTAGAAAATAGCTGACAGCCCAAAAAGCTGACGTCTGACCAGATGTGTGAGTGATAGATAAAACCTTAGTAGTAAGTTCTGACCTAGGAGCAGCCAGGACTGCAAGTTGGTGATAAGAGTGCCGCAGAAAGCTAGATGTGTGAATTAGAGAGGGTAAGGCTAAAGTAAGTATAAAAACCCTGAGAAGAAGCAGCCAGCTCTCTTCGCTCTTCACTCGCTAGCTCTCTCTCTCTCGCTGTCACCATGATTACCTAAAATGCTACCAGCCGATGGGCGCTCTCCCAGGACGGAGCAGACAGACATGCTGTCAGAAAACAACCCGAGAACTGAATCAAGTCGCAGCAGCGAACCTGTTCGACAGAACTTCGCGATATCAGGTCGTATACCCTAATGGCATAAGCTCCCAGATGAAAGACCCCATTTCTAAATGTTGTTTAGTCAAATAGTTTAAGGCTTGTGTAATGCTATTTTGTAAGGCTGTACAATAGTTCAGGGAGGTCACCTGAAAGGCCCAGTCAGACTGGAAAAATACCACCATGTCCCAAGGCTCACAGATGTCACAAGACTCGTGGTCACCCACCATTTCACAAGGCCTGCACAAACGGTTCTAGGAAACTGCCCTGGGGCAACAGGATGTATGGGAAACTGCCCTGGGGCAACAGGATGTATGATCTGTGAGTAAGCTACTGGTAAAAATAGCCCAACCGTTTCCTGATTCCAAAAGCCCTGACCAGAGCTAAATCTAGCCGCATCAAATTAGCCAATCAAAACCCTGTAATTATGCCTCTCGCTTCTGTAACCCTGCTTCCTGCTTTCCACCCTATAAAAGGGTCTCCTCCCCTTCACTCGGCGCGCCAGCCTCTCCAGAGACTGAGACGCCCGGGTACCCGTCCCCCTACAATAAAGCCTCTTGCGTGTTGCAACCGAAACCTTGGTCTCGCTGGTTCTTGGTGGGGGTCTCCACGTTAAGACCACCGTGTTGGGGGTCTTACATTTGGAGGTCCCACCGAGATCGGGACCCCCGCCCAGGGACCACCGACCCAAATTCGGGAGGTAAGCCTTTGTGCCGGCCGGCTTAGTCGTTGTTGTCATTTCGTCTCTCTGTCGTCTCTCTGTTAATCGTTATGTATCTCGGTGTCTGCGTAGACTCTCTGAATCTGGCAAGGACAAGAAGGAGTTGACGAACTCGGACTTCTTCCTTGTACCCCTGGGAGACGTCCCGGCGGGATTCCGTAGGGACTCTCCGTCCCATCCGAATTTGGGGCTCCGGCCCATCTGAGAGGCTATTTGCCTCATCTGGGAGACGGGGAATCCGGACCCCCTGTGTCTCCAACCTCTGTTTTGTTTTCGTTTTGGCGCAAGCGTCCCGCGCAGGCTGTTTTTGGTCTTTTGTGTCTGGCTGTCCTCTGTTGTCTTTCGTTTTATGTTTTTGGTACCATGGGTCAGACTCTTGCCACTCCATTAACCCTTACCTTACAGCATTTCAAGGAGGTCCGTGTCATTGCACACAATCTGTCAGTAGAAGTCCGCAAGGGCAAATGGGAGACTTTCTGTTCCGCCGAATGGCCCATGCCCCTGCTCCCACCATATCCCCGAGTTCCCCAGCCGGCAGCCCCAACCTCAGCCCTGCCCGCGGCTTCCGGGGCATGGGTGATGGACCCTCGGCAGGCACTGGGAGCCACCTTGGAGCCACCCCTGAGGGGCCTGATTCCACCGTGGCTCTGCCCCTTAGTGCTGTCGGGCCGGCCCCGACAGGAAAAAATGCGTTACAACTCCTACAGTATTGGCCTTTTTCTTCCTCTGATCTCTATAATTAAAAAAACTAACCACCCACCTTTTTCAGAGAACCCTACGGGACTTACAGGTCTGATAGAGTCCCTGATGTTCTCCCACCAACCCACGTGGGATGACTGTCAGCAGCTTCTGCAGGTTTTATTCACCACCGAGGAGAGAGAAAGAATTCTCCTCGAGGCTCGAAAGAATATCCGAGATGACGCTGGACACCCCGTCCAGACCCTGGCCGAAATAGATGAAGGATTCCCCCTGACCTGTCCTCAGTGGGACTACAACACGGCAGAAGGTAGGGAACGGCTGTCCATTTACCGCCGGGCTCTGGTGGCAGGTCTCAGAGGGTCCTCGAGGAGGCCCACCAATTTGGCGAAGGTAAGAGAAGTCATGCAGGGAATGACCAAGCCCCCCTTGGTGTTTCTAGAGAGGCTCATGGAGGCTTACTGGAGATATACCCCTTTTGACCCTACGTCAGAGGGACAGCGAGCCTCTGTAATCATGGCTTTCATTGGACAGTCAGTACCTGATATTAGGAAGAAACTACAGTGCATTAGCGCATTGAGGGATTGCACGATTATACCATCAGGGATGTGGTGAAGGAAGCTGAGAAAGTTTATCGTAAAAAGGAGACAGAGGAAGTGAAACAGGAAAGAAAAAAGAAGGAGAGAGAGCTGAGGATGAGGAAAGAGGAAAGAAAGAGAGAGCTGAGGATGAAGGAAAAAAAGGCAGGAAAAGAATCTGACGAGAGTACTGGCCACAGTGGTAGGAGAAGGAAGGCGTAAGGGAACAGGCAGGCCTAGGCAGACAGGGAACCTGGGCGACAACAGAAAGGAGGGGCCAAGGAGACCCAGAGAAGATTGAACACTGCCACCTGATCTCAAAGATGCCTTCTTCTGTCTGAGATTGCACCTTAACAGCCAATCCCTGCTTGCCTTTGAGTGGCAAGACCCTGAAAACAGAAGAACTGGACAGCTTACGTGGACGAGATTGCCCCAGGGGTTTAAAAACTCCCACACCCTATTTGATGAAGCCCTACATCGGGACCTTGCCCCTTTCTGTGCTAATAATCCCCAGGTGACTCTTCTACAGTATGTAGATGACCTCCTATTGGCTGCAGAGACCCGTGAAGAATGCGAGCTTGGGACTCAGAAAATCCTGGCTGAGTTAGGTGAGTTGGGGTATCGGGCTTCTGCCAAAAAGGCACAACTGTGCTGGACTGAAGTGACATATCTGGGATACACCCTGAAAGATGGACAACGGTGGCTCACAGAAGCCAGGAAACGAACAGTGACTCAGATCCCGACCCCAACCACTCCTCGCCAGGTAAGAGAATTCCTAGGGACCGCGGGATCTTGCAGGCTTTGGATTCCCAGGTTCGCCACTCTGGCGGCCCCATTATACCCTTTAACAAGAGAAAGGGGGGAGTTCACTTGGACTAAGGAACACCAATTGGCTTTTGAGACCCTTAAAAAGGCACTGCTAGAAGCTCCTGCCCTAGCACTGCCTGATCTGAACAAGCCTTTTACTCTGTACATCGATGAGCGGAAAGAAGTTGCCAGGGGGGTACTCTAGGACCCTGGAAGAGCCCAGTGGCCTATCTGTCAAAAAAACTGGACCCTGTGGCCAGTGGGTGGCCCTCTTGTTTGCGGGCGATAGCAGCAACGTCTGTATTGGTAAAAGATGCTGATAAATTAACCATGGGCCAAAATGTGATAGTGATGGCCTCCCACGCCCTCGAGAACATTATCAGACAATTACCAGACTGTTGGATGACCAACGCCCGGATGACCCACTACCAGAGCTTGTTGCTGACAGAGCAGGTGACCTTCGCTCGGCCCGCCATCCTTAACCCTGCCACCTTGCTACCCGAAGCTGGCGAGACCCCAGTTCATCATTGTAAAGAGATACTGGCTGAAGAAACAGGGACTCGGTCAGACCTCACTGACCAGCCGTGGCCTGGGGTAAAAACTTGGTTCACCGACGGAAGTAGCTTTGTGGTAGCAGGTAAGTGGAGGGCTGGGGCAGCGGTAGTGGACTGGAAGTCTGTCATCTGGGCCAGCAGTTTACCAGAAGGGACGTCGGCCCAAAAAGCTGAACTTATTGCTTTGACCCAAGCACTAAGACTGGTGGAGAAAAAGGCTATCAATATCTACACTGATAGCTGGTATGCTTTCGCAACAGCTCATGTCCATGGAGTGATTTATAGACAACGTGGGCTGCTGACTTCAGCTGACAAAGACATTAAAAAAAAAATCCTCATAGAGAAAGAGGGGTAAAATACCTGGCTAGTATACACCACCTTACCCACCTAGGGCCCAAGAAGATGACAGAACTGGTCAATAAGTCTCCCTATCACATCCCCAGACTACAAAAGACAGTAGAGGATCTGGTAAAAAACTGCAAGGCTTGCGCTCTCACTAATGCCGGTTCCAGCTGACACTGTGCAGAAAAGCGCTTGCAGGGAGATCGACCTGGAACTTATTGAGAGGTTGATTTCACTGAAGTCAAACCGGCCCGATATGGTAATAAATACCTTCTAGTTTTCATAGACACCTTCTCGGGGTGGGTCGAGGCGTTTCCCATGAAAAAAAGAAACGGCAAATGTATTGGCCAAGAAGATACTTAAAGAAATCCTTCCCCGGTTCGGGATACCTAAGGTAACTGGGTCGGACAACGGGACTGCCTTCGTCGCCCAGGTAAGTCAGGGACTGGCCAGACAATTGGGGATAAATTGGAAATTACATTGTGCTTATAGACCCCAGAGCTCAGGACAGGTAAAAAGAACGAATAGAACTATAAAAGAGACCTTAACAAAATTGACCTTAGAGACCGGTGGGGGTGATTGGACAGCCCTTCTCTCCCTTGCCTTGTTCCGGGTATGGAACACGCCTGGACCATTGGGACTGACACCCTTTGAGATACTGTTTGGTGCACCACCACCTCTGTTTAAAATCCTAGAAAGTGTGGCGCGTCCTGATGACAGTTTTGTGCCTTCCACCCATCTTTTAGCCCGTTTAAAGGCTCTTGAGACGATCAGGCGAGAGATTTGAAAACAGCTGAAAAACGCTTACGCCGTTGGAGACCCTACAGTTCCTTATCAGTTCGAGATTGGAGATAATACTCTTAAGCTGCGTCTGCGTCACGGACACGACCCTGAGTCAGGACAACAACCCTCATGCCCCGATACAACAGACTTGGAAGGTGATCAATGAGGAGGGGAACACTGTCTGGTCGATCACTGCAGTGCACCCCCCCCATGGACTTGGTGGCCGGATCTAACGCCAGATATTTGTAAGTTGGTGGCTGGATCGCTCACCTGGGATCTCCCCGACCACACAGACCTCTCTAAACCACTGGCTGAAAAACAGTGCGTCCCGGGTGGGATAAGGAGCACATTCCGGTGCTCAGGACAGTTCTGCCGGGCCAACCTCCGGTCCTCAGAATTTTATGTTTGCCCTGGTCAGGGCCACAGTTAGAAGCTTCGACACCAGTGTGGGGGGACCTCTGATTTCTATTGTGCTGCATGGGGTTGTGAAACTACTGGTGAGGCTCATTGAAACCCTACTTCCACCTGGGATCTGATCACGGTAAAAAGAAACAGTAACTATGACAGGCCAAACCAGGAAAAAAAAAAATGGGTCCCCCTGGTTTACCACCCTAGTCTCCTCCCTGCTGGGACCAATTATTATTATACTCCTGATTCTCCTATTTGGACCCTACATCCTCAACAGATTAGTCCAATTCATAAAAGATAGGTTATCCATAATCCAGGCGATGGTCCTCACCCAACAATACCATCGCCTGAGGCAGGAAATGGAAACTGAAATAGAATGAAAGATTCCATTCTAGTTCATAGAAAAAGAGGGGAATGAAAGACCCCATTTCTAAATGTTGTTTAGTCAAATAGTTTAAGGCTTGTGTAATGCTATTTTGTAAGGCTGTACAATAGTTCAGGGAGGTCACCTGAAAGGCCCAGTCAGACTGGAAAAATACCACCATGTCCCAAGGCTCACAGATGTCACAAGACTCGTGGTCACCCACCATTTCACAAGGCCTGCACAAACGGTTCTAGGAAACTGCCCTGGGGCAACAGGATGTATGGGAAACTGCCCTGGGGCAACAGGATGTATGATCTGTGAGTAAGCTACTGGTAAAAATAGCCCAACCGTTTCCTGATTCCAAAAGCCCTGACCAGAGCTAAATCTAGCCGCATCAAATTAGCCAATCAAAACCCTGTAATTATGCCTCTCGCTTCTGTAACCCTGCTTCCTGCTTTCCACCCTATAAAAGGGTCTCCTCCCCTTCACTCGGCGCGCCAGCCTCTCCAGAGACTGAGACGCCCGGGTACCCGTCCCCCTACAATAAAGCCTCTTGCGTGTTGCAACCGAAACCTTGGTCTCGCTGGTTCTTGGTGGGGGTCTCCACGTTAAGACCACCGTGCTGGGGGTCTTACACCAGAACACTGATATTATAAGATACTAAATGCTACTCCTATTAGAATTAAGATAGTTTTAAGAGTGTAATGAAATGGTATTGGTGGCTTGGCCTTGGAGCCTTAGCCGCTGCCTTTTGTTGTAGTTGCCTTTGTATTGCTAATAAACCTCTCTTGCTAAATCGTACCACTTGCTCTTGGCCTGACTCTTTTGTTCCGGATTCTGAGTGTAAACTCTCTGCTCGCGACAGCTGGCGTAGTCGGCAGGATCTGGAACGAGGCTGGGGAAAGGATTAGTTTATGCTAACCTTCCCCAATTTACAAAAGGCTTTTATGTAATCTGGCTGAGACCTTATATCGAGTTACCAGGTGATTACCGGACTCCTCGATGCCAACTCTGGTTTTTGCTGGAGGAAGAGCGGGTTATAGGAGCGGGGAAAGCCTGGGTCCGAAAACACCACCCTCCCTAAGGGTGCGGAAGTAGGACGAACTCAGTGCCCGATGCCAACTTTGGCTATTTTGCTGGAGGAAGAGCTGGTTAATGGCACAGAGGAAAAGAACTCAATATAAGGCATCTAAAATTCAAACGAATGCTGAAATTTTTCAGTAAACGAATTGAAAGATTGGCCGATCTAAAATTTGAAAAATTAATCAAGAGCACTCAAATAAGTAACCTTCAGTGGTACCTTAGGAAAAGAGAGATTAAACTGCTTTACTGGTTGGCAAATAAGCTGTAGAAATGAAGTCTTTAATTAAGAAAATGAGAAGTTTACATCTAAATCCAGCCACAGGAAGCCCCCCAGAAACTGCAGAGGAATAGAAATGGTTGGGAACAGCCCAGGCAGTTAAAAATAGAATTGGCATGAAACCTACTGATGTAAAAATAGATCTTATTGACCCATCAGTAGTGCAACCGCTGGTGAACAGGCGCCTAAGAATGAAGTACCAGCAATTTTGGTGAAAACTATACAGGATATAGACAAGGACCGAATTATGGGCAAAAGGCTAGCCATGAATATAGTGAGGAAACAGAAGAACCTGGCCAGTTCATCTGAACCCTCATACTCTTTCCCGGTAGTAACTACAAGTAAAAGGACTCCAATCAGGAACATTGCCAGTCGTCTGAATCCCCTCAGCGATGGCAGACAGCCCCACTATACCCCGGGAACAGAGGTCAAAGAGTCCAGACCATACTCCCCACAGGAGATGGCAGATTTAAGACGGGAATATGCCCAAAATGGTCAGAAAGATGCACAGTACATGGTCAGATTGTGGGAAAAAGGGGCTGACACAATCATTCTAACAGAACAGGAGATGGGACGAATTAGGGGAATCATAGAGAGCCCGTCTATCTATGAAGCATTGGAACATGTGTTGGACACCGCTAAAGGTGACACACACCCACTCCTGGATTGGATAACTGCAGCCTGGCGCTTAGCTTTCCCCACCCTAGATCTAACACAATTTGAAACAGCAGGTAGATGGACAACTTATGCAGAGCCAATTAACATTTGCAGAAAACTGGGTATTCTATGGTTCATATATAATGAGGCTAACACACCCCAGGCAGCACCATTTTTGCCATCCTTCAAGCGAATTATAGTTAAAGGAGCTCCACAACATCTAAAAATGAGCTTGACAGGAAGCATTCAGGGCTGCCAAACAGTGGCAGAAGCTATTAATTTCTTTAAAGGCTTCAGAGAATTAGAACAAGAACGAGTGGTATCTTTCCAAGTGAAAGTCAAACCTAGAGAGCAGTGATAAGACCTTTCCTGAGGACAAGACCTTTTTTAGGCTACAGAGGCCGCAGGGCTCCTTACCCACAAGCACAAGTCAGACAATGGCAACGGAACCAGAATGGCAGCACCTAGACTCCAGACCATTTGTTAACTTCCCAATAGATATAAATGGTAAATTACAACCAGTAAGGTGGCTACTAGATACAGGAAGTCAAATCAGTATTATAAACTGTCACCCAAACCAAAACAAAGGATTTAAAAATATACAGGTACAAGGAGTAAATTCAACTAAAACAGTACCAGTTATTAAGGTAACAGTAGACTTATTTGGTAAAAAATATGAGTTAGATATGGCAAGCTTTACTGCACCCTCAAGTGTTTTAGGAATAGATCATATTAAGATGCTTTTTCCAAAATTTTTGCAAATCAAAAATATTAAAAATTTTTTCACTAATTTAGCAGAAGTAAAAATAGAACCCGTAAGGTTACCAGAAATTAAGCCCTCATTCACCCCACAATATCCTATAAAAGGGGGAATAGAGGACATTACAAACACCTTAAGGGAACTGCTTAAAGAAGGTATAGTGACACCTACCCAAAGCTTTAATTATAATTCACCCATTTGGCCAGTATTAAAGCCAAATGGCAAATGGAGATTTACAGTAGATTATAGAAAAATTAATGAATTAAGTCCAAAAATGCCAGGAACCTTACCTGACATTGAGGATATATTTTTAAGAATAAGACAAGCAGCACCAAAGTGGATGGCAACTATAGATCTCTCAGATATGTTCTTTGGAATACCATTGCATCCAGCATCACAAGAAATAACAACTTTTACCTGGCAATCAAAGCAATATAAATTTCTCAGACTGCCTCAAGGCTATTTAAACAGTCCAATTATAGCCCACACCACCCTAATGAAAACTCTGGAGGACTTTGATAGTCAGGGGGTGGAGTTAGTATCTTATATTGATGATTTGATGATTTATGGACAGGACAAAGACAAAATTCAGGACACAGTAAAAAAATTTAATACAACATTTAAGAGATAAAGGATGGACTATTAATCAAACCAAGGTTCAAGGACCTAGTAAGCAAGTAAAATTTCTAGGAGTACATTGGTCCACAGAAGGACCTAAAATACCAGAAGAAGTTATTAGTAAACTAGATACTCTGGAACAGCCTAGAAATAAGCAGCAGGTGCAGCACCTGATAGGACTGTTTGGCTACTGGCGCCAACACATTCCTTATCAGCAACTCCTACTGCAGCCTCTTTACAAAATTATCAAAAAAGCTCAAGACTTTAAATGGTCAGAAGCACAGGAACAGGCTGTCAGAACCATGATTGACCTCATCAGACAGTATCAATCCCTTGGCTATATTAATAAGGAAGATACAGTAATAATAGAAGTATTGTATACAAAGGGATATGGCAATTGGAATATCTTTGCAAAAGGAAGTAGATTAACACCAATTGGCTTTTATTGCAAAAAGTTCCCATGGTCAGAAAATAAATACTCTCTATTTGAGAGGACCATCTGGGCTACATATGAGGCATGCAGAACTGCCCACTCACTAATAAAGAATAACCCAACTGTGATCCGAACAGAAATGCCCATTATAGACTGGATTAAAGCACCAGGAGAAGCCTGGGCAGGACAACCCATGGAAGGCAAAGTACTTCACTGGAAGTGGTACCTGTCAGACTTTCTCAAACACAATAAAGTATCAACCCAGGGTCGTATATCCCAAGCCTCAGAAGAAGTTCTGAGATCAGGGAATACAGAAAACCCAACCTGGTTGATACCACCCAGTCTTATACTTAAGGGCACTGAACCTGGCCCAGATCAGACCATTGGTCTGTGGGGCACTAAGGAGTTCAGCAAGAATATACCAAATGCATGGTTTAATAATATAGTGAAGTGGAAAGCTGCAGCCTATAGGCCAGAAGATGGTAAGGTCATAACTGACCAAGGAACTGGAAAGTCAGCGCAACACGCAGAAGTAATTAGCAGCTAGACAAACAAAGCAGGAAAATAGGATATGTTCCCCACTATATGGATGGTGGGAATGGTTTAAAGAAATGGTAATGGTAGCAGGCATTGCTATTGTTGTCATTATTCTTGCAAAATTTGCTTTATTATGCAGAAATAGAGGAAAACATGCCAAACTTCGGAAAAGGACCCAGTGGAAGACGGTGTGACCCATTACAGCGCAACGGACCCTGCATTTTCATCTCACACTTCTACCACAGGCATTTTGACCAAATCAATGATCTTCTACATAGAATGGGATTGGCATTTGGACACATTGGAGAAGAATCTTGTCATTTCTGTCGACACAGATTCTCATCCATGTTCCTTTCAGGCCCCCCGGATGATGATAAATTGTTATTTTTAATGAATCATTTTGTACATCACCCTTTGGATAATATGCGAAGTCACCCAGTAGAAAAATAGTGCATATGTTAGCAAGCCTATTATCTTGTTATATTATGAAAGGATCTCATACTCATTATAGTTTATGTAAGGCAATGATAAGACATGACCCTTATAAAGCTAGAATGTTATTATATGGAGATTATTATTGTAGTTGTGCAGTAAAACATGTTTATACCCCAAATAGCTTACAATCATGGGCAATTAGAGACCTGATAGCACCAATGATGGATAAAATGTTATTAGAATTTGCAGCTTTTAAAACATGGTATGAAATGAATAGAAGATATAGAATTTTAAAACGTTTGCATATGGAAGCTAAGTTAAGGAAACCATTTACTTTAATTACTAGAAGTTTGCGTCATTATGACTTTGTAAACCCCAGCCCTGTGAGGCAACTGTTTAACCATCAATAGCCAACAATTGATGGCTAACCAGGATGACACCTTTCATGTTGACATCATTTCAGGTGTCAGGGGGTGGAATGTAATAAACATGTCAGGGCTTGTTTCAAAGCCCAGTGTAGGAAGCAGCTACATGCCTGGGCTTGTTTCAAAGCCCAGCGTAGAAAATAGCTGACAGCCCAAAAAGCTGACGTCTGACCAGATGTGTGAGTGATAGATAAAACCTTAGTAGTAAGTTCTGACCTAGGAGCAGCCAGGACTGCAAGTTGGTGATAAGAGTGCCGCAGAAAGCTAGATGTGTGAATTAGAGAGGGTAAGGCTAAAGTAAGTATAAAAACCCTGAGAAGAAGCAGCCAGCTCTCTTCGCTCTTCGCTCGCTAGCTCTCTCTCTCTCGCTGTCACCATGATTACCTAAAATGCTACCAGCCGATGGGCGCTCTCCCAGGACGGAGCAGACAGACATGCTGTCAGAAAACAACCCGAGAACTGAATCAAGTCGCAGCAGCGAACCTGTTCGACAGAACTTCGCGATATCAGGTCGTATACCCTAATGGCATAAGCTCCCAGAACACTGATATTATAAGATACTAAATGCTACTCCTATTAGAATTAAGATAGTTTTAAGAGTGTAATGAAATGGTATTGGTGGCTTGGCCTTGGAGCCTTAGCCGCTGCCTTTTGTTGTAGTTGCCTTTGTATTGCTAATAAACCTCTCTTGCTAAATTGTACCACTTGCTCTTGGCCTGACTCTTTTGTTCCGGATTCTGAGTGTAAACTCTCTGCTCGCGACAGTCTTCCTCAGAAAGTCACCTTTGTTCACATTCAGCTGACCTCATAGGGGCTGTCAAAGAAACCAGTTCTGCCTCAAGGAATCAGGAGAACTTTAGGCAGCCCAGAAGGTGACCCAGGAATTGTGAGGCACAAGAATTCAGCCCCTTGTTTGCTTCCTACATGGCCAGGTTAACAGTGGCCTTTCTCTGCTCAGCAGCCTCCACCATCTCTCACCCTCTCTCGTCTCCTGACACCCAGGCTGGTTTCTCTCTTTCTTTTGAGCCATCGCTGTAGGCTGACTGCAGCTTACGGTGGTCCTACCTGAGCACTGAGATTTATTCACAAGTGCCACCACCCTCCTTCCCTGGCCCTTTGCTCCTTGAGCCTCTCATTCAGTCTGAGTCCTTTGATGTTAGAATTGAAGCCATTGATATTTTAAATTATTGAAATGTGCGTGTTAGTAATAAGCAATCCTGTTGACTTTTGATGTTTTTCTTCTTCTCAATGTAGTTTGTGTTTTAGTAATTAAGACTTGGTATTTCTTTCTACAGTCTTTCTCTGCAATGCTCAATACCCTTTTCAGGGAGAAATACTTCCTTTATTTTCTTTATAGAGTTTAGTTTGTTGATTATAATTTGTTTAGGCTGTTTATGTCATAGAATGTTTTTTTATTCTCCCTCAATCACCATAGTTTTGCTGTGTGTATTATTTTAGGTTTGTTGTTATAGCCTGCATTGCTCCAGGCTGTGCTGGATTTCAGTGTTCACTGAAAAAAAAAAGCTGTTATTCTTATAGATTTTCCTTCATATGTGACTTGGATTTTTTTCTTATGCCTTTCATTAACTTCCTTTGTTGTGTATACTTGGTGTTTTAATATGCCTTGAGGGTTTTCTTTTCTGGTCCTGTCTATTTGGTGCTCTGTGTGCATTTTGTTTTTGTATAACTGTGCCTTTCCTTAGAGGAGGAGTCTTTTCAACGATTATGCTGAAGATACTATCCATGTTATTGACTTTGTATGTGTCTCCCTCATCTATGCCATTGTATTTTTGATGGTATTCCACATGTCTTATGTCTTCCTTTCGTGTGTGTGTGTGTGTGTGTGTGTGTGTGTGAGAGAGAGAGAGAGAGAGAGAGAGAGAGAGAGAGAGAGAGAGAGAGAGACAGAGACAGAGACAGAGAGACAGAGAGAGACAGAGAGAGACAGAGAGAGAAAGAGATTTTCATATGCATTAACATCTCTTCATGCTGACTGCAACTCTAAGGTAAAATAAAGCTTATAATCCATATGTTGTTTTTGATCAATAGGAACCTATAAAGACAAACATGAAGCTGCAGAGAGTTTTCTGTGATTTGAATTTGTTCATGATATTTAATACTCAAATACACAAACATAAAAGAAATTAGAATGTCTTAGTGCTATCAGATTAGTTATAGACACTTAAAATACAGATTATGTATGAAAGCTACTTGATAGGTGCTTTAAGAAATTGGATTAAAATCTCATAATTTTATATGACCATGAGACACATAGCTGAAACTTTTATAAAATATGCTTAGAAATGGCTGACTCCTTTCCTCTGGGA
Source organism: Acomys minous (assembly GCF_964271855.1). Lineage (NCBI taxonomy): Eukaryota > Metazoa > Chordata > Mammalia > Rodentia > Muridae > Acomys > Acomys minous. Next base: position 77,281,966 of record NC_140492.1, on the reverse strand, counting down.
TATGATGTTACATAAACAGCCCTGTCTTAGTGAGAAGTGATCGATTATGTCCATGGTTTAAGGAGAAGACCAAAGTGAATTTAGACAACAATGTGGAAACAAAATGAGCGTCTTAAAACAGCCATTTAAATGTTATAATCCTTTTCTTGAATATTGCAACATGCAAAGAACTGAAAGTCATGAGCAAAACATGAATATTTAGGCATCAAATTATGAATATTTATCATTACAAAAGAATATGTACAATCCAACATTAGCAAATACCTTTAATCTATACAATATATTGAATAGAATTCAAATACTATAAAATAGAAAACAGGGGAGATATTTTGCAGATAGAATTTCCTCAATTAATTACAAAAACCTTGGAGCATCAATTCAGATGCTTTTCTTAGTTCAGGTTTGGTGGTTTGAGTATTTTTTTAAGGAATTAACTTGATTCTGTACAGTCAGGATTTAAACCAAGTTCTAACAAATCCTCCCAGCATCATAAAAAGTGTTGTCAACAGAATATTATAACAATAAATGAAGGGAAAGGTAATATATGCTTACAGGGATCCATGTCTATAATGAGCAAACTGAACTATGGGGCAGCTAGTTAAGCAGACTGACCCAGATGAGGCTCAGACACCTGCTGCAGTTGTCCCTTCCTTAGAACACTGTGGCATTTAATGGTCTTTTTTTTTTTTTTTAACCAGACAAATACAAATGCTTTATTTAACAGTTGCAGGTCATTCCATGGGTTAAGTGGTGGATATTCAGGACCCAGCAGCAGGGTCAGCGCAACCTCCGAGCCTCTCTTTCTGACTCCAATAGGGTGAGCACATCACCCTCTCGAACGGGGCCTTTGACGTTTCGGATGATAGAGCGGCTGGTGTCATCCATAAATTCCACACGCACCTGCGTGCACTGTCCCTGCGAACCGGTCCTGCCCAGCACTTTGGTTACCCTAGCCAGCATTATGGGCTGCACGCGGCTCGTGTCCATGATGGCGGCGATCTAGCGGAGAGCCATTTAATGGTCTTGAGTCAAGAAGTTGTTCCATATTCACTGTTAAATGAAAAATATGTTATTTTAGTACAAATATCCAATGTCCTCTCAGACATTAGACTCATCTCAATTTTTATTGACATAGATCTAAAGATTTTCACCAGCAATTAGACAACATCAAGTAAAGAAATGTCAGGAATCTGAAGACAAAAGGAATGAAGATCTAAGACTTCATGCCCTGCATCTCATCTCCATTCTAGACAGTGAATTATGAACATTTCTCACAGAGGTTTGGTGAAAGTACGCCTCCTTGGATGTTACAAAGGAAGTACTTACGCAAATTTTAATTGAAAAGTATTATGTGCACAGAAAATATAGATTGCAGAATCAGAGGAATATTCAACTGAATAATTCACCTTAGGCCCTAATCCTTCCCAGCTCTCCCCCATGTGTCTGTCTGAACTCTACTGACTGGCACAGAGAGAAGGGAAGTTTGGATTTAATGCACTGGAATTAGGAACCAAAGAGCAGACTCTAGGGAGTGTTGGGAAAGAAGATGAATTTCTTTCCGGGATAAACATACTCTAGAGGATACTGGAGCAAAACAGGACAAACTGAGTCGGAGGACATGTCCTCTGACTTTCTTTTATTTTAAAAAGAAGTACAGAAATTTATTCTTCTTATCTTTTTGGTTACAACTTTAATTCTCAGCAAGAATGGTCCTAAGTCAAGTGACTTAAATGCATGGACCCATGCTCCCTTGAGCATACATAGAGTGAGGACTGGACTCTCTTGCTCTATCTGTGTTCTTCATGAGAAAATGCTCACAGGAATGCCGTGCTTCACTCCTATGTGTAAAGTTCAGCTCCTTAAATGTTTAAGACATAGTCTGTTAGAATAGAGCCAAATACCAGCAAGTAAACATATGTTTCTCAGCTCAACACACACCATACAACAAAAAATTTTTTGTAAAAATTAGACCTGTGAATGTCAGGTATAGAACTCCAAAATGCTGGCTTCTTAAATGGTAGCTAGGGAATGTAAAGTTGATGATCAAATCTTAAATTCACCACACTGGGCCTAGTGCAATTTGTGAAGCGTAGGCAAGCACTGTAGCATGTATCTGCACACCCAAAAGTAAACATGGAAGGCAGATGTAGGAACAGCTCAGGTTAGAAGCCAGCCAGGGCCACACAGAAAAAGAAAATGACATACAGTTGTTAATCTAAAGCTTAACTTACTGCCTCAAGAAATTGGCCCTTTTATTTAAAGCTTCCAAACATTTTCCCTGTTTCTACTGGTCACTGCAAAGTTCCTCAAACTGCTTAATACTAATTAATGTAAAATTGTTTCTAGTTAATTATAATTCAGTAATGTTCACTCTTCCTAATAATTTTGATACTAACCACGGTTTTTAATGGAAAAATGGATAATCGCATTTCTCTTTTCTGCTTATCATACTCTGAGGATACAATACCATTCTTGAAATCCGGGGTTGTTCTATTTTTTCCCCATGGAGTCTTTCAGTGTTTGGAGACAGAAACCAATATAGCTACTGCTTCCGCTGTAACTTTCACCCATAACTGAGATTAAATCCTACCAGAGCAAAGGCCTCCAGTGTGGATTTGTGTGTCACAGGCTCAATAGCTCATCAACAAGGCAGGAAATCAGCTAAGAACTTGACCCATGAAAATTATACCAAGAGGAATTGCTTGTGAGATATTTAGTAAACTGCTCCATGGCAAGCACAGCTGCTGTTGAGAACAAGTGCAGCTGCGGGACAGACTCCTTCTTTAGTGTTCAACATGGTCTTACAAAGTCTTTGTCCAGAAACATGATGATGGGCAGCTGAGGCTTTGCTATGTAATCACTTAAGGACTCCTCACAGAGAGCAGCACCTACGTTCTTTTAACACCTAACATAGGGTCACATGGCCCTTCCTGAACTTTTGTTGTATGTAATGTGGCCAGTGTGTCACAGAGGTTCTTAATTTCAGAGACCTCATTGTAATCACCACCACATTGTCACATATTTTGGAGCAATTACCATCCACCAATATGGGCTAATTCTTCCTCTGGTCTACTATTTTCCCTTCTATAAGTACACAGAAAATCTGCACTTTTTACTTTATATTTTAAAAACACACATCTTTTCCAATTTTTTCTTTTTTTGCTTACTGAGACTCCCAAATGCAGTTTAGGTACGTGGCACAGGACAGAAGTTAGACATATAAGAAGTGCTTTAGAGGCCAAAATCTACTTCCTATGTAACATGATTATTTTCTGTGTGTTCAGTGTGACAAATGCTAACAAAAGACTCCAAAGATAGTAACTGGGGTGGGGGAACCCAGGAGGTACAGGTATGTCAATTTTAAAAGTAAAGCAGTTGGAAGGTGGTCATAGGAATGATCATGAAGTAAACTGAAATCTTAGCATCCTGACTAGTAGATTTTGAGTGATTATAAACCAAATTGTTTATCACGTCAACTTTCTATAATTACTTTCTAAATTTAAAGTTTTGAATTATGCCTACATGAGAAAAACAGTGTTTAACTCAAGTACAGGATTCATGCTTTAGCAAGCATACTGTAGGACACATTTGTATTTTAAAGAGTATTTTATTAATAATTTTGATATTATTATGCCTGGATTTTTCAAGGATGAGTTAAGAGGGTAGGTTGAGATTGTAACAAATAAGACCTAATATATACAGCATTTAAGCTCAAAATAGTATATAAATTGATGCTTTGTGATCAATCCTTCAGATGTTCAGATGTTTCATCTCTATATACTAGGTCTCCAGCTGAGGTGGTTCAGCCTTGCTGAAGGAAGGATGGCACTGAAGGCATGTTCGGAGATTTCATAGGCATGCCTGACTTCCAGTGCCTTGCTCTGCTTTGTGTCCACAGTTGAATATTCAAATGCCCCAGCATCTTAATCGTCTTCTCTTCTATTTGCCCTTGCTCTGAGGGGCTATTATCCCATGGAACTGTGAACCACAATAAACTGTCTTTAAAGTTGTCTTGATCCATTCTTCTACTGAGGGACACTTAGGCTGTTTCCATGTTCTGGCTATTGTGTATAAAGCAGCTATGAACATGGTTGAGCATATGTCCCTGTTGTGTGTTCGAGCATTTTCTGGGTATATTCCAAGGAGTGGGATAGCTGGGTCTTGAGGAAGCCCTATTCCCATTTTTCTGAGAAAACGCCAGATAGCTTTCCAAAGTGGTTGTACTAGTTTGCATTCCCACCAGCAGTGAAGGAGTGTTCCTCTCTCTCCACATCCTCGCCAACATGTGGTGTCATTTGAGTTTTTGATCTTAGCCATTCTGATGGGTGTAAGATGGAATCTATGGTACATTTACACTATGGAGTATTACTCAGCTATTAAAAACGAGGAATTCCCGAAATTTGTGGACAAATGGACTGACCTAGAAATTATCATAATGAGTGAGTTCACCCAGAAGCAAAAAGAGACAAACGGTATATACTCACTTATATCAAAACACTAGTCCAAGGGATACGTCCCATGAAAAACCTTACTTACCAAGAAAGTGGGTCAGAGGAGAGGACATCCTATTGAGACTTTAGGCGAGAGTAGCATGGAAGAATGGGGAAATAACAGGACCCACAGGGTCCTGGAAACCTACAAGAAGAACTTTATGACAGGCAGATCTGGGTCCTGGGGTCCTCCTCAAACTAAGGCACCAGCCAAGGAGAAATAGGCAGTAAACTTCGAACCCCTACCAAGACCTAGCCGACGAACACGATATTCTCCACTGTTGAGTGGAGAGTGAGATCTGATTCTCACGTGAACTCTGGTGCCCCTTTTCTGACCATGTCCCCTGGATGGGGAGGCCTGGTGGCACTCAGAAGAAGGATAGCAAGTTACCAAGAAGAGACTCAATAATCTTAGAGCATACATAGGGGGAAGAAGTCTCCCTCAATCACAGACATAGGGGAGGGGAGAAGGGGGGAAGTGGGAGGGAGGGAGGAATGGGAGGAAACAGGGGAAGGGCTAACAATCAAGATGTAATATGAATAAATTAATTAAAAAAAAATAAATGTTAAAAAAAAAATAAAAATAAAGTTGTCTTGATGATGGTGTTTTATCAGACCCCCAAAAGGCATCTAAGGATTCATAGTAAAGGAAATGACTTGTGGTACTATTATTTTCCTATCCTTAAGACGTACACCACAACACTGCACATGTTTAGTTCTTCTTCCAAGTCAAGGTTCTCTTTTAGGGCCTGGCATGACGTTGCATTGGCTGACTTTCAGAATATCCATTTGGATGTTGGCCTTTATCACTAATAACAGAGAGCAAACCCTATGTGGGGAAAAGATAAGCACCTGTCATCGCAGATCTGCACTTGCAGAGCACCAGTGTGAGCCTTCTTGAGAACCACAGTTCTCATTATTTCATTACACGAAAAAGAGTGCAGGTAGAGCTGGAGAAAAGGTCGAGATTCCGAGTTGTACTTGATGCCTCCACACCTATTTTCTTCCTTGTGAGGATACATTATAAAATTATCTCCTATATGCTAACAGAATAGAACTTTTGCTGGACTTCACATGCAAGTGCAAAATATACGTTTGGGTCACTTAAGATTTAGGACCAATAGGCTACTGTATGGTCAACCTGTTTAATCTGTCTTGAGAAGATCATTGTAACAACCAACCTTATTTGTCTTGAACTTCCCATGTAATCAACTTTTACAACCTAAGCTAATACAGAACATGAATATTACATTATACAACCTGACAAACCCCTGACCCAAGAGGAATGTGTGTGTGTGTATGTGTGTGTGTGTGTGTGTGTGTGTGTGTGTGTGAGAGAGAGAAAGAGAGAGAGAGAGAGAGAGAGAGAGAGAGAGAGAGAGAGAGAGAGAGAGTGTTTTACCGTGATTTGCATGGTTTGGGTCCTGAAACCCTCACTAGGAGCTATGAGGAAATAAAGGAAAGTGTTGGGGACAACAGGCCATATGGCCAATGTTCAGCCATCTTGTCAGAGCCTGCACCTTTAAGTCTCTGTTTTTCCCAGAGCTTGTCTTTCACCAGAAACTAGCTGACCCTGCTGTGGTTCAGCAGTTAAACTAAAGACAGATAGAGATGGAGCAACCCTGTTATGGTTTAGCAGTTAGACTAGACAAAGAAAGAGCAAGATACCCTGTGTGGCAGGACATTATGACCCTGCCTGGAATTCCCTGTGTTTTGAGAAAAGCCTGCAGCTGGGTTGCTATAGCAATATGCTTCCCTGCCTTCTGAATACTAAAAGCTGCTGCCTGACTAATAAAGTTTGAGAGCTTGATCAATCAGACTTGCTCTCCTTCTTTGTGTCTTGCATTTTCAACAGGTGAACTTCCTCCTAAGTTTTAGTTGAACCCCGCAGGCTGGGCCAGGAAAGACTGACACAGAGACATGTGTACAGTAAAGCTAGGGAATTTTCTGATCCTCCACAACTCAGAACTTCATCATGTGTATTAAGAATCAGGAGCATGGTTAGCTAGCCACCCTGGTAGTTCTCTGTAGGTGGCCATTTTCAAGGTGTAACACCATGTAGGAGGAAGCTATCTTTCATAAACACTCAGACTCCTAAGGAAAGCCATGCCATTTCTCGAGCCTGGTCCATATAAGTATACAACTTTGTTAAATATCCCATGTGTCTAAGATCTTGGAATCCCTAGCATGGACATAGCTTTGTCAAAATGAACATTCACAAGGCTGGAGAGATGGTTCGGTGGTTAAGAGCACTACCTGCTCTTCCAAAGGACTCAGGTTCAATTCTCAGCACCCACAATGCAGCTCACAACTGTCTGTAACTCCAAGATCTGACACTAGCACACATAAATTAAATGAAATATTTTTTTTAATGAACATTAACTCAGGACTTCCCTCCCTCAGGGATTCCTCTGCTCCATATAGTGATTGGTATGGGAGGATGCAGCCAGTGTGAGTGCTGTCACCTGGGGCTTGATATTATGAGAATGTACTTGATGCTATAAGAAAGAAGACTGAGCAAAGCAAGGCAGACCAAGCAGTAATCAGCAGCCCCACATGGCCTCTGCATCAGCTCCTGCCTCCTGGTCCCCAGCTTGTTTGAGTCCTTGCTCTGACATTCTCAGCAGTAGACTTTAGAGGAAAATGAAAGAAAACTTTCTTCTCCAAGTTGATTTCGGCCATGGTGTTTTCTCATAGCAATAGAGTCCATAACTAAAGCAGAGCCGCGTGATTGACAAGTTATGAGGATACCTCAAGTCAGACACAAGGCACAAAGCTGTTCCAAGTCTTGATGTCAAGATAACAATTTATAAAGTGAATACACATTAAAATAAATGTAGTTCCAGTTTCTGTCTGTTCTCTCCCTGTGTAGATCTTGGGTACTTCTTGTTTTTTTTTCTTTTTCTTTTGTTTTGTTTTGTTTTTGTTGTTGTTGTTTTGGTTTATCGAGACAGGGTTTCTCTGTGTATCCTTAGCTGTCCTGGACTTGCTTTGTAGACCAGGTTGGCCTCAAACTCACAGCAATCCACCTGCCTCTGCCTACTGAGTGCTGGGATTAAAGGCGTGCGCCACCACTGCACAGCAGGTACTTCTTGTATTTTAAGACTGACAGATATTGTTGTGTGTAGAGTTTTTATGGTTTACAGCAATCCACAGTGAGTCAGAAAATACATGTTTGTAGGGTGCTTGACTCCAGTGAGTACATCTACTCTGCAATTTCTATAGCTAAGGTTAGGAAGAGTAGGAAGAATAGGAAGAAAGCTTGTAAGAGACAGGGAATCAGGGCCTTTTCTAGGAGATCCTGCCTTCAGTGTATTAGAGGAAAGCTGCACACAGGAAATCTCAACAATATAATTACCTAAATGAGATTTTAAAAGTGTCAGCATGACATCAACTGCCAATGTGGATGGGCAAATCTCAGAAGACCCCATACGTAAATGAAGAGCCAAAGACAGTCACGGGCTGCTCAGGAGGAGCAGAAGTTTTCTTCAGGGATGAAGCAACTACTTTGTCATCCTGTCAAAATTGTTCATTCCTAAACACACGCACACATGCTAATGACATGAGATAGTCTCAATCAGTCTCTCTCTCCCTCTCTCTCATGCACACAGAAGATTAATTTCAAAAGGTCAAGAAATTGGAGAGTGAGGAGGATGCAGTTAGAGATGAAGGGGCCAGAAGAGGGGTGACAATGATGTGAATACCATATTCAAACTAGAAAATGTGCAATGGAGATAAATTTGAAACAACTTTACAGTTTATTTGAACTAGGGGAATGACTCACTAAGTACTGTAAATATTGTTTAAATGTATGAGAAAACATTGTGTATAATGTTTACTTTTTTGTGTATTTTACCTTAAGGAAAACAACCAAACCGGTTACTTTTTTGTTTGTTTGTTTGTTTTGAGACAGGCTTTTTCTGTGTAGCCTTAGCTGTACTGGACTCCCTTTGTAGACTAGGCTGGCCTCAAACTCACAGCAATCCGCCTGCCTCTGCCTCCCGAGTGCTGGGATTAAAGGAGTGCACCAGCACGCCAGGCTGGTTACATTTTCTTTTAATTCAATCAGTGCCTCCACAGATTCCTCTAATGTTTACTGAGGAGTGGACATGGCCCGTTTTCCTGGTTGGAAGAGAATCACAGTTGGTAATCTTCCTCAGCATTCTGGAAAACAAAAGAAACAAAAGTCATAATGTACCTTCTCCATTACACACTTGAAGTGCATACTGTCTTCTAGTCTGCATCTATAAAACTAAAAATTCCTGAGGCAGGCAAGAATTCTGTCCTGCACAAGAGGAGGCTGCCACTGGGAATTGACAGTGGTGAGTTTGGTGGTCTTTACTCCCTCTGAAAATCCACGGACAACTGAAGTTCCTGCCTTCTCTTTCTCATGAAACACAGATTTGTGGATGCAAAATAGATTCTTTCTGCTAGATTTTTGTGACATTGTAAATAAGAAATCACTCTATGCCCTGTCTCCAAGCAAGAAATGTGTCCCTGTCATCCACTTCACAACAGGCTTTGGAGAACGTTGAGCTTTGCCATAATGTGTTATTGTCTAGACAACTATCACCGGGTGTCACATGCCCATTATGTCTGTGATGACTGAGCAAAGCTAAGTTTAAAAGCCCTGGCACCTCAGCAGCCTGAGATCTCTAGTCTATTCCTGGAGTCCCCACTAAGAGAAGGAGATCTTTCTAGAGGTCTCAGTTTTATACAAGTTGTGTGTAATTTCCCTCAGTTGGAAAATAGATAACGGTGTTGACCTCTGGTTGAGTGTGTACAGTGTTCACAGTTACAGAGATGTTATTATTGACTTTGTTGTGATGCAGCTGTTAAAGTGTTCTGTAGGCATAAGGTTACTGTGCAATTCAAATGTGGATTTCTGTACCACTCATATCTGGCTGCAAGCTTTGTTTTGAGAATCTCATCTCAATTGCTCCCTGACATGCCAGTAAAAGCAGTTTACTGTCAATTGCTGAACAAGAGAGAGAATAAGGCTGGAATTCCTGCCAGCCAGGAGAGAAGGAATTGGAGGATTCAAACAGGAAATTCAGCAATGAGAACCATCCAGGACAGATCAGAAGAACGGCTGGAGCAGGGAAAGGTACAAAGTGCCAGCATCTCCAGGGAGCACTCTGGGAGGAAACCAAGTTAGCTTACATGGTTAAGAATAGAGTAGTAACTGCTGAGGTCTTGTGTTGTACAGCTTATTATTGAACAAACCTAAAAGAATCTCAATTATTTATGTGATAATTGAGTTGAGAGAGAAACTGAGAAACAAACCTAGTTATATAAAAATAACTGTAGCAGTGCTGTTTTGATTTTATTATGTTTCTCAGCAGTTTCTAACAAGGAGGATAGTGAACTCAAGGCCACTCTTCACTACACAGTGAGTTCCTATGAGCTTGGGCTATACAGGGAGACTTTGGAGGAGGTAGAAGCTAGAGAAATGGCTTAGAGTAGCTGTTCTCAACCTGTGGGTCACGACCCTTTGGAATATCAAATGACCCTTTCATAAGACTCACCTAAGACCATCAGAAAATACATTGTGATTCATAGCAGTAGCAAGCTTAATTATGAAGTATAAATGAAAATTGCCCCGGGGGTTCGACTAACGCTCAGGAGGAGAATTTTCCTGTATAGAGACAGAACACTAGACACGAAGAAAGGGGCAAGTCTGTATTCTGATCAAACCCCGTTTATTGAGAGTTTTTACAGAGTTTATGTAGGCACAGAGGCATGGGTATTTGTGTAAGCAAGGGTTGCTGTGGATACCTAACTCTGGAATGCTCCAGCAGGTAGGTATCTACCTTTACAGCTGCTAATTGCAGGAGAGAAATTCCAGGGAAGTCGTGAAGGATCTGCTTAGTCAGGAAAAAGCTCCCAGAACTGCTGCTCACAGGCAGCTGGCCCTTAATCTGATCTTATCAGTAGTCCCACTGGAAAAGGAGTAGCTCGGGTGTCTGGAATGACCAGCCCCCACAATAAACCACAACAGATGTCTAACTGCTGACCTATGACAAGGTCAGCTAGTTTCTGGTGAATGGCAGACTTCTGGAGAAATAGGAACCTAGGTTCTGACAAGATGGCTGAACATTGGCCACGTAGCCCGTCCCCAGCAGAAAGTAACTTTTTGGTTGGATGTCACCACCACAACATGAGGAAAGGTATTAAAGGGTAATAGCATTAGGAAGGTTGAGAACCACTGGTTTAGAAGCTAAGAGCACTGACGCTTATGGGGAGCAGGTGAAGTCCTAAATGAATTGGCAAGGACCCCAGTGCCTCAGACTCATGGGAAAAGGCAAGCCTTCTTGCCAAGGTGCAAATGTTGACAGAGAACATGGACTACAGCTTCCTCCTCCTAGATGTTTACAACCTGAGACTGCTTCCCTACAGAGACCTCCTACTAAGACCTCCCACTAAGAGTTGCTAACTCAACAACATTAAACAGGAAACCCTGTCTGTGTTTCATGACCACCATGACCCCTTCGCCATTGGCCTCGGGCTCTACTCCCGCAGTCCTGGTAGTGAATCAGCCCATAATAGTGGAAGGAGTTGTGGGCTTCAGATTATTGGGCTTGGTGATGAGTGTCTGCTTATTTCTCTTGGTCAGGAAACTGAGGCAGTTCCCAAGGACCATCCATTGGGATTTGTGGACATTTTGGCTGCTTTTCTACCTATGGTGTACCTGAATGTTTAATAAGACTTTTGTAAGGCTCATATAGAGTTCGGACCAACATATTCATAGTTTAAAATTTTCCTTTTCAATCATAAAAATATATTGAAAGTAATTTATAGCTGAGCTGAGATTATTATGAGACCCAAAGTGCTCTAAAAGGTATTCTATATATACCCAATGTATTATTAGGGTTCTATGCAATCACAGAACTGATAGAATCAATTTCTCAATTTATAGAAAGGGTATTTTTGGAATGATTTAGAGTCTGTGGTCCAGCTAGTTGAACAATGGCCATCTATGATGGCAAAGTCCAAGAGTCCAGTAGTTGCTCGCTGCAGGAGCCTAGATGTCTCAGCACAACTTTCATATAGGCTGGAATCCCAAAGAAGTAAGCACTAATGCCAGTGAAGGAATGAACTGGTTAGAAAAATGAGAGCAAGCAAAGAAAGAGTAAAATGTCCTTCTTCTATGTCTTATATAGGCTTTCCAGCACAAGGTGTAGCCTTGGGTTTTTTAATTCAAAACAACTGGATTACAGGTGTGTGTTCTCCCCCCCCCCCAATCAAGATCCAGATTAAGGGCATTTCTTCCTACCTCCAAGTTCTGGATTACATGTAGATATCTGCACTTCTAATTAAGGTGGGGGTAAGCCCTCTCAGGTGTGTCCCTCCATTTTCAGGTTATAGTTAATTCCAGATATAATAATGTTGACAACTAAAAAGAGCCATCACACCATCACAATTCCACTCCAGGTCAATTTGACACACAGTCTATCTTTTAATGCCATGATTAATTTTCCAATGAAAACAATAACCAGGCCATAATAATGCCTAACTATGATGTAACTAACTATTCCAAGTCCAAGGCACACACGTTATATACTAGACCAGACCCTAATTATGCCTAATGTGATATACGTATCTTTTGTACAACAGTAAACCCATTATAATGTTAGAATAGGTTGCAATGTCCTTGAGGGACATTCTTTTAGTATCTCAAATTTAAATGTGATAACCATTAATATTCTCTTACTTGATTTACATCACATGAAGAAGAAATTAAGGAAAGAATGCACAAATATCTGTACAAACATATTGTTAACAAAATATAACAGGAACACTCATATCACTTATAAAACTCCTTTCTGCAATTGGTCATATAGATTTAGCTGTGTATCTGTAACTACCTTCCTCTAATATCCTTTTTGTATTTCCTCCACCCTTGGCCATAACCTCAGCAGATCCTGGTGTTTTTCATAGAGGAGTGAGTCATATGTTCATTCCTGAGAGCTCTGTGCCCTTTGTCATCCCACCTGGATTAAGCTGTTGTAGGCTTCCACTGCCTTTAATCACAAGGCATTCTAGTAGCAAGGAATTCACTAAATCACTGGTTCTCAACTTATGGGTTCCAAACCCTTTGGGGATCTAAGGACCCTGTCACAGGAATTGCCTAAGACCATCTGCATTTCAGATATTTACATGACAACTCATAACAATAGCAATATTGCACTTATGAAGTAGCAGTGAAAATAATTTTATGCTTGAGGATCAACACAACCTAAAGAAGTGTATTAAAGGGTCCCAGCATTACGGAGGTTGAAAACCATTGAGAAAACTGTCTTCTGTGATCCAGACATACATAAGCTTTCTTACCTCCATTTGGAGAAGCAATCGACTTTCCCCGTGGTAATCTGAACCCATCACTCTTCCTAGTGCTATTATTCCTTTCTTATCCTTTTGGTTAAGGGCATTAGATGTCCAAATTGACCAGGGGAAAGTCTGAGGTTCTTGTTCAACAGAACGCTTGTTTTAGCTCCCGGTTGGGGCACTCACCTCTCTAGAACTAAAACTTGCTGGCCAGCAGAACTTAAGGTCACAGGAAGAGAAAGCAAAGCATTCCCTAAGGGGTCACCAGTGGTATAGCGATTAAACCAATTCCCTTTTCCACCCCTTGAATCCTGGACACATGGATCCTGGTTATGAGACAAACCATACCATATATTGGATGCTGACTCAAAGGATACACAGCCTTCTGGAGGCTCTCCAGCCTCCAGCTCTTCAGCTGCCTGTCACCTAATTTGCTCTGCGATGGTATTTTCAAAAGAACATTCCATCTTTCTATGAGGTTAGCTGCTTCAGGGTGACAAGGGACATAGCAATACCAGTAGAATCTATGATAGTGGTCCCACTGCCTCATTTCTCTGTTTTGAAGCGAGTTCCTTGGTCAGAAGCAACATTGCGTGGAATACTGTTGCACATCCATGGATGGTGGTTTTGGCAGAAGCAATTATGTGCATGAAAGGTACTATGTAAACATTTGCCATTATGGCCACTTTTTTCATGGGCCCATTGGGAAATGACAGGAATGTCTGGGGAATGAGGCTGACTGTTCACAGAATCAATCATTCTATTTCATTATTGATTTCTTCTTCAGCTGAAGTAATCATTTTATGAGCATTTACATGTGACATAAATATCTTTACATCCTTTAAACATTTGGAGAAATGTATCTACGTATTTCTTCCCTGTATGTCTTTCTCAACAATTTTCCAGTCATTCTCTTTCTGAGACCCTGACAATCAAGCCAATGTGTTGGTTTCAGCTCTGGAATCAGTGAAGAATCACACATCTAGACATTTCTTCTTCCAAACAAAATGTATGGTCATGTGTATTATATGAAGTTCTGCCCTCTGTGAAGATTTCTCTTTGATGGTGTCTTTCAGGCTTGTACCAGAAAGAATAGTAATGCTGCTGTTGGACCCTAACACCCAACTCGGGAAGGGGGTCGCCGCGAGAGAACACTTGAAACACACAACGCACTTATGCAAAAGCAAAGGTTTATTTCTGACAGGTCAGGGTCCCTCACCACTCGAGAGGCGAAGGACCCAGAGCAGCTGGTACAGGCTAGTTTTAAAGGCAAAAACTGCAAAGCAGGTGGGGTTGCTTATCAAGTTAAACCATATGGACATTAGGACATCTGGCATTGGGAAACCTCTTGTGGGGACTTGAGTGTGGGTCCCTAGAATGGTTACTAGAAACCATATGGGGACATCTGATATTTGGAACTTGCCTGTAACTATTCTGGGAACTAGGGAAGAACTCTTGAGGTTAGCAGTTCCGAGAACTGGGAAAAACCTCTGGGGTCTGAAGTTTAGGTTCTAGGCAAGCAAGGTTGGGCACACAAACAAGCATCTTATATTTCATAATTTTACACTTTCTCACTGCAATTGTGCACTTCTGGATGGTGCCTGCACGACATCCAGAACCTTCAGTAAACCATGTCATAGTCTTTTCTTCCTTTACCATCTGATGATAGGGTACACCTCATGAGGCTCTAAGTGCATACTCGGCATCAGAGGGCATTGTACAGGAGTAGAAACCATAGGCTTTTGGTCACCTTTTTCATGTAACTTTCTTGTGCTCTCAGAACATACTCAGACTCTATCATATCTATAGCACTTTCATTTGATAATAGGTTGCTGCTGTGTGTGTCCTACTTTATGACTGGGTGGGTTAGATAGTACCCAACTCATGATGGGCAGCTCAGGCCACATGGTAACTTGCTGTCCCACTGTCGAAAGTTGAGTTTCCTCTGAGGTAGAGTAGCAGGCCAAGAGCTGTTTTTAAAAGGAAAAATAGTTGGACATAGATGGTGGTAGAGCCTTGCTCAAAAATCCCAAAAGTGCCTTCTGTGGTTCCCCACAAGGGCCTGCCAAAGCCACAAACAGCATTCCTGTCTGCCACTGACACCTCTAGTGCCATCAGATCTGCTGGATCATATGATGCAACTGGTACAGCAGCCTTCTCCTATTGCAAGGCATCACTTGCCCCCAAACTAGGAACTTTTGAGTCATCTGACATATTGGCCAGAGTAACATACCCGATGAGGAATGTGCTGTCTCCAGAATCCAAATAGGCCCTCTGAACAGTGTACTTCTTTCTTGGTGGTTGGATGGGCCAAATGCACTGACTTTTCCTTCCTCTTGAAAGTAATGTCTCTGAAGCCCACACCACTGGACTCCTAAGAATTTCACTGAGTTAGAAGGCCCTTGAATTTTGATTGGATTTATTTCCCATCCTTTGATGCTCATATGTTGCCAATAAGTCTAAAATGGTTATTACCTCCTGCTCATTTGGCCCATTTGTCATAATATCATCAATACAGTGCACTAATATGATATATCACGGAAGACACAGATGATCAACATCCCTTCTAAGTTATGACACAGGGTTGGAGAGATAATATATCCTTGAGGTAAAACTGTAAATGTCTACTTCTGGCAGTGCCAACTAAAAGCTTCTGGTAGTGCTCATGGACAGGTACTGAGAAAAAGGCATTTACTAGATCAGTAACTGTACCATGTACCAAGGAGATGTATTAATTTGCTCAAGTAAGGACACCACTCAGTCACCTTGCAACCTTTTGCCTCCTTTCTTTACTGCTCTTCACATTGCTGACCTCTAAGCTGAAACTGCTCTTCAGACACCTGCCTCATATTTAGGTGGAGCTTTCTTTCAGCTCTAACGCTAAGCTCTTCTTGCAATGAGCAAAGTCACTGTCCTGCTCAGAAGCAGGGACATTGCTGCTACTTGAGGAAGGAACAAAACGTCAACGTCATTTTAGGCATACACAATTTATCTCTCATGCTGGAGATGTCCTTGTCCTTCTCTTCTTAGAGACTCTCCAGAGCCACCTCTGCCACTGGGCTGTGAGTGTGTATTATCCGTCATTTTCTTAAATCTATAGGGTTAGGAATGAAATTATACACATTATAGGCCACAGTCATTGTGTAGTCTAGTTCTCACAGCTGCTGTCTTTTATTAAACTGCACAAACACTTTATATTTGGTACAGATGAAAAAGAAAAACATCTAAAGATAATGAGGTCCTTGGAGGTGGGCAAAGTAGAAGTTGTAGGGAGGAAAGGTTAATGGGAGAACAATGTAGTTATAGTTTAATTTTTTAAAATTAAAAATATAGTATCAATCTTAAAAACACAATAATAATAGACTAGATACTCTATTGAACCAATATTACATACACATCAGACAAACATATTTCATGAACTATATTAAATTATGTAACTTTAGATATTGAACTGAAATAAATTTAATCCAATATTATATTTCAAATATGCCATTTCCTTAACCTTTTTCTTTTCTAGTTACTCTGCTTCTCATCTTTTGTTTAATTTTGAAACAAACATAGAAGGCCAAATAAAGCCCATGTGGCAATCAATCATGACCATAAGCACAGTCAAGGATACTTAAGAATATAACCATTCAAAAGCTGGGCGTGGTGGCGTGCATCTTTAATCCCAGCACTCAGGAGGCAGAGGCAGGTGGATCGGTGTGAGTTCAAGGACAGCCTGGTCTACAAAGTGAGTCCAGGACAGCCAAGGCTACACAGAGAAACCCTGTCTCAAAAAAAAAAAAAAAAAAAGAACAGAACCATTCATGAGGCAACTGACAATCTGCACATCTCAATTATCTTTAACAGTCCATAATAAAATGACAGCCATTAAGTTGAAGCTCCTTCAGCATCAAGATATCTAAATATAAGTGCTGGGAACTTTCCTGAACTTCATATTGCATATCATTATGGAACACAACATTTTCCCAGTATGACCCAGTTTCTAAAAAAGGTTATTTATTAAAATAGAATTTGTCCATGATATGACATATGTAATTTATAATTTACAGAAGTTTCCCTTAAGTCACTAGTAATCTGCATTGACTGTAAATGACACAAACAATATAAACGAGTCTTCCTGCCTTTTTCAGTTTTACTTTCTTGGTGTTATAATTCCCTGTGTCTCAGACTAGCATGAGTCCTAAATTGTTTGCAATTCCCTCAGCAATGATTTGCTTGCTGATACTACCCAGTTTTGATCCAGAATGTGCAAGGCATTTAATTAAACCATCTGTTGTCTTCTACTAATCATCTATTATTCACTGTTAAGTCCTACTTAGGTGTGGTGTATGTTAGGAGTCTGCCTCAGTCTGCCTATCTGTGATGTCATTGCCTAGCTGCCATTGTGTGGCCCTGACCAGTATATAAAAGGAAAGACCCACATCTCCACCCTCTCTCTCTCTCTTCCCCCCTCTCTCTCTTCTCTCTCTCTCTCTCTTTCTCTCTCTCTCTCTCTCTCTCTCTCTCTCTCTCTCTCTCTCTCTCTCTCGCTGGGGTACCCCTTCCCCCATTCCTTCTCTCTCCATGTTCATTTAATAAATTCCTCATCTAATACATTTTGCCTGGCATCTTATTTCTTCTTATCTTATTTTCTTATTTTTAAACATAGAATTGGTGGCCCATGCTGGGAGAACTCTTCCAGAATTGTCTTAAGTGTGGAATCCTTTCTACCAATCTCATTCTTACGCACTTCCCACCACAATTTCCTTCTGTTCCAAACTTCACTCGGCGTCTTCACTCATTCCTGTCTGAACCCATCCCTGCCCTGACCTCAGGCTCCGCTTTCTCCTGTGACCCAGCATGGCACGCAGGTGATTTGTTTACAATGCTAAAACTAGATTGTTATGCTCTACCTTCATACTCGAATCCTAAAAATCACTGCCTTAAAACTTGTTTAGCTGGCTTTGCAGACACCACTGTCCCCTGTCGCTGCTTGCTGTAGCCGTGGTCAACCCCACCGTGTTCTTCAACATCTAGGTTGATGGCGAGCCCTTGGGTTGCATCTCCTTTGAGCTTTTTGCAGACAAAGTTCCAAGGACAGCAGAAAACTTTCGTGCTCTGAGCACTGAAGAGAAAGGATTTGGATATAAAGGTTTTTCCTCTCACAGAATTATTCCAGGATTCATGTGCCAGGGTGGTGACTTCACCATAATGGCTCTGGTGGCAGGCCCGTCTATAGGGAGAAATTTGAGGATGAACTCTTCATCCCGAAGCATACAGGTCCTGGCATCTTGTCAGTGGCACACACTGGACCAAACACAAGTGGTTCCCTGTTTTTTTTTTAATTTTATAGTATTTTATTGATTTTCTGAGACTGGGTTTCTCTGTGTAGCCTTGGTTGGCTGTCCTGGACTTGCTTTGTAGACCAGGCTGGCCTCGGACTTACAGAGATCCACCTGCCTCTGCCTCCCCAGTTCTGGGATTAAAGGTATGGGCCACTATGCCTGGCAGTTCCCAGTTTTTTTATCTGCACTGCTAAGACTGGGTGGCTGGTAGCAAACCTGTGGTCCCTGGGAAGGTGAAAGAAGGCGTGAGCATCTTGGAAGCCATGGAGTGCTTTGGATCCAGGAATGGCAAGACCAGCAAGAAGGTCACCATTCCAGACTGTGGACAATTGTAATTCTTTTGACTTGCGGGTATCTTACCCATCAGACCTCTCCTTCTGTAGCTCAGGAGAGCCCCCCACCTCATCTGCTTGCAGTACCCTGTAATCTCTGCTCTTGATGAAGTTCTTTATGTTCCATATTGTCCTCATTCCTCTCCAAGTTTAGCTGGATTGCAGAGTTAAGTTTATGATTATGAATAAAAAGTAAATAGGAAAAAAAGCATATTTAACCCTATAAATGTGATGTGATTATTCATACAAGAAAATGTTCTACTCTCTTTTTATGGACCATGTTTAAGTTTTTTTTATAATTTATTTTATTTTATTTTATGTGCATTGGTGTGAGGGTGTCAGAGCCATTGGAACTGGAATTACAGAGAGTTGTGAGCTGTCATGTCGTGGCTGAGAATTGAACCCAGGTCTTTTGGAAGAGCAGACAGTCCTCTTAACCATTGAGCCATCTTTCTAGCCCCCTGTGTTTATGGTTTTAGGGCTCCATCTTAATATGAATAAAACCTAAAATCCTAGTCTTTAATTATTAAGGTCTTATAAATGATGAAGTCCTTTAACATATTCAAAATGTATTTTTAGTCATGCTAAGAACCAATGTGATTAATTTTATTTTCAAAGTCAAACATATAATGAGATCATAAAATTCTATTTTATGTTTACAAAGTATAGTTTAGAGCAGATAACTAGATACAAAGCTCATGTAACTCAAATATGCTAAACCTGAAACTTGTCAGAGATCTGCTGAATACGGCATTTTGTAAGGCGCGGCCACACCCGATAATGGTGGCGACCTGAGACGGCAACTGTTACCACTCCCGCACATGCACAGACATAAGCCCTCTCAATGCACCCCTCCCAAACAGGGGTATGCAAATGAAGCACTCCAACATGCCCACTCGACTGCGGGCATGATAATGGGGCATGCTCATGGGGCATGCTAATGAGGCAGGCTAATGAGGCATCCAAATGTAACCAATGAGACTTTGACACGCCACGTCCAAACAGTATTTAAACGGCGTGCTCACAGGCATTCGGGGTCTTTCGCTTCATCTTCAAGGATGCTCCCAATAAAGCGCGATTGAGAAGGATCCTGTGTCTGCGTCGTTCCTGCCGGCGGGAGGACGTGACACATTTAACATGTGTAAACTTATTATGAAAAACAGAGATTCTCAGATCATACCAGCACTTCCCCAAAGTTCCAGAAGATTTGAGCACAATGGCAGGTGACTTCAACCCTGGATTGTGGTATACTGACCAGTGAGCAAAACTGCTCCCAATGTTTCACCCTCTCTTAGGGCTCAAACTGGATACCCGGAGAGTCATTGTCTCACATTGCTGAAACATGGTGAGGTCAGTCTCTTACATGTTCATCTTCCACAGAAACATCCTCTTGTCCTCTGTGCCTGATACCAGACTGTCTCTACCCATGGTGCCATGCTGCCAGAGAGGATAACTGGGGCAAATGTGTATTTACTGTTGACTATGACTAACTAGTCATCTCTGTCATTTTTATTAATACTCAGATTCCTTTAGATTACAAAGTTCTCAGGACTCTGATCACATTGACAGCAAAGATGATATTAGCTTGATAGCTAAAAAGCATAGAATTGGCTGCTTATCCCAAAGTAATCTACCATGTTAGTTCATTGGTCAACTTATTAGCTAGTTAAAACTACTGGATACTAAATCTCTTATTTAAAAAGGCAAACAGATTTGCTTTACTCACAGACCTCAGCTTGAAGACAAACAGGCTTCAGCTAACTTCCCAGCCCTCTTCATACGCAGGAGACCAAGCTTTAACTGTCAGGTCTAGATAAAGTCCACCTTGTTACCAGACTTCTTTTTACCATTCTTTTAGCCAAAGGACAGTGACGACTTACAGCAATTTCACCTATGTCTTAAGGCTTCCATAAAGATGTTTTATGAATCTTAGGAGGCCTAAGGTGTTTTATGAATATTGCATGGTCCAAGAAGATGTTTTAAAGTTGATACGTGCAAGTTAAGAAAGTTAGAAGGTCTAAGAAAGTGTTTTAAGTTGATAAATGCAAGTTATGAAGGTTTATATGTCTAAAAAGATGTTTTCTTTCTTCCTGTTGCTATGCTATTATTCTATTAATTGTTGAGAGTGTTGACACTGGTCAATGGAGCTCTAATTTATTAGTCTAACTGTGTTAAAATATTCCACTATATGATCCTATCATAGTTCCAAGGTCAAAAATTTAAATTTCCTTTGATTACCTTCTGCTTAAAATGTCTCTCATTGTACTAAAATCATATACTTCCAGTCTTCTGAGTAGAGGGAAGAAGCCCCTCTGTCACACTGTGTCCTGATGCTGAAGATCTCAGTAAAAAAGTTCCACTAGCTGAGGAAGAGGCTTCACCACATCCCGGTCAGGGAACCAAATGTCAGGGTCCGAACGCGCTGAAGAAAAGACCCCAGACTCAAATAGTATGCAAACAACAAACAACGTTTATTCTGTAGGATCCAACAAACTGGGGTCACTGTTCATACAGGAGGGATCCCCCCACCCTGTGAACTTGTAGGCTGTTTTTAAAGGCTTTTAGGGGTGTTCCTGAGGGGTGGTGTTAGGTAATCATTAGGCTAGAGAGCCTGTGCTACATCATCTCTGGTTGGCTGCCCCAGAAAATGGTGCCCTGGGCCTGCTCTGAACTAATAGAAATGGAAGCCTGTTGCTAGACTTATTTAACCAGATGTCGTGAGTCGAGGGAAGGAAGAACCTCAAGGAAATGAGTATCGAGATTTTCCAGATGCTTTATTAGTCACTCACTCATCGCACCTCATGCAGACATCCCAATACCGCTCCTCGTCTGCTGAGTACACCTGTCGTCTGATGGATGGCTTCACAGGTCAGGCTCGCCATCTGTCCTGGTGCGCTGAGTGGTTCACGGTGTGCTTCCTCTTCTCGGTCAGGGCCCCAGTCTAGTCTGGTCTCTGATGGGTCTTTGGATTTGGGGTCAGCACAGTGGAGTGTGTAAACATCACAGCCAGCCGGAAGTGGCCTTGTTCTCCGCTTATATACCCTATCTATGTGGGGAAGAATCATGGCCCCTTTTAGCCAATGAGGTATTGGAGTATGTCACTCATTTTGTATTACGCTTATTGTTACGCTTAGGTGGACAACTTAATGTCTTATCACAGCAAGCGCACTGTTGCACTTATCGCTACCAACATACATGTTTTTGTTTGTTTTACTACATTTTCACCTCTTTGTTTTACTTGTTCTCTACACCAGGGCTCCCACTGACCTTTCTAATTGATAACAGACCAGCATGGCCCATCCCTGAAGACATGGGAATCATGGGAAGGGGCTTCTATTCTGATCACAGCCCACTAAACAATTTAAATGGAGAGACCCTGTCCTCTTTCTAGCTAGGGTTAAAGATCTTCCAGCCTAGAGACGCCAGATACAGGCACTGAGCACTAAATTAGCCTGAGACCTTGCACCAGAGAATGTCAAAGCAGCATCTCTTCCAACACCTGCTGGGTACCTGGGAATTACATGATACAAACACAGCAGGTGGTCATTGAGCCTCTACTCTCCCCTGCTGGCCTCTACTCCTTTAACCAGCTATACTTCTCAGTTTGCATTCCTGTCCTGGGAGTGAGGGTCTCACTGCAGGTCATGGTTTTCACGGGGGCTTAGCCTCTCCATCCTGCTTTGTTTTGCCTTTGCTGGAGACATGGGGAGCAAAATAAAAGGCAGTGTTGACAGAGGCACGATCTCCAGCAGGTGTGTGTTTCCTTTCTCCCAAGACAAAAGACAATAGACAAAGGCTTCTGCAGCCTTTTCTGTGCTCCTTGAGGGTTTGAGGGACTGTTCTTCAACTTGAACACTCTGAAGAACACATTGTCTTAGGCAGCCTCTTCCCTTTGCTGTGCTGCAGGCATCTCAGAACTGAGGAGAAAAATCCCTCCAGGCACATGAGGAGAAAATGACTCAGAAAAAAAGATCCCCTTGTCGGTAACCGATGATTTCCTTTGACCTGGTGTATGTCAGAAAAGCAGTGAGACTTTAGAAAACAGCGAGCACACAGATTTCCTGATTGTTCACTCAACATTAGTTCCTGAAGAGATCAGAGTTCAGAACTGTTAAGTTTCTTCAATGTTTTAAATATGAACTATAAGCCACACAACAGATATGACATAGAGAAGCTTATCATAGGGGAAGGATACCCCAGAGAGAAAGAGAGAGACAGGAAGAGAGATAGAGAAATAAAGACAGCAAGAGAGGAGAAAGGAACAAAAGAGGGAGGTAAGAGGTTTGTACTTTTATATAATACTGAGCAGGGGCTTACCTATTGGCAGGCAGGTAATGACATCATAGGTTGCTAGGCAGACTGGGCACAGTATGCTAACACAATGTGCTAGCTATTCCTTTTTTTGTGTGTTTTTTTATAAAATATCTTGATAGTTGTGAAATGTAAATTGTCATCGTTCATGTACATGTTTTAACTCTTGCAGTTTACCTAGTGATTCATAAAGTTTCTAATTTCAACACCAATTTCTAAGTGACAACAGACAAAAAAAGTAGAAAGACCACATTGGGGCTGATGAATAATTTGGATCACAGATGTTGGAATGGAAGAACCACTAGTAAGACAAGAGTAGCATCATTTCTTATTGACCCAAATGGTGAGTATAAACAGGTTCAACATCATGACACATGAGTGATGCTTCCCCAGAGCTGTTGACTGGCTGCGTGTGGTGGTGCATGCCTTTGATCCCAGCACTCGGGATGTGACCAGTCCAGCTGGTCAGTTATTGGGGGGCCGAGGAGGGTCACAACCTGTGGATAAAAAATGGGTGAGAGAGAGGCAGGGCTCAGGGAAACCGTAGCTTGTCAAGAGCCGTTTATTGAAGGTAAGGGCAGGCTTTTTAAAACCTGCTTTAGGGAGGGCAGGGGTAAGCAAGGAGGGTAATGGAAAAGTACAGAATCTTCTGGGGTTGAGCCCCGGGAACATCTGCAGGGAGAGGGGTTTTCCTAGTTGGGGCAAAGCAGGATGTCTCTGTGGTTATCTCAGGATCGGATCGCTCTCTTCTCAGGGCTAAGCCGGATGCCTTGCGTGCCTAGTGAGTGGCCAAGCAGGATGTTTGCTGCAGATGCTGAATGGGTGGGGGTCAGCCACGGGCCGTTTGGTCCCTGGCAGGGATGCAGAGACAGGCACCAAGAGAATTTCTTTGGCTTAAATAGTATCACCTGGAAAATTCTCATCCCCGTAATTCTTTTTAATTTTTGCCATAGAGCTGTACTGCAACACTTATTTCAGACTGCACATCTTCTCATCACAGAAGATGCAACTAAGACCATCTGTTATCTAACAAGATTCCAGATAAAGGGCTTGAGTTGGAGGGCACATCAGAAAAGATGACCCCTTAGGAACAAGCCATTCTTAGAGTCTCCTTAAAACACATGTAAAGGTCTGTGTTTCTACTTTATCTCTCAGGAAAATTCTATAACAAGTCATGTTATGGTCTGGTCAGATCTTATTAATATTACAGAATATTAAAATAATATATACTTTATTTGGTGTTCATATAAAAAACTAGGTTATTGAGACAAGGGGCTTATCCACTAAAAAAGGAATATAGTGAGTCTCCTACCTTTCTCTATCACTATTAATTCTTTAATTTCTTCTAAAGCTGAAAACCTTCACTAGGAATTTTCTCTGCTCCTTTTGATCCAATTGCTCTTACTAACCTGGACCAAATTCTCGGATGTATAGATCCCAGTTCAGGGATAGAAGACAGAAGTTCACTAGTCTAACCCCCAGACTTACCCCAGGGCTGCGGCACAACACCCACTGAAGCCTCCTTTCCCCTCTCTCTCCCCATCTCCAGTGGATCACATAGTCTGTGAGCTTCCTTCCTCCTGTCCGCTGCTTTCGCCCAGGTCCCAATCCTAGCAGGCACTCTGTGGGAACCCACAGACCACTCAGATTGGGGAAATAAGTAGGCTAATTGCAGATCTTCATCTTTCCCACAGAGTCCAATCCCTCAGTCTCATCTCTAGCTCTCTATCAGACCTTCTGCTGTGGCCTCCTGCCATCATTGTAACCCCGCCCGCCCCCTGCCTGTATTCCTAGGGTACTAAAGAAGCAAATCCTGGTGAAATCCTGCTTTCTGTCTGTGAGCACCCTCAGCTCCCTCCATCCCATGCCTGTCAATGTCTGTCTTTGCTCTGGCAAGGTCCAGGATGGAATGTGGAACTGGATGCGGAATCCCCTTCACTGGTCACCGAGCTGGTGGCTCAGGCAGCTCATAGGACTGCAAGAAGAAAGAGGGGAGGGAGCCTAGGATTCCTTCTCTAGTAATGGGCTGCACTGCAGCTAAGGAGGAAAACCTAAACTGACCACAATTTTCCTACAGCCAGGGCTGTAAAAGTGGCTTCTAGTAAAAAACTGCAGGGGGTGGTTCGAAAACGAGGCCCTTTGATCTGTAGATAGGCTTCTTTGCAGTTCTTCAGGAGGTTAAAGAATGCCTGCTTGTCTGAGGGGGTTAATGGGGGAGCCCCGAGTCTGTAAACTTATTTGTGAATCTACAGCATGTGAGGCCCTCAGCAAGGCCAGCAGCTTTCAGAAGACACAGTCCAGAAAGAGATGCCTGAGTGTCCATAACTGTTGCTCATAGCAGGCACACTGGTTCACAGACTAGAGTCTGGGAGTTGGATAATGGGCTCTCCTCTTGTATAGCAGGCATCACGTACTCAGATGCATTTTTTTATGGCTGTAAGACTTGAACAGTGTCACCAAATGGTATGAATTTTAAATTCCTCTGTGGTTCTATGAGACTGCCTAAGACATGGGAGGGCATCCATCCTTAACGAGAACGTGCTGAAGTGGCAGGTGACTACACTTCAAACTCTGTGTCTAGTGTACGGTGTCAGTGTGTTATGACAGAAACATCTTTTACTTTTGAAGAGACTGGAACTGAAACTTTTGCTGGACCCCACAGCCAAAGCTAATAAAGTGCACTGATGTCATCTAAGACTGCTATTTTACTGGGTACTCAGCCTATTTATTTAATCTGCCTTTAAGAAAACAATGTAGGGACTGGGTAGATGGCTCAGCAGTTAAGAACACTGTCTGCTCTTCCAGAGGTTCTGAGTTAGTTCCCCAGCAACATGGTGGCTCACAACCAACTATACTGGGATCTGATTCCCTTTTCTGGCCTACAGGTGTACATGCAGACAGAGCATTCATATACATAAAAAAATAAATTATTTAAAATGAGAGAAAGGCAGCAGTGTAACAAGCAAACTTACTTGCCCTGGCCTTTCCATGTAATAAACATCTTTGACCCTAACACACGGCTATAATATTAGATTATGTGCTTGATTTAGCTACTCTTCTCTTGCTGTGAAAAAGCACCCTGACCAAGGCAGCTTAGAGAAGAGAGCGTGTAATGGAGGCTTCTTACAGTTTCAGGGGTTGAGCTCAAGTCATCTGAGAGCAGGTGATTAATTGATGATTGATGAGGAGGGCCCAACCCATTTAGATGGTGTCATGCCTGGGCTGGTTCTGGGTTCTATAAGAAGCAGGCTGAGCAAGCCATGAGGGAAAAGTCAGTAAGCAGCACCCTCCATGGCCTCTGCACCAGCTCCTGCCTCAGGATTCCAGCCCTGCTGGAGTTCCTGCCCTGACTTCCTTTGATGATGAACAGTGATGTGGAAGTGTACGCCAAATAAACCCTTTCCTCTCCAACTTTCTTTTTGATCATGGTGTTTCATTAGAAAGAATAGAAACCCTAAAACAACCCTCCTGGCATGGAGCACAGCTGCAGTCAGGTAGGCATGATGCTGGAGCAGTAGCTGAGAGCACATGGTGGCTGGGGGTGTGGGGTGTGGGGCGGTGTGGAATGGTGTGGCCTTCTGAAACCTTAAAGCTTACTCATGGTGGTGACACACCTCCTGGGGGGAGGAGACCACATCTACAAGTCTTTTCCCAATAGTTCCACCAACCAGACACCAAACATTCAATTATATGAGCATTTAGGATCCCAACTTTATTCAAACCACAGTACTTTTCCATGTCCTGACAAAGGATAATGCATATGTGTTCTAATAATAATTTGCTAGGTTGAAAATTTTATAAATGAATATTAACCATAAATACTGAATACAGCATTCAGGTATTACTTGATAAACAATGCTGTTTTAAGTAATTTTTGGTCTCTGAGTCAGTTGGAATCAATTGGTGTCAGTGACTTAATATCTTCTAAAACTCTGTTAAAGATTTCATTAAAGTATTGCTCAGTCCTTGCCCATGTGATGCTTTCTGTGATGGTCAATAAATACAGAGCAAAGCCCTTTGTTAGGTACACAGAGACACATACACACACACACACGCACGCACGCACGCACACACACACACACACACAGCAATTTTTCTGTTGCTGCACAAGTGTGTGTGTGTGTGTGTGTGTGTGTGTGTGTGTAACTTTATGTAAGTATGTACTGTATGTTGGGCATGTTCCCAACCCACCCACACAATGCTGTTCTTCTCCCTTTTCTCTTCTCCTCTATTATTTCTTTTTTTCCCTCAGGACATTTTTACTTTGTTCATGTCATACAGGCATTCATACTTTTACATATTTACATATTTTACATACACACACAGAATATAACGAAAATAAAATTTAAAAATAAAGAGTACTTGCAGTCTTTTTGTTCAATACTCATTAGTATATGCTTTTGCTTTGATTTTTTTCTACAAAATTTATGTATAGTAATTAATGGTCAGTCAGCTTGAATTTTTTTATTTATGTTGATAATGTCATTTTCAATGATCTTGGTACTTTCGTAAATATTATACTATCTGCACATAAAAATGATTTGCCTCTGGCTCTTTTAGGCTCATACTCTTATATTAGTAAGTAACAACAAAAACCTTCAATATAATATTATATGATAGAACAAGGCTCCTTGTCAACTCGTAATTCACACTAGTGACAGGAAATAAAACACTATTTTTCTCCATCTAACCAGAACACTTCACTTTGTAAGGTGTGGTAGTGGGAACAAAAGAGTGGTGTTGCTGCGACCTCTTCTGGCCAAAGGTGGTCACGCGTGTCACCTGAAGAAATGAGGATGTGTATTACCTGGTGTGGGGCGCCACCTTGTGGAAAGGAGAATTTAATGCATCTGATCTGTGTCTTCTCCCACAGTTGCCTTGGTCTGCAGCTGCTTGATGACTTCAGTCATCCTCACCACAAGCACCTCTTCTCTCTCAAAAACAAACCCAACCTTAGTCATAAAGGAAAGGCACAGGCTGGAGAGAAGGCTTAGAGGTTGAGAACATCTGTTGCACTTCCAGAAGTCCTGAGTTCAGTTCCCAGCAAACACATGGTGGCTCAAAACCATCGACAGTGTGGTCTAACGCCCTCTACTGGCTGGCATGCATATATGCAGATAGAGCCCCTATGTACACAATAAATAAATCTTAAAAAAAAAAAGGAAAGGCACATTTGATCTCCTATACTTAAATATATTTTATAATGAGCTAATAGTTCATTGTTTGTGGACATCAGGAAGAAACTGCCCCAGATGTGGGGCATGGTGGCACATGTCTGTAATCCCAGCACCTGGGAGGCATAGGCACATAGATCTTTGTGAGTTTGAGGCCAGCCAGGTCTACAAAGTGAATCCAGGAGAGCTACGGCTACAAAAGAAATCATCTCAAAAAAAAAAAAAAAAAAAAAAAAAAAAAAAAAAAAAAGAACAAGAAAAGAAAGAAAGAGAGAAGCTGCCCGTCAAGGTGCTGGCTCACTATTACTCCCAGCACTGCAGGCAGAGGGCAGAGATGGGTAGATATCAGGGAGTAGAACATCCTGCTCCACATGAATAGCTCCAGGCTAAATCTAAAGAGAAATAAACCTGTTCCAAAATATGATTTTCGGTAACTGACAACCAAGGTCCACAGGTCTCTGCTGATGTGTGTGTGTCCCTTCTGGGTGTGCACAGTACAAGACCAAGCTTTATTATGCCAGGAGAACATTCATGAGAAGTTAAAACGGATTACCCAGGCAGATTAAAAACAGAGGGACTAAAACTAATATAAAAACACAAGTATTGCCAGGCGTGGTGGCACATGCCTTTAATCCCAGCACTCAGGAGGCAGAGGCAGGCAGAGCTCTGTAAGTTTAAGGCTAGGCCTGTCTACAAAGTGAGTACAAGAGTAGAGCAATGGCTCAGAGATTACAGGCTAAGTCCACGGACCTGAGTTTAATCCTAGGACAGCCAAGGCTACACAGAGAAACCCTGTCTCAAAAACAAAACAAAAAAAGCTGGAGATTCAACCATCTTACATAAACATTTTGGATCTTAAATCATTAACATCCTATCATTTCCATATTTTTAAGACCAAAGCCGGGCGTGGTGGCGCACGCAGGCGGATCGCTGTGAGTTCGAGGCCAGCCTGGTCTACAAAGCGAGTCCAGGACAGCCAAGGCTAACACAGAGAGACCTTGTCTTGAAAAAACAACAAAACAAAACAAAACAAAAAGACCAGTGCCACTTGTGAAACAACATTGAGTCATGTCTGCATTTGATTGATGGTCTCTGGGTAGCCATCCTGAAAGAGTCCTTGTTTGGTTGTGGTGAGCAAATTTGCTTGCCATTTCCCATCATGCAATTTTAACTATGTAAATGAGATGATGAATTATCAGGCTGCAGGTAATTCTGACTGGTTGCACTTTTGTGGCTCCAGGTGAGTAAAGAGAAACCCAGGGTTTTCTGCCCAAAGGATTCTTTTTCTTTCTTTCTTTCTTTCTTTCTTTCTTTCTTTCTTTCTTTCTTTCTTTCTTTCTAAAGATGTATCTATTTTTTTATACAGTTTTCTGCCTGCATTCTGTTAAGTGGCCAGAAGATGACACCAGATCTCATTTTAGATTGTTAGGGACACTCTAAGAACTCCAGTGCTCTTCTGAGCCATTTTTTAAAAAAGTTAATTTATTATTCCCCCCCCCCCAAGGTGTTCTTTTTGTAATGTGATTGAAACTTGGACCTGTTAGTCCTACCCTTTTCTTCTCTTTCTCTAGCTCTTATTTTATGTCTGTAAGTGTTTCACCTGTTTTTTGACTCCACCTTCCTTAACAAACTGATTTCCAGGGTTACAACATCTGTTTAAAAGAAGACAAAGGGCTGGAGAGAGTGCTTGGCAGTTTGACTGCTCTTCCAAAGACCAGGGTTCAAGTCTCAGCATCACGTGAAGGTGGTGTCAGCTGCAGTGCATACATTTAATCCCAGCATTTCCAGGTATGACTAAAGGCCATTTGCTTAAGGCTAGCACCCTAGCCTAGGTCTTCAGCATGCTGGTTACCTCCAGGAATCTCTGGATTCCTGCTGAATAGGTTTCTTATCAGTAAAGGGTTGGGCTTGTGATTTTCCCTGAGGGCTATATGAGGCTCCTTAGAGGATCTTGTGGTTCCAGATCAGGGGAAGAGATCTGTGTATGTGAAGGTCAGAGGATAAATGCAGGTGCCCATTTCTTGTTTTCTTTTTCACACAGCTTCTCTGTGTAGTTATGGCAATCCAGGAACTCAGTAAATACAGCAGGCTGGCCAACAAATCAGAGATTACCCTTTTCCAGCCTCCTCAGTGATTGTATTAAAGGTGTGCAAAACGTCCCCAGCCCAGGAGGCAAGTTAAAGCACTGTCAGTAAACTCAGAAAGGCCCCTCCCACCTGGCTTGGGGTGGAACTAAGCAATCCTAGTGAGAGCTGCTTTGCCTTTCAGGTCAATGTTATCAACAGATGTTATCAAAGGACATCACCAGTCATGCATGCACTTGGAAGAGGAGTCCAGCAACATGTGGCTCCGTCTAGATCTTCATGGTCAACTGAAGGTTCATGGAGAGGAGACCTGGCGCCCTCTCCTGGCCCGCAGGTGGAGATGCAGGCAGAACACTGCACACTTAATGCAGAACTCAAAGAGAACAGAAAGAGAGAAAAACACAATGAAACGACCCAGCTGAGGGGGAGGTCTGGTGTTGCTCCTGTGGTCTCATTTTTACGACAGCGAGATAGGACTCAGTGGAAATGTGGCGTGTTCCGTGGGTAGATGGGCACCTGTAGGATGTAAACTAGCTAATGGTTGGTTAAAGTGTAGATGTCAGATTCTTTTTTTTTTTTTTCCTTTTTTCTTTTTTGGCTTTTCGAGACAGGGTCTCTCTGTGTTAGCCTTGGATGTCCTGGACTCGCTTTGTAGACCAGTCTGGCTGGCCCTGAATTTTTACAGCTATCCACGTGCCTCTGCCTCCCGAGTCCTGGGATTAAAGGCGTGCACCACCATACCATACCCGGCAGATACATGTGGGATTCTTTTAAGATTTTTTTATGTCTGTTTTTTTTTTTTTTGAGACAGGGTTTCTCTGTGTAGCCTTGGCCATCCTGGACACACTTTGTAGACCAGGCTGGCCCTTGAACTCATAGCATCCCTTTCTTTCCTCTTCCAGAAATGGACTGCTTCCTGATTTCAGCTTAAGACAGTCACACTTCTAGGTCATGGTAGAGGGGATTAGGAAGGACTCCAACCCATTTCATATAAATAGTACCCTGAACGAAAAGAACAGGCATCGGCTGCTCTGCCTTTTTGTCTCTCCAGTCTCTTGTGTATGTTTGGGCTTGTATGCGAACCCACACATTTCTTTCTACCATAAATTATATTCCAAAACAAATGTGTGTTTGTAGTATTGGTTTTTTTTTTTACACTTTTAATTTAAAGGGTACTTTCTAGGTCAGGGGTGAGAGGCTCCTCACAATCCCCCTCCGCCCCCCGTGCACCTGCAAGCGCCCCTCCCGCTCCCCGCCCCCGGGCCGCTGCGCCCCCGGCCCTCTGCTCCGCCCACCTGCCCCCCACCCCGTGTAAATTGGATTTAAGTCCCTGCCATCTAGAGGGATGGAAAACACAGAGAACAGAGAAGATCACTTCGGAAGATTTTTTTCCCCCTGTGTGGCGGTGCCTCAGAATTCAAACGAAAGAGAGCACGAAGACAAAGCAAATGGGACTAGAGAGATGCATCGGTGGTGAGGAGCACTGTCCGCTCTTCCAAAGGACCTGGGTTGGATCCTCAACACCCACCCGGCAGCTCACAACTGTCTGTAAGGCCACTACCAAGAATCTGACACATTCATACCGACTGATGCACAGAAAAAAATTAAAATAAGGATGGGGGGTGGTGGCACACGCCAATAATTCCAGCAGGCTGGCCAACAAATCAGAGATTACTCTTTTTTTGCCTAAAGAGACGTGCTTTAGAACGAACTAATTTTGCCTATTTGCACAGTAGTACAGTTTCTGAGTATGTAACTGGGTTTGATGAAACCAGCATTTCTCTTGCTTCCCTGCGCTTAGGGAAGCTCAGTTTTAGTCACAGTAGCTCCCACAAGTGTCTCCTCAGTGTGTTCCCATTTCCTTAGAAACAGTGTATTTGCTGGGAGAAAAGTGCATTACTGTGCGCTTTCACCGTTCAGGAAAGACATGTGTAGAAGCACAGCGCTAGCAGAAACAACTGTTTCTCGACGTTATCTAACTGAGGGAAAGTTGCACACTTCGGAGATGCATTTGGGCTATTTTGTCAGAAATGAGTTTTTTGCCTTACACACTAGTTTTTCCTATTTGGGCAGTAGTACAGATTCTTAGTATGTAACTGGGTTTGATGAAATCAGCATTTCTCTTGCTTCCCTGTGCGTAGGGAAGCTCAGTTTTAGTCACAGTAGCTCCCACAAGTGTCTCCTCAGTGTGTTCCCATTTCCTTAGAAACAGTGTATTTGCTGGGAGAAAAGTGCATTACTGTGCCCTTTCACCGTTCAGCAAAGACATGTGTAGAAGCACAGCGCTAGCAGAAACGACCGTTTCTCGACGGTTTCTAACTCAGGGAACAAGTTGCACACTTCGGAGATGCATTTGGGCAACTTTGTAGGAAACGGGTTTTTTGCCTAAAGAGACGAGCTTTAGAACGCACTAGTTTTTCCTATTTGCACAGTAGTACAGATTCTGAGTATGTAACTGGGTTTGATGAAATCAGCATTTCTCTTGCTTCCCTGTGCGGAGGGAAGCTCAGTTTTAGTCACAGTAGCTCCCACAAGTGTCTCCTCAGTGTGTTCCCATTTCCTTAGAAGGAGTGTATTTGCTGGGATAACAGGAGTTGGGAGGCAGAGACAAACAGATCTCAATGCATTTGAGGCCAGCCTGGTCTGCTCGACAAGTTCCAGGCCAACCCGGGCTACCTAGTGAGACCCTGACTTGACAAAACAAAACAAAACATTTTTTGAACCAACACCTGTGGGCCTGCCTCCTCTGCCAGAGTACACTGGATCGTGTTAGCATCTACTGACTGACATCAGTGACTCCTGTCCTCCAAACACTAGGGTACCCAGATCCAGGCTTTGTGTCCTTTGGAAGCACTGTGTGTGTCAGTGGCCATGCCTGGACTGTTCACACCTACAAGAATAGGAACCCTATACCTGAAAGCTCATGAACTCAGGAAGGTAAGGGACACAACATATGTATTGCCAAGGTTCCTCAGAGCCAGGCCAGCCACCTGCCAAGCGGACATCATGTGATAATGAGGTTTAATTCGCATGCAGAGCCAATGTGTAGGGTCATTCTCCATAGAGAGTGAGTTTGCAGTCTGCAGTGGAGGTCGGCTCATTTCTGCTTTCCACTTGCAGTCTGGAAACAACAGGTGGGTCCATGGTCCTCAGCTTGGACTGGCATCCTAACAACGCTTTTCAGGCTCATATGACTTCAAGTGCACAGTGTTTTCTCCCTGTATTGAAGAGGTGAGTGAGAAGCCAGCTGGCAGCACTATGGCAGCAAGGTGCCTTTTGGTTAGCAGATGTCAGAGTTTGGTGGTCCCGTTGGTTGCCTGGTGCATGGATTCACAATCTTCTCCAGGGAGAGCTCTGGTCAGCTACAGCACTGCCATGTGAGTTGCTGAAGCCTAGAAAAGTCTGCAGCTTCCAACTCTGAAAGCCAGGCTCGCACCACCAGTGAGTGTGGCATTCATCCCAGAGAACAGTGTATTGCCTGCTGGCCTTACTGCTACACAGTGCTCTTTAACAATGATGATGGCTGCTGCTTGACTTTTGACTTCAAGGTAGACTCTGCCAAACAGCATCCAATGTGTCCTGTCCACCATGGGACACTTCTATGGCATGGAGCCGCAACCTGGGACTTCACAACCATGGAGGTGCTGCACCAGAATGACATCACTCAGGTGTCTACTGATGAGGTAGCAAGCAGGAGTGTGGTGATGTGTACCCTGCTGGTGTGATAAAGCATGACAATGTGGGTTTTCCAGAGCACAGAGGCTTTGATCTGGGGCCTCCGGATAATATTATGCGAGTTACCACCATTCAGCATGAGGAACTGGGCTGAACAGGCCCTGCTGTTGGTAGGGTGGCAAGAAACCCTGCCCTCATTTTAATACTGTGAACACAGAGCAAGGTAATACGCATGTTTGTTTGGGTGTCATTGGTAAAAGTGCCAGTACGAAAGGCAACAGGAGTTTTTTCTTTGTTTTGATTTTGCTATTGCATTCTATTTTAACCAAAGCTTCTCTTTAGCTTACCAGGCAAAATTGTCCCATGGACTTAAAAAAGAAAAGCTAAGAGAAGTATATAAGTTTGTCTGTTAGTGAATTAAATAGAAATAGTGAACATGAAAAAAATTCTTATAAGCATTTAAGGGAATCAAAATTCTTGACTTATTAGTTTTCGGTTGTTCTGTGGAATGATGCTGCGCTCTGAAATAAAGGGCTGAGGTCTTTGCTCAATCCTAGTGCTAATTGTTATAGCAGGCCATGCTAAGATAAGGAGCCACAACTCTATTAGCAACGGCAAAGATCTAAGCAGCTAATTCAGTGTGCATGCATGGAAGGGGATACAGGCTTGCAAAGGTATCTTTACATTTTCATCTTAAGAGCGTCATATTAATTGCATGCCCCTTCCACAAAACCTTGTAAAAAACACTCTCACAGACTCACCAAGAACTTTTCCTCTTGATATCAGATGAGAAGTGATTGTATAATTACATTACCTGCATAATTAAATATGAATTCAGAGCCTCTGAACTGTACAATATCATGGTTTAACTTTCTAATAGAATTATTATGCCTTTGGTGTAGAACTTCTTTTTTGCTATGCAAAGAAGATCTAATTACTGAATGAGATGACATTAACTTCAGGGTCATTTTTTTTCAACTAATGGGTTTAGATTTAAAATGATTCACAGAATTTCTTTCTCATTTTCTTACTGGGATTCAACTCATAGTACTTGGCATGTGAGTGATCTACTAGGCTTTATTAACTATTGTCCAGGGCAGGAAAAAATATCCAGCCAATATTTAGATACGGAAAGACTCTTCTCAGAGTTATCAGGCTTCTGGGAAGAGCCCCTCCAATACCCCCTGAGAGACACCACAAGCCTTTGTTAGACATCATAAACACATGTAATGACCTTGTGGGTAGGTTCCATAATGATCATATGAGGTCACACTTGTTTCTTAGGATGAAAAGTGTTGATTGGTACATGTTCCTGATAGAATAATTAATTCATGTTAAAAACATGATGGTGGCTGGAGAGATAGCAGTTGAGAGCACTTTCTACTCTTACAGAGGACTGGGATTCCATCCCAGGATCCAATGGACTATAATCCCAGCTCCAAGGGTTCTGATGGCCTCTGAAGGCACTGCAAAATCACATGTGTACGTAGGCATACATGCATGCAAAACACTCATACACATTGAATAAATCAACTAGGAAATCTTAGAAAAAAAGAGTTCAGATAAGAAGGAAAACAAGAACATCATCATACACTTCATAGTTGTTGAAATGCACACCAGCTCCAAGCCTCTTTGTGAAAGTCTGTCAGTCAAAAAGGATCCATTGTCTCTACTGGTGGGAATGACCAGGAGGAGCTGACAACCTCCCACAGCTTTTTAATGTTGATAGCTTCTGTATCTGTACAGTATGATGCAGTCTGGTAAGACAGGAAGTTGTAGCACAGTGGGCCTCCACATGCCTCACAGGAAAGTGGTAGTGTAACAGAAGTCAAGCCTGGTGCACACGCCCACTCCAATCTCTCCTTGGAGTCTATCAAATGACACTACATTGGCTGCAGCAGGTTACACAGTATCTTTCTATTGTTGTGAGGAGACACTGTGATGATGGCAATTCTTCTAAAAGAAAGCATTTAGTTGGGGCTTGTTTACAATTTCAGAGGGTGAGTCCAAAAGCATCCTGGGAAGGACCGCGGTGGCAGGTAGGCAGGCATGGTGCTGGAGAAGTAGCTGAGGGCTCACATCTGATTTGCAAGATGGAGGCAGAGACAGCACACCGGTAACGGTGACAATCTTTTGAAACCTTAAAGCTCACCCTTAGTGACGCACTTCCTCCAATAAGGCTATACCTCCTAATCCTTCCCAAACAGTTCCACTCCTTGGTGATTAAACATTCAATTTTATGAGCCAAGGGGCTGTTCTCACTTAAACCACTCCAAGTTGTGAGGGTTTAGGTTGTTTATTTATAGGCTAATCTATCTGTGCTAGGAGGATAAAGGCAGAAGTAAAAATAGGAATATTGTTTCTATTTTCTACACAGTCTAATTAGAAACTTTGAACACTTCCTTTGGTTTGATATGGAAATTAAAAAAATTATTGTCAGTCTGACAAACAACTATTTACCAAGTAGTATGATGTATCTCCATTGTCTCTGAGTCCTTTAGCTGATTATTTTTAAAAAGCTAATTAAAAAAATCAATTCTGTTTAGAGTTGATATTTTTATCTTTATTAGTCAAAAACACAATTCCTTGGTGTGTGTGTGTGTGTGTGTGTGTGTGTGTGTGCCATGCCACTCCTATAAAAGTCAGAAGACAACTTTGGAAGTCTGTTCTTTCCTTCCACTATGAGTCTTGGCAATGAAATTCAAGTCGTCAGGCCTTCTTGGTGAACTTTACCCCCTGAGTCATCTCACTATCCCATATTCACTAATTTTTATTCTCAAATTATGAAAGTTATAAATTATTCTAGCAGGACGGTTTGTTTTAAAGTATCATGAGCTCAAGTACACAGAGATTGCTCTTTACTGACATATATTGAAATGACACTGTTGCATTTTTTGAATTTAATTGTTCTGAATTTAATCGTTCCAGAACTGAAAAACTTGGATTACCTCCAGCCAGTCCGAGGTCTGTCATTGCTGATTGACAGGTTCCAGGCAAGAAGAGATCGGGTTCTTTGCCAGTCATCTTGGCAGATCATCCTCCTGTCTTCATGGCATTAAATTTAAGGACCCTGCAAATAGGTGCTCTCACAGAGCCCACTGCCTGGAATTGGAGCTGTACCTTATCCTCAAATTCTTCTGCAGTCCCGTGATCTGAGCACCCAGGTTTACTCACATAAGTCATCAGACTGGCTTCGCTTTTCTGTTGTTGCTGTTTGTAGACTTCTTTTCTAATTCTAAGGACCTTGGAACTTAGCAGAAATGTACACTCCTTTTTATTGTGCATGTCTTTTATTCCTTGTGTCCACATGCTTCTCCTGAAATATATCGGTGCTCAGCTGGAATGGAAAATTGCCTCTGTTTTTTGACTGTGATGATCAGAATTTTCAGACACCCTAATGGCACAGGGGCCAACTGTCAACCCCTAGACGCTATCAGGTTTACCGATTCAAGTCGTGGGTGGCACCCAATGGAATGGTACTTTGTTCCTGCAGGGAAGAAGGACTTGAGGCTTTATGATGGGTGTGAATGACAGGTGATGCTGCTGAGCCTCCAACCTTTCCCCTTGTGTTCTGACTAGGGAGGATGTGCATTTTCACAAGCAAGCTTTGAACATCCTCAAACATACATTTTTTAATGTGTGTGTTGTCTCCCTAAGTTGTAAGCTCCTTAAAGAGAGATGCCTGGTCCATGAACTGGTTATTGGCTGCTTCATCTGCAGCCAGGGAATACTAGCTGGCTCCACAGAGACCATGAAGACTCGTTAGGTGACTGGGGCCTGAACTCTGGCCTCGCTCTATCAGTTACTTTTCTAGTGTTCTGATAAGATACACAAACTGGAAGCAACTTACAGAAGAAAGAGTTGATTTGGGCTGGCATTTCCAGAGGGAGAGTCGATTATGCAGTGGGGAGGGTGAGAGTGGGGTGGGTGGCAGCAGGCATCCAGAGTAAGAACCGGAGAAATCACATCTCCAACCAAACTGGAAATGAGGTGATGCTATGAACTCTCGAAGCCTGCCTGCAGTGACACTCTTTCTCTAAATGGATTGTGCCATTTCTGCAACTTGGGACCAGCTGTTGAAATATGTGAGTCCATGGGGCAGGGGTACTGCTCATTAAAACCACCACGTCAATAGTTAAAGAATGAAAAAAAAAAAACCAAGTACATCCACCACCACCCCCCCCACACACACACCTATTTTCTTATTGCTTTGGAGATAAGATCTTGCTAAGTTTCCCAGACTGACCTTGAACTTGTAGTCCTACTGCCTCAGTCTCCTGAGTAGCTAGGATTGCAGGCCTGTCCCAATGTACTCAGCTTGCCTTTTTTCATTAATACAAGTATTCAGTCCTGTAGCAGGAGAATGGATTTGGGAATAGTTACTGCTTAGCATCTGAAGCATTTCTGACCCTTAAACCGAAATCCAAGTACATGATCCAGGGCCCACCTGGCTCTCTATTAAAAGCTGTTGACTTTCTGTTTTTATATAGGTGATGATCTTTTTCATACAGAGGATCATCTGTATCCTCTGATGACAACATATAAGAAAATCTTGACACTGATTTAACTGTGATGGACTCAATTTTCAAAATTAGTTTAATGACGGAGATGTCAAGGGTCAAGCCCAAACCTTACCAAGTTTCCTGGAATGAGTAGTCAGGTGGCTCACAGCATTTTTTTCTGCTTCAAGTGAATGTGTAGAGTGACAGGCAGACTCAATACACAGGTCTTTACAACTCCACTGGCAAAACGAAATGGTACATCTCAGCCATGAAAAATTATTATCATCACCATTCAAAGAAAATAATAACCAGCATCAAATAATTGATGGTATTTAGTTAGAAAAAGGTTGTCTAGAGAAATTAGTGGGGGCCTAACTCAAAAGAATGTGGGAGGGGCCTCCAGCACCTCACCATAGTTATGTTGTATATGGTAATTCAATTTCAATACGACATTTTGTGTCACATTAATTTAATGTTGTTAATTTGAATTTTATTGGTTTTGCAATTTGTTTGTAATTAGTGCATTCACTCGGTTTTTATAATTGAATAAGAACTACGATGTTAGGAGCTCATAACTAGTTTTATGTTCATACAGGTTTAAGTAATATTATTATAAGCGTAATTGAAGTCAACATCTGGAGAACAGTGGGAGATATTTTTGAAGCATTTGTACAACTGTATGTAGAGAGGCTATTATACAGCATTTGTATGCCAGCACTACTTTTACTGCTATTCCAGAGGAATTAAACATTTTAAGAGTAATTCTAATGTAGTAGTTACTACTTGTGTAGTTACTATTTGTGTATATTCAAGTGTATGAATATATATATATATATATATATATATATATTCCAAAATCCACGATGGCTTTGAATTCCTAGAAGATGTGTTGTACTTAAATATATTCCCCCGACCAACAAGTCGAAAGCTTGTGCCCTTAATCAGAATCAAACGACCTTTGTCTCTTCTGATTAGTTTTGCTTTGAAGTCTATCTTGTCAAGTCAGGGCAGGGATGCTTACATGTGTCCTGGTCTCATTTGCTTGGAATACTTTTCTCCATCTTTTCACTCACTGTGCATCCTCCAGGTGAAGTGTATTTCTTGAGGACAGAAAAAGATGGATATTGTTTCCTAATCCAATCAGCTAGCCTATGGCTTTTGATTTTGGAGTTAAGGCCATCAATATTTAGTTATCATTTTAAAAGTGTGTGTTTATTGTTGTCATTTTGTTGCATTTATGGTGTTTGCTTTCTTGGTACCATTTTATATCCAGTCATAGTACTACTTTTTTCTTCCTGTAACCTTTTAGATATACTTATCTTTCTTTTTAGTACAAAAGACTCCTTGCAGTGTTCTCTTTGGGGGCTGGTTTTGTACATGAATTCCTTTAGGTTTTTTTTTAAATGGTG
Source organism: Acomys minous (assembly GCF_964271855.1). Taxonomy (NCBI): domain Eukaryota; kingdom Metazoa; phylum Chordata; class Mammalia; order Rodentia; family Muridae; genus Acomys; species Acomys minous. Next base: position 77,242,331 of record NC_140492.1, on the reverse strand, counting down.
CCAAGTTTCTTTCTCCTTCAATTATAGGAGATAGTTTTACCAAGTAGACTGGTCAGTGTTTGGGTCTGTGGTCTTTTAGGACTTGAAGTACATTGCTTTTCAAGCTGTTTTGGCTTTAAAAGACATCGAGAAGTCAGCTGCTATTCTGATGGGAAGATTAGTATGTCAGGTTAGCGTGGACAGATCTTCCTGTCCTGGAAGCACCAAATGGCATGACATGGAATGGCGTGGTGTGGCATGGCAAAGGGGTCTTACCGCCAGCAACATTTTGCTTGGGCAAAGTGCTGTGGCAGGCAGGGAGGCAGGGTGGGGCCAAAGGCAGCCATGTGTGTATGTGCATGGCCGCTTGGGGAAGGTGCCAGTGCAGGTGGAGCGGCTATGTGTGATGTAGCCAAAGGGATCTTACAACTGGTGGCTTGACTGTTGTGCCTCTGCCAAGGCCCTAGGACAAGCAGCACAATGGAACCCCTTCTCCTATCGACTCCCAGGACTGGCCTAGAACCTAGGGCTTCAAATAAACAAAGCAAGCACTCTTCACTGTATTATAGCCCCAGCCTTTTCCTTCTTAAATTCCTACCTTAAACTGAGCATGCATAGTAATGTGCTCACCCTCGAAGTTCTCTTAGTACAAATATGTGTATGCTTCCCAAATAAAATCCTCAATCCCCACCACCACCTCCCCAGGGAACTTCTGAGAGGCCTCTTACCTGCCACAGGCAATCTACTTTTCTCCACTCATTCATGCTGTAACCTTGTGTTTGGCCTTTGCACTCACCAACTCACCACCAACCCATTTTGTTGGGTTACATCGGTACTATAAAAGGTCAGTGTATTGAAGATGAACCCCAGAGCCCAGTCCTGACCCTGTAAGTTTATGCAGTGGGAAATGTTGATGGAGTGATTTTTAAAAAAATCTATTAGATCTCCTGGCTCCTGTTTGGATTCTCTCTTTAGGATTTCCACACAGAATGGAGGTACCAGGATAGAGTGTTCCATGTGTCCTGATGTCAGCATCTCAAGCCCTGAGTCTGTACAGTGTGGCCTGTTTTACCTGCTGCCGGTCCCCTGCTACATTACTCCTTGCTAGGAGCCCAGGCATGTCATTTGCTCATTTGATGGTGGTGATGCCTGCTGCCTGGTCTTTAAAAAACAAGAAAAGATGTTGACAGTCAGATCCTCTTAACTTGCATCTCTAACCTGAGGGAGACTCTGGACCAGAGCCTGGGTTGTGGGGAGGGAAGAATCAGAAAGACAGAGAAAAAAAGACTCTCCTTACTGAGAAACCAAAAGTCACTGAGGGGTGTGCTCCAGAGGCAGTCTGCAAATCCACTTCCTTTGTCATAACAAGAGCAAATCCCACCTTTGAAGTATTCTTTCTAGTTATGAGGGAATGTCTTTTGTTTAATCCATTTTAGCCCTTAATAACTGACCTGGATCAAACTCATTAGATTACACAACATTCATGCTGATTTTAAACTGGTCTGGGGGCAGGGAGCAGGTCAAGTTCTAAATACTGGGCAGCAAACCTTTAGAATAATCAACATCTCTGTTGACTTCCTTTTCTCTGAGAAGCAAACTGGCCGCTTTGCCTCCCTGTGTCATCATTGTTAGCATTGTTACCCGGATTTTGGTGAATGTCATTGAAATTATATTTTGAATGATCTTCTATAACCAACCCTTACTCATATACTCATGGTGGGGTGAGGGGCCGATGCTCATCAATAGTTCACAAAGTCTTCAACTAACAGTCAAGGGTCAGGCTGAGGAGACAGTTGTAAGTGTAAAGCCCTGGGTTTGGGTTCCTTCCTGTGGAAAACATCTGGTGTGGTGCTGCCCACTTGGCAATCTCAGTGCTGGGGAGATGGAGGTAGCCCCTCCATCTTACCTGCCAGACAGCCTGGACTCATTGAGAGTCCAATACAATTGGACTAGTTCTGACTACACAGTGAAGTGAAGTGGACAGCTTGCTTCCCAGAGTAAAAGTGGTCAATAAAGATGTAGATTATTCTTAAGATTTACTACATGGACAACCACAGTCAATCTCTGACCTCCACAAGCTCAGGCACACACTTGGATACACCATCATGTAAACACATTGCCCCTCACCTCCACCCCCCTGCAGGCACACACAAACCGGGAAACAGCAGCACATAAGCACATATACTTCCCCCACCCCAGGCACATCAAGGACCACTTCCTGTTTCAGGGATAAGTACACACTTTTCCAGCAGTAGAGACACTTAGCTTCTCACTCTTGATCTCAGTGCCTTCTACTTCACCAGCACTTGTCTTCCTGAACAAGAAAATCAAAGAAAGTCTGTTCATAAAATATAATCCACTTCTTCAATCTGGGAGAGAGCGCTTGACTCTATTCCTTACTAGAGTGCACAGGGCTCTGTTAAAACAAGCCCCAGCCATTCCCTAAGTCCTGAACCCAGGGCTTTGCGATGCTGTCCTCCAGCACAGAGCTTACAGCTCCCCCCTCTACCTGCTCACTAGGCATCTTTGCAGACTGGTATCTGTTTACTGATTTTTAACAATACCCATTGTTTCTCAAATCTTTTCAGTTCGGTGGACTGCTGAGCAGACTTCCCAGAAAACAAGGCCAAGCAGGAAGGAATAGGCTGAAGCACATCCCTGCAAGCAGTCACCCTCTTGTCCTAATGAAACAGAGACGACAACCATGTGACAGTGGAGGTGCTGATATCTGCAACTTGAATTTCTTAAAAGGGCATCATCCATTGGTAAAGTGCTTGCTGAGCAAGCATAAGGATCCATCCATACTCCCAGGATCCACATAAGAAACAGGGCATGGTAGTGTGCATCTGACACCCTACCAAGGGTATTGTTGTTGGTGGTGGTGGTGATGGTAGTGATGGTAGTGGTGGTGGTGGTGATGGTTATGGTGATGGTGGTGGTGATGGTGATGGTGGTGGTGGTGGTGATAGTGGTGATGGTGATGGTGGTGGTGGTGGTAGTGTAGTGGTGGTGGTGGTAGTGGTGGTGGTGATGGTTATGGTGATGGTGGTGGTGGTGGTGGTGATGGTTATGGTGGTGGTGGTGGTGGTGGAGATGGTGATGGTGGTGGTGGTGATGATAGTGGTGATGGTGATGGTGGTGGTGGTAGTGGTGGTGGTGGTAGATGATTGACTGAAGCTATCAATCAGCCAGTCTAGCCAACTGGGAAGTTTCAGTTCACTGGGAGACTGTGTCTCAAAAAAAATGTGGAAAGTGACAGATGCTGACACCCGTCCATATGTACACATGTACATGTAACCATACTCACATGTGTGCACATGTATACACTATACAAAAAAAATCAAAAATTAATGTGTCATCACATTAATGACACATGTCAATGGCATTTGTTCTCACAGGCACTCAAACTTTCCACAGAAAGCAAGCATGTCCCTTCATCTCTTGGCATCGCATTCATCACAAGGCACTCCCCAGGGCAGGTGACTTCTTAAAGTCTCAAACAGGATTTCCTCACACAAGAAGGCTGAACTATCATCCATATTATCAGGAGAGCCACACTAGGTCACACATATGTAACTTGCCACTTTTTCATGAGCAGAGAGGAAGGTACTATTGGCTACAGTGTTTGACACTTAAAACAGCTTATTGGGTGCCACAGCAATTGACTTATTCTCATGATGCCGTCTGGTCTCAGCCCCTCACACAGGCAGGTAGGAAATGTAGCGAGTGGTCTTGAGGGACAACAGGGTTCAGGACATGTTGTCCCCGGTGTGGGTCTTAAGCACAGGACAAAGCAGCAGACACATCAGTGTCATCCTCACCTCCTCTTGTCTGTGTTGCCTCAAACAAGTCCTGTTTGAGAGGGGCTTGCTCTGGACCTCAGGTCCATGGGTAGAGACAGAGACACAGCATCCTGCCAAGTGAATTGTGCTAAGTTCTCCCTAGTTCATGTCTTGTGGCCTTCTGGTCACACCATTGCATGGCTGCCTTTAAAAACACCATTTTCTTTGTTTCTTTGGGTTTTCAGTTATGAAGTCACCATGTTGCACAAAGCTTACATCAGATAAATATGTCCTGCTTCTTTTCTATCCTGCCTCACAGACATCCGGCTTACAGACACAGACACGTAGAATAGCCAAAACAAAACAAAACAAAACAAAAACAAAACAACCCCCAAAACAGAACAAAAACAAACAAACAAAAACCCCAACCCCCCCCAAAACAAACACTTTAAAAAGAAGACTGTGGCCTGGAGAGATGGCTCAGGGGTTAAGAACTCAAGTGCTCTTGCAGCGGACCTAAAATGATTTCCCAGTGTCCACACTGGGTAGCTCACAATGACCTGTAATTCCAGATCCAGGGGATGCAGTGTCCTCTTGTGGTCTCTGCAAGTGACTCCCCCCACTACAAATAAAAATAAAAAAATAAGAACACAGAGAATGTATACTTCCCAGCTGCAAATTTACCACCAAGCTATAATAAAGAAGACTGTGGTACTGGAATGAGCAAAGACTTACGGATTGTGACGGTCAGTTTTATGAGTCAGCCTGGTGAGACTTTATTCTATTATTCAGTCATATGCTAATCTAAATGTTGTTATGGATTTATTTTGTAGATGTCACTAAAGTGTATAATCAGTTAAGTTCAAGTAAAGAAGAGCATCGTAGGCCATCTAGAGCTTGAACCACATGAAGGGGGGATCAAAGCTCCCTTGAGGAAGAAATTCTTCCTGTCAACTGAAGCTTTATACCTGTGTCAGGGTTGTGGTCTGGTCTTCCTGACAGTGCTGACCTTGTTGCAATTGTGCAAATCAGTCACTTTTATATGTTTACACACACACTTTCTCTCTCTCTCTCTCTCTCTCTCCCTCCTCTCTCTGACCCTTCCTCCTCCCCTCCCTCTCCTTCCCTCTCTCCCTCTCTCGCTGTGTGTGCATGTGATTTTTCTCTTGTGTCTGTTTCCCTGACTTAGTCAGGACTAACAAAATATGGCTGAGAATAGGGCTCATGAGCAAATCTTCATATTTTTACATGTGTGACTCCAGTTGATTTCTGACAAATGCATGAGGACAACTATATGCAGAAAGAATGTTTTCAACATGACATAAACGTGCCTAAGAATGGAACTGTACCTCTACCTCATACCAATGTAGAGAAATTAGCTCTCAAATGGGTTGAAGACAAAAATGTAAAGGCTATATAACTAGACAGTCTTAAAGGAAAACAAAAGGGTAGATGTCTGTCGCCTTGGGTTAAGCAGTGGTTCCTTTCATAGGATGCTGAAAGTACCAGCCACAGAAGAGAGAATAGATCCTTGTGGTTCATACAAAAAGCACTTCCCTGAGACAATAGGAGAGCATATTTTCAAGTTATCTATCTAATAAAGATTTATTGTCCACTCTATATAAAAAGGTGATTACAAAACAAAGACGTCTCCTCTGAAAGCTATACTCTTTTATGATAATGATGCAAGTCTCTCTGTGAGTTTTACCCAGCTCCATGTACACTGCACAGCACAGCTCTGCAATTCTCATCTGTTTAGTTCATAGCTATTAAGCTACATTATGTACCAGGCTCCATGCTCACTCTTGTGGTGAACAAAGAGAAAACCCAAATAGCTACCGATCAGTGTGCTGTGTGCCAGAGTGGACTTGTCTGTGAGAGCAAGGATGACCCAACATGCCTAAAGCTTTGAGCTAGGGCCAAGAAAGGACTAGTGAAGATCATTTTAGGCAAAGTTTAAGGATAAGCAGGAATCTACTGGGACCTCCTCCCAACCCCCATGAATGTGTAGGAGAAGTTGGCTCAGAAGAGGAATGAAGCTAGAAGCAGGCATCCGAAGCAGAGGTCACATCTGCAGATTTCTGGAGCTTGTGTCATTTCCTTTTTAAGCCATCTGAAGAATCACATGTTCAGGGACACCTGAGCGACAGCAGAGGGTTGACGTAGATACTGTTGAGTGTGTAAGAGGCCCTTCCTTTGATGCTAAGGGAAACTGGTTCCACTTATGGTAGCACATAGCCTGTAATTGGCAGTAAATCATGGCTGACCTACCCATCGAGATGATTCTCTTGCTGCTAAACAGATCCTGACTCTCCCAGATTCCCTTAAAGGTTGTGCTGGGCACTGGTCTTTAACAGAAAGGTTTTCTCCTGCCTCTTGACCTTGAACATGATTCCTGAAGACATACCATAAAACAAAAAGTGAAACACTAAGAGCCATTCTGCTAAGAACAAGGGACAGAAAAGATAGAAATGGCCTGTGCCCTTGGGGCACCACAGAACATTTGTCATAGACACAAAATCCACCCATCATACAACAAAGTGATCCTCATTTGAAGCTGTCCTGAAAGCATTGCTTTATGGCACAGAACACTTCCACCAGATGCAGATCAGCAGCTTCCGCCTCATCTCCAGAACTCATTCATCCACAGCCTTTCTCAGTCTGTGTGCATAGGCTTGCATCTGAGTTCCTAGACAATTCACATCACCAAATTAAACATATCACTCTATATAATGAAAATTTCAAAACAAACAAATTTGAATAACAGCATTAAGCAGAAAACCTGCTTAAAATATCACCATTTGTTATTCTGGAATAAACTGTTGCCTGGACTTAAGCCCGGTGGCTGTTTTAAAAATCTAGGGCCTTTCTTTTTTTTTTTGATAGAAAAATATTTTTTCTTAAATATAACTGTGCCATTAATGATTAAAGTCAATTATGGACAAATTAGGATGTATGCAAGGACACCGATTTCTTCATTCTAATTAAATGACTGCCCTCTAGTGGTGTGAAATGATAATAGTGCTGCAAGGCCAACATGGGTTGATTTGATTGTGTTCCTACAATTATTTACTGAACAGCTTATCCATATGTAGTTCTAGGCTCTGAAATGGCACCAGCAAAGAAGATAAGGTAGGGTCCTGATGTCAGTAGAATGACCTGAAAATCACATAAGAAAGATCTCAGAGAGCAGCTGTCGATGTAGAACACTGTGGTAGAGGAGGGAGATGACACTCTGTGTTGTGCTGTGTGGACTGGTGTCCCTGAGCAGGTGACGTTGATCCTGAGGACTGAAAGCTAACGTATCAGGGAAAGGAAGGAGCCTGAGCAGGAATGTCCAACAGACATGAGTTGTGGGTATATGATTAGCATGAAGTTCAGAGAGGCTGGGGCTCTACAGTGAGGGTGGGGAGGCAGGGAATGGTGCTTTTATATGGAGCCTCAGAAAATCAAAGGACAATGGTTTGGACAAATTCAGGCAAGGAAAACACACAGACTGATCGACATTCTTTGAAAGCTCAGTCTGGTTACCATAAGAGAAAGGATGGGAGGTTGATATATTATAGCAATTCTCTGCTGAAGATGGTGGCAGGTTGATTAAGTGCAGCACTGGTGGAAATGGAGAAAGTTGATGCATGTGGCTGAATTTTGGAGGCAGAATGAAAAGATTTGTTGAATGCTTAGATGTGCTGAAAGAAGGACTCAAGAATAATGCCCAAGATTTAAAAGACTTATTTATATTTATTTGTGTGTGTGTGTGTGAGTGTATGCATGTATATATGCATACTACATGTGTATGTCTGGTGCTCAAGGAGGCTAGAAGAGGGCATCAGATCTTCTGGAACTAGGGTTACAGGTGGTTATGAGCCACCAGGTGGGTGCTGGGAAGCACAGGAGATAGAAGCCATCTCTCTAGCCCTTAATAAAAAATTTTAATTGAGTAACTGAAAGGAAGGAAATGGAGAAGACTGGCTGAGGTGGATGGCAAGTGGGTTTGGGAAGCAGGTCAGGTCACAAAATACAGAACAACTTTTAAAAGAATATGTTATACAGTGACAGTGATATAATAAAGAGAAATATTCTTGTTCTGAGAGAGAAAAGGCGGTCATAGAACTCACCACAGGAAATTAGGAAGAAGAGGGTCCAGGGTACAACATGAGAAGGCCAGCCAGGAACAAGAAGTTAGTTTCTATGAAGCCAGGGCTTTGGACCCACCTTTAAATTGCTCCTCTTCCAATTCTGTCTTGTGGGGACTGGCATAATATATTACAAAGTGTCATAGGACATTAGTGTTAAAGTCCTTGGAGAAAAAAAAATGGCTTAACTCCTTTCTTTCATGAGCAAACTGGGGGAAGCCTCAGACTGCAGAAAGCAGAGCTACACTAGCAGGTGTGACACTACTGCATGGGATGCTCTTTGAGGAGGGCTGCATGAGGAGCACTGTATGTGGAGCATCACATGAGGAGCACTGTATGAGGAGCATCACATGAGGAGCACTGTATGAGGAGCATCACATGAGGAGCACTGTATGAGGAGCATCACATGAGGAGTGTTGCATGAGAAGGACTGTAGGAGGAGCACTGCATGAGAATGCTGCATAAAGAACACTGCATGAGGAGCACTGCATGAGGAGCGCTGCATGAGGAAGGCTGCGTGAGGAGCATTGCATGAGGAACACTGCACGAGGAGGGATGTATGAGGAGCATTGCAAGAAGAGTGCTGTATGAAATGCACTGCGTGAGGAGGGCTGTATGAAGGGCACTACATGAGGAGCACTGTGTGAGGAGGGCTAAATGAAGAGCACTGCATGAGGAGCGCTGCATAGGGAGCGCTGCATGAAGAGCAATGCATGAGAAGTGTTGCATGAGGAGGGCTGCATGAGGAGTGCTGCATGAGGAGAGCTGCATGAGGAACACTGTATGAGGAGCGTCACATGAGGAGTGCTGCATGAGAAGGACTGTAGAAGGAGCACTGCATGAGAAGTGCTGCATGAAGAACACTGCATGAGGAGCACTGCATGAGGATCGGTGCATGAGGAAGGCTGCATGAGGAGCATTGCATAAGGAAGACTGCATGAGGAGGGATGTATGAGGAGCACTGCATGAGGAACACTGCATGAAGAGCAGTGCATGAGGAGCACTGCATGAGGAATGTTGCATGAGGAGCATTGCACAAGTAGAACTGTATGAGGAACACTACATGAGGAGGGCTGTATGAGGAGCACTGCATGAGGAGTGCTGCATAAGGAGCGCTGCATGAGGAGTGCTGCATGAGGAGCACTGTATGAGGAACACTGCATGAGGAACACTGCATGAGGAGCCCTGCATGAGGAGTGCTGCATTAAGAAGGCTGCATAAGGAGTGTTGCATGAGGAACACTGCATGAGGAGCATTGCTGTAGGAGCACTGCTTTAGGAGCACTATATGAGGAGTACTGCATGAGGAGCAATGCATGAGGAATGTTGCCTGAGGAGCATTGCATGAAGAGCACTGCATGAGGAACACTACATTACTTGCATCGTTTCTATGAGCCCTTTTGTGAAGAACATGTAAATTTCTATTTTTCAGTCCCCAGACCCCCAAATTCCTAAAGTTCTAAGGAACCAAAGGTCCTACAATTGGGCCCTGGCAAAGCCAGAATGCACAGCTCTGGAATCCATGTAAATTATGCTGACATTTGGAAAGTATGAAGAGGACAATGAAGATGATTTGGGCAACTTCTTTTAAAGAAAATGTCTTCATCCTATGTAGACATGTGGGTGCAAAGAACATCTCAAAGCTTCTTACTCCATGCTTACAGGCAACCTTGTGTTCTGCTACTGGCCCCATTTTAGGGAACTAATAGGGCAAGTGATTTGCCCAAGGCCATTTAGTGACAGCAGAGATGTGGGCACAGGCCTTTCGGTCTTTCTGTAAAGTCCACCTTTCTTTGGTTTCACTCTCTAGGCTACTAGTGCACAGCCTGTACTCCACCGCATTTGCAGCGCTGAGGGTACAGGAACCAGGACCATAGCGGGAGCAAATGTTGTATCACTGCTAAATGTCATACACCGTTACACTATAGCTGGGGCTATGAACCCTTTAGAAAGGGTTCATAGAAATTATGCAAGACACTCAGTACTCCTCATGCAGTGCTCCTCATGCAGTGCTCCTCAAAGAGCATCCCATGCAGTCATGTCACACTTGCTGGTGTAAGACATTTAACAGTGACACATGTGCTCTTGCTATATATACATTTATATGTACATCAGCAACGTGTACATGTAAAACTGTATCTAATCTGCCATGATACTAAGACAAAGCAGAAGAAAAAAGGACAGGGAAACGGGAGCCAGCAGAGGGTCTCCATGAAATGGGAAAGTCTGAGGGTACTGCTGCATTGGGAAGACCTTCCTCTAGGAGACAGTGGAAACCTCAGCCATGGCAAGGGCTCTCAGGTGACACTGGAGAGCCAAATAAACTCATTTTAGGTTATCAAAAATGGGCCCAGGAAGCCAGTGAAGTTTAGGCATTTTTATGAAAAGAGATCTATGGAACGCATAAATTGCAAGATTTTGAAACAGGTCCTGTGGCTAACATCAGGGTCTGATAATGGCTCAGAGGGACTCAGGCTGACTGGATGTAGTCTGTAGTTTGCAAGTGAAATTACATACTGTTAGCCTTGTGAGACCAAGAACTAAGTTCATGCCTGGGTATGCCATGCGGTGCTGTGTGCACCCTGCAGTCTTACTGTTTATTGCCTAAGCCCAGAGCCTGTTAGCGGTACATCAATATGTGTCACTAGTGTCTATGCAGACTAGTGGCTATGCAGAACTCTTCAAACCCTGCAAATGGAGCAGGTTCCCACTGCCCCGGCATGATCACAGACAAGGGAATTTTTAGTCCAACTATAATTCCCTTTCGTGAGGAGATACGAACTGAGGGATTAAATTTAACTCTTCCCTAGATAGTTCCATCACTTTTGTTTGTCTAGATGATGTTTGGGCAGTATTTTTGAATCAGTCCAAATTGGCCATTGACATTTGCCCATATAGACTCTTGCATGCGGGAGGCAGAAGTACAATTAGTACTACAGGTCAAGAACAATGTCATGGCATTGGAGTGACCATCTGTGGTTTATAGTAAGAAGAGCTATCTGTACACTAGGAAGGAATGGTTGTGAAGAACTTTCCAGAGGTCATAACAACTCACTTAAAATAATGTGTTTTTTTTTTAAGGACTGACCAAACAATCTGTCTGCCTTTATTTACTGTTACTGTGCTGGTGAAAATAGCTGAGCCAATAGAGGGCACTAAAGTAGCACAAATGGGAATCCTGGATACACAGCCAGCAAAGAAGTACTTGCAGAAGTTTAAAGATTAGCCCAGCAACTTTGGAGATACGTTAGGAAAGATGGGAAGGTCTGAGGGTAACTGTCAACTAAGAAGTCTGACAGGCCTAGTGGCACAGTGACAGCAATCCTAGTCACTCTGCAGGCTGAGGCAGAAGGATTGCCAAGTTTGAGGTTAACTTGGGCTCGGGATCGAATCCAAGGTTATCCTGGGCATCTTAGTGAGCCCCTTTTTGTCTAAAGACAAAAGAAAGCTCTGTTGTCTTGTGGCTATTACATTAGAGTCTAAATATTTTTATTAAGGTAGCTATTATGAATGAGGGAACATGTGTGTCCCATAGCATTCATTCAGGTGACTAGGGGTGGGACCTACCCTTTCCTCTGTTTTCACTTGACTATGCTAAATGGGAATCTTTGGACTCACACAATTATCGCATTTACCAGTGCTGAAAGGCATGCTAAATTTACAATAGTAGCTTCTCAGGAAGCAGTAGAATGGGGCTCTCACAATTAAAGAGCCAGTAAACATGCGTGTATTAACTGTTATCACTTTGTGTGCATTAGCTCAGTGCAGCCATGAAAATGTTAGCTGTCGCCTTTTAATGGGCCTTGGGCTGAGTTCCATAATTATGGTAAAGAAAGCTCAACCAGCAGGAGAAGAATGGAAAGTGGTTATTGAACTTGATACTGCCTTGACAATAATTCCTTTGCTATTCCTAAAATAGTGGGCCACCAGAATGCAGTACAGCTTTACTATACTATCCCAGAGCTATTAAAACATATTTATGACAGTAATTCAAAAGGAATCTGGTCATGATAACTGGTCAGTTCTGAATGTTGGTAGCCCCCAAAAATTATGCTAGAATATACTCCTCAAAGTAATGGTTTAAAAATATGATGACTTCAGCAATCAATAGTCTTATTCAACAATGATCAGAATGAAAAAATATATATTTTAAGTTTCTTTGTGTAGCCTTGGCTATCTTGGACTCACTTGGTAGACCAGGCTGGACTCAAACTCACAGAGATCTTCTTGCCTTTGCCTTTCTGAGTGCTGGGATTAGAGGTGTGCACCACTGTGACAAGGCATTTTTTGAAGGCACAGTAGTGATGCTTATACCCTGGAGGTAACCAATAGCTATTTAGACGTGAGGCTCAATATGAGAGAAATCATACTGGTACTGTAAACCCAGCCAACTACCTACAGCTGGTAAGGCCATAGAACCCGGAAGAGAACCCACTACTGCCATGGTTGAACTGCAATCTAAATACTTATCCTTATACCCACAGATAGTGTATCTCACTCCTCATCAAAGAAGCTTCTCTTTGCAGCAGACAGAGACCATTACAGAAACTCACTGGTCAGAACACAGAGAACAGCTCTGTGGGGTGGACAGCCCTAAAGATTACATCTACAGCACAAGCCCTAGACCTAAACTCAAGAAGCATCTCAGAAGAAGAAATGGAAAGAGTTCAAGAGCCAGAGGAACAGAACATCTACTGTCAGACAAAATGGGCGTAGGTTCAGAGTGAAGAGGAGAGAAGGGTGTGGGTGAATATTATCAAATTAGGGTGTTTGAAAATCTTAAAGAATTAACAAAATATAATTTTCTAAATTGGTGATGGCTTTGAGTGATGTTTCAGCCATGTGGGTGATACCCTCATGGGTAGGATCAGCACCCTTGTGAAGGGCTTGAGAGAGTGAGTGTTTCCCCATCAATCCCTTCCACTGTGTGAAGACACAGCAACCAGGTACTACCTTGAAAGTAAAGCTTGAGTGTTCAGAAAAAGCTGGACTTTCTGAAACCTCAATCGCAGATGCCTTTGTCCCCAGAACTGTGAGTAATGAATTTCTATTCTTTATCCATTACCAGTTTAAGTTATTTTATTATAGTAACTCAAGTGGACAAAGACAATATTCTTTTTGGAATCTTATTTCTGCAATTGTAAGTGAACTTGCTTCTTTCTAGCCTAAGATTCTCTGCCAGTGTCTAAATTATTTTATTATTGCTATAAAGAGATACCACGACCAAAGCAACTTGTAGAACGTTTACTGGGGCTTACAGTTCTAGAGCATTAGAGCCTATGACCATTATATTGTGGAGCATGGAAGCAGACAGGCATGGAGCTGGAGTAGTGGCTAATATCTTATATCTTTTTAAAGCTAGTTTATTTTAATTTTATTTTTTCATATTTTTTACATATACATTTATATTATCACACACATATATAATAAACTACCTATAGCAAGAAGAACCATGACAGAATCAGGAATTATATGTTACATTTTTAGTGTTTTAGCTATTTGTATTTGACACCTTTGAAGAAAACATCTTTCTTATTTTGGTGCATCTAAAATTCTGAATGTAAATCAAGTTCCATCACATCTTGTCATTATCAACTTAAAACATCTATCTAGACCTAAAAACATCTTAACCCCTAAACAACTAAGCTTCATTGTAAAACTAAGCTACCTGGTCTTTGACTCCATCAGAGAGTTGAGAAGGAATAAACTTGACTACCCGAGTATGCCAGCAGTGCAAGTTAGTAACTTTCCAAATGAGAACATGACAGAGACAGTTTGCTACCTGAATAGTCACCCAAAACTCTCTATAATGTTGGAGCATCTTTCTCAGCTTTTGGGCCTATATATCTGACAGACATATTTGTGAGGCAGGAACTATTGAGGACTTGCTTACCCTGTCTTGACAGAGTTCAGTTGTCCACTCTACCTGCATCCAAGCTTGTCCTTTTTTAAGGCAGAATTCTGTCTGTGGTAGAAATGAGGACATTTTGCCCAGTGGCTTGTCTTTAACCAAGAGTAGCACACAGAGAGAACTAACTAGGATTTGCATGGGCTTTGGAAACCTTAAATCCCAACTCCATTCACACACTTCCTCCAACAAGGCCACACCTCCAAATCCTTCCCAAACAGTTCCACCAACCGAGGACCAAATATTGAAACATATGAGCCTATGGTGGCCATTCTCATCTGAGGGACCACGCTTATCTATCCAATCAGGTGTACTCAGTAGTGAACATGAGAAAATTCAACAATATGAACTTGCCGCAAAGTAAGAAAAGTCATAGGAAAAATAACGAAACACCAAATGTTCACACCTGATTTTCTTAAGTGTTTTTTGGTTTTATTTTATGTATATGAGTGATTTGCCTGAATGTATGCATGTGTATCACATAAATGTTTGGTCTCACAGAAGTCAGAAGAGGGTATTAGAGTAGAACTCATGGAATTGGAGTTACAGATGGTTGTAAGCTGCCAGTGGGTGCTGAAAATCAAATCCAGGTCCTTAGAAGGGCAGCCAGTGCTCTTAACTACTGAAGCATCTCTCCATTTTTTATTTGTTTAAAATTTTTTTCATATATTTTTTTATATCCTCACCACAGTTTCCCCTCACACCTCTCCATCCAGTCCTTCCCCATACCTCCCTTCTGTACCCCCATCCACTCCTCCTCTTTCTCTTCAGAAAAGGGCAGGCCTCTCACGTATATCAACCAAGCATAGCATACCAAATTGTAGTAAAACTAGGTAGGCACCCTGCTTGTATTAAGGCTGGATAAGTCAACCCAGTAGGAGGAAAAGGGTCCCCAAAGCAGGCAGAAGAGTCAGAAACAGCTCCTACTCCCACTTTTAGGAATCCTACAAGAAGACCAAGGTACACAACTGTATGCAGAGGGTGTATGTCAGACTCATGCACACTCCCTGGTCGCCAATTCAGTCTCTGTGGGTTCCTATTAGCTCAGGTTAGTTGATTCTGTGGATTTTCTTGCGCTGTCCTTGACTATGCTTGCTTCTGCAATCCTTCTTCTCCCTCTTCAGTAGTGGGTCTCTCTGCTTCCATCAGTAATTCAATAAAAAGTGAACAATTTGTAAAATGTAAAGTTGTTTCAAGTGGTTCAAGCATCTGATAGAAAAATTCAATAGACCATCCATAGCTCTTCAACGTATTTTAATATTTTGCATCAATAAATCACATTCCTCAATCCATTAATGGCTCCTTATGGGGACACAGTGGGTTCTTCATCTTGGTTGCATAGTGAAAATTACCCAAGAAGGTTTAACAATCGTGACTTAGAAGCCAAATCCAAGAAATTACATCAGCATCTCTGGCTGTGGGACCTAGACTTCATCAGCTTCTCCTTCAGTGGGCTTTAGGGAGTTTGATTTCATCAGCAGGTGGAACTTGTATGACAGGTGTTCATTCAGAGTAAAGGGACATGAGCAGTTCCCCTGGCACTCCTGTCCAAGAATCTCTCCTCTCCATCTGAGACATACATGTCTTTATCAGTGGTTTCTCGTCTCTCTCACCCAAGTCACCATGAGGGCTTAGTGCTCTCCAGAGAGAAAGGCCTCCTGTTTTAATGCTACTTCTGGAAAGCTGGGCTTGAGAGGAAAGAATGGCTCAGTGTCTTCTCCACAGACTCCCAGGACAATTTGAAATAGCCAGGTGATGGATGTCAGGCAAGTTCTTCACACCCAGCATTAGTCTTCCCAAATGACCAGCCTAAGCCAGCCAGGTTTCCATTCCTCCTCTGTTCAGGGCCTTTGTCCCCAGTCTGTCAGTACAGGAAATTGCTGGCAGGTATCTTACTTCATGAAAGGGGCAGGAGTCATACAGAGGCTGTACTGCTCAGTGCTTGCAACACTGTTTGGCTGGGACTGAAACCTTTGCACAAAGTTGCCCATCTCTGGTGAACTAGGCCACCCACATGTGGGTGCAAAGGTCAGGTTCTCCGAAAGCTTCCGTGCTGGCCAGGGAAGTACATTGGCATAGCTTCTAGACATAAAATCAGAAAAATTGCTGCTTTGTTTAGTTTTCTCCATTGTAACTGGAAGTTTGCTACTTAAAGCATTATTTTTTCCTTTTTTTTGACATGACTATTCAGAAGCAGGAGTTCAAAGGTGAACTTTAAATCTGGAGAGTTAGAATCATTCAATCTGTGTCAGGAACTGTAGTGAATAGTAAAGAGAAGTGAGAACTTGGGTAACCAAAAATCCTCCTTCAAGTGAGGAGATCCTTGTCAACACGCAAGGCCCACACAGAGGAAAAGATGGTCATCTGGCTACCGTGGGTTTCCTGTCTTGACCAGAGGGTTAATCCTCAAAGAATGACAAACCTCTTAGCCCTACAGTTTTGTTTTCTTATTCAACACTTTCACTTCTCTGAATCAAGACTCTGCTAGAAACTTCCCCAGAAGAAGCCGAGGATTAACTACGTTTTAATGGGTCTGTATGTCACTCACCTGCCCATGCAATCTCCCAGACATGGACTATTCTTATGAGACCATTTCAAGGTGTCTCATCTCTCTGGATTTGTTGGAAGATTTTCTGGGGGGATGCCGGGATGATGCTGGGATGATGCTGGGATACTAGGATGCTGGGATGCTGGGATGGTGGGATGATGCTGGGATGCTAAGATGCTACACTTGTGCAACCTGAACTATACAAAGGCTCCCTGGCATCACAGCCAGATTTTCAAATTTGCAGATTTTCTAAAGGAACACAATTTTTACATATTTATTTAAAAATAAGCATTTCCAACATTTATTATGTATATGCATCTCTGTGTCTGTGTGGTAGTGAATGCACATGTACACACATGCCGTGTGTATAGAGATAAGAGGACAACTTGCAGGAATTCAGTTCTCAACTCCTACCATGTAGGTCCCAAGATCTAATCTGGGTCTTCCCACTTGGCAACAGTGTCTTTACCCACTCAGCCATCTCACCCCAGATTAATGTTTTTAAGAACTTTTCTAGCCCTCAGAGAACCTGCCATAATTTTCCTTACAGGGTCACATAGGCTATAAAGAAAGTATTTCTCCTAATGTTTTATTCTTTTATTTTAGAAGGGCCTTTACTACAACCCACACACATTTATTGAGTGTGGTGGGAGATCTTAAGTTTCGATTATGATTCTTTTGTAACCAGAGATTTATAATTGTTATTGATCCAAGTATTTTAGATAGACTTTCCTGGGAAGGGGAGAGAGGGAGGAAAGAAGGAAGAGAATGGGGCTGTGAGTAAGAAAGGAGGCCAAGGAGGAAGCTGGGCAAGAGAAAGAGGGGAGGGTGTGAGTAGGGGGAGGGCAGGGGTGCACATCTTGCACTGAGTGTAGCATGGATTCCCTACACTGCCAACTGAGCAGGCCTAGTCTTTAGCACCCACGCTTTTTGGAGAAGGGAGCTGTAAAGGCATCCAGTGTCCACTGAGTGACTGAACCCCAGCAATTCTGATAGAAAACAGTTGTTCACACATTGAAGGCTTTGTACCATGGTGCTAGGATGCAGAGGCAGAGGGCAAGGACTATGGTCCAGGGGGCCAACAAGTAGACACAGCAGAGACAGACACTAGCATGGACATTGTTTTTCCTCCTAGCTGGCAGCATGTTCTTGGGTTTCTAGGCAAAGATCAACCTCAGTGGCAAGATTTTCATAGATACTCAGAGGCAGTGATGAGAACTTGCTAGTCCAGCTGTGGTGCTGTCTTTGGTC
Source organism: Acomys minous (assembly GCF_964271855.1). NCBI lineage: Eukaryota > Metazoa > Chordata > Mammalia > Rodentia > Muridae > Acomys > Acomys minous. Next base: position 77,224,728 of record NC_140492.1, on the reverse strand, counting down.
ACAAGATGGCAGCATTGTTCAAGAGCGTCTTCAGATCTCCTTTTATCCAGGGCAGCAGGAAGAGCTGCTGACATATAAGGTTAGTGGAGAAGGGGAAGAGCAACCTCGTGGATTACACATACGCTGTCCGTGCTGATACATACTGGGTGTATTGAAAGTGCCACAATTCCCTCCACAGTTATATGGAGAGTGGGCTCTAACTCTGACATGAGTTCTGGTGCTCCATATTTGATGACCTCCCCTTGGAGGGGAGCCCTGGTGGTACTATACTATTCAGCTATTAAAAACAAGGAATTCCCGAAATTTGTGGACAAATGGAGTGAACTAGAAATGATCACCATGAGTGAGTTCAACCAGAAGCAGAAAGAGTCAAATGGTATATACTCACTTATATCTAGACACTAGCCCAAGGGGCATGTCCCATGAAAATCTTCACTTACCATGAAAGTAGGTCAGAGGGGAGGACATCGTATTGGGACTTTAGGTGAGAGAAGCATGGGAAAATGGGGAAAATAGAAGTATCCAGATGGTCCTAGAAACCTACAAGAAGAACATTATAGGCAGATCTGGGCCCAGGGGTCCTGCTCAAACTAACACACCAGCCAAGGACAATACATGCAGTAACTTTCGAACCCTTACTCAGATCTAGCCGATGGACAGGACATTCTCGACCGTTGAGTGGAGAGTGGGGACTGACTTTCACACGAACTCTGGTGCCCCATTTTTGACCACGTCTCCTTGATGGAGAGGCCTGGTGGCACTCAGAGGAAGGAGAGCAGGCTACCAAGAAGAGACTTGATACCCTATGAGCATATACAGGGGGAGGAAATCCCCCTCAGTCACAGACATAGGGGAGGGGAGTAGGGGGAAAGAGGGAGGGAGGGAGGAATGGGAGGATACAAGGGAAGGGCTAACAATTGAGATGTAATATGACTAAATTAATAAAATATTTTTAAAAAGAAAGAATAGGCACACTACCAAGATGAGACTTGTTAGCCTATGAACAGAAAGTGGGAGAGGAGATCCCCCTTGGACATGGCCCTAAGGGAGGGTAATAGGGTTGGAGGTGGGAGGGTGAGAGGAACGTAAGGATACGAGTGATGGGAGAACAATTGAGTTGTAATCTGAATAAATTAATAAAAAAATAAAAGAAAAAATGCCATAATTCCATGTAAATTAGTCCAAGTATTAAAATCATTCATTCATTTGCTGGCTTACAGGTTTGAATGTTCATTAATTTCCCAGGTGTTGAGTCCCTGATAGATCCTAGAGCTGAGGGCTGACAGACACAGTCCTAGCTCACATTAAGCATAGAGCCCAGTGAGGGGATGAACTTGAAATAGAACACATCAAAAGTAACTTACAGTAATTAATGGGATATAATTACTATATATAATTTAATTTTTTATTCCGTTTCTAGACTACTTACAATTCAGTCTGGAGAGATTGCTCAGTGGTTAAGAACACTGGCTGCTTTTCTAGAGGACCTGGCACTCACTACACAGCGGCTTACAACCACTGTATTCCAGGGTATCTGACACCCTCTCCTACCAGGCATGCACATGGTGCATATTCACAAGTGCAGGCAAAACACTCACACGCATAAAACAAAAACAAGTAAATCCAAACAATGAGGTAAAAACATACTTAAGTTTACTTTTCTACTGGTTGAGTAATTCTCAAGTGTGCAGAACAAGGCCTGGCAAAAAGCAGGTAACTTACTAAGTCCACTAACTAAAAGATAGTGCACACAGGTGCCCCTGGGAACATAGGGGATTGATGTTTCATGACTTCCTAAAGAGTCCACAATCTATAGATGCACATTTGCATGTAGCTGGCATAGACTATACTGTGTACTTTCAACCATCTCCAGACTACTGTTCACACCTAATGATTTATGGAAGCATCTGTACTGTAAGTAGCAATGAAAAGATAAAAATCCACACATGTTCAGTATATCTGGAACAAATTCCAAAATGTTTTGACCTGTGGGTGGTTCATTCTGCGGATCAGGTAACCCTGTGGATGCAGAAGGTTGTCTATGATTCTAAACTTGAGCTACATATATCCAGAATATGATCTAAGTGAGAGCTTAGCCCAGGGACAGCAAATGGGCGTGAGGGGGAGATATTTGAGACAAGCTATGCAGGATACGTGGATGGTAACGAGCTCGTGTACACTTGTGTACTTGGCAGGAGGTCTGTAGGCACAAAAAGACCAGGAAAGAAGACTCTGTGATAGCTTGGGTGGGTGCACAGGCCTGGGAACATGGCTTGTTTCAGGGACCCAAGAGTAGGCAGAGCAACTGCAGCCCAGAGAAGCAAGTGTTTTTTTCCTGTGATTCTAACTATAGTCAGATGAGTGTATTGAGAGATACTGGGGTAAAATGAGAAAGAGAGAGAGAGAGAGAGAGAGAGAGAGAGAGAGAGAGAGAGAGAGAGAGAGAGAGAGAGAGAGATGGGGGGGGGGCATGAAGCAGATCCAGGAGCAGGCTAGAAGCTGCTATCCCTCTGGATGAGAAGTGATAGTAGTGTGGATTGTGGGCTGGGACGAAGGGTCAGAAGCTGACCAAATCACCGGATGAGTACTCAGAGGTGTGCAGGCTGTAGAGTATGGGAGCAAGGGGGGGTGTGGGAAGGTGGGGGATGGGAGGGATGAGGGACTCGGGGGATGGCAGTGGGAAGGCAGGCTCTGGGGTGATTTACAGATTCCGACTTGGAAGTCCTGGAGGAAGATGAGTTTAGGGGAGGAGGGAAGATTGCTTGTTCTGTAGGCTAATGGGAATTTGAGATGCCATGTGCCCAGGAAGAGTGAAGGGTCAGAGACGGTCTGGAGGTAATGATTTGCGAGTTGGTGGTGTTTGGAGGAGGCTGTTTCCAGAAAGTTATAGGAAAGAAGGCAAAGCCAAGCCTGGAGGAACTCCCACACTCAGCACAGATGAAGGGCAGGCCCGCAAGCAAGACAGACGATGAGGGCAGGGAGGAAAGAAGGAAAACACATGTGTGAACACATCCAATAGCAGAAGCAGACAGACAGTTCTGTGTTGTGTCCATTTCTCTCCCTGTGCTATGATAAAATATCTGACAGAAACAGCTTAAGGGGGAAAGGGCTTGTTTTGGCTTACAGTTCCAGGGGTAGAGTCCATCATGGCCAGGAAGATGCAGCCATAGGCAGAGAAGGCAGCAGGAACAGACGCTGGCTTGTCACATTACCTCCCCACTCAGGGAGGAGACAGGGAACAGCAAGTGGGGTGGTTTAAAACAGCCTCTAAGTTCACTAGTGACATACTTCCTCCGGTATGATTCTCTTTTAAAAGGACAGCATGACTAACTGGGGATCAAATGTTCAAATGCGTGAGCCAATGGGAGGCATTTTCTATTCCTCCAAAACACTCATGTTCTGGGAGAGTCAGCATATCTAGTCCCACTTCCGCCCTTCCCATCACCCAGCCACTCAGTTTCCACTTAAGCACAGATGTCATTGGTTCTCAGTAGAAGATAGTACTGCTGTAGCCTCCAGAACCCAACAGGAGACAGCAGCTGTGGGTAATTTGTACAATGAAGCTTTGGAGATTTTATCAAAAACGTGAAGGACAGCATGGGGCTAACTTACAAAACCTGAGACCCACTCTTAGCTCCCTGACTGGCCTGTCCTGACCGTGAGAAGATTTCTTGACCTTTTCTGGATTGAAGTGTTATCACCAAGTATGTAGCAGGGAGGGTGTTGGTGTGAGAGTCCTTTACAGATGTTATATAGTCTTAGCAAGTTCTTATAGACCAAAGCTCTAAATTGGCCTTGGAAGACAACAGTGTCAGATACCCACATGGCATAAGGAATTTTGAAATTGGTTTTGTAAAAACAGAATCACATAATTTATAAATCTAGACAATTTATGGAGGTAAGCATTTCTTCTTTAAAAAAGGGGGGGTTGCATGAATACCTTCTATCCATCTTTCTGTGAATGCCCTATTCTTTCCTAACCAAAAATAAGAAAGGAGCGGGGGAGAGGGAGAAAGAAAACAAGAAACTTCCAAAATCTATTAGAGATGCAAGCATAAACAAAAATTTTAGCAAAATAGTCTCAGGACCACCCAAGTTATTGAATTCAAGACCAAACAGTGGAAATGAAAGGATTACCACTAAACTCCACCCTGGCTTTATAGGCTGAGGAGAAAGTGAAGGGTTTCCTCTCCCAACCCCAACCCCCCACCCCCCACCCCCCACCCCACACAGGAAAGCCTTGCCTCTTCAGTAGCTCCATGATGCAGCACTCCCCAGGACCACACATTGCTGGGCTTTTTGTTGCTTACCATGGCCCAGTCCAAAAATGACAAAACTCCTCCCTGTATCAGACGTTATACCTCAGGTAGCACCACAGTAGCCAAAACAGTCATTGTACTCTAGCAGGTAAGCACCCTGTGCCTCACAGTGTGTCTTAACTGCGTTGACTACAGCTTTGTGTAAATGGAATCCCATCACAGGGTAACATTCATTTCTTTCAGTCCTGCTTTTAAAGTACCTAGTGCTTGGGGTTTGTGTTCCACTGAACAACCTACGATGAGAGTTCTTTGTTTGAGATGGCCCTAGTCCTTACCTTATATTGGTGATTTGGAACTCTTTCTTAGAGTCAGCTCTCCCAAACCCCAAGACCATGGAAGATTTGTGAACCAATGAGGCAGTAGCTGAAGTTGAGTCTGGTGGATTCAACCCACTTTCCATGGCCTATGCCATCCTAGACTCCTTTGTTAACGTATGTCAAGTATACATACCCATGAGACTAAGTTTGCTACTTTAGTACAGACAAAGTGTCCTAACTGAGTTCTTTAGAACTTAAAGGTATATTAATGTAATTTGGATTTATTTTCCTCAATGAAAAATATGGGGCTGAGTGTGGTAGCTCATGCCTTAATACCAGCATCCTTGAGGCAGGCAGATCTTTGGGAGTTCAAGGCCAGATTGGCTCTACTTAGTGAGCTCCAGGTAAACCAAAGCTAGTGAGACCCTGTCTCAGAAAAATAAATAGATAACAAAGAAGAAATAAAAAGGTATTGATTTCTGTCATACACATGCTTCCATGTTTTAACTTTTCTTGGAACCAATAGAGAAGTGTAGGTGAAAGTCTTAATCTCTCAACTGTGGGGTGGACCTGGACCCAGCCACAGAGGCAGTTGGTTACTGTCCCCCTTCCTGCTTCTTCTATGTTTAATAACACACACACACACACACACACACACACACACACACACACACACACACTTCCTGAATACACAAAACTGTTACAGAAGGCCACAGATTTCCACCCCAAGATCCAGACTTTCTTCACAGCCCCTTAGAGCCAATCTTTCAGTTGTTTTTCAGGGTTATTAATAGTACTCCAGTATTTGAGATCACAAAGCATAGCTCATACCTTTCCCAGTTTGCTTTTGTAAATATTGTCAGCAAACTGGCCCCACATTCTGGTTCACTTAGTAAAAAAGTCTACATAAGACAGTGTGTGTCTTAGTTTTGTTTCAATTGTGGTGATTAAAATATCTTGACCAAGCAACTTAGGGGAGAAAGGGATGATCGTAGCTTAAAGTTTCAGGTTACAGTCTGTCACCATGGGGAAGGCATAGTGGTAGGGGCTTGAAACAATTATATCCACAGTCCAGTAGCAAAGAACAAATTGATACAGGCACTCTTGTTTTTGGTCATCCTTTCTGCTCTCAGAGTTGGTGAACTGCACAGGGAATGGTGCCACCCATAGTGGGCTGAGTCTTCTCACTTCAATTAACAACATCAAGATGACCCCTCATAAAGATGCCCATAGGCCAAATAAATATATAAAATTCCTCATTACAATTTTCTACTCAGACAATTCTAGGTTGTGTCAAGGTGACAATTGAAACTATACAACAAATTTTCATTTACCCCACCATCTGCCTCCTTCAATCATCTTTGTCTTTGATAGTAAACTTAGAATATCTCAGTTAAAACCTAGATAATTTCAAAGCCACTGAGACTCTGGGCATGGTGAGAAAAAAGTGCCAGCAGTGTAAACTTATTTGGGGGTCTCTCACAGTGAGAAAATTGTCACCATTAATTGACCACTGAGAAACACATCAGTGTTGAAGTGTAAGTTTCTTTTTTTTTAATTTAATTTTATTAATTTATTCATATTCCATCTCAATGGTTATCCCCTCCCTTGTATCCTCCCATTCCTCCCTCCTTCCCATTTTCCTCTTACTCCCCTCACCAATGATTGTGACTGAGGGGGACTTGCTCCCCCTGTATATGCTCATAGGGTATCAAGTCTCTTCTTGGTAGCCTGCTATCCTTCCTCTGAGTGCCCCCAGGTCTCCCCATTCAGGGGACATGGTCAAATATGAGGCACCAGAGTATGTGGGAAAGTCAGTCCCCACTCTCCACTCAACTGTGGAGAATGTCTTATCCATTGACTAGATCTGGGTAGGGGTTTGAAGTTTATGGCCGGTATTGTCCTTGGCTGATGCCATAGTTTGAGCGGGACCCCTAGGCCCAAATCTGCCTATCATAATATTCTTCTTGTAGGTTTCTAGGACCCTCTGGATACTTCTATTTCCCCATTCTCCCATGCTTCTCTCACCTAAAGTCCCAATACGATGCCCTCCCTTCTGACCTACTTTAGTGGTATGTGAAGATTTTCATGGGACATGCCCCTTGGGCTAGTGTCTAGATATAAGTGAATATATACCATTTGACTCTTTCTGCTTCTGGGTTAGCTCACTCATTATGATCATTTCTAGTTCAATCCATTTGTCCACAAATTTCGGGAATTCCTTGTTTTTAATAGCTGAGTAGTATTCCATAGTTTAAATGTACCATAGGTTCTTTATCCATTCTTCTACTGAGGGACACTTACGCTGTTTCCATGTTTTGGCTATTATGAATAAGGCTGCTATGAACATGGTTGAGCAACTTTTCTTGTTGTGTGCTGGAGCATCTTCTGAGTATATTCCAAGTAGTGGAATAGCTGGGTCTTGAGGAAGCCCTATTCCCAGTTTTCTGAGATAACACCAGATAGATTTCCAAAGTGGCTATACTAGTTTGCATTCCCACCAGCAATGAAGAAGTATTCCTCTCTTTCCACATTCTCGCCAGCATGTGGTGTCACTTGAATTTTTGATCTTAGCCTTTCTGGTGGGTGTAAGATGGAATCTCAGAGTTGTTTTGATTTGCATTTCCCTGATGATTAAGGAGGTTGAGCATTTCTTTAAGTGTTTCTCAGCCATTTGATATTCCTCTGTTGAGACTTATCTGCTTAGTTCCAAGCCCCATTTCTCAATTGGGTTATTTGGTTTGGTGGTGTTTAATTTCTTGAGTTCTTTATATATTTTGGATATATGACCTTTGTCAGATGTAGGGCTGGTGAAGATCTTTTCCCAGTCTGTATGCTGTCACTTTGTTCTCCTGACAGTGTCTCCTGCCTTACAGAAGCTTCTCAGCCTCATGAGGTCCCATGTATTAATTGTTGACCTTAAGGTCTGGGCTGTTGGTGTTCTGTTCAGGAAGTTGTCTCCTGTGCCAATGTGTTCCAGGCTCTTCCCCACTTTTTCTTCTATCTGACTTAGTGTCTCTGGTTTTATGTTGAAGTCTTTGATCCACTTGGATTTAAGTTTTGAGCAAGGTAACAAATATGGGTCCAGTTGCATTTTTTTACACATAGAAATACAGTTAGACCAGCACCATTTGTTGTAGATGCTATCCTTTTTCCATTGAATGGATTTGGCTTCTTTGTCAAAAAAACAAGTGACCATATGTGTGTGGATTCATATCTGGGTCTTCGATTCGATTCCACTGATCAACCAGCCTGTTGCTGTGCCAGTACCATGCTGTTTTAATTACTGTTGCTTTATAGTACAGCTTGAGATCAGGTCTGGAGATTCCTCCAGATTATTTTTTATTGTACAAGATTGTTTTAGCTATTCTGGGTTTTTTTGTTTTTCCATACGAAGTTCAGAATTGAACTTTCAATGTCTTTAAAAAATTGTGGTGACCTGGAGAGATGGCTCAGAGATTAAAAGCACTGACTGCTCTCCCAGAGGTCCTGAGTTCAATTCCCAGCAACCACATGGTGGCTCACAACCATCTATAATGAGATCTGATGCCCTCTTCTGGCCTGCAGCTGTACATGCAGGCAGAGCACTGTAAACATAATAATAAATAAATCTTTAAAAAAAATAAATAATTGTGTAGGTATTTTGATAGGGATTGCATTGAATCTCTAGATTGCTTTTGGTAAGATGGCCATTTTTACTATGTTAATTCTCCTGATCCGTGAGCAAGGAAGATCATTCCATCTTCTCATGTCATCTTCAATCTCTTTCTCAGAGTTTTGAATTTTTTTTCAAATAAGTCCTTCACTTGCTTGGTTAGAGTAATTCCTAAATATTTTATATTGCTTGTGGCTAATGTGAAGGGTGTGGTTTTCCTAATTTCTTCCTCTGCAAGCTTGTCATTTGTGTATAGGAAGGCTACAGACTTTTTTGAGTTAATTTTGTATCCAGCCAATTTGCTGAAGGTGTTTATCAGCTGTAGGAGTTCCCTGGTGGAATTTTGTGGGTCACTTATGTAGACTATCATATCATCTGCAAATAGGGATAATTTGACTTTCTCCTTTCCCAGTTGGATACCCTTGATCTCCTTTTGTTGTCTTATTGCTCTGGCTAGAACTTTGAGGACTATATTGAAGAGATATGGAGAGAGTGGGCAGCCTTGTTTGTTCCCGATTTTAGAGGAATTTCCTTGAGTATCTCACCATTTAATTTGATTTTGGCTATTGGCTTGCTGTATATAGCCTTTATTATGTTGAGGAAAGTGCCTTGTATCCCCCGATCTCTCTAAAACTTGAAACATGAGTGAGTGTTGGATTTTATCAAATGCTTTCTCTGCATCTAAGGAAATGATCATGTGGTTTTTGATTTTCAGTTTGTTTATATGGTGGATTACATTTATGAAGCCTACCTGGTCATGGTGAATGATATCTTTGAAGTGTTCCTGTATTCGTTTGCAAGTATTTTATTGAGTATTTTTGCATCAATGTTCATAAGAGAAATTGGTCTGAACTTCTCTTTCTTTGTTGGGTCTTTGTGAGTTTTAGGTATCTATGGCTTCATAGAATGAATTTGGTAATGTTCCATCTATTTCTATCTTTTGGAGTAGTTTTTGGAGTATGGGTATTAGTGCACCTTTGAAGGTCTGTTAGAATTCTGCACTGAAACTATCTGGCCCTGGGCTTTTTTTTGGTTGGGTGACTATCAATGATTGCTTCTATTTCTTTAGGGGAAATGGGACTATTTAGCTTGTTTATCTGATCTTGGTTCAATTTTGGCAAGTGAAATTGATCAAGAAAATTGTCCATTTCCCTTAGATTTTCAAATTTTGCAGCATATATGCCTTTGAAGTATGATCTTATGATTCTTTGTATTTCTTCAGTGTCTGTTGCTATATCTCCCTTTTCATTTCTGATTTTGTTGATTTCAATGCTGTCTCTCTGTCTTTTAGTTAGTTTGGCTAATGATTTGTCTATCTTGTTGATTTTCCCAAAGAACCAGCTCTTGGTTTTGTTGATTCTTTGGACTGTTTTCTTAGTTTCTGATTTGTTAATTTCAGCCCTGAGTTTGATCATTTCCAGACGTCTACTCTTCTTGGATGTTTCTGCTTCTTTTTTCCCTAGGTCTTCCAGATGTGTTGTTAAGTTGTTTATGTGGGATGTTTCCAATTTCTTTTTAAAAGTAGTTAGTGCCATGAATTTTCCTCTTAGCACTGCTTCCAATGTATCCCACAAATTTGTTCCCAGTTTCTGTGGTATCTTCCTCGCAGATCAAATGCCACAGGAATCCCCAATCTTTGTCAGAGGGGTGAGTTTCAGTGTTTGAGTCATTGCTGGGCTCTGGAGCTGCGATTCTGGGAGCAGGGAGCAGGCAGGAAGCCGGCTGGTTCTGCTCCATGGAGCTGCTTCCCCAGTGCACAGTGGACTCCACCTGGCTTCCCCTTGACCTCTCCTCAGCTCCTTGCCTGTGCAGCAGTGCATGTGGAGGGTGCTGTTTTGCTGCTCTGAGCTGTCGAGCAGTCTGCCCTTCTGTTTCTACCTGCGGTTTACAGCCCGCCACTGAGGCAGGTTGCTGGTCTCCACTCTCTTTCACCTACCACTGCTCACAGCCCCTGTTAATTGCCACTTCCCATAGCAATTCTTAAGGGACACCATGCCAATCACCTCTGTCGCGGTTCCCTGTAGGCCTTCCCATCAGCCTACCTCAGCAGTTGCCACTGCTGCCATGCTAGTCTGCTCTCCAGGGAGTCCATGCTCTTCCCATGTTCAGGGGAGCACTGTTTTCCCATAATTTATTCCTTTCAAACTGTGGAGTTCTGCCCCTGTAGTAGGGTAAGGAGCTTGGTGTTCCTGGTTAAGAAATCAGTCCAATTCCCTGACTCGATTACTCTAGCTTCTAAACAAGGTCCACAACGCTTGCCATCTTGGAATCTGCCCTTAATTATTTCTTCTGGGTATTTATCATTCTGTATTCTGCTCTCCCCACAATTTTTAAAATTTATGCCTCTTTACTTTGTCTGTTGTCATCATATGTGATGAAGATTTTGCTGTCTTTCCTCCAAGTCCTAAAACCTCTTCCCTGCCTCCTCCCAGTTCTCAATATCATCATCTTGAAGAAAAGGGGAGTCAGGGGGCAGGGCTTGTTCTTTTGTATACTGTGAAGTCCATGTAAACAGCAGGCAATGAGTAAAATAAGACAGCAGCCAGCACCTACCTGATACTTACGTTGTGCTTGGTCCAGTTCCAAACACCTGCCATTTATTAACTCACTCAATCTCCACAGACACATAATAAAAATAGGTCCAAGGGCCACTCCACAGTACAGATGAAAAAAACAAAGGCCAGAAGAGTTTAAATAACTGAATGCTACAAAGCACCTATTGTTTAACTAGATCTGAAATTATAGACATGAGGCTACTTTGCAAAGTTAGGACACCTTTTCGAAGGGTGATGGTGCCACCAGGGATCGCTACAGGAATATGCCTGGACTGGACTGACTTGACACTGACTGGACACATGTGTGTAGCCAGGAACCAGAACAAGAAAGGAGGAAGGAATTTGATCTGGATTTATGGAAGCACAACATTATATAATGCATTCTATTATTATATATTATGTAATATATAATAAGAGTTCAAAATTAGGTACCAAAAGAATATTTATTTAGAGGGTTTCAGTCTGTTGATTTGGTGAAATACTCATGCCAAAAGCAGCTTAGGTAAGAATTTATTTGGCATATACTTCCAGGTCATAGTTCATCACTGAGGGGCATTAGGGCTGGAATTTAAGCAAAAAACATGAGAAAATGTTTGCTGTCTAGCTTGCAGGCTAATGCTCAGGTTAGTTTCTTATACAATGCAGGACAACCTGCCTAGGGAATGGTGCTGCCTATAGTGGACTGGATCCTCCCACATCAAAAAATAATCAAGATAATCCCCTGCCCCCCCCCCCACATGCCCACAGGCCAGTCTGATCAAGGCAATTCTCTATCAAGGCTTGCATCACAGGTAGTTCTAGGCTGTGTGAAGTTGACAATTAAATGACAAAAAGAAAATAAATCATGACAATTACAAAAATTGTGGCAAATTCTCTAATCCTTAGAACATCCAGAACAATAACATATAAACAAGCCAGCAAAACTTTCCTCTCTAATTTCCCACCTCCAGTTTCCTCACAGGCAGGATTTGCTACTTTGATTGCCTCACTATACCTCAACAATTTTGCATTATCATTTACTGTGAAGAGCATAGAAAATGAATTCATTCTTAGAATTGTAGGTAAAAATGTAGTTTTCATATTAATGCCATAAGAGTTCTTTTCTCTTTCACAATTCATCATTGGAAATACTGTGTAAATTTTAGGTACTCCAACTTGGAGAAGCCTTTAGGACCCCCATCTTTAAGATATGGGTGTTTTGTAAGGAACTGATGATTCTGGGCCATTTCCAGTTGTTTGAGGTCATGACTATGTTTGTTTACTCCTTAAACTGATGTCATTCACAAACATCAGCATGGAGTACTATAATTTGCCTCCTTGAAGGACATGGAGCCCCAACACAAACCCCTTGGCCTCTAATGAGTCAATCACTTCAGGCCTCATCTGGAAGCTCTAGTGTTGCAGCTCAGCCCACGGTTGTTGTCCCTCAAAAAACTGGCATCCTGCCTTCCAGAGAAAAGTAGGTCTGGTCTCGCAGGTGGACACTGGAGGGCAGCAGCAGCATGATTTTTCTCTGGCCTTGTGACCCAGGCCAATGTGTGCAGCGGTTGTTAGGACAGCAGAGTCCTGCAACTCCTGGACCTGAAAACCTTTTTCCCCCTCCCTTTTTATTGAAAAGCAGTGTTTTCTCACATAATAGATCCTGATTACAGTTTCCCCTCCCTCTACTCCTCCCAGTACCTTCCAACCTCCCCTCCCGTTTGGATCGGCTCTCTTTCTGTCTCATCAGAAAAGAGTAGGTTTCCTAAAAATGAATGCTGAAATATCACAAAACAAAATAAAATAAGATAAAACAAAAACCTTCACATTGAAATTGAGCAATGCAAACCAACAGAAGGAAGAAAGTCCAAGAGAAGGTATAAAAACCAGAGACCCACTCACTCTCACATTCTGGAATCCCATGAAAACACTAAACTAGAAGCCACAGCATGTGCACAGATGGCCTAGTGCAGCCCCACGCAGGCCCTGTGCATGTTCCCTCAGTCTCTGTGAGTTCATATACATTTTCTTCATGTTGATTTAGAGGGCCTTGTTTTCTAGAGAGTCCTGAGGGGAGGGATTTAATGATGACATCCAATTTAGGGCAGAGTGTTCCAAGGTCTTTCACTCTCTGCATAATGTCTGGCTGGGGTTGGGGGGGGTGTCTCTGTATTTGTTCCCATCTGCTGCAGGAGGAAGTTTCTCTGATGATGGTTGAGCAAGGCACTGATATATGAGTATAGGAGAATATCATTAGGAGTTATTTTATCACTACGTTTTTGTTTTGTTTTTCTTTTTAAAGATCAGTATTATTTGGTTTTACCCTATGTCTGTGTGCTATGTAGTCTCTGCTTCTTTATCACCCAAGCTGTGTCAGATATGGGCCCCATCTCATGGAGTGGGCCATAAGTCAAATCAGTTATTGGTTGGTTACTCCCACGAGCTTTGTGCCATGCCTCCATTGCACTAGCATATCTTGCAGTCAGGACATCATTGTAGGTCAAAGGGTTTGTGGATGGCTTGGTGTCTTATGTTTCTCTTTTGGTAGTGTGCAGAGTACTTTCCTGTACCAAAGGCACTAGAATGTAGGGGCAAATTGAAGACCTGTCTTACTGGTGGAGAAGACAGGGATCCTAGGGGCAGGCCTGAGTAGAATGTGCTGACAGAAGCTTGCAGACTGCATGAGCTGAAAGGCAAAGGTGTTCTTAGGTTGTTAGAGTCAAACACCCGAGACATTCCAACCCCTGGTAAGAGCAAAGCAGCTGTGAGAGGGAGTCCTGGGTCAGCAGCGAGGAGACCTGCACTCAGCTGCAGTCAGTGAGCAATTCACCCCTCAAGTTCCTCACTGAAATGAGGCATGAACAGGTCACAGCCTAGTCCCTTTCAGTGTCCTAGACCAGGCAAGTGACAGGAATAATGGGAATCCTTTCCTTCAAATGGTAGCCCAGCACCAGCAAGCACTTAGGGGAGCAAGGGACATACCCTTGCTACCTTTGCTGGTTCCTCTGGGAGAAGTCAAGGTCATGTACCAGCCTGGGAATTTCAAAAGCCATCCAACAGAGAGCACCATACGCCACTCAATAAAGAAGGTTTTTTCTACTGTCATCCCACAGTTTTAGAAGTTTAGAAACACATGAGGCATGAAAAAATAAAAAGCGAAAGGGAGGATGGTGACAAGAGGAATGCTGAAGGAGCACCTTCTAAGAAAAGGCCAACGTGGTCTATTTTCAATGGAGAGAAGTCGAGAGAAACATTCTCTAAGACTTCTAGATGTTTCCAAATGTCTTTGCCTACTTTTCATTCTCTATTATCTCATTTGTTCAAAATAAATATTAATGTACATAAAAGGTCTGCCACTTTCCATGTTGTGCCAGCCAGCTGTGGTGGCCCACGACTGTAGTGTCAGCAGAGGCAGGCAGATCAATGTGAGTTTGAGGCCAGCCTGATCTACAAAGTGAGTCCAGGACAGTCAAGGTTACACAGAGAAAGCCTGTCTTGAACAAAGAAAACAAAACAAGAAACCTTACTATATAAATACTAGGAAATGAGACCTCAGGTCTCTCAGCTTTTCTGGTCAATGGGAAAAGTGTATTTGACTTGATTTGTGTGTGTGTGTGTGTGTGTGTGTGTGTGTGTGTGTGTGTGTTCATATGTGGAGGTCAGAGGGCAACTTGTGGGAGGCAATGTCTTCTTTCACTCTGGGGTCTTGGGAATCAAACTCAGGTTGTCAGGGCTGGCAGCAGGGCCCTCTACCACGTGCGTCATCTTGATGGCCCAGACAGCACATTTGACTGTACACAGTGGCCAGATGTGACCAGGTAGGTAGAGAATAGAAACGTATCTTCCCAGATTTTAGGCACTGGTACTCAGACCTGTTCAGAAGGCAAGACTGACGGCCAGGAATGGCACTGATGAGCTCCTGGGATGAGCTGCTTTTCAGAATGGGCAAGCAGGCTTTTCTCTGACTAGAACTTTTCTTGCTTATTACAGCATTACCATTGTTATTCCGCATAACAAAACTAGTACATGGCTGTTGAACGTTATGTGTGTGTAGAATAGGGAGTCCCTCCTGCACCAGAGACAAGCACCGAGTGTGTGATCCCAGGTTTTTATAGCATTTGTAAATTCAAACAAGAGCACACAGCGTGTGGCTTTCCCTGCAGTTTTTCTCCCTTTAATTCTGATCTTATTCTTCCTCTCTTCGGGGGAGGCAGGGAAGGACTCTTGTAGCCCGGGGTGGTCTCAGAAGAGGACCTAGAATCCTTGGCTCTTCCTTACTCATCTCCCAAGTGCTGGGATCAGTCTTATATCACCATAGCTCACTTATGCATTCTCCTTCCCTCCCCCCACCCCTGATAAACTTCAAAGTTTAATTTTTGGGTGTATGTGGTGTATGTGTATGTGTGCAAGGGTATACATCTGTGAGTGAACACATGGAAGGAGGTCATAGACGTGCATGGCCATGCTGGGCCTTAAGTGGGTACTAGGGATTCAAACTTAGATTATCAGGCTTGCACAGCCAGCCCCACCCCATCTCCACAATCTTTCACTTTATGTCCCAGTCTGTCCTAGAGTTCATGATGTAACCCAGGTTGGCTTTCAACTTGTAGCAATCCTCAGTCTTGCCATACAAATGCTGAAGAGCCACTATGCCTGGCTCAGATCCCAAATGTGTACCTCTATCTATGTGGGTCACCGGTATGGTGCTCCACTCTGAAAGTGCTGAGGCTGCTTAACCAGCTGTTGCTGGGCGTTTGGGGTTGTTTCTGATGAATAACCTCAAAGAGCTAAGCAATAAAGAAGATGCTTCTACAACAGTCTCCTCTCATCTCTGTGGGTGTTCCTGCAAGATAAATGTCTGCAAAGGAAACCACTAGGTCGAGGTTTGTGTATATTTTAAATTATGACAAATAAAGTCAAACTGTCACTTTGAGCCCCCACTACAGTTATAAACATTAGCCTGTCTCTTTCCTTTCAGAGTTTTACTTATGCTTGTAAGTGCTTTTAAGGCATTACTAAACTGATAAAAATGTTTCACTTAAGTATCATATAACTGGATTTATTACTATGTAAGTTATACAATGTTATACAAAGATAGTTAACAATATATCATTAATGAGAATCTTTTACATTCATATATTATCTGAGCATGTGTGTGTTGTGGGGTACAAATACCATGCCTGTGTGTGGAGGTCAAAGGACAACATGCAGGGAGTCTGTCCTCTCCCATCAGATGGTTTCTAGGGATCAAATACAGGCTGTTAGGTATGCATGTCAGCGCCCTTGTCTGTAGTGCCATCTCATCAGCCACAGATGATATTAACAAAAGTACTGTTAAGTGCTGATGAGAGAGTCAGTTAAGTACTTTTTAAAACTTTCTCCAGCTTTAGACATACAAGTTAACAAATTTACAGAGTACTACAGGTGTCTCAGAGGCATATTGGAATCAGAAGGAACTCTTCCAGTTCCCTAGTGTAGAAGGTTCCAGAATTGATAGTCTCTTCTAGGTCTTGTAATATTCCTAACCATTTGCCCTTTCCTCTTTCACCATTGTCATTCAGCATCCTGAGGAGAGCAGATAGACCTCAAGGTCAAAGGTCCCATTTCAAGAATGGCTAGAGTGCTTTGGGCAAAGCTCGTACACTAGGCTGGGATATGGAAAGAGTTTTTTCCATGGAGTGTTACAGTTTAGCTCTTTTAGAATGAAATTGCTGGTATTAGATGGCAGTGGAGACTGGGGAGCTCCACGATCCTGTGATGATACCAAAAACTCTTTGTTTAGCTGCCATGCTAAGAACAGCAGAGGATGTGGGCTGATCCTCCAAACTGGCCAGAAGGCAGGCCAGGCAGATGCTTCACCTGAGGTCGGCACTGAATTAGTGGAGCAGGCTTCAGTGGCTGCCAAGGCAGCAGTCAAGCTCAGGGTGTCCAGCAGTGATTCTTCCCCAGAATAAATGGAGTCTCAGATGATCGTGGTAGAGGAATGGTGGAAGCACTTTCTTGAGCATGCCAGCCAACTTTTATTTATAAGCCTTGCAATGGGGAGGGGTTTGTAGGTGAATATGTCTGATTTGCTGGCGGTAGTGATCCCAAGATACTTAATTTACATGTAGCTGTACAGAACCTCATTTACATGCAGTAGCACAGGATCCTACAAAAGAAGGAAAACACAATACTTAATTATCCTATGAGTGGAGGAAGAACTTCTAGGTATGATTAAAGGTCATACCTTTGCCGAAGGCTAGGATCTCTTTAGCATAGGGGAAGGTATCCCCAGGAATCCCCAGATGCTTGCTGAACAGGTTTTATTAGTAAAGAGTAAGGCCTATAATCTTTCCTGAGGGCTATGTGATGCTTCTTAGAGCATCTGGGGGTGCCCAGATCAGGGGAAGAGAGAAAGCTTCTGAGAAAGGGAATCTGTAGTAATAGACCAAGCTCAGATGGCTGTCTGAATAAACCAGACTTCAACTTCTCCAGCAGCACCCCACTGCCTATCCTCCCCAGATCCCAGGATTTCTCACCCTTCCTTCCCTTCTCTCCCATTCATTACCTTGTCCCTCCATGAGAATGAAGACCCTCCCATCTATCCCTCTGTAAAAATGAGGACACCCTTTAGATTCTTTGGCCTGTACCAGATATGAAGGAGTTTTGGAGCCATATCTACTCTCAGTCCCATGAGCTCACATATTTGGAATAACACTAGAAAGACCCTGAAGGAGATGTGACATATAAGAGAACTTCTCCATGTTCTTCCAAACATCATCAGAACCAAATCACACTTGTTCTTTCATTCAAGGGACAAATGTGGTCTTTAAGATGTAACTGCCAAGGAGGGCCAGCATCCCTCTACACAGGACTCAGCCTCCTGTCCTGCATGGCATCAGTGTTGGGGAGCCCCTTTCTGTAATGGCCTATCACTTTGTGCTCTTCAATGCCTTTCGCTGGTTAAAAAGAAATGCATGGGCAAGATTTTTTAAAAAATAAAATAATATATCTACTTTTAAGGAAACAAAAATATCTCTCTTGGTACAGACCTCCAGTGTTGTATTGCCACATATAATAACATTTTGTGTACCCTTCCAATAATTTTTATGCATTTACTTACTATTTTTCAATAAATAGGAACATATTAATTACACTATTTTATGCCTTGCTCTTTTACATTGACACAAGTATCGATTATATCTCATGTGGTTGCACAGGCCTTCAGATTGATCACTGTGAGTTCCAGTCCAGCCTAATCTCCATAGTGCATTCTAGGCCAGCCAGAGCCACACTGTGACTCCCTTCTCTAAAACAATAACAAGACCAGACAAAACAAAACAAAATAAACAGCAACAGAAGTCCAAAACAAAACAAAAAATAAGCAAGTATAGATTATTCTGAATTTTCATGAAGCCACAGGACTCTACAGTGAATCTTGTCCATTCTCTACTAAGTAGAGCTTGGAATTTTTTTCCACTGTGTGGCTATAAGCACAGACCCTAGGCATACAGATGCTACTGTGTGAGTAAGGGCTACTTATAAACTGTAGTTGTAGGATTTTTACATTTAACTCTGCTAGGTACTGTACAGCTACCTTCTGAAGAGGATGCCCTGATTCCCAGCCTCCCTCCCTCCAGAGTGTGGGGCAATGCACATGAAGGGCTTTTCCTCATCCTGTCAAGAGAAATCCTTTGACAACTAGCAGCTGTGCAAGTAGTGAAATTACCCTGAGGAAATGTATTGTTAAATGAAAGGCCCAAATTATACAAATTGCAAATTGCCTGAGTCCCTCAGAGGGGTCAAGTCCAGCCCTGATAGCCCATGCCTCCTACCGACTCCTGGTGGACCACCCTACTTTGGCGGATCTATCCATCAAACACTGTCACCAATGGAAAGGATATCCTCAGAAAGTTCTCATATGAAGCCACCTTCTAGTACATTCCTCCATCTGAAACCTGAGTCCCAAGTTATTACCAGAATCATCTTCCTTTTTTAATGGATCAGGGGAGTATTTTTTTTTTTTTTGAGACAGGCGCTCACACTGTAGCCCAGGTTGGGACAACTCTGCTGTCTCATCCTCCTGAAGGCTGGGGTTACAGGTGTGGTCACCATGCCTAGCTTCAGAACCACGTTCCCTTGCCCCCAAGTTTCTACTCTAACTGAGCCACTGACTGTCCAGAGCAGGGACGTCATGTCATACTTCTTTGCTGGGTAACGGCTAGGTTTCTAGGGGTCTGCGGGCAATGAGTTAGAATGAGAGGCAGGAGCTGGCTCAGTGGGTAAGAGAGCTTGCTGCTCCAGCGGAGGACCCAGGCTCAGTTTCTAGCACTCATGTCAGGTGGCTTACAACTGCCTGCAACTCCAGGGGATCAATGCCCCTTCCGGCTTCTGTAGGTACCCGTTACACTCTCACACAGAAACGTACACACATATACATACAAGGAATAAACAAAAAGTTTAAAAAATAATGTAAAGCAATTAGTTCAGTCAGTGAAGTGCTTGTTACACAAGCTTGGGGACCTGAGTTCAATCCCCACAATGAGTGTAAAAAAGTAAGGCATAATAGTATGTGTCTGCAATACCAGATGAGGGGTTGGGGTGGTGGGTGGGAGTGGAGATAAGTGAATCTTTGGATTTTCCTAGCTTAATTGGTGAGTACCAGGACAATAAAAGACCCTGTATCAGAAAACAAGGAACAATACCCAAGGCTTCCCACATGTGCTTACATGCACATATGCACACCTTCACACAGGCATGCCCATACAGGGGCATGTGGCCACACATAGGCAAAGAATGAGAAACAGAAGTGGGCTGGTGACTTGCATCCTCAGAGAGTCACAGCTCTGAAGAGGTTCATAGGAAATTCAGGCATGGAGGTCACAGGGACTCATATTTTTCTAACTTTGTGGACAAATGAGTTACAAAGTGGTGAGAGGACAGGGACAGAGAAGTTGGGCAGTTTCAACCCGCCAGCAGCTCAGCTGGAATGTGACTGCAGTGCTCCAGGCTCTTTTAACCAAGTGGAGTGATACAGTTACATCAACAGCCTAGGTGTCTGCATTCAGGGAATACTGTGATTACTCCAGTGAGAATCCCTCAGAAGTGAGATGGCTCCTGATCACAGTAACATTTGCAGTGTAGGCTTGGCTTTTTCACTCCAGAAAGTAAAAGGAAGGTCTTGGGAAGGTTTCCACACACCCAGCTGGATGTCCCATGGCTGAGCCTGGCCATGGAATCCTCTGTGCCCCACCTCTGTCCTGAGACCCTGGCCCCTGTCCAAAGAAACCTGGCCAACAGGCCCATTGAGTGGGTCTTGAATTTTCTATTACCTAAAGTTTCATAGCCTGAAGTAGCATGACACCTTCAAGAACACTGTCCAAACATGGTAACTTGTCCAGGCCTTCAGGAGGGCCAGGAACAAAACAACTCTCTCTCTCTCTCTCTCTCTCTCTCTCTCTCTCTCTCTCTCTCTCTCTCTCTCTCTCTCAACAACTCTCTCTCTCTCTCTCTCTCTCTCTCTCTCTCTCTCTCTCTGTTTGTCTCTATCTCTCTCTCTTTCTCTGTTTGTCTGTCTGTCTCTGTCTCTGTCTCTGTCCCTGTCTTTCTCTCTGTGTGTTTCTCTCCCTCTAACTATTCTAGGAACATATTTAATATTTCTATATTTTCTGCATGGGTAGTGGTCTAAGCATTTCATTAAGAAAGAACATAAGGCCCAGAATCATTCAGCCCTTCCTATCCCTGCTATAGACTTCTGTTGTCTTTTCCTGCCTGGTGTTCCTCTTAGACAGTAGTTTTCTCCCTCCCTCCCTCCATCCCTCCCTCTCTCTCTCTCTCTCTCTCTCTCTCTCTCTCTCTCTCTCTCTCTCTCTCTCTCTCTCTCTTATGAGTTCAAGTAGCATTGATTGCTCCTTTCCCAGTTCAACCTCTCCTCGGGAACATACATGAGACTCTGAGCTGAACAGTCAGCATTCTGTCTAAGACCCCTGCATTAATATGGCATAGCATCCTTCCTTCCTCCATGCCTCACATGAGAATTGTGTGTCATTAGCTGGAGGAAAGCCTTGTCCTCTTGTCCAAGGGAAGAGACGATTCTATGATATCTGTGGTGGTTTGAAAAGGTATGACCCTATAAATTCATGTGTTTGAATGTTTGGCCCATAAGGAGAGGCACTACTGGGAGATATGGCCTTGCTAGAGTTGGTGTGGCCTTATTGGAGGATGTGTGTTACTGTGGGCACCAGCTTTGAGGTCTCCTATGCTCAAACTATACCCAGTAGATCACACAATCTCAGATCTCTCTTCAGCACCACTTTGGCCTGCTCCCTGCCATGTCTCCCTCCATAATGATACTGGACCAAACTTCTAAACTGTAAACCAGTACAATTATATGTTTGCCTTCATATGAGTTGCTGTGTTCATGGCATTTCATCACAGCAATAGAATGGTATAAGTGAGGAGGGAAGACGCCCACCCCCTGCTTGTGGGAGGCACCATGATGCAATGGGCTGGGGTCCGACTGAGTAAAAAGGAGAGGGGGCTCTGAGCATTAGTTCTCAGCTGTAGACACAATGTGACCAACTGCTTCAGTCCATGCTGCCCTGCCCTCTTGCCATGATGGAACATACTAGCAAATTGTGAACCAAAATAAACACTTTCTTTCTTAAGTCACTTTAATACATGACCACTTTCCCATGGTTGCAACAAATCTGAGGGTTACCTTGTACTAGTGAGTGGAGGTTCGGGACACAGGGACACTTCTACTGATCTGCATCACTTTTTATTAGTCCAATTGGGGAAAGAAAGCATCGGCCACTGCAGCTCCCCGTGTGTCAGGTCGCATCACCCTAACTTTGGATCTGGCTCTGGGTTAGCTAACTCCCAGGACTCCTTTGGGTATATAGGATAAACCTGGTGCTTCATAACATTCTGGCACTACAGGAAACCTATGGAATCACCCACAGTTATTTGTTACTTACTTGGTAGTTGGTTTGAATAGGGATGACCCCCATAGACTCATGTGTTTGAACTCTTGGTCCATAGGGAATGGTGCTGTTAGTAGGTGTGGCCTTGTTGGAGTGGGTGTGGCCTTGTTGCAGGAAGTACATCACTGACAGGGTGGGCTTTGAGGTCTCAGATATCCAAGGTACACTCAAAGTTTGGCAGTCTTTTCTTGCTGCCTGCAGATCAAGATGTAGAATTCTCAGCTCCTTCTCCAGCACCATGTTGGTGTGTTTCCTACCATGGCAGTAATGGACTAAACCTCTGAAACTGTAAGACAGCCTCAGTTAAATATTTTCTTTTATAAGAGTTGTAGTTGTGGTGTCTCTTCACAGCAATCGAACACTGACTGAGACCCTTGGCACTCTTGAATTGCTTCACTGCTCCTGAGCCTCCAGTCCCACCATTCTCAGGTCTACAAAGATTAAGAGGAGTTCAATCTCACAAGCCATGCCAGAAAAGACCAGACGGAATCCTTGCAGACATGAGTCTTTTCTCTTTCCTGGATTCAAGCCAAGAAAGTAAAGACAGATTTCCTCTGCTTTGTAATCCCCAACTCTATGTGAGATTTTTGTCATTGAACACTCCCCTTGCTGCACTTTAGGAAGGCACAGGTGCTGGCCTTTTCCACCAGAATTTTTTGTTGTCTAGTCTCCCAACTAACTCCTCCACTTCTCTTTGGATGCTCTTGAAAGGCAGTGGGGAGGCATCAGTCTAGAGCAGCAGAACAGGCCTTCTTCTCTAGGGTCTATTGCAAACACTCTAGGCCCATCTGTTCTCCTGATGCCCTGACTTGAAAGCCTGAAAAACAAAAAGCAAAAAATCTAACACTTGCCAGGAGGTGGTGGCACACACCTTTAGTCTCAGCACTCTCAAGGCAGAGGCAGGCAGATCTCTGTGAGTTCAAGGCCAGCCTGGTCTACAGAGTGAGCTCTAGGGCAGCCTGGACTACACAGAGAAACCCTGTCTCAAACCAAAACAAAAAACAAACAAATAAACAAACAAAAAACCCAAACCAACCAACCAAACAAAAAACCCAAAAACAAAAGTGCTAATATTTGACTCTTTCATGTTCTTTGCTTCAGCTTCTTCCCTTCCCTAAGGCAATAGCGTTGACTCTTTGGAAGAAGGGTCATAAGTTAGAGGAGGCATGGAAACCACATAACCACAGCCAGTCCACATGTGTGTTTCTCTGTCTTCCCTCCCACCTACCCTAGTGCTTGCTAAGACTAGCCACAACCATAACATGTATAGAAGGAATCCGATCACATGGGTCAGGGAAGCGGCAGCTGGATGGTGGGGCCAGCTCCAGTCTGACCTTAGAATTTTTGATCTCTTCAGCACTCCTACTCTTTCCTTGTAAGTGTGTTTTAGGGACTGGTATAACACCAACCCTCATCCACTGGAGTAGGTCATCGTGAAGCAAGTGTCCCTTCTCTCTAGTCTCCTGCTGCTTTGCCTCTTTCCTCTCTACCTGTTGACTTTCCTCATTCTCCTATCTTCTGCTTCCAAAAGGAGTCAAAGGGCAGTATTCCAGAGTTTTTGCAGGAGACACTTGTTAGCCTCATTTTTAGAGGGACTGTTTACAAACACCTATGGCCTCAACATCCTCTGCAGTTAACACCTCCTGTTGATTCAGTAGTGCTCAGGCAAACCAGTTGTTCTGTTATTATAGACTAATTTGTTCTTAAAAATATATTTCCTTCACTGAGAACTGTTTAAATACTATAAAAATTTAAATGGGAGTTGGAGAGATGGCTCAGCTGTTAAGAGCATTTGTTTCTAGCATCCACACCCACATGATGTTTCACAACCACCTGCAACTCCAGTTCCAGAGGTTCTGATGCCCTCTTCTGGTCTTTGTGAGTATTGCATGCACATGCACACATAAAACAAAAATAATTATTTAAAAATAAACAAATATAAATATAGTACTTAATATATGGCCTCAAAGTCCAGGTCTTAACACAGCATATACAACCTGTGATGATAGGAGAGAGGTCTGGGCATGAAAGGGTGTTAGAAAAGCATAGAAGAGGACTCAATTTTAACAGTTTTAACATGAAAACCTCTGAGGCCTATGAATTTATCTTGGAGCAGAGGAGGGTAGGGCTGAGTGGGAGAAGAAGACATAATGTTGGGGTGTCTTCTAGCGGGGAGTCTTTACTAATGTTAGGTCACCAGGGAATGAAGCTGAAATGGCAGCCATGGGATGGAGAGAGATGCTCGCCAAGGAGTCCTGCCTCCCTAGCTGAGAGTGCAGGGGCACTGAGCCAGGATTCGCTCTGCCCTTCTAATGCCCCCTCTTCAGGGCTGGGTAAGCCTCAAGAAAACACTCCACAGGAAAACCAGAGCCTTTTCTATAATGTAAACAGCTCCTGAAGCAGTAAGCTCCTCTAGACAGCACCCATTACATCTTTATGAGAGAGCGGGAACAACTGAAGCCAGAATGTGTGTTTAAAAACTGGATATTTAGTTTGTTATGTATAAAAATGGTGATTAAAGTCATTGGTTCAAATCAAACTGATAAGAACATTTATGATCTATATTTTTGTAGCACGTGTAGCATTTTGGTTATGTTTAAACTATTTGGGAGATGGCAGTATGGTAGGGCTCTGAATGCTGGCATCTGATACAGTGATATACACCCATAATATGAGGACTAGAGAGGCAGAAGCTGGAGATTGAAGAGTTATGGACTACACTTAACTACATGAGACCTTGTCTCAAAAATACAAAACAAGGGCTGGAGAGATGGCTCAGCAGTTAAGAGCACTCGCTGCTCTTTCAGAGGCCCCAGGTTTGAGTCTCAGCCTCAAAATGGTGGCTCACAAACATCTGTAACTCAAGTTCCTTTTCCTGGCTCCAAAGGCACCAAGTACACATGTGGTACACAGATATACATGCCAGTAAAACATCTACATGCATAAAATAAGTATATTAAACAAACCAAACCCCTACAAAGTAAATAATTAAAAACGTGCTATATGTTGAGTTCGGGCATAACTTAGTGACAGAATACTTGCTGGATTAGTGGGTGAGGAATCACTTTGTCTTCAGGCATCATTTCCTCCCCTGGACCAGTGGAATGTCTGTCTCAGAGCAAAATACAGGGAGCTTGGTGCATATAGCCCACTGTCACCATTTACTGCAGTAGTGACAAGCATGGTTATCCCAGAGTCTCCAACCTGAACTGAATCACAGTTAAGTCACAGCCTCCATAGCCCATAGTCCACTAGAACAATAAATGCCTCTAGGATTTGGCCAGTGTGATATTCTTTTTCTTAAACAGAAGTGATATGAGAGGGAGAGAGAGGAAGAGAGAGAGAGAGAGAGAGAGAGAGAGAGAGAGAGAGAGAGAGACAGAGAGAGAGAGAGAGAGACAGAGACAGAGAGAGAGAGAGAGACAGACAGAGAGACAGAGAGAGACAGAGAGACAGAGAGAGACAGAGAGACAGAGAGACAGAGAGACAGAGACAGAGAGAGAGACAGAGAGACAGAGACAGAGAGACAGAGATAGAGACAGAGACATAGAGACAGAGAAGAGAGAGACAGACAGACACAGACACAGAGAGACAGAGAAAGAACATATAAAAATATAAGCAACAGGGCTGGGGAGTTGGCTCAATGGGTGAAATGTCTGTCACACAAATGTGAGGACCTGAGTTCAGATCCCCAGACCCCACATAAGAGAAGCCAGGTGGAAGTGGTGGCAATGTCTGTAACTCTAGGGTTGGGGTGGAGTAGCGGGGCAAGAGGGCAGAGACAAGCAGATCCTTGGATCTCATTGGCCAGCAAGTCCAGGCAATCAGTAGGCACTGGGGTCAGTGAGAGACCCTGTCTCAAAAAATAAGGTGAAGAATATTAGAGAAAAATGTCCAGTGTCAATTTCTGGCATCCATAGACATGCACACACATCCTCACGCATACGAGCACTTGAGCAAATATTTATTTAATTTCAAATTACTGCAGTCTTTTATTAAAATCATTTAGTCAGAAAAAGTTATTAAAGCCAAACTGTCATAAGACAAGAGAAATACATTAACTAACTTTTAATTTCAGAGAAGATATTTCAGACACATTTGTGAAACATTTAACAATTATTGAAAAATATAGGGATTTTAAAGCAGAAGGAACAGTGGCTACAGATGAAAAATCATTTCTTCCCAATAAATAATAATAATGATTAAGAATATGGTCATGGTATCCCCTAACCAACTAAATTTGATTGTAAAACTATACTATCCATCCTTCAGTGTCCCTCAGAGACTTGAGAAGGAATAAAACTTAAATTTCTGAGTGAACCAGCAGTGCAGATTAGCAGCTTCCAAAACAAACAAAATGACTGAGACAGTTTACTGCCTAAACAGTCACCCAATACTCTCTATAATGATGGAGCCTCATGTTCAGCTTTCTGGCTCAATATCTCTGCTAGACTTATTCACAGGGCAGGGACTATTGAGGACTTGCTTACCTTGTCTTGCCTGCATCTAAGCTACCCAGTTTTAGGCAGAATTCTGTTTGTGGCAGGTATGAGGTCATTTTGCCCAGTTGCCGGTTCACCACGTTTGAAGCCGCCTCCATAGGGAGGTTCTTTGATGCTCATCATCTTCTTTGAGGTCAGCAGGGTGTTGTCAGGAATTAACTTGTCTTATTGTCAAAGAAATTTAGGATTATAAAAACAACTTTAAATGCCATATTCTGCGTGTCTCTGACACTTTTGAAGATCTTATTCAACTATTTTACCTCATCTATAGATAGAGTCATATCTATCTGTTAGACTTAGGATATATATTCTTATGCTAAAATCTGACAAGTATTTGACATGCCCATATTTTGTATCAATATACTAAATTGTATACCAATGACCATCTTACACCTATCTAAATGGTGAACATCAATAACTTGAATGACAATACATGCTGGGGAGGATGTGGAGGAAAAGGAACACTCCTCCACTGCTGGTGGGAGTGCAAACTTGTTCAACCACTCTGGAAAGGGAAAGGAATATGGTGCTTTCTCAGAAAATTGGAAATAGCTCTACCCCAAGAACCAGCTATACCACTCCTGGCCATATATCTGAAAGATGCCCTGTAAGGAGCCAGCCACGATCGTGCCAGCTGCACCCAATAATGGCGCTGGTCTGTGTGCTGTTACCTGTAAACAATTGCCAGTACGCATGCGTTTGCTAGAGCTATCTCTAGTCGCCCCTCCCGTCAGGGGGATTATGCTAATGGTAATTATGCTTGTGTAAGCTGTTGACCTATCTGCATTCATATGTTAACTAGGCATTCTGCCTGAATCTGTGAGGTGTTAACGCGCCGGTTTAGATGGTATTTAAGCTCAAGCTCTGGGGGAGTTTGGGGTCTTTCGCTTCAGCTTCAAGGATGCTCCCAATAAAACATGACTGAGAAGGATCCTGGTGTCGAGCATTTTTCCTGCTGGCAGGAGGTCGCATCAATGCCCCACTATACAACAAAGACATTTACACAACTGTGTTCATAGCAGCCTTATTCATAATAGCCAGGACCTGGAAACAACTGAGATGCCCCTCAACTGAAGAATGGATAAAGAAACTGTGATACATCAACACAATGGAATACTATTTAGCTATTAAAAACAAGGAAATCTTGAATTTTTCAGGCAAATGGATGGAATTAGAAATGATCATTTTAATTGAGATAACCCAGACCCAAAAAGACACACATGGTATATACTCACTTATATGTGGATTTTAACCCAACATAAACATCCTCAGAGAGACTCTACCCAGCAGGGAATAGGGACAGTTGCAGAGATTCAAAGCTGGACACTGGACAGAATCCCAGGAGTGTAGGGTGGCCCTGTCAGGCCACAGAGGAAGAGATCACATGTAGTACAGGGGACACTAGATAAACTAAGGTCAGATGTTAGAGGAGGAGGCCTCCCCTTTCTAAGGACTAGGGGAGGGAGAGGGGAGATGGGATCGAGAGTTGATGAGGGAGGGGGCTACAATTAGGATGTTGTTGTTTTAAGATTTACTTATTGATTATGTGTTCTGCCTGCATATACACTTACACACAGGAAGAGGGTACCACATCTCATTATGGTTGTGAGCCACCATGTGGTTGCTGGCAATTGAATCTTTGAGAGATCAGCCAATGCTCCTACCCTCTGAGCCATCTCTGTAGCCCCTAGCCAGTGGTCTTAATCTACTGGTTTTAGGGCTAAATGTACAGCAAACAAAAACCTTGGCTGACTGTAGTCCCCCACTGAACTTAGTTTTACATCCTTCCCCTACGCCATTCCATCGGAGCCCAATTCATTTCAGAGCTCCTTTTAGTGTGGGCTCTTAGAACTCAAGGCTGATAGGAAATCTCTTTCGGGGCAGAGATGGGGCTGTTTTTGGACCATCTTTATTTTACAATTTTGCACATAAAGAGTAGGCAGCCACACATATTTTTAAATTTCTTTTTTCTATTCTCTTTATTCCAACACAGCTCACATTCATGTCAAAGCATCATCATTGCTTTAAATCACAAAATGGTGAACAGTACTCACAGGGTCTGTGAGGTCACATAGATGCCTTTCACCAGCACACAAGTCTGGGGGACATGTATGCAGGGCAGAGAAACTCTCCAACAGCATTCAACTTATTTGGAAATTCTCTCTCTCTCTCTCTCTCTCTCTCTCTCTCTCTCTCTCTCTCTCTCTCTCTCTCTCTCTCTCTTCATACCAATTTGAGTGTTTTCTTGCTCCCAACTATGTTATGGTGTTAGTTGTCTGGGATGTTAAGGGCATCATTACCTGGCAAGATTTAATCCCACAGAGAGATGCCTCTAATGAGTGGACCTGTGCATGAGCTGAAGGGAAGCAAGCATTGGTTAATGGGCTTCTCTGCTGATGGTGTTTGTGGCTTAGGGAAGGCAGGTAGGTTCTGGATGAAGTCCTTAGATAAACAAATTAGCTAAACAAGCATCACTTGTCTACACAAGGGCCTCCAAATTATGAGTAAAATCCAATTGTCTTGGGATGGGCTGCTAGAGTTTTGACCACAAAGTCAACGAATCTTCTAGAAAGAAACTTTGCCCGTGTATAACACACACTCTCACTGGAAAGACTTTTGTCCCCAGCATTTCTCAGTTGGGCTTGACGTCACTATTTGTAATACTGAAAGCCTCCCATTAAAAGGTAGGGCATTTAGATTTCTAATTATGTGACCATCACACGGTACCTTAATATGGATGGATTGATGTGCTGTGGCTTCCCAAGGTGCTAATGGGAAGATGGTGAATCACTTTCAAAGGTCCCTTTTTTTTTTCTTTCAGGAGATGAATTAGGGGCTCTTGCTCCAATGCTTATTTCAAATACTCCAATATTTGTTTTAAAACTAGAGTTATTGGAAACATTTCTCTCTCTGGAAAAGCTAATGAAGTGTTTTTATGCTATAGTGGAGCTTAACTGTGTTTGATGGCACAGGGGATGGGGTGAGATGGGGTGGGATGGGGGTGCTCAGTAGCTTAAGCCTGAAAGCAGGGGAAGCAGAGAATGACACTCTGTGAGTCCCTCCTAGTAGCAAGCATGTGTCTGTCTCCTCACTTTTATGGGGCCTCCAAGACCTTAGTAGCCCCCAGACCTTAGCACAACTGACTCCATGATGGCAGTGCCATTCATGCTGTAAAATTCAGCACATAGATAGCACCACCTGCCAAAACAAAAACAAAGACTGAAACCATCAAAGTCCATAGTTCTGGGAAATTCCCTAATTTACTGACCTTGCTTTTTAATTTCCGTTGTTCTGCTTCTGGCTAACTGTTCTTGCTAACTAAGTATGTCAACCTAGATCACAGTTTTGTGCTTAACAGCTCATCCTAAGAAAGGCCCCGGGGTACAGTGAGGCCCTGATCACCCAGTTTAGTCATATGCTGGCTAATAAAGACTTTCTATTGGCTTAAACCCATGCCTGAGTATTCTTCTCTGGTGGATGTCCCACAACAGTCCCTTTATTTTCACTAGTTTTCTCTTACTAACCAGTCTTCTTGTTGAGAGAGACCCCTTCGAAGTCTAGCTTTCTATAAATGGTCATAACCATATTTGCGGGGATCAGCTCCTTTGAGTTATTTTGCATTACAAAAAAAAGATCAGTTTATTTTCTTTATGGTCTCAAAAGACTCAGTCCATACTGTTTTATCCCCCTGGGTGTGGGTGGAGCCTCATAGCAGTGCATAAGCAAGGGCCCTGTCATCTCATGATGGACAGGAAGTAGAGCAAGAGGAAGAAATCTTCAAAAGCACACCTCAGTGACTTACTTCCTTTCTCCAACTAGGCTTCATATCCTAGAGATTCTTCCCTATAGCACCACCAACTGTGGACCAAATGCTCGATACAGAACCCTGCTCAAACATAACACAGTCCCATGTCACTGAGTGCGAGACAGCTCTGCCTGCAAACAAGCAGGAGTCTTTGTTCCTTTTAGTCTCGTTTCCAATGAGACCTTAACCAGGCCTTCAGTTCCATGCCAGTCAGCTTAGTCTAGCCTGTGACACAACCCTCTCCCGAGGAGCACCAATCTTTAAAGTGCTTTCCAGATAATTTGGTCCACAGTTGGATCAGTTTTGGAAAAGAAAATGCAAATGATTAAGTAGCAAACGAATAATAAATGTGAACTTTCATCAGTAATTAAAGAACATCAAATTGAAGTCAAATTTAGATGGTTTTGTGTATGTGTGTGTGTGTTTATGAATTAATTTGGGAAACATTTTTTAATAACTGTAAGGCTGTTCCAATTACAATGCATTAGAGTGCTATGACAACACCATGCTTCTTTTTAAAAAAATAATTAATTTATTTATTAATTCATTCGTATTAAATCTCATTTGTTATCCCATCCCTTCTATCCTCCCATTCCTCCCTGCCTCCCACTTTCACCCTGTTCCCCTCCCCTATGACTGTGACTGTGGGGGACCTCCTCCCCCTGTATATGATCATAGGGTATAAAGTCTCTTCTTGGTAGCCTGCTATACTTCCCCTGAGTGCCACTGGGCCTCCCCATCAAGGGGACGAACACCATACTTCTTAAGCAATGAGTAGATTACACTATTTTACATAGAAAGGGGTCTCAGAGAAGGGGGCTTCTGGGTGGTTAATTCAAAGGCTCAACAGCTTCACTAGAGTTGTGTTCAAGTCGACATGGTTCAAGGTTATTCATGTAGACACAACAATGCCCATTGAAAGAATGGAAACTATTTCTTTTTTGGCTCTTTTCAAGAATTAAGACGAAAACCCCAGAAACCTTACAGATCTTCTAGGCAGCCAGGGCCCTGTGAGATGCTCACCTCACTCATGATTTTTTTTCCCAAAAGAGGCATGGACACTTGATCAAGACAGGTCTTGTCAACAGGAAAAAGAAGGTATAGAGCTCTTGGGTAGGCAGCCTATGGTGTCCACTCCTGCTGCCAAGCTGGAAAACAGTATACAAGTGGTTAGTGTGTGAACTTTAAAAGAATTTGTACAATGAGTTGAGATAATTAAAAGTGTCCAAACTCTTTGTTCCAGCAATCCCATGTCTAATAATGATGTTAAGTATACCTGAAAGTAGATGAATCTGTAGTCTCAAACAGGTGCATTCTTATACTAGAAAGACAGAAGGAAGGGAGAAAAGAAGTCGGGGGGAGAAAAGAAGGGAACTTTAGGCCCAATAATGTGGAAATATTACACAATTCCAGTATACCCATTTGATGGGGCTTTCCTCTTGCATTTAGAAATTATATTTACAAAGAGATTTTAAGAATATGGAAAATAGTAATATTATAATGTTAAATATAAATAGATCTATAAATAAATATAATTAGATGTAAAATTATAGATACATTTTATGATTCTGTGTAAAATACTAGTAGCAATTATCTGCTCCATCTATACAAGGCTAGAAACATGGGCTCTATCTTTCTCTTTTGGAAGTCTGAAGTGTGGTTACTCTTATACTTTGTTGTTCAGCTGACAAATGGCAGGGTAGGTACTTTAATGAAGGTCTCCCTTGCTGTATGAACAACAACCTCATATTTTGTAATGAATCTCTTTCACTTTCTCTTGATTTATTCACTCTGACCTGCATGAATAAACCTTGCTTAAGAAGTTTAAACACACACAGTTCTCTTGGTTTTTCTCACCTCTTCACTTTTGGCTAGCTCTTGACCTCTTTGCCCTCTTGACTCTTCTCTTCTCTTCTCTTCTCTTCTCTTCTCTCTTCTCTTCTCTTCTCTTCCTATCTCCTCTCCCTCCATTTGTCTCTTCTCAAGGACAAGTTCAGTCTGGACTCTTCCAAATCTCTGGCTCATATCTACAATAAAATTCTTCTCCTCAACCATAAAAAAGAAGAAATATAAACGCATGCATATTTGCTGAAGTAGAACTGAATACGGACATGAGAAACTGGGAGCCATGAAGGAGGCAGATAAATAAAGCAGGAGGAGACGGAGAGAGAGAAAGTGGGGTGACTTATTCACCAAGCCTTCTTGAACCCTCTCAGATTCCTTATAGCCAGAATGACTCACTGAGTTTCTTGTTCCAGAATATCAGCCTTCCCACCAAGGATGACCCATACCAATTCACCAACAGTGTCCTTTGGGCTCTAAATGATTCTCCAGATGCTAACTCCTACATCTGTACATTAATCAGAGAGTTCCTGCTGGGGATTGCCCAGGCAGGATTGGGCTGGCCCTTGCAGGATTGGGCTGGGGCATGAGTGCTCCCAGGCACTAAAAGAGAGCTTGACAAGTCTGTCAAAGGGGAGGATGAAGAGTCATTGTTGCTTCTTAGAACAATTCTTCCAAGCTAAAGACACATGTGAAACTATTAAGTAAAAAGTCTTAAATTAAGGACAAAAAGGGCCAGAAAGAGAATTCTTCGTCAATCTGATTTTATTCTTCAAGTCAAAGCCACCTCTGGGGGTGACCAACACTCAAAAGAAATTTGCACAATGTATCAATATACTTCAACATGTCCAAACCCTTTGTCCAAGCAACTCCATGTCTTAATAATGATGTTAAGTGTACCTAAAAGTAGATGAATTTCTATTCTCAAAGAGGTTCATTCTTAAACTAGAAAGAAAGGAAGGAAGGAAGGAAGGAAGGAAGGAAGAAGGAATGGAGAAAGACAGGGAGAGGGAGAACCCTATTAGCGAAAGGCAACATGCTACCGCAGGATTTATCAAATGCAGTGGTTCTCAACCTGTGGGTTATGACCCCTTTGGTTGGGTCATATGTCAAATATCCTGCATATCAGATATTTATATTAAGATTCATAAACTGTAGCAACATTACAGTTAAGAAGTAGCAACAAGGGGCTGGAGAGATGGCTCAGTGGTTAAGGTCACTGACTGCTCTTCCAGAGGTCCTGAGTTCAATTTCTACTAACCACATGGTGGCTCACAACCATCTGTAATGTGATATGGCGCCCTCTTCTGGCCTGCAGGAGTACATGCAGGCAGAGCATTGTATACATAATAATAAATAAATAAATAAATCTTTTTTTTTTAAAGAAAGGGTTAAAAAAAAAGAAATGGCAACAAAAGTGTTGTTATGGTTGGGTCATCACATGAGGAACTGTACCACAGGGTCACAGCATTAGGAAGGCTGAGAACACGGATAGAGCAGACCCTCAGACAGGCCTTTATACTGTGCTCTTGTGCCCATTCCACAGGCTTGTGAGTCCTTGCTGGCACCATGCCAGGGTTATAGAAAAATGGCATCCACAGCCTTCGTGGCTCCTTTCCTTGTACGGGAAATGCAAGAATAAAACAGCTATGCAAGAATAATGACCGTCACAGCTGATTCTGGAAAGCCCAGTAAAATAATAAATCAGCAATATCTTTGGCAGAACTCACTGGAGATGAAAGTCTGCCAAAGAGCAGTTTCTTCTGTACTGAGCAAATCTTGCTACTGCTTCTGCTTTTTGCTCTGTCTTGGTGAATGCTCTTCTGTTTAAAGGCTGGTTTAATCTTGCACTTCATATTTTCAGGTTTATCTTCTATGCCTGATATTTCATGTTTAGCAATATGTTAAGGAGGGGAAGAGAAGAAATTCTTGTGTAACAAATGTACAGCGTGGGCACACTATGTCTTTGCAGATCTCCCCAGGTGGCCTGACCAGGAAACATGCCACTGTAATATTTTACAAGAGAGCCTGTATTCTCAAAGCTCTTCCCAATCATCAACCCAGTGGCTCTGGGCTCCCCAGCCAAGAGCCAAACACAAGTCCTTCCTTCTGTCTTCATGGAAAAGAGATTTATAGGTAGAGAGATGCTCAGTGACAGAGGTGAGAGGCCAGGTTATGGGCTGGTTGAAACAAGAGGAACAAGAAAAACTGAAACAGATGGCCCGGGGAAGAGGCTAAAATGTCTGAGAAATATGTTGAAGGAGTACAGCTTTCATCAGACCCAAAGAAGCAAGTTGGGGACTAGAAACAGAATGGGTGCTCAAGACTAAGGGGACATTAAGGAAGAAGCAGGAGAGCTTAGGAAATGTAGGCACAAATCCAAAAGACTCAGGACAGGTTCTCCCAAGCTTTTGTCATATGCCAGTTACAAAGAGTTACAAAGGTGGGTTCAATTGTTTCATAAGCCTTGTGTCCCGAAAGGACACTTTTAAAAATAGACGTATTATTCAAATGACTTTAGATTCACAACAAAATAGAACAGAAAATACAAAGATTTCCCTACCTTTGACACCAGACCAGAGTAATATATTTTTTTACAGTAGATGATCACGCATTGGTATATTGCTACTACACCAAGTCTATCATCTCTGTTGGGTTTACTCCTGGTGGTATAAATTTACAGCCTATGGCACATACCCACCACTATAATGTGCAAAATCATTCCACTCCTTAAAATTCTTTTGTACTCTCTCTACTCAGTTCTCTTCCTTGACTCCCAGAAGCATGTTTGTGCTTTGACCACAAAATCCTATTGTTGAAATCATACATACATAGCTGTTGTATGATTTTCCCCCATGAGGACACATGAACAAACATGTGTTTTAGCCAGGATGCAGCCCTGATGATAGTTCAAAGAAATTGTTCCATTCAAGTCTATCTTGGTGAAACAATATGCTTATTGGAGCTGATTACTGGAGCATAGGGGTAACTCAGTGAGAAACGTACCTCAGTGGAGTTGCTGACCACGAAAGCTGCTGCATCACAGAGCTCCCTACCCCCACTTGCTGGCAGCTCCATTGAAGAGGCTCCTGTCTCCCAGTAATTGGTAACTAACTGCTTCTGTGTGCAGTTTGTTGTGTGTACACAAGCTTCCAGCTCATCCGGATAAATGCCAAGGAGTGGAGCAGCCAGGTTGTGTGATAATAAGAGGGTGAGCTTTGTAAAATCAAACAAATGCTCTTCCGAGCTTCTTTACCACTTTGCTTTCCCACGAGCCATGAATGGGAGGCCACATGTGTTCAGAAGTCAGAGCATGTGTGTTACTTTGTGCCCTATGCTCTTCTGTGAACATCTACATCTTTTATCAACACAGTTGACTGGGAAGAGATCTTACACCGCAAGTGAAGGCCTCAGCACAGACATTCTGGAGAGATCTGAACCTGGTTTCTCTCAGGCAGAAGCTGCCTTTGATTCTTCCTAAACTGGCCTGAAGTGAGTGGGTGGCAGTGGGCCTCGTTAGCAGATGGCTGTGAAGGGTCTGAGTTAATTATCCTGTCATCTCTTA
Source organism: Acomys minous (assembly GCF_964271855.1). Lineage (NCBI taxonomy): Eukaryota > Metazoa > Chordata > Mammalia > Rodentia > Muridae > Acomys > Acomys minous. The sequence continues at coordinate 77,189,282 of NC_140492.1, read as the reverse complement.
GCTATATAAATTGTTAGTGACATCTTTGACATTTCCCTATTAGAAAAATATGTTACTATAAATGACTATCACTTCTGATGTATTGTTGGCTGTGAGGGGAATGGAATTGCCAAGTATGGAAAATGAGAGCCAGGCTATTTCTCAAAAGGGACAGGCCAGAGCAAGTCCTGCAGTATCTGTTCCTGTAAGGGAGATTGGAGGCAAAGGGGAATGTTCTGGAGAGAGCACATCTGAAGTCACAGTTCTTCCTAGGCTGTCCAAACGTGTGCTGGAAGACATCCAGGCCATTTACCCTCTGTAAAACTTTGGAAAGAAAAGGGCTGGATCTGGTGTCTTTTTGCAGCAGGAATGGGGACATTTTTGCATCTTTGAGACATAACTCTGATGATAGTTTCATGTTGGCCTCTTACTGGCTCCATAAAGCCACCTTCATTTGTAGCGAAGTGTTTTTTAAGATAATGTTTTGGTTTTGCAACAGTTTCAGCTTTAGGAAAGTCATTAAGATGATTCTGGAAGTTCCCATATACTCCATGCCCAGCTTCCGTCATCATTAACACCACACATTGTTAGTACAGTACATTTACCACAGCCAACGAGCCAATACTGAACACTCTAGTCCATTGCTCTATCCATATTTCCCTAGGTTTTGTCTAATGTGCTTTTTCCCATCGGAATTTCTTCTAAGATAAAATATATCTAATTACTGTGGCTGCAAGGAACATTTTAAATAGGAAAAGAACAGTATGGACTCATTTAGGGATTTTTACTTTATACTTCTCTGGGATTAAACATTTCAGTCACCCATAGAGGATATCACTTCTAAGATTGCCTTAGAAGACAACCCATAACCCTGAAACAATTTGGAGTGATTTCAGATCTTTCCATATTGCACATGATATCCTTCACTCGCAATGAAGGCCCAAGGCATAAATAAATCCAGGAGCAGAAAGCTTGAGAGCATCTCCCTTGCTGTATCAATACAACTTCAGTGCATTGAAGTGATGTCAGCGTAGCCTTCTGGCCCTGTTCATCCTCTGCCCTTCTCAAGCCTTGGGTTTATTTTAACTCATTGTTTTGGCATGAGGCTTTCTGTTTTCCAAATTCAGAAGATATGAAGGGTAGAAGTAAAACACTCCTCACCTGCGAGAAGTATGAAACTCTCCGTATCAGTTTCTCAAGTGTCGAATGAGTCTTCAGACCAAAATCAAATTGGGCTTTGAACACTCAAGGTCAACAAAGAGTATTGGCTAATCTGCAAAACATTGCTTCTGCTTATACATTGTCACAAGAAAAATATGGGCAGTCCCCAGTCTCGGGAGTGTTCATTTAGGAATGTTGATGTAGCTTACTTCAGAATTTATATTGGTTTGCTTTCTGTTGCTATGAGAAACACCATGACTGAAGGAACAAGGAGAGGAAGGTGTTTATTTCATCTTACAGCTTATAGTCGGTCATAAATGGAAATCAGGGCAAGAACTCAAGGCAGAAACCTGGAGGCAGGAACTAAAGCAGAGACCATGAAATAGTGCTGAACACTGGTTTGCTCACCCAAGTCTTGCTCAGTCGGCTTTCTTATACCATGTAGAACCACTTGTCCAGAGCTGTACCCACCCTTAGTGGGATGGGTCCTCACACATCAATCACTCATCATGAAAATGCCCCCACAGACTTGCTAACAGGCCAATTGGGTAGAAATATTTTCTCAACTGAGATTCCCTCTTCCCCAATGTCACCATCTTGTTTCAAACTAAAAATGTTAGGATTCTGCTTCAGTCTGCCTACCTGTGATGTCACTGCTTACCTGCCACGAGGGTATGACCTTGCCCTGGGCCATATAAAAGACACCCTCCATGTGATGCTCTCTCTCTACTTTTCTACCTCTCTCTCTCTCCCATCTTACTTTCTCTCTCTCTCTCTCTCTCTCTCTCTCTCTCTCTCTCTCTCTCTCTCTCTCTCTCTCTGGAGTACTGGAGTACCCCTTCCCCATTTACCTTCTCTCCCCATGCTCCTTTAATAAACTCTGTATAACATCTGTTGCCTGGCACCTTGTATTCTATTCTCTCATCTGTCTTAATCTTTAATTTTTATATATAACATTGGTGCTGAAACAGGGTACGAACTTCATAGGACCTTCCCATCTACTCTCCTACTTTCTGCTCTCTATACAACCAGCTGGGACCCTATTCCACACAAAAATTCTGCTACTTTGCTCTCTCCCGGGACCTGAAAATCAGGTATCTCTCTGCTGCTGTCCACATGGCCTCCCCCGACCAACGCTGGACTTCTTGGTAACATACCTATGGATCTCAAACACCACCCCTGGCCATTTCCTCCACCGGCCCTGGACTTCTAGGGTTACAGTGGGCATCTTTCCTCTGATTGGACACCAAGTCCCCTGGAATGTGCGCCTATCACCTCAGATAGTCTACTTTTATTCCTGGAGAGGCCCAGAGGGATGGTCCCTGCTGGTACCCTCTTGACTCTGTACCCCTGCCGGCCCCTGCCGGCTACTTTTGTTTCGCCAGCCACAATCTAGCTGGTCATGTTGTTCCACCGTGCTGCCACTGCTGCCGCTGTCCCCCACCCCGGCCAGGACAGGACAGAATGGGTCAGTGGGGACCCTGCAGCCGCTGCTTCAGCTGTGCTTCCCGGGTGGCAGAGCCACTACTCAGCCTTCTAAGGTACCTTGCTCCACCGCTTGCAGCCTGTTACCATTTAAAAATTTGCCAGCTGTTTTCCGCTCCGGCCACATGACTAGGCTAGTCGCCACCTTTGTTATGGGCGACCACGTGACTACCTTCTCTAAGGACAACTTGGTGGTTAGCTGCCATCTTTGTTAAGGGCAACCACTACATGATCTGGCCCCACCCAATTCCCATTGCAGGTAAACTGGCAATCCAGTAGATATGCTCAGCTGATCAACCAGCTTTGCTGTTTATTACACCTGCCTTTTGACAAAAAAATCGTGTGATTATTTGACTGTGTTTTAATTTATGTTTTTGATAATTCCTAGACAAGTAAATAAATGCTATTTCTCCTATCACCAGCTAACCTGGATTCAACTCCTGTTTACAATATTAGATTTTCAATCATTGCCTTAAACCATGTTTAGCTTAAAATTCTAAATATGATATTATTGGTCATACAAAATCTGTTCTATTCTCTTTTATGGATTGTGTTTTTGGACTGTACTTGTGTTATTAACATTCCAACTTAACAGAGATAAAATCTAAAGTTTTAGTCTGTCTATTTAGATATTAGATTAGATATTAATTAGATATTAGATTAGATATTAATATATATTAGATATATATTATATGTTGGCCATAGATACTTCCAAGAGAAGGTAAATAAAGAATAAAAACATGCACCCACAGCATGCTTGTGCATGAATGTTCATAGCAGCATTCTCTATAACACCCTAAAGTGAGTCAACCCAAATAACCACCCGTAGTTGAGAAAGTAAGCACAGTGCAAATTAAGCTACCATGAGAAAGAAGGCAGGACAACATGCCCTGCAGAACAATGAACTCTGAACTCATGATGCCAAGAGGGCAGTGACAAAGGCCACATGTGATATCATCCATTCATATGGCATGCCCAGAACAGAAAAACCCCCCAGAGACAGGGAGTGCATTCACAGTTGTGGAGAAGTGTGGACAGGGCCCTGATATAAAGAGCGCCTAGGCTGTGTTAGCATTGGCGGTCTCATCTCCACGCTAGTACAAGCCATAAAGGCGTGGTAGGAGTATGGTCTGGCTTGATTGTGATGTCTCTCTTAGCTTCGTGGAGGAGGAGAGTCCTGTAGGAAAGCCGTTAGAAAAGAAATGGCATAACCGAGCTCTCCAAGGTGACACTGAAGACACAGCTAGGTCTTACAGGGAGTTTCTGGGACTTGAGAATTGTCTGGACATTGGAAGTGAGGAAAGTGTCAAAAAAGAACCCAAGCTCTGGGCTGGAGGAATGGCTCAGTGGTTAAGGGCACTGCCTGCTCTTCCAAAGGTCCTGAGTTCAGTTCCCAGCAACCACATGGTGGCTCACAGCCATCTATAATGTTATCTGATGCCCTCTTCTGCAGATAAAGCACTCATATACAATAAATAAATCTTTAAAAAAAAAAAAACCCAAGTTCCCGGCAAAATTGTCAGGATAGGTGGATGGAAATGTTACTTACTGAAAAAAAAAACAAAACAGTGTGCCAGTGAGAGCAGTGGTACCTGGGGAGGACAGGGCCAGCGTCAGAACATGACTGTGACTCAGAGGCATCTGAGAAGATTGCAGCATGTGAGGACAATGACACGATCTAGAACAGAGTTGCTAGGCTTTGCTGGGTGCCTGGTTAGTTACAGACTCAACCTGCTCAGGTTCCAGCCGGGGTGAGAGAGGTTAACTAGGACGGAGCCCTTACCGCTGTGCTGATTCCAGTACAGACAGCGTATCCCAGGTTGAGGCCCAGAACTGCTGCCACCGTAAAGCCAAATGCAAGTGCTCCTGGACTGCACGCAGGGTTTCAGGCTGGGAGTCGGAACTAGACTCAGATAAACTAGCAGAAAATCCAAATGAAGAATGGTTTTAGCCAAAAGAATTTCTCTGTAAGGCAGCCGGGAAAGGTCCCCCTATCCTTCCCTCTCTAGTCCAAAAGACAACAGCCTTAACAGGATGCCATGATGCCTTGGGAAGTGTTGTTCCACCTTATACGACCTTACAGTGTAACATGGCTACCAAAGAGCCTCCGGAGGGAAAAAGGTGAAAAGACCAAAGGACCTCAGCCCCAGCCACCCCGGGCCAGCTTCTCAGCATTCCTGTACATATCATAAAAAAGGTTTTTCCTTTTTATGTCTCTGGCCAGAACTTAGTCATATAGACAACATATTTTGCTGCAATGGGGAAAAAATGTGGCTTTATCAGTTAGATGGCCACAGAAAGGTAAGGGAAGATAAATATTGAATAAAAACAACAGTCTCTAACACAGGCTGACACTTTTTTTGAGTGAGGTACTTAAGCGACAACCATGCCAAAAAGAAGCGATAGAGCAGGAAGAGATGAAGGTGTGATCACTGGATATCGGTCAATCTACCTGAGGCGGCTTCTCACAAGACGGACAACAGCAATGAAGAAAATGCCCAAGTGGCTTCTGGGTAAATCAGTGGAGCGCAGCACTGAAAACCTCAGGCCCTGAGACAGTGTTGACAGCCGACACTCAGGAGCCATTATGTGGCCAGAGGACAGGTTAACCCCCCCCCAACGTGTGCAGCACTGAATTATTATCAGCATTCAATAAAAAGGTGATGCTTGCACAGGATGTAAATATACTTAACTGCGCTGAACTGCATACCTACAAATCATTAGAGGTGGTACACTTTGTTACATTTATCTTATAAACATAAAGAAAAGTATAGTGAGGGGAGATTGAGGGACCCCCCCACCTCTCCTCCCTACACATAACTACTGTTAGCAATCCTCATTACATCTGTATTTCTTCACCAAATACTAATTAGAGTTTGTGACCTCAGCTTGAGAAAGACTGTGCTGAAAGCATAATGCTGGGCTAAGTGCTATTTCAAGGCACTCTTCCCCAGTCTCTGGACCTCCAGGATTGCAGAGGCAGCACCATGAAACATGCAGCGCTGCTGTTCTTGCTGCCAGAAGTGCCTGACGACCTAGGACTTGAGAGACACTGTGTGAGTTCTCAATGGCAACAGTGAGCCAAGCAAGCATGGCTCCCACCTTCATGGGCCAATAACCTTCAACATACAAAAAAGAGCAGTCAAGCAACCTCGAGTATAAGTGTAAGTGAAAGCCAGATGGTGGTGGCATACGCTTTGATCCCGGAACTCAGGAGGCAGAGGCAGGCAGATCTCCTGAGGTTGACGCCAGCCTGGTCTCCAGAGCAAGTCCCGGGACAATCAGGGCTACACAGAGAAACCCTGTCTCGAATTAAAAATTTTTTTAAAAATAAATAAATAAATAAATAAACAGAGCAAATGTTAAGTGAAACTCCGAGTAGAGCTGAGAGACTGAATATGGTGCTACGGAGGGGACTTTGTGCTATGCAGAGACATCAATGAGTATGTGACAGATCGGTCAGCCTCAGGAGGCCTGTAGGATTGCAGTTAGCGGGCAGAATTGCAGATGTTACGTGGAGACAAACACTCACACGGAGGAGTCAGCTTTGGAAAGGGCCTTGTGGCTGGAGCACTGTAGGCTGAGGAGGGACTCAAGAGCGAGTGGCACAAGGGGGCAGCACAGCCCATGTGCTTTGCATCAGGCTTGTTGCTTTCCAGCAGAAGTGGAGCGTGGGTTTCAAGCTGCCCTGATTGTTTCTAGCAATCTAGAGTGCTTTTTCCACAACTCCCAGACATCACAGCTTCAGAGAGCTTGGGACCCTGAAAACAATGAAGCCAGCACATACTAAGGACATGAAGCAGGCAAAGCACCATAGCACCGCAAAGTCCCTAGCTGGTTGGAAGTACCATCTGGTACACTTGAACCAGGAGGAACAAGCTGCCCCATGGGTAAACAGCACACTGCTGCTTGCTCTACCAGCCTGGTAGCCTGGCAGCCTGGCTAAAAAAGTGACCGCTCCTAAGGAAGCTGACGGGTGGGGTGGAGAAACGAGCTGGGTGAAGGGAAGCCAGACTTTCTCACCCCACCCACACTTAAATTCATATCCTCTGAAAAAAAAAATCTGGTACTCCCGACCTATTCAAATTTGAATATACAAGAACCTGGCCGAAGGAGATGTAGGTCAAGGCGCACACACTAGCACCTTCCCTCCCCAGGCGGAGGCCCCTGTCATTAGAATAGGTACGGCTTCTCCACCCATGCCGGGCTTTGAGAAAGACTAGGAAGGTAGGAGAGGGCACTCGCTAGGCAGGTCATAAAACTGTCTGAACAATAAATCAGCAACCATTCCCCCGATGCCCACAGACACCCCCCCTGCCCCAGGCGAATGCTGCCCTCTTTCCTGTGACACAGGAATGAACTAGCCTAAGAGGTGACCTTGGAGTTTGTTTGTCCAGATATTACTAACAGCAGGGATTTCTAACAATGGGCATATAACTAAGGTTATATGCATATGCTCGTCAGAAAGGAAAAAGAAGGCGTCTGCAAAGAATGCGTTCCCCAGCACCCAAAGTGTCGCTGGTATGACCTAGAGAGGTTTCCGAGCGAGACCTTCAAATGGGCAAATTACCACACCCTGGAAGTCAACCTCCAGCAATTGAAGGCATGTTCTGAGAGCCACTTGGCACTTCCGGGAAACAGAAAGCAGAAAAAGAATAAGCACTTGTACTCTCGGCCTTCGGTCACGCGAAGGAGGATTAACTTCAGATCTGCACTTTGTCCAGTGGAACAGTGTTTTTAGTGTGTATACTTAAGAGGAGAAACACATGAGGGAAGAGGAGGCAGAAAAGGGAGGAAAGACAGAAGGAGGTGGCTGCCACCACCTAACATTTGAAAAGCCCTAAACCAACCTGCACCCACCAACACTCACAAGGATCCAATGGAATTCCCACTCCTTGCTCTCAGCGGGGGATGCTGGCATTTGCTGTGCGCTCCACGTCATTTCCACTTCCCAACAGCAACCTGGTTTCCACCCGGTATCTATTTTCTCAGACGCCGTGCCCATGCGGACCCAGGAAAATTCCCGTGCCCGCCTCCAGCTGGAGATCTAAATAGCTCTCTGGAGACTCTTTTGCTGTGAGTCTTCCTCTGAGTTGTGCCACAGCCAGGCTCTGGGCGTGTGACCTAACCTGAGCGAACCAGCCCTGCATTCCCAAGACTTTGATTTCTGAACCTAATACAAGCCTGGCAGAGAGGCAAAGTTTGTGTACTCCAGCCAAGCGTGTTGAAAAAGAAAGCCCTAGCCAGGCGGTGGTGGCAAACGCCTTCAATCCCAGCACTCGGGAGGCAGAGACAGGTGGATCACTGTGAGTTCGAGGCTAGCGTGGTCTACAAAGCGAGTCCAGGATAGTCAAGGCTACACAGAGACACCCTGTCTCAAAAAACCAAAAAAAAAAAAAAAAGAAAGAAAGAAAGAAAGAAAAGATGGGCTGGAGTGGTTGGGAGCACTGACTGTTCTTCCAGAGGACCCTGGTTCAATTCCCAGCACCCACATGGCAGCTCACAACTGTCTGTAACTCCAAAATCTGACACCTGTAGACATACAATGCACATAAAATAAAAATAAATTAATTTAAAAAAAAGAAGAAAGAAAAGAAAAGACAAGAAAAAGAAAGACCTGCTTCTTCCCGGGCTGCCTCCTCCAGGCAGGCTCCGCTCTATAAGCTTTCTTAGCCCCTCACAAACTGAATAAAAAAGGTCTTTCTGCTTTAGTGACCAGAATCTATGTCTTTGTTTGTTTTTTGTTTTGTGACAGAGATCCACCTGTCACTGCCTCCTGAGTGCTGAGATTAAAGGCGTGCACCCCATGCCTGGCCTCAAAATCTGTGGTTTTTACCTTGCAACTGAAGTATATCAATAGATATACTTTAGGGAAATAGTATACTTCAGGGAAAACTTAAGGCATTTTCAATTGGTTATCTTGCTATAAACATAGCAAAACGGAGCGATATTCTATCTGTATTGTGAGAGGAGCCCCTCGGGACCTATGGGTATGACACAGAAACCAGGACCCAGCTGTCACTCACCATGATCACTCACTCTAAGCAGCCAGATCGTCCTTCCCTTCTGCCTAGAGTTCGGCTGCTTTATTCCTAGTATTCTTTTTTGTTTTTTAACATATATTTTATTAATTTATTCATATTACATCTCAATGGTTATCCCATCCCTTGTATTCTCCCATTTCTCCCTCCTTCTCATTTTCCCCTCATTCCCCTCCCCTATGACTGTGACTGAGGGGGTCCTCCTCCCCCTGTATATGCTCATAGGGTATCAAGTCTCTTCTTGGTAGCCTGCTATCCTTCTTCTGAGTGCCACCAGGTCTCCCCATCCAGGGGGACATTCCTAGTATTTTTTTATCATTCCCCTGTAGAGTTTTCATTTTTAAACGAAATGTCACCATAATGGTCATAACCAAAAGATTTGGGGGCTGAAGAGATGGCTTAGCAGTTAAAAAACACTGGCTGCTCTTCCAGAGGAACAAAGTTTGAGCCTCAGGGCCCACGTGGTGGCTCACAGCCTCCTGTAACTCCTGACCCAGGGCATCCAACTCCCTCTTCTGAACCCCAAGGGGCACTGCATACATGTGTTGGTGTAACAGACATATATGTAGGCAAACACTCATACATATAAACATAAATAAAATAAGCTTGGATGAGTTGGCTAGGCCCCTAGTCTGAGTTTCCAACTTGTCCAGTAGCATTTGAGACAGGTGGACAGTGAACAGAGTTTGTGGACAGGGATGACCGGAAACATAACCAAGAATGAGTGACTCACCTCTGTATGTCCACGCTTCCAAGAACCAATGAGAACACCGCACGCTTCCAAGAACAGCATGAAGGCCACACACAGTGTCACATGCCTCCAATCCCAGCACTCCAGGGGTAGATGTAGGGTCAGGATTTTAATGCCAACCTCACCTATATAGCAAGGTCAGGCCAGCCTGAGCTACAGGAAACCCCGTCTCAAAGATTCCAAAACAAGGGGCTGGAGAGATGGGCCAGCAATTATGAGCAATTGCTGCTCTCACACAGGACCTAAGTTGATTGCCAGCACCCACATCAGGTGGTTCACCAGTGTTTTTTGTTGTTATTGTTGTTGTTTTGGTTTTTTTTTCCCCTGAGACAGGGTTTCTCTGTGTAGACCAGGCTGGCCTCGAACTCACAGCAATCCACCTGCCTCTGCCTCCCGAGTGTTGGGATTAAAGGTGTGTGCCACCATGCCCAGCTGGTTTGCGAGTGTTGAGGCCTGCTCTTTGTTACACAGCTGAAGCCATTTTCTACCCATCTTTGTTCATAAGGTGAAGTTAAGTTCAACATTTTTCAACTCTGCTTCCTAGAAAGAGTTATTCATAACTGATACTAACAGACCTGCCAGAGGGTCAAAGCTAACCTTGTATTTTACTGTGACTTAATGGTGTCATAGTTTATGCTCTGTGATCTCCACACGTGGCTACACTCCACTTATACTCTCTGTTATCTCTGTACTTGGCTGTACTCTTTAAAAAAAAAAAGATTTATTTATTCATGCATTTTATGTATGAGTACTCTGTCTGTCTTCATGAACACCAGAAAAGTTGATCAGATCCTATTGCAGATGGTTATGAGCCACCATGTGCTTGCTGGGAATTGAACTCAGGACCTCTGGAAGAGCAATCAAGTGCTCTTAACCGATGAGCCATCTCTCTAGCCCTAACCTGCTCTTCACATAGCAGTTCCAGGCCAGTCAGGGCCCTTGTCTCAATGATGATGATAATGATAATGACGATGATGACAATAAAATAAATCACTTAAAATTCAAAACAAACAAAAATTGGAAATAGTCTAAATGTGTAACAGTAGGAAACTAAAAAATTATGTTATAGCTAGATTGCTTTGTTTGTTTGTTTGATTGGTTGGTTTTTCAAGACAGGGTTTCTCTATATAGCCCTGGCTGTTCTAGGCTCACTTTGTAGACCAGGCTGGCCTTGAACTCACAGTGATCCCCCTGCCTCTGCCTCCAAGTGCTGGGATTAAAGGTGTGCGCCACCACACCTGCTTGACACCTGCTTGACGATCATTCTTACACATCATACTTTGCAAATAGGAAGAAGATTCCTCATGTGCTGTCAGGGGTTTAGGTCCTTTAGTCTTTGCCAGGTCAGGAGGCTGGGCTGAGCCGTATTTTGGAGTTTCCCAGGAGCTTCTTATCAGTTCTAACATGCTTGCAAGAGCAAGATAGAAAGGGCTTGTCACAGCCAGGCAGTGGTGGCGCACACCTTTAATCCCAGCAGTTGGGAGGCAGAGGGAGGAGGATCTGTGAGTTCGAGGCCAGCCTTGTCTACAAAGTGAGTTTGAGGACAGCCAAGGCTAACACAGAGAAAGCCTGTCTCAAAACCCCCACCAGCCCAGAAGAAGAAGGAGGAGGAGGAGAGAGAAGAAGCTAGAATGGGGGGTATGCTTGTCCCCCTAGTTACTTCGGGGGCTGGAGCAAGAGGATTGCTTGAGGCTAAGAAACTTGGGAAGACACCTATCTCAACCTCTCTTAAAAAGCAATCAGAGTGGAGGAAATCTTCTTTGGTTTTTGTTGTTATTGTTTTTATGTATGTATGTATGTATGTATGTATGTATCTATCTATCTATCTATCTATCTATCTATCTATCTATCTATCTATCCATTTACTTATTTTTGGGTTTTTCGAGACAGGGTTTCTCTGTGCAGCCCTGGTTTTCCTGGCCTTGAACTCACAGCAATCTGCCTGCCTCTGCCTGCCCCTGCCTGCCCCTGCCTGCCCCTGCCTGCCCCTGCCTCCCAAGCGCTGGGATTAAAGGCGTTTGCAGCCAATGCCCTACTGTCTTCTTTGTTCCTGAAAGCACAGACATTTCCTGAACTACCAGCTCATGTTTTCTAAAGAAGTTAAACAAGCAGAATACAAAGCTACCAATGAGGGGAACAAACTGCAAAGCTGCTCAAACCACCTGGCAAACACGGCTGTCGGTCTCGTGTTTTGTTTTTGTTTTGTTTGTGCGTTTGTTTGTTTTTGCCCAAATCTAGTGACCAATGTGAACAGCCAAAGGGTTCAGGAACACAACAAACCAGATCATCCTCATCTGCAGCCCAAGACTGTGTTTCATCCATCCACTTAGATTTGACATAAGGCAAGGAGGTGAAATACCCACACATTGATAACAGGAGCCTGACATTTATAGGACTTCGGTTGCGAAGGTAGAAGTGTGTTAGAATGCAGCCACATTGCCTGTTTGTAAATTCAACAGAATTAACTGAAAAAAGACCAGACACCAGACAGCTCAAGATTCTCCTGTGTGTGCCATGTCCTGGTGCTCTCGAGTTTTTCAGCTGCTTTGGTGTTCTTTCAGAACAAGACCAGGGTGGAACAGAAGAGGAAAGTGGAAATAACCAACCTAAAAAATGAATATCTAAGATTTAGGAGATTAAGACCACCTGGACCACACAGCCACGCCTCCTCCCCCAACCTAATCACTCTCGTAAAAAAAAAAAAAAAAAAAAAGATTCTTACCAGAATTTAGTTGATCTCCAAAGATGTGCATATTTATCACATTAAAAACCTGACTGTTAATGACATCTAAATTCAAACAAACACCTATATGAATAAGAGTACAAATAAAAAGAAAATCATTTGTTACTAAATATTCTGTCAAGGCTAAGGTGGAACTTCTCCCCCACCCCCACCCCCCATTTTTCCAAACAGGGCCTTTTCTCTGTGTGGCCTTGGTTGTCCTGAACTCGCTTTGTAGACCGGGCTGGCCTCGAACTCACAGTGATCCGATCTGCCTGCCTCTGCCTCCCAAGTGCTGGGATTTAAGGTGTGCACCAGGACCTGGAGCTTCTTTCTTTCTTTCTTTCTTTCTTTCTTTCTTTCTTTTTTTTTTTTTTTGTTTTTTTAAAATTATTTATTTATTATTATGTATACAGAGCTCTGCCTGCATGTACACTTGCAGGCCAGAAGAGTATCAGATCACATCATAGATGGTTGTGAGCCACCATGTGGTTGCTGGGAATTGAACTCATGACCTCTGGAAGAGCAGTCAGTGCTCTTAACCGCTGAGCCATCTCTCCAGCCCCTGGAGCTTCTTTCTTAACATACACTACAGAGCTCTCCTTCTCATTGGAGCACACACCCACCCACATAGAGGGGGCAGGGGGAAGGAGGGGAAAGGAGGGGACGGGAGGGAGAGGGAGGGGGAGTCTTTCAGTTCAAGGCCGACCTGGTCTCCAAGAAGTTTCAGGACAGCCAGGTCTATAGAGAGACCATGCCCACAAACAAACAAACAAAACCCAAACAATGGGCACTTGTTTGTCAACACATGGACCTCCAAACTACTCAAATAATTAACTCTGTACATGCCGAACAGCCTACAGAGAGCCGCTGGGCACCTCCTGAAAATGTCATGGGCTCAACCAAGGAGGGACGGCTGCTGGTTTATTGTCACTGTAGGAAACAGTGGATTGGTGGGCACCTCCCTTCGGACTTTGGAGGTCAGCCCCTGTCCCTGCTCCCCAGGGCTGCCTCGGTCTGCTGGTCTCTTCTGGTCTTTGGCCCCTCCCATCTGCTGCCTGTCTTTCCATTACTTTGGTGTCACTTTGTCAGATCCAGGAAACCTTGGAATGAAACGTCCGGCAGGGCAGGAGATTGTCCTAGTCACTTTCCTCAGTTGTCTCCGGTGGAACCTGCTGTCCTTTCAGTTGACTGGACAGTAGGCAGGGGCACCACCCTTTCTTGGGCCCCTAAATTCTAAGCACGTGACCTTGGATTCTCTTCTTCCTCTTTGCAGCAGGTTGGACCTTTATTTCCTTTTTTGATAACCATGAACGCTCTAACTGCCAGCCTGCACAAAACAAGACCCTCTCCATTACCTCTTTCAAAACAAAATAAAAACAAATGCGGTCCTTATTTAAAAAAAAAAAAAAAGCTTTCAGTTGCATCTTTGAGTTTAATTTTTGTTGTTGTTAATTTTCTTTTTCTTTCTTTCTTTTGTTTTTGTTTTTGTTTTTGTTTTGTTTTGTTTTGTTTTCAAGACAGGGTTTCTCTGTGCAGCCCTAGCTCTCCTAGACTCTCTTTGTAGACCAGGCTGATCTCGAACTCACAGTGATGCTCCTGCCTCTGCCTCCTGAGTGCTGGGATTAAATGTGTGTGCCACCACACCTGGCTGTTGTTAATTTTCAAGTCAGGGTTTCTCTGTGTAGCCCTGGCTGTCCTGGAACTTGCTTTGTTGACCAGGCTGGCCTTGAACTCACAAAGATCAGCCTGCCTCTGTCTCCCAAGTGCTGGGATTAAAGGTGTATCCCACCACTGCCAGGCTTAACATATTCATTTGGTAGGTTTTGGTTTTTGAGACAGGGTTTCTCTGTGTAGCCTTGGCTGTCTTGGAATCACTTTGTAGACTGGGCAAACCTCAAACTCACAGAGATAGCCTGCTTCTGCCTCCCAGAGTTCTGGGATTATAGACATGAGCCACCGCACCTGGCTATTCACATTTTTAAACACTTATTTATTCATTTCTTTACTTGTGGGGTAGACTATGTCAATGTACAAGCATGGGGGTCAGAAACAAAGTACAGGAGTTCTTTCTCTCCTTTCACTCTGTGGGTCCCAAGTATTGAAATCCGGTCATCAGCCTTTGTCCACTGAGCCATTTTGCTAGCTCTAAGTGTAACATTTCTCTGAGCAATGCAGTTGTCTGTTCTTGGCTTGCCACCCTCACCCAGAAGCAATAATGCTCTTGATCCCATATGTGATAAGGGAGTTTAACCACAGATTCTCAAACCCTGATCTCTGTAGTAAGTCCTACCACGTATCAGAAAGTGTGCCTCTTAGCAAATATGTACGACACAGCAATGAGCGCCCTCTGGTGGGCACTGAGAGATGTTCGGGTTCTTTTCAGGAGTCATAGTGTCAAGGATTTGGTGCGGGTGGAGTACAGGGATGGTAATTATCCTACAGTTTGCAGAACACTTCTATACAAAGTGCCAATGGTACAAGAGTACCAGAAGCCCCAGACGTGGTGGCACATGCCTTTAATCCCAGCACTCGGGAGGCAGAGGCAGGTGGATCATGTGAGTTCGAGGCCAGCCTGGTCTACAAAGCAAGTCCAGGACAGCCAAGGCTACACAGCAAAATCCTGTCTCAACAAAACACAAAGCACAAAACAAAATGTAGCAGAAGCATTCTCCTTGGCTGGGTCGTTCCTTGTCTCTTGTCCCATCCTTGTCACTATACAGTGCTGTCCCAGGACTTATCCACTTACCTCTAAAAGCTGAATTTCCTAATTGCATTGTATACCCAGCACAGATGGCTCGTGAGAGGAGCAACAGCAGTGATGGGACAAACCAAACACGTCATTCTCAGAGAGCTCACATTCCATGTCTGCAGTTCTCAAAATGTGGTCCTCCAATCTCCCCAAGTCCCTAGAAAGTATCCCAGAGGCCTCTGCCTCCTTGGGTGTTGGGATTAAAGGTGTGCACCACCACTCTAGGCTACTGGAGCCTTATTTTCAACTTTGCATTTCAGATCATTTGAAGAGCACTTAAATACCAGTGTCTGGGAATCTATCCCAGAGGTGCTGTTTAATGGACTTGGGGTTGTGTCTTCTTAGCATGTTTGTTTGTTCAGATTTATTTATTTATTATGTTTACAATGTTCTGCCTGCATGTGTGCCTGCCCACCAGAAGATACCAGATTTTTTTTTTCCAGAGTGCTGGGATTAAAGGCCTACGCCACCACACCTGGCTAGATCTCACTATAGATAGGTGGTGCTGGGAATTGAACTCAGGACCTTCGGAAGAGCCGCCAGTGCTCTTAACCTCTGAGCCATCTCTCCAGCCCTTCTAGGCATGTTTTTAAGCTTCCAGGGTGAGTTTAAGGGAGATGCTAGTCTAGCACACTCTTCATTACAAGGAGATTAAGGACGTAGAAGCCAGCCGGTTGTGGTGGCACACGCCTTTAATCCCAGCACTCGGGAGGCAGAGGCAGGGGGATTGCTGTGAGTTCGAGGCCAGCCTGATCTAGAAAGTGAGTCTAGGACAGCCAGGGCTACACAGAGAAACCCTGCCATAAGGAAACCAAAACAACAACAATAACAACAAAATGATGATAATGCAGCTCCACTGGTAGAGTACACATAGAACCCTGCCTTTGACTCCCCTGTGCTGGTTAGAAGCCTATGGAGGTACTCAGCACTCGGGAGGTAGATGCAGAGGGACCCGAAGCTCAAGATCACAGTACATTTTAAGTCAGCCAGGAACACATGAGATCCCGTCTCAAAATAAGCAGGCATACTGACACAATGAATTTAGTTATTTATTTTTGTTTTTTCTAGACAGGGTTTCTCTGTGTAGCCTTGGGTGTCTTGGACTCACCAGGCTGGCCCTGAACTCACAGTGATCCACCTGCCTCTGCCTCCTGAGTGCTGGGATTACAGGTGTGTGCCACTTTGCTCTGCTGCCCATGCCTCATGTATTAGTTCATTTTTTATTGCTTTTATAAAACACCATGAGCAAGGGGATTTGGAGAAGAAAGTTTATTTGGGTTTACTGTTTCAGAGGAGTAAAGTCCATGATGATGAGGGACTGGAGAGATGGCTCAGCGGTTGAGAGCACTGGCTGCTCTTCCAGAGGATCTGGGTTCAATAGCCAGCACCCACATGGCAGCTCACACATGTATGTGACTCCAGTTCCAGGGGACATGACATCCTCACACAGACATGCATGCAGTCAAACACCAATGAACATTAAAAAAAAAAAAAGTCTGTGGTGATGAAACGGAGGCAGCTGGCAACAGGCATGGTGACTTGCATAGGAAGCTAAGCAGGAAACAGAGAGAACAATCTTGAATTAACGTAAATTTTAAGCTCTCAGCGCTCACCTCCTGTAGTGTACTCTTGGAGCAAGGCCACACTTCCTAAGCCTCTGCAAACAGCGCCACCAACTGGAGATGCGGCATTTAACTGTCCAGGATTACAGGGGACATCTCCTCCAAGCTACTACACCCCAGGAGACAAATAAGAAAATAGAGAAACTCTTTATCAGAACAAAGCTGGTTAGCTTCTAGTCCAGTTCTGATGACAGCTCTCTTTCCCATTTGAAACGTCTGTCTGTACATACGTACGTCTGTCCCGCCTTCCCTATCCACATTCCAACGTTGACTTTGAACTTTTCAGTTGGGAGCAGGAGAAATGGCTCAGCGGTTAAAAGGACTGACTGCTCTTCAAGAGGACCTGAGTTCAATTCCTAGCACCCACGTGGTGCCTCATAACCATCTATAATGTATTTATTTATTTTGGTTTTTTGAGACAGGGTTTCTCTGTGTAGCCTTGGCTGTCCTGGACTCACTTTGTAGACCAGGCTGGCCTCAAACTCACAGCAATCCACCTGCCTCTGCTTCCTGAGTGCTGGGATCAAAGGCGTGTACCACCACTGCCCCACACAACCATCTACAATGTGATCTGATGCCCTCTTCTGGCATGCAGGTGTACATGCAGGCAGAGCACTGTATACATAATAAATAAATAAATTAATTAATAAATAAATATTTTGTAAAAAAGAACTATTCAGCTGGCTTAATTTCTTTGTTTACCTTGTGTGGTTCATTGAAAAACTGACCAGAATATGGTGAAAGACAACCACATTAATCCAGCCTTAGTGTCAGCAGTGGAGGCTTTTGTTCTAGACCCTAAAAGAGTGAAAAAGAACATACAATCAAAGAGTTCTTAGAAGCAGTGAAAGGCATATATACATAATATGTATATATTATATAAACAATGTTGTGTTATATATGATGATATATAATGTGTAATATTGTATTATATACAACAACTAATAATGCATATAATATATACATTTTATATTATAATACATACATATGGTATATATTATAACATAATATACATATACACATGCACATATACATACACATTACACATATGGTATGTATATATTGGTGTCACTGGGGATTGAACCTGGGGACTTATGTATACTAAGGAAGCACTCATAATTGAACTTCAAATCTGCAGCAGAATAGTACAACTACATTAAAAGTTACCTTGCAGCCAGGTGTAGTGGCGTACGCCTTTAATCCCAGCACAGACAGAGACAGGTGTATCTCAGTGAATTTGAGGCCAGCCTGGTCTACAAAGTGAGTTCTAGGACAGCCAAGGCTACCCAGAGAAAACGTCTAAAACAAAAACAAAACAAGACAGAACGGAATAAACGCACAATAGAGTAGTCAAATTTATTTTTTTATTTGGGTTTCTTTTCTTTTTTCTTTTTTTTGGGGGGGGTTTCTTTTCTTTTGAGACAGGGTTTCTCTGTGTAGCCTTGGTTGTCCTGGAACTTTCTCTGCAGACCAGGCTGGCCTGGATCCCAGAGGCCTGTTTTCCTTCACATCCTGAGCACACCACCATGTTCAGTTCCATTGTGGTTTCTTAGATAACCAGGCATTCATTCTACCTTGTTAGTCCTATTTTGGCAAAAGACCTCAGATAGCATCTGCAAACTGTATTATATAAAGATGCACAAATGATCTGTGGTACACTTATTTTACTTATATCTTACTGTAGTGAGAACTGGTAGCCCATGTTATCTGAGTAATTTAGAAGCAACAGGAAGGCTATCATTTTCCTTTTTGTTGACAGCTTTATTTGAAAGGTGATGAGAAAAAAGACCAAACCTGGCCAGCGGTGGTGGTGCTTGTCTTTAATCCTAGCACTCAGGAGGCAGAGGCAGGCAGATCTCTGTGAGTTTGAGGCAGAGGCAGACAGATTGCTGTGAGTTTGAGGCCAGCCTGGTCTACAAAATGAGTCCAGGAAAGCCAAGGCTACACAGAGAAACGCTGTCTCGAAAAACCAGTGCCCCCCAAAAGAACCAAACCTGGCTTCTTTAATTTTTTTCTGTCCTTCTGTACTGTCTGCCTACTCTCTTCTCCGTCTCCGTCTCCTTCTCTGTCTCTGTCTCTGTGTCTCTGTCTCTGTCTCTCTCTCTCTCTGTTTTGTTTTGGATTTTTATTTGTTTTGTTTTTGAGATAGGGTTTCTCTGTGTAGCCTTGGCTGTCCAAGACTTGCTTTGTAGACCAGGCTGACCTGAAACTCAGAGATCCACTTGCCTCTGCCTCCTGAGTGCTGGGATTAAAGATGTGTACCACCACTGCCCAGCTCCATGTTTCTCTTTTAAAAGATTTAGTTTTGTTACTTTTAGCTATGTGGATGTCTGTTCATGGAGACAGAGCCCCAGATCTCCTGTCTTCTTTAGGGTTTTATTGCTGTGTAGAGACACCATGCCCACGGAAACTCTTACAAGGAAAACATTTAATTGAGGCTGGCATACAGTTTAGTTGATTATCCTCATGGTGGGAAGCGTGGCAGCAGCAGGCAGACATGGTGCTGGAGGAGGGCTGAGAGTTCTGCATCTGGATTCTCGGACACTGCCACCCTGAGCACAGCTTCAGCATAGGAGACCTCAAAGCCCACAGTGACACACTTCCTCCAACAAGGCCACACCTCCTAGTAGTGCCAAGCATCAAACACATGAGTCAATGGAGCCATTCCTAGTTAAACCAGCACATCCCTAAAGCCAGACTCAGAGGAGTTTGTAAACCATCCGATATGGATTTTGGAAACTGACCTTGTCCACTGAAAGAGGAGTACACTCTCTAAGCCACTGAGCTGTCTCTTTCCAGTCCTGCTCCTCCCACTCTTAGCCAACACTCATGATAAAAAAAAAAAAGTAACCAGTGTACTTTGTGGGACATATTGAATAAATTCTACGGCTGAGAAAAAGTGGCAGTGGAACATTTCCTGCAGAAAATTAAATTGTTCTTTCCTTGTTTCTGTCATGGAAACGTGTCCTCTCTGAGTATCATTCATGTACTGTAGTTGTTTTAGGTACTTGGATCATGCCATTGGAACCCAGCAGATACAAAAACAAATGTAAGAAACCTTGCCCATGGAAGGGGAGAGCATGCCCACAAGACAAGATAGTTTGCAAAGTCAAGCAATTCAGGTAAGCAGAGACTCATGTGCTAATAGAATGACGGATCTTCCCTGTATCACTTACTTGTCTTGTTGTCATGGAAACACCTGACCATAAGCACCTTATGGGAGCAGGGGTTCGTTTCTGCATACGGTTTTAGGGAACATGATCCTTTATAGCCAGGGAGGCAGGGTGGCAAGAACAAGAGGCAGTTGATCTCCATGAATTGCCAAGAAGAAGGGCAAGTGGGGCTAGCCTGTGAAACCCCAAGGCCGGACCTCAGTGGCCCAGTTGCTCTCCGGAAGCTTCGCCATCTTCCCAAACAGCACCACTGGCTAGGGACCAAATGTTCAAACAAACAGCGCTCGCTGTCTCAGTTTCTTTTCCGGTTGCCATGATAAAAGACTCTGCCAAGGGGCTGGAGAGATGGCTCAGTGGTCAAGAGCGCCGCCTGCTCTTCCAGAGGTCCTGAGTTCAGCAACCACATGGTGGCTCACAACCATCTATAATGTAATCTGATACCCTCTTTGGCAGATAAAAAGCACTCATATGCAATAAATAAAATAAATAAATCTTAAAAAAACAAAACAAAACAAAGACTCTGCCAAAAGCAATGTAAGGGAGAAAGACTGCAGGGAAGCCGGGCGGCAGCAGCATGCAGTAGCTGGTCCTTCCATTGTCCCGGTCAGGAGGCAGGGACTGATGAACACACACTGTGGCTCATTTCCTTTCTCCAGTTACACAGTCCAGGGGCTCAGCTGGAGAACGGCGTTACCCACCGCAGCTGGAGATAACCACCCGCAGACATGACCAAAGGCCAGTCAGTCTCCCAGGTGATTCTGGATTGTTAAGTTGAAAATTAACACTGGCAGCATGGCCCCAGATGTCCCTGGGAAGCAGGACTGAGATGCCCCCCCCTCCTCCTCAGCTTCAGTCTGTCACCTCTGGCTTTTCCATCATGCAAATAATTTCATAAATATTTGGTTGAATGTTTACAGGTGTAATAACTTTTTGAAAATTTCAGATAATTTCAAAATGATTCTAGATAATGGTAACAATGAATTGCATTAACTAGGTATAAGTAAAAATGTTTTTATAACTATCTCATTGCATAGTTAGAACAACCTCATGACTTATGACAGGAAGAGAACATTATTGGTGTTATGCCCAAAATTTGAGACTCCCCAAACAGACCACCCAAGAGCTGAGTCCAAATGTAGTGGCAAAGAAGTCTTTAATGCAGGTTCGAATCCCCGGGCCACCCACCAATGCACTGACACAGCAGATGCAGGGAAGCAGCCTCAACTCTCAGTTGAGAGGGGTTTTTATAGGTTTTAGACACAGAAATGGGTTTTACAGTACATGATTGGATGGCACTTGGGCAGAAAAGCTGCAAGCAGGGAGTTACAAGCCTTGGCATTTCATGGTTGGGTAATAGGTGTAGGGGCAAGTTGGCCTATAGAAAAGATTGGTTGAAGTAGTCACAGGGGCATTAGGAACTTTGGCCTGGCTTCTCCTAATTGGTTGTTGCTATGTGCCAGACCACTTGCTGGTCAGTTTGACCAGCAGAGAGTATATTTGGACTTTCCCAAGGTGAGCTGATTGTGTTGCTAGGGAACATTTTTCTGTCTAAGACTACTTTGTGGTTTTTCTGGAATCTGGATTCAGCCCTTGGCTAGGTTTAACACAAAATGGAGTTTCGTTTTAAAAATGGAGTTTGTCTGATGCTTTCATTTGGGTCTGTCTCAATGTCTTATGGAAGAATTGCTAGATAAAGAGGAAAAGCATGGGCTGGAACAATAAAACCCTTACCCCAAGTCTACTGGTCTTTATGTTCTACTCAGTCCCATTAGGTGTAGAGGCTTTCTCTGTGTTTTTCCATCTTATTAGAGAAATGCTGTATAGTTAAATCCTACATTGCTTAGTTCAGAAAGCACCACATAAGGAGGATATGAATAGCTTGGAAAGCACACAAGCAAAACTAAAGAGCAGGAGAAACACTTGACTAATGTAAAAGGGATTAGGAAATTCGGATTCCGCTGTACCCATCCCAGTGACTTGTGCAACCTTGAAGTAGTTCTCAGAGAGATCGCGTTTATGGAGCGTGATCCAAAGTTCCGCCTCATTGGCTCTTGTGAGAATACTTGACGCTAAGAGACTACACCATGGCCAAATTTAAGGAGTTTTTTACTTCGTTTTGCACAAGTAAGAGTGGTGCGCTGAGATCCAGAGGCCTGGAGCATCGCGCACGCCTGACGCGAGCAGAGTCTTGAGACTCGCAGCGGCACACTGTACAAGGTGGGAAACCTGGCCGGCCAAAGCAACGTGACAGCGGAGCAGAAGGGGCTTACATCCCACGTACTCCTCGGCGTTAGCAGTGCCGGCGCTTTCCCCGAGAGCGCGCGAGGCTCGCCGGGTGACGTCATCACAGCGCGCCGCCGCCCGGTGCGCGCGCAGCTCCGTCCGCTGCTGAGAAGGCGGAGCTCCCCACTCTGTGGAGGTGGTCTCCTCCAACCTCTATGTGTTCTCTTGCTTCCTTGGGTCCTGGGCTTGGAGACTCTTTTCCGGACAAGGGCGTCTTCCTCGTGGGCTTCCGAGCGGAGACTCAGCCATGCCGAACTCGAGGCCCAGGTCCCGCCGGGGAGCAGGGGGTGGTGGCGCAGGTGCGGCCGGCCGGGACCGGCTGGTGGCGCGATCCTTGCAGAGCGCTGAGCACTGTTTGGGCGCCCAGGACTTCGGCACTGCTTATGCCCACTACCTCCTAGTGCTCAGCCTGGCACCAGAGCTCAAAGACGACGTGAAGGTGAGGCCTTCCTTCCCGGTGGCTGCCAAACCCTGCGATCTTGACAGCGACAACAGGGTGGTGTGTGTGTGTGTGTGTGTGGTGTGTGTGTGTGTGTGTGTGTGTGTGTGTGTCAGAGAGACAGACAGACAGAGATAGACTGAGGCTCTCTGCAGCCCCTCTCAATACAGCGATGTTTTAGTAACAAAAGTCAAGAGTTGTCACACACCTCTTTCAAAATTTCTGCCTCACTTAAGATTTCAAAGGCCCCTTAAATGCGAACGAGGCAGGGTAATTCTTTCTCTCCTTCAGTATCTAATTTAAATTAGCCCTGCGCTGGAGGTTTTGTGTGCAGAAGGTATACTGTCTTCCTTGGTCCGTCCTCTGCCCACTAGATGTCAGTAGCATTAGGCTTTTGTAACTCGTAGAAATGTCAGGACCTGGTCACAGGGTTGCATATCAGGTATTTCATTACAATTGAAACAGTAGTAAAATTATCATTATGAAGTAGCGATGAATATAATTTGTGGTTGGGGTCCCCACAGCATGAAGAACTGTATTAAAGAGTCACAGCATTAGGAAGGTTGAGAACCACTGCTCTAGACTGTACCCTAAGCCGTGCAGTTAGGATAGTATTGCTCAGAACAGGTGGTATGGAGGGGGCTGGAGGGATGGCTCAGTGGTTAAGAGCACTGACTGCTCTTCCAGAGGTCTTGAGTTCAATTCCCAGCAACCACATGGTGGCTCACAACCATCTAGAATGTGATCTGGTCCCCTCTTCTGGCCTGCAGGGGTACAAGCAGGCAGAGCAATGTATATGTAATAAATAAATAAATAAATAAATAAATAAGTAAGTAAATCTTTAAAAAAACAAAAACAGGTGGTATGGAACAGCAGGAGAGTGTCATGTGACCCAGCCTGCCGTTCTGGGAGGGATTGAAAAGGTCAACAGGTCCATCTGGTGTGATCTTTTGCAGGTGGCACAGCTATCTCCTGCCCCCCCCCCCCAACGTGGCAGTTGTTTGGCTTGGAGGATAGACCTGGACAACAGCTTGCCTTAGAATGGCCCTGGGTGTGAGGCTCTGAGTTCCAGTCCCAACACAGAAAAAATAATTACGTAAAACTTAGCTGTATGGCCAGAGATGTAGCTCAGTTGGTAGAATTGGGCACGAGGGCTAAACCTAGTGTGGCAAGGATAAGCTGTAATCCCAGCATGTGCGAGGTAGAGGCAGGGGGGCTCAGAAGTTCAGCTACACAATGAGTTTGAGGTTAGCCTGGGTTGTGTGAGCCCTTGTCCTATTTTTTAAAAAACAAACAAACAAACAAACAAACAAACAAACAAACGTAATAACCAGCATTCAGTAGGACTTAGCAACTGGCTTGTTTGTTTGTTTTTTTCCAGACAGGGTTTCACTGTGTAGCCTTGGCTGTCCTAGACTCACTTTGTAGACCAGGCTAGCCTCGAACTCGAAGTGATCCACCTGCCTCTGCCTCCCAAGCGCTGGGATTAAAGGTATGCGTCACCACGCCTGGCTTCTGGTTTCCTTTTATAGGAAACCAAATTCATATTTCTTTGCAAAAGCCTCAAGCTTCTGTTTGCTTTCTTGATATTCTCTCTGCTGCCTACACCCACACTTCAGTCACACTGAGTCACTAAACTTGCGTTTAAAAAAATTTAAATTTAGTACATAGCCAGGCAGTGGTGGCACACAGCTTTAATCCCAGCACTCAGGAGGCAAAGGCAGGCCTCTGAGTTTGAGGCCAACCTGGTCTACAGAGTGAGTTCCAGGACAGCGAGGCTACACAGAGAAACTTTGTTTTGAAAAACCAAAAATAAATCAATAAATTTAATATGTAAGCATATTTGCATGTATATGTATGTGTGTATGTATATGTGTGTGTATATATGTGTGTACATGTGTGTGTGTATGTATATATACACACATTCCACATGTGTGCGTGTATCTAAGACCAAAAGAGGGCATTCGATTTCTTCCTTTTTTTTTTTTTTTTTTTTTTGGTTTTTTGAGACAGAGTTTCTCTGTGTAGCCTTGGCTGTCCTGGACTCACTTTGTAGACCAGGCTGGCCTCGAACTCACAGTGATCCGCCTGCCTCTGCCTCCCAAGTGCTGGGATTAAAGGCGTGCGCCACTACCGCCCGGCTCGATTTCCTGGGACTAGAATTATAGGCAGTTGTAAGCAGCTGAGTGCTGGGAACTGAACCTGGGTCCTCTGCAAGGGCAGCAAGCACTGCTCTTACCTGCTGAGCCATCTCCTCAGCCCCTTAGCTGTTGTATTATTTACTCATTTTTGTTGTTACCGGAGTCGAAACTGAGGGCCATAGGCATACCAGGAAAGTGCTCAGCTACTGACCAGTGTTCCTAGCTCCCCAATCTACTAACCTATGGAAGAACTGTTGAGCTGTTCGTGTAAGACCTAGGTATCTAGACTATCTAACATGTAATAAAAGAATCTCCTTCGTTATCCTTATCTTTCTAATAAACTGTTATTCAGTTCCAGGTGTTGAATCTTGTGTGTAAAGTTCATTGACTTGAAGCTGGAATGTGTGAGCCTGCCTTCTTTTCATAGTTCAGTGTCGTGGCAAACCGTTAGAGGGAAATGAGACGGGCTAGGTTGGCAGTGAGGAGGAAGTTGGTGCATTGTACCAAGTGACTGTAACGGTCAGGTTAAGCTGTAACAGTATGGATTGTCAGGAGGTGTTGATTTAAAGATAGTGCAGTTAGGATATGTTTTTTTTTTTGACAAAACTTGGGGGACGAAACACATACATACTCACTCTAGATAGGGACCCCATGACAGACCAAAATATGGATCCCACCAAAGTCCAACTTGGTGAACCAGTGAATTTTATTGGGGTTACTTACAGGAACAACAGTGACTTAAAGACAGCTGTATCACCATCACTCACACGTGTGAGCCTGTGGGGCTGTCCTTACTCAAACCACCACATTTGGCAAACTGTACTTACTAAAAATTAGCAATTTCAGGTCATCGTTCCATTTATAGTTCCATTTGTTGGAATCTTCAGCTAGAGTTATGAATTCTTTCTTGTTTACTAATTTGTAATTTTTTTTTCTTGTTTGTGAAGGAAACTTTTCAGTATACACTTTTCAAGTGGGCTGAAGAGCTTGATGCACTCAGTAGAGTATAAGACTTACTTGGCTGCTATGAGCAGGCCTTGGAGCTGTTTCCTGATGATGAAGTGATTTGCAATAGCATGGGAGAGCATCTCTTCAGGTTTGTAGTGACCTCACTACAATGAGGCTTGTTTTTTTTTTTTTTACCAGTCCAAGGCGAGTGTAAATTATGCAGTAATTTACTTTGTTTGGTTTTGAGATGGAGGCTTACCACGAGCTCAGTCTGGTCTTTAACCTGTGGGCTTAGGTGATATTTCAGCTGGAGATTACATCTCTGCCCGACTCTGCCTGTGCATACAGTCCTTTGAATAGGGAAATGTAATATAAGCAACGTGAGTGAGACTCAAAAAAGAATATAGGAATGATATGTGAATATGGTATGTAATCTGGCAATTTAAAAATCAGGTTTATTTGGGTACATGTGGGTACATGTGTACGGATACCTGTGTTGTGGGTTCATGTGCCAAGATGTGCCTGTGGATGTCAGAGAGAGTTGGTTTTCTCCTTCCATGAGCTAGGTCTTGGGGATTGAACTGAGGTTTTCAGGCTTAGTGACAAGAACCCTTGCCTACTGAGCCGTCTTGCTGGTCCATGGCAATTTTATAGTATATTATATGAGTCACACCCCTAGCGCTGAGGACGTATTCAAGGGAGAGTTTTCCTTACTGGGCTCAGATCTAGTCCTTGTTTGAAAAGGCATAGCTGTGGTTCACAGGATGCCAGAAAGCTGGTGAATCTCTTCTTTGGAAAATGCTAGAATTTTTCCTTTTGGGGTGCCAGAGAAAGCTTAATGGGGAAGTATAAACTTTGGAGCATACTGTTAAGGAGCTCTCCACTAGGCTAGAGTTCTAGAGTAGCTGCCCATCACTGCATGCTCTGGTGCCATGCGCTGGAACACTGTTGCCTTCCATGAACACAGGGCGTGTGATTCTGGAGAAACCCTGACTATAGTGGCACTAGAAGGCAAAACTTCCCTCCTGCAGTGTCTTCTTAGCAACTGTGGGAAACTGTTAGAAGGCCGTGTAAGTTTTTTGCACAGCAGACAAAATGGGCGAGGTTGGTAGTAAGTCATTAACAGATTGTCTTAGTTTGATTGGAACGCAAAACCAGCAAAAGGAAAGAGAACACTGGCAACGTTGGAGAGAATCCAAGAGCAGTCCTCAAGGTCCTCTCTGACGTCACAGTGCACATTTCCACCTTTACTCTGAGTCATATGTTTATAATCTGGAAAGCTCCTCTGAGGCCTAGTACACGGTGTTTTTATTGGAGGCGGTATACTCAGGTACCACCTCCATATGATGCATACCCAAATTCTAGACTCTAGAATAAAAGTCCTGTCCAGCGCAATCACATTGCTTATACAAACACTGAGGCGCGTGGAAGCACTCATCGTCAGTTAAGGCAGGCAAAACCCTTCCCAGTGTGAGTACCCACATGTCAGCAGGCGTCTCAAGGGATCCCAGTCAGGCTTGCCACGTGAGCTCTTATGCACACCATCACAAGCCATAAGCATTGCCAAGGAATTACAGGAACCACAGCCAAAGGCCAGCATTGCTTTTGAGTTAGAAAGTAACTCAAAGCAATGGGGAAAGTAATGGGGAAAGAGCATTGTTCTGCCAGATTGGCAAGTTGTACTTTCAACTTTAAGGAATTTAATAAATGAATCTCATTTTATATATTCCTTCTAGCTGTTCTCATGCGTTGTTGTTTTCTCTCAAATCATTAATGTTATTAGTAATGAACCACAAAGTGTAAGTGACCACAGAATTTCTCTTAAATGTATCTGGAGTCTATTGGCTGTTGATAATCAACCTAGTAGTTTGTCTCCTACTCCCAAGGGCCCTTACTTGACTCAGGACGGGGCAGGGCCATGGCTCTGGGGAAGGAGTGTGTACAGTGTAGAGTTGTGACAAGGTAAAGGAACTGAGCAGCCATCGTCCTCCTTACACACTTTGGTCTAGCATGGTGAGGCTTGTTTACATTAACACCATGTATTTTCTACTATCATGTGTCCTGGGCAGTTCCAGCATATAAACAAGATATCTCTGCCTTCAGGGTAACAAAGAAATAACATATACTGACCTTAATGTTTTCATTTTAAACTAAAACACGAGCACTTACAATTTAACATCGCACTGCCCTTTTGTTAGATGGTTCATTTGTCGTAACCACGTTCAGAATGAATCGTCTGATTAAGTTTCTTTAGAATGGATGGTGCCTAAAGTGAGAGGGAGAAGAATTCCATTTGTTCTGCTGTATTGACTGTGTGGCCCGTAAATTGCTGGTTTATGACAACAGCTGTGTATGGAACTTGATATTTGTAGAAATTTATGTCTCTGGTCAGGGAGTGGGTAAGTAGGCTGAGCAAAGTCCAGACCAGTTTGGAAGCTGCTGAGTCTGGTGGTGTGTGAGATGCACTCTGGTCGTGGGCAGTGCAGTCAGCCTACGATTAACTCTTAAACCGTGACAGGGAGTTCTTCATCACTTCTGAGAAGCAGCGCTCAGATGACTTGTAGTATTTCTTCTTTGTCTTATTTTTTTAATCTGCTCATATTCAGCTCAGTACAAGTCAATGCCTTGGACGCCTCCACTCCACCTAGGGGTGCCCTAGGACATCTGAGATGCACAGGCAGAAACTCAGAAAAGAAGTCAGGAGAGTGCCGTGCTCATGACCTGCAGAGGAGGTGGAGTGCTGTGGGCTCGGGGGCAGCGGTGAGGATGCTCAGGCTGGGTTAGTGCACCAACAGGGGCGCCGCCGTTGGTCACACGGAGGTGAACGTACTCTGTCTCTTCCTCATCTAGAATGGGCTTTCGAGATGAGGCAGCTGGGTATTTTCATAGAGCGGTGAAGCTAAACCCTGATTTCAGTGACGCCAAGGAGAACTTCTATCGCGTTGCAAACTGGTTGGTGGAACGTTGGCACTTCGTCATGCTTAACGACACCAGGAGGAATAGGATTTACAATGCAGCGATCCAGAAGGCGGTGGGCTCGGGGTCCACAAGTGTTTTGGATATTGGCACAGGAACTGGAATACTGAGGTTTGTTGTAATTATTACTTTTATTATATTTACATGAATTAAACAGGTTTGTTAGATACCAAAATTCTGACATTGAGCTGGGCATGGTGGCGCACGCCTTTAATCCCAGTACTCGGGAGGCAGAGGCAGGTGGATCGCTGTGAGTTTGAGGCCAGCCAAGGCTACACAGAGAGACCCTGTCTCGAAAAACAAACAAACAAACAAATTCTAACATTGGTTTGTAAAAATAGTAATTGTTTCTCATAATATTGTTAGTGTTATTGATAGAACTGTTAATTTTATACTTTTTTTCTATGATTTTACTAATCAAAAGTTCAAACCAAAAAAAAAAAAGTTCAAGAAAACTAAGAGCAACTTGGGATTACTGAAATTCTGCATAATAAATTTTAGATTTTGTTTTGTTTTTTTCAAGACAAGGTTTCTCCATATAGCCTTGGCTGTCCTGGACTCACTTTGTAGACCAGGCTGCCTTTGAATGAACTCACAGCGATCCACCTGCCTCTGCCTCCCGAGTGCTGGGATTAAAGGTGTGCTCCACCATGCTTGGCAAGTGATTTGTTTTGTTTTGGTTTTGGTTTTTCGAGACAGGGTTTCTCTGTGTAGCCTTGGCTGTCCTGGACTCACTATGTAGACCAGGCTGGCCTTGAACTCACAGAGATCTGCCTGCCTCTGCCTCCTATAGTGCTGGCATTAAAGGCATGCAGCACTACGCCTGGCAAATGATTTGTCTTTAAACAAGTATATTAGTTCATTCTTTTTATTTATTGCTATTGTTATTATTATTATTTTGAGACAGAGTTTCTCAGTGTAGTCCTTGGAGCTTGCTGTATAGGCTAGGCTGGCCTGGGTATCACAGAGATATTCTCCCAAGATATGCTTCTGCCTCCCAAGTGCTGGGATTAAAGGCACATAACCACCATACTTGGCCTTATCTTACCTTTTAATTAGATTATTATTATTACTTTCTGTGTACGTGTACATATATCACCTGCAAGCCTGCTTGCTCACCACAGTATGCGAAGTCAGAAGTTAACTAGTTTTCAGGAATCAGTTTTCTCCTCCCACTGTGGGCTGCAGGGATTGGACTGTGAGCGTCAGACTTGCATAGCAAATGCTTACCCATTGAGCCAACTCGCTAGCCTCAAGCTTTTTTAATGCAGAACAAATGATGGTTATATTAAAGAATGGAAAAATGTTTGAAGCATCATAATTTTATTAAAATTGGAAAAAGATATAATGGATTTTTCTTCTTTTACAGCATGTTTGCTAAAAAAGCTGGTGCACACTCAGTATATGCCTGTGAGTTATCCAAGACCATGTATGAACTTGCGTGTGATGTAGTGGCTGCAAACAAAATGGAGACTGGGATAAAGCTCCTACACATGAAGTCACTCGATATAGAAATTCCAAAACACATTCCTGAAAGGTATGTTTATAATTCACCAAAACCATTAATATACCTTTCCAGTTTCTTGGGTTAACAACAGCACTAACAATATCCTTGTTTTGTGGAGATGTGGCTATCACCTAGCTTAAGAAAATGCAGGTCTTTATAGTCACATGTGCTTTTTAAACAATAATAAAGAACTCAAGAAAAATTGATAGTAACAAACCGTTCTTTAGCATGTCACTGTGAGATAGGGTTCTCTGTGTAGCCCTGGCTGTTCCAGAGCTCATTCTGTAGACCAGGCTGGCCAGGAACTCAGAGATCCTCTTGCCTCTGCCTCCCAAGTACTGGGTGGGACTAAAGGTATGCGCCAACATACCTGGCTAAACTCAGACGTCTTTGTCCATAAAAGTAGACTGACTTCCTGTAGGTCAACAGTGTTAAATAACTGTGCTTACAATGTGAGCCGTTCACCCTCAGCAGACAACATGTTTTCATTGGCGTCCTTGATTAAAATGAACATTTGGAAGTGCCAGTTGACAGAGTGCTTTGTCCTGTGTCCTGAAAACAATGAAAGCACCTTTATAGAAGCCATGTTTGTATCTGCAGTCTCACTGTGGGCAGGAGAGCAGTGGGTTCTCAGAACTAGAAGGCATTTAGAAAGTGTCTGCCTATCTTTTCAAGCACTGTCCCCTTTTTAAAATTAAAGATTTATTTATTATGTATACAGTATTCTGCCCAAATGTATGCCTGCACACCAGAAGTAGGCACCAGATCTCATTATAGATGGCTGTGGGCCGCCATGTGGTTGCTGGGAATTGAACTCAGGACCTTTGGAAGAGCAGACAATGCTCTTAACCTCTGAGCCATCTCTCCAACCCCACTTTCCCTTTCCTAATGTAATACTTGTATAGCTGCCGATGCCGTCTGTCTTCTGTCTCACTTAAGTGTAGTTCATACGTGAAGAACTTTTTTGGTGTTCTGTTATTATTTGAACTCTGATTTTTAGATCTTCCAGTTTTAATAATGAGTGCATGGTATTTACCCTTCAGTGGTCTTTGTTGGTGAGGAGGTTTATCAGATCCTTATGCAGGTGTGTACTCATTTTATAAAAAAACAAAGTTGCCTTAGTTTACATGTTATAATAACAAAATATTAAAGGTCACAGAATTTAAACTACAGGTACATCATTTTCAGGCAGGCATTCTCCTGGCTGCAGTTGGCTACCTGCTCTTTGTGTCCTCATGTGACCTTGCCTCTGTTGGATTAGGACTTCATGTTGGTGACCTTATTGAACTAATGGCCTCCTAAGAGCTCTGTCTCCAAATACAGTGCTGTTAGGGTTAGGGCTTCAGCATATGATTTGGAGTAGCACGAATCAGAGGTTACTTTTTATTTTTTGGGTTTTTCAAGACAGGGTCTTTCTGTGTATCCTTGGCCGTCCTGGACTCACTTTGTAGACCATGCTGGCCTCGAACTCACAGCGATCCGTCTGCCTCTGCCTCCCGAGTGCTGGGATTAAAGGCGTGCACCACCACGCCCGGCTCAGAGGTTGCTTTAACTTGTAATTTTCTCATAGACTGCTCTTGAAGCAAGCTGAAATAAGTGTTTCAACTTAGACTATTATTCATTCACTTTGACCATAAGCAGATTTCTGGACTAAGTTGTGAGACTAGACAATTTGAAATATTCTAAGGGCGTGTGGCCATAAATGCTGAATGTTTTCTGTGCGTAGATATAATTGGGTCAGGGCACTATGACACGCAAGTCATCCTACCCTTCAGATACTTACAAGTCTGGAGAGGGGCATAAGGAATATTTATGAAATTTTGGTATATCTTTAGACTACAGTGCTGACAGTGAAAGTGAAAGGAATTCAGAGAAGGAGCAAAGGGAGTGTCTTTGAGTTGTCTAGGCAGGATGAATGAATAAAAGCAGTGCCATGGAGGAGGGGTTTGCAAAGACCTGACAGGTGGTAAGAGAGACGCGGGTACGTGCAGTGTCACAGAAGGTACTAAGAGAACTTTTGAGAGCGAAGCTTCTGATCAGATTCAAAACTGGCCTGGCAGCGTGGCCAGTGGGTAAAGACGTTTGCCAAGCCTGATGACCTGAGTTCAGTCCCTGCAACCACAAGGTAGAGGGAGAGTAGTGTCTGACACCCACATGTGCACTGTGGCATGCCTGTACGCACACAAATAGTGCACACACATATTCATACACAAAACAAACAATTTGTTCTTAAAGACACCTGAAAAGGAAATTCATGCCAGGTGGTGGCTAGATCCAGGACTAACAGAGAGGCCCTGTCTGGAAAAAAATGAACAAAACAACAAAAAGAAATAAGGATCATTGATGGTGGAGAATCTGTGGCTGTATTCCTTCCCTGGTTGGGTTCTGCTTTTTTTTTAAAAGAAGAAACTTTTAAAAATTAAAAAATGTTACGTACATTGGTGCTCTGCCTGCTTGCGTATAGGCATATATGTGAGGGTGTCAGATCCCCTAGAGCTGGAGTTACAGACAGTTGTGAGCTGGTATGTGGGTGCTGGGATATGAGCCCGGGTCCTTTGGAAGAGCAGCCAGTGCTCTAACTACTGAGCCATTTCTCCAGTCCCTGGTTTTTGCTTTTTAATGCAGGGTTTCATGTAGCCCAGGCTAGCTTCAAACCCACTATGTAGTCAAAGATGACTTTTAACTTCTGCCTGGTCAGTGTGCTTTCAGGTCCCAGGTTCTGGGTCTAGAGATAGAAACCACCATTCCAGGCTGGGAGAGAAACATTTTATAGAGTGAGAGTTAGATACTCAGTGTTTAATGTGGGCACGACTTACCCTTAAGGACTTAGGCAGTGAACAGAGCCTGGGAAAGTAACCCTTCTGTACCCAGAGCAAGGAAAAAGAGTTCATGATCAAGAGAGGTGGAAAAGATACTGAAATGTATTAGAACATTTTACATAGAGATTTTCTATAACATATTTGCCCTTTTGTCTGAGCTTTGACAGTTTATATCAACAGCATGTCAGTTTACTTACATGTATCTTTAAAACATCGTTCTATAGAGTGTCCCTAGTTGTAACAGAAACTGTCGATGCAGGTGTATTTGGAGAAGGAATTGTGGAGAGTTTAATTCATGCGTGGGAGAATTTACTTCTTCAGCCAAAGGTAAGCAGCCTGCAAGCACTTAAACTCGAGCGTGTAGTCATTATTCCAAGGGGCTCACTGAGTCCCGAGAGTGTGTGCAAGGTGTGAAAGATAAGAGAAAGCACTTGACAGCAGTGTAACACGATGTGCACTGCACACACCAGTCCAGTTCATAAGGGAAAGCACTTGACAGCAGTGTAACACGATGTGCACTGCACACACCAGTCCAGTTCACAAGGGAAAGCACTTGACAGCAGTGTAACACGATGTGCACTGCACACACCAGTCCAGTTCACAAGGGAAAGCACTTGACAGCAGTGTAACACGATGTGCACTGCACACACCAGTCCAGTTCACAAGGGAAAGCACTTGACAGCAGTGTAACATGACGTGCACTGTACACACCAGTCCAGTTCACAAGGGAAAGCACTTGACAGTACTGCACACACCACTACAGGAAGGAGGGACTCCGGATGAGCTTACATGTGGAAGTGCTGACTAAATTCTTGACTATAGTTGTAGAAGAGAGATGTGCTTTGAATCTCCCAGCAGTCAATGCGTGGAATTTTGGCAAATCTCTAGGAAAAGGGTAGTAATGTTAGTTCAGTGGAGTTTTCAGGTACTCACTGAACTCAGGCTCCTAGACAGCACACTGACCTCTCCTGTAGCCGTGTGTATATTGTAGTTAATTTACTGTATGTGTTAATGCACTGTGGTAAAATCCAGTGATTACAGAAGATGATATGTATGGAACATAGAAGAGTCGTTTATTTTTCAAGTTGACTTTTTTCCAGTTCTAGAGATGACCTTGGTGCCTTACACATGGCCAGTGCACTACTGCGGAGCTACATTTCATGCCTGGTTTTATTTTCTTTCTGTTTTTAAAGATTTAATTATTTTGGGGGCTGGAGAGATGGCTCAGTGATTAAGAGCACTGTCTGCTCTTCCAAAGGACCTGAGTTCAATCCCTAGCACACACATGGCAGCTCACAGCTGTCTCTAACTCCAGCTCCAGGGGATCTGATACCTACATACCAATGCACATAAAATAAAACTAAAAAAACAAAACAAAACAAAATAACAACAACAACAAAAAACATTTAATTATCTTTACTTTTGTTTTATGTGTTTGAGAGTTCTGCCTGCATGCATGTGTGTGGTTGCCTGTTGGGGATGTGTGTGTGAGACTCACATGTGTGCAGGGCTTGTGGAAGTCGGAAGAAGGCATCTCACCCTGTGGGACTGGAGTTAGAGAGGGTTATGAGCTGCTTGTGGGTGCTGGGAGTCGAACCTGGGTCCTTTGCAAGAGTAGCCAGTCCTCTTAACCTCTGATCCATCTCTTCAGTACTTTCCTTTTTGTTTTGTTTTTTGTTTTTTATTAAATCATATTTTAAATTGACATAGCTTTATACTCCTTTCTTTTCTTTTTGTGCTTGTATTCTAAACATTAAATTACATTTATATTTATTTGGTTGGTTGGTGTTTTTTGTTTTTCATGACAGGGTTTCTCTGTGTAGCCTTGGTTGTCTAGACACACACACACACACACAGACGCACACACACCAGTGAAAATACTTTTTAAAGGAAAAACTCCTTAGCCTGTATATAAACACACTTACGCACATACTTATTTGTACATGTAGTGATGTGACTTTATAATATTTTCAGACCAAAGGAGAAAATGGAAATTGTGGAAAGTATGGGAAAGTTATACCAGCAAGTGCTGTTATATTTGGGATGGCAGTAGAGTGTGCAGAAATACGAAGACATCACAGGTAAGTAAGTGGTTAGAGAGACACTAAGCCAGGCGGTGGTGACACATTGGGTGGGGAGGCGGGGCAGAGGCAGCCAGATCTCTTGAGTTTGAGGCATGGTTTACAGAGCAGGTTCCAGGGCTACACAGAAAAACTCTGTCTCGAAAATCCCTCCCACCCCGACACCCCCAAAATAAGAACACTATTTCACAGCTTAGTGCATGCTTGTAATGCTTAGTCTTATTTATTTTAAGTAGAATTCTAGGATCAAAGCCAGCTTTATTTTCATACAACTTGTGTGAGAAGTTGTGCAGAAAAAATTTAAGTTCAGATTGATTTTAATTGAAGTTCAAGTAAGGATTTCCAATGTGGGGCTGGAGAGAGGGCTCAGAGATTAAGAGCACTGGCTGCTCTTCCAAAGGTCCTGAGTTCAATTCCCAGTAACCACATGGTGGCTCATGACCACCTGTAATGAGATGTGATGCCCCTCTTCTGGTGTCCAGAACACTCTGTACAAAATAAATTAAAAAAAAAAAAAAAGGATTTCCAATGTGAAGATAAATTTTAGTATTGCTTTTTTGTTGTTGTTGTTGTTTGTTTGTTTGTTTTTCTTTTTGTTTTTTGAGACAGGGTTTCTCTGTGTTAACCTTGGCTGTCCTGGACTTGCTTTGTAGACCAGGCTGGCCTCAAACTCACAGTGATCTGCCTGTCTCTACCTCTGGAGTGCTGGGATTAAAGGCGTGCGCCACCACGCCCAACTTAGTATTGTTTTTCTTGTTAACTTCATTAATGCAGTGATTGGGCAGATGCAATTTTAAATCATTCAGAGAACTCTCCTTCCTGTATAGAGACAACATAAAAATAGTGTTTGCAAGTATTGATGAATAAAAGAAAAAAATAAAATGAACTAACCACCAGTAAATACCTACTTCTTGTCTTTGCTGTGAATTGTTCATTTATCTTTTTGTTTCATGTGACCGGGTGATAGTAAAAGTGTTTAGATGCTGGTAGGCGCAGGGTAGGCTCAGGCTACCCGCCAGACACATGGGCCTCAGGTGCCTAGTTGGTGAATGAGACCGCACTGGTTGGCTCTCAGCTCTACGTATATAAATGTCTCTGTGGTATTTTAATTGGTTAAAGAATACCAATAAATACAGTCGTGTGGGACAGGATTCTCTCCAACCCTTGCTGTTGACTGTCCTGTTTTCACCTCACTGCTTTATGATCGCTCACATTCATATTTTACTTGGCTATCCCTGTGGCGAAGCAGCTAAGTGTCTTCTCTGTCTTGTTTGTCTTCTGTTAACTTGCTGGAATCCAAAAGTACATTTTGAATATGAATCATTTGTTGACTATATGTTCTAAATATTTTCTTTGTATACCTTTTTTAAAAAAAGATTTATTTATTTATCAAGTATACCATGTTCTGCCTGCATGCCAGAAGAGGGCACCAGATCTTACTATAGATGGCTGGGAGCCACCATGTGGTTGCTGGGAATTGAACTCAGGACCTTTGGAAGAGCAGGCAGTGCTCTTAACCACTGAGCCATCTCTCCAGCCGCTTTGTGTACTTTTCAAATGTTTATTTCTGCATGTGTGTTTGTGTAAATGTGTGCCATGTGTATGTGGTATCTGTGGAGTCCCTAGGAGGGTGTTGCATCCCCTGCAGCTGGAGTTGTATGTGGTTGTGAGATGGCTGACGTGTGTTGGAACAACTGAACTCAAGGCCTCTGCAACAACAGCAAGCATGCTTAACCACAGAGTTGTTAATTTTTTTTTTTTTTTGAGACAGGGTTTCTTTGGGTAGCCCTGGCTGTACTGTATTTGCTTTAGAGACCAGGCTGGCCCTGAACTCAGAGATCTGCCTGCCTCTGCCTCCCTGAGTGCTGGGATAACAGTCATGTGCCACTGCACCTGGCTCAAAGTTGTTAATTTGAATATAGACTTATTTTAATTTTTTTCTTCATGTGATTATGGATATAATTAAGAAATCTATGGCCATGGGATTTTATTTCATCTTTATGTTTATATTTTCTTGAGTATTAGATGATATTTGATAATTTACAAAATCTGTGTTATACCTTACCTTTTCTTTGAACTCTTACTAGGGTGGGTGCTAAGGACATTGCTGGTATCCATTTGCCAACAAATGTGAAATTTCAGAGCCCAGCCTATTCTTCGGTAGATACTGAAGAAATAGTTGAACCATACACCACTGAGAAGATGAGTCGGATTCCTGGAGGATATCTGCCTTTGACAGACTGCTTCCAGATTATAAAAGTTGATTTCAACAGTCTTCAGGTAAAACAAGAAGTTTAATTTTAACCACCCCATCCCGTCTCTCCCCCCATCCCCCAATACTCACCGGTAAGAGTTTCTCTGTGTATCTTTGAACTCGCTCTGTAGACCAGGCTGGCCTCCAACTCCAAAATCCACCTGCCTCTGCCTCCTGAGTGCTGGGGTTAAAGGTGTGCACCACCATGCCTGGCTTTCTTTTTTAATGTACATGAGGCTCTACTTATGAAGAATGATAAGCAGCAAGTTAGAATTTCTTTGAAAGTATTCTTTTTCCATATCAGGGGAAAGCTCCCTGGGTTTGTTGGGAGTGAATGCTGCCCTGTGTGCTGTTGTGAGCACTCCCTGTGATGGCAGAAGGAAGGTGATGCGTGCGCTCTTAGCGTCAGATGCTTCGCCTTTCACTGGCCTTCTCTTGGTGTGGTCTGTAGCTGTTTTAAGTTCACTTTTTTGTGGATGCCGGGTAGACAAAGTGTTCCAGGAGTAATGGGAGTGCGGCTGTTAAGTACTTTATCACAGCTGGTTTTTACTTTAATAGTTTTCATTTGAAATTTTCCTTAATCCACATACACCGTATAAAAGCTTTTAGTTTAAAAAAATAATGTCTGCCTGTTTAACACTTTTAAGGAGTTACAGAACAGACAGAAGACGCCCCAGTGTCACCTTTTAAAACGTTGCCTCCTTCCCCTGCATCCCTTGTTTGAAGTGTGTCATTCCGGGCTTGCTTTTCTTTCTGTAAGCATGCATGTACACATGCATAGTTTCCAGAATAAAACAACGATGTTGCTTTGCTGCATGCATTTGTCATCTACCACTGTGTCACTGGTGGTTTTTTTCTTATCAGTAGCGTGTGGATGTGTCTCCTGTCTGTTTAGTACACATGGTATTCTGTGATTCCCTAACTGTGCAGGAAAGGACTGTGAGCTGCAGAGAGGAGCTGTGTGACACCGAGCGGGTGGCACAGTCAGTGTATAAAGCCTTCTCATTCTTTTTTATTATTTAAATTGTTTTGGCTCCTTACTAGTTTCCTAACCTCGGTTTTCTCATCCTTTTTACATTTCTTTTCAGGAGTTGAAAAGTCTTGCAACTAGAAAGCCGCAGCCTCTTGCTGTCCCCGCTGTTAAGGAAGGCGTGCTGGATGCCATTGTGGTTTGGTTTGTTCTCCAGCTTGATGACGAGCACAGTCTGTGCACAGGCCCCGCTGAGGAGACATGCTGGGAGCAAGCTGTTTACCCAGTGCAGGCCCTTGAGGTGAGCGTTGTCTCCTCAGGAAACATCTGCTCTTCCAGAGGACCAGGCTCAATTCTCTGCACACACACTGCAGCTCAGCACAGCTATACCCATAGCCCCAGGGGTCCAATGGCATCTCCTAAAGTGCAAATGTATGCCGACAAAACATCGGTACATTTAAAAATGCATAAATAAATAAATCTCTAAAACATTTAAATCAAACTTCAACACCAAATCAAAGTTAGTTGCTTTTATCAAGTAAATGTTAGTGGCCAAAAAGAAAAAGCAATTACTTTGGAGATGAAGTTTTTAGCAAAAGAAGTATTACTTAAATATTTCAGAATTACAATTTTCTTTGTTCAAAAGTAAATTTAAATAGCGAACGTATAGTTTGGAAGAGAGATTAAAGCCAGCTGTGGTGTTGCGTGCAGCTAAGCACAGCACTGTCAAGGCATCAGGAGGTAGGCTAATCTCTGGGAATTCAAAGACAGCCTGGTTTATATAGCAAAAGCTAGACAGACCAGGCCTACATATTTGAGACCCAGTCTCAAAAAATAATAAGAGAGATAAAATCATTCCTCTGGAAAGTGAGAGAGAGGACTTAAAAGTTCCTGGGGGTGAGATTGAGAGTACACATATGATAAAGATGTGGTGTTTGTGTGTATGAATTGTCACAAGTGTACATTAAAGTATTTATTAGAAACAAAAACTGCCTACAGTGTCACATACCTTTAATCCCAGCACTCTGGAAGCAGTTTGGGGGCCAACCAAGGTTACATAGTGAATTAAATTACTCCATGCTTCTCAGTTACAACTCTCATTACTCATTTGATAGTTTCAATTATTAGTTATCAGTAGACAAAAGAAATGCTGCTTTAAAAAAAAAGTAAAAATGATGGGCTAGAGAGATACCTCAGTGGTTAAGAGCACTGGCTGCTCTTCCAAAGATCTTGAATTCAATTCTCAGCAACCACATGGTGGCTCAACCCTTTATACTGGCATCTGATGCCCTCTTCTGGCATCGAGTAAACATGCATACACATAGACACTCATATACATTAAATAAATAAATAAATCTTTTTAAACAATGTAAAAATGAAACACTTCACTTGCTCAGAAGCAATGCTAATCCTCTCACTATTGTTCTAATTTTATTTTATTTTATTTTTTTAAAATATTTTTTGTTTATTTATTATGTATACTGTGCACATCAGATCACATTACAGATGGTTGTGAGCCACCATGTGGTTGCTGGGA
This sequence comes from Acomys minous, assembly GCF_964271855.1. Lineage (NCBI taxonomy): Eukaryota > Metazoa > Chordata > Mammalia > Rodentia > Muridae > Acomys > Acomys minous. The sequence continues at coordinate 77,149,641 of NC_140492.1, read as the reverse complement.
ATTGAACTCAGGACCTCTGGAAGAACAGTCAGTGCTCATAACCGCTGAGCCATCTCTCCAGCCCTATTGTTCTAATTTTAGTACAACTCCTTCTGAAGTGAGCACTGCTGCTTTTTTTAAAAAGGGGTTAGAAAAGTATTAAATGCATGAGTACTTAGCCATAGGGACCCTGATGACGCTGTAGAGCCCAGGTCATAAGAACGTGTGTAGCAGGGCTGGAGAGATGGCGCAGTGGGTAGATGCGCTTGCTTGCTGCCACTGTGTGCATTTAAAATGGTCTCCCTGAGAACGCTTCAGAGACATTAAATCAGTATAAGAAAACAAAAATGATGAACAAAGATTTTCAAACGTGGCTTGCTGAGAGTGAAGCTTTTTTCCCTGTGTATCTTCTCATTCCTACAAGACTGTAAGGGTACACTGCATCAGCCTGTTCTCAGGCATGGCCCAGTAAGAGCTCTGAGACCTTACAGCAAGGCCAGCAGAGTCAGTCACAACAGGGCCAGAGCTTCAGGTCAGCGTACAGGCCTTGGCAGATCAGATCAGGGACTACACAGACATCTATTTCCTTTGTGTGTGCCTGTCTTGTGTGATGTGTGAGATGTTTCTTGGAGGAACGTACATCCCGTGGCATGCGTGTGGTCGGGGGACAACTATCCCTTATTTTCTTTACTTGGTTTCTAGGGACTGAGCTCAGTTAGGGTTATGAAGCAAACTTTGTGGCCTCAAGCGATCTGCCTGCCTCAGCTTCCCACTGTTTGGTAGTACAGCCATGTACCACCACACTTAGGTATAGATTGTATTTTTATCTGGTCCTAGAACCAATAGGAATATGACAGTTACACACAGGGAGTCTGGAGAGGAGCACAGTATAGTCCTTGGCTGCAGGGCATACTCTTCCCTGAACCTGTGATGTCCCTAAACAAGCAGGTTTCCAGATGCTTAAGGAATATTAGATACTATTGTGTTGTGCTTTTGTTCTTTTGGAAATTACCTTCAGAGAAAAGAGTGTCTGTTTAAGCTACAATGAGGCTTGCTCCCTGAATTTCATCTGCCTTTGCATCTAGACAAAGCCTCTTTTTATCCCCACATCTTCCTTAGTTTGGCAGCATATCTACTGATTGTAATAAAAACAAAGTCAACATGAAGTTTTGTGGTATGTCTGTAATTCCAACACTTGCGGGGTAGAGGAAGGAGAATCAGCAGTTCAGGCCAGCTTTAGCCACTTGCAAGTGCAGCCCAGTTGCAGCAAGAGACCTCAGCGTTCTGGAGATGCCAGTACCGTGGGAATAACTGCCAAGACCAGCAGCAGCTGTGGAGTGGACCGGGACTCAGCTTAAATTGACTAGGGATCAGTTGTGCCGGCTAGTTTTGTGTCAGCTTGACAGAAGCTAAAGTCATCTGAAAGGAAACTTCTTAATTAGAAACTGCCTCCATAAGATGGGGCTGTGGGCCAGCCCGTAGAGCATTTTCATAATTAGTAATTGATGGGGGAGGGCCCAGCCTACTGTGGGTGGTGCCATCCCTTGGGCTGGTGGTTCTGGGTTCTGCAAGAAAGTAGTTAAGCTGGCTGGTGGTGGTGCACGGTTGGGAGGCAGAGACAGGCGGGTCTACAGAGCTAGTTCAGGATAGCCAGGCCTACACAAGGAAACCCAGTCTCCAAGGTTGCTTGAGGAAAGCCAGGAGGAGCCAGCCAGTAAGCAGCACCCGTCCATAGCTCCTGCTTCAGGTTCCTGCCTTCACTTCCTTTAATGATGGACTATGATGTGAAAGTGTAAACCAAATAAACCCTTTCCTCCCCAGCTTGCTTTTGACTAAGACAATCAGTTATGTATATTTATATATATTTATATATATATTTATATATATTTATATATATATTTATATATTTATATATATATATTTTTTTCTTTTTCTCTCAATCCTTTTCTACTAATAAAGACTACTGGATAAAGCCTGGGGACAGTGTGACAATGGAAGCATCTTGTCAAGATTGTTACCTAAGAATCCAGAGTATCAGCATCTTGCGTCTGGAGCATGAAATGGAAGTTATGAAGAGTTTTACCAAGAGTAAAGACCTGTTCTCTCTAGGAAATGAGGCGGAGCTCTGCAGCGCCCTGGCTAACCTTCAGACCAGTAGACCAGACGCTCTGGAGCAGGCCTGTGTGTTAGAGCCCACAGAGATTGCTTTGCTTAACAACATCCCATATCACGAGGGCTTCAAGACGGCGATGAGGAAGGTGTTGTCTTCACTGGCTCCAGAACAGCCGTGCCAGCCCATGGATACTCACTGTCAGGATATTGAGATGAACTCTGGGAGTGGACAGAGTGACAGTGTGCCGAGCACCTCTGACCCCTTCTACGTGTTGGACGTGTCTGAAGGCTTCTCTCTTTTGCCCATCCTTGCTGGAACACTCGGTCAGGTTAAGCCCTACAGTTCTGTGGAGAAAGACCAGCATTGTCTCGCTTTGGACCTCATATCTGAAGCCAATCACTTCCCTAAGGACACACTTGAGTTTTGGCTGAGACACATAGAGGATGAAGCTGCTGTGTTGCAAAGGCCCAAATCAGACAAATTGTGGAGCATAATTATATTAGATGTCATTGAGCCGTCTGGACTCATTCAGCAGGAAATAATGGAAAAAGCGGCAATATCCAGGTAAAACAAAAAACATAAACTTCACCAGGGTTTGTTGTTGTTGCTGTTTTGTTTTTAAATTTTGTGCACAATAGGGGTGAGCTGATATCTTACTATCTAACCGTACCTGACAGCAGAGTTTATTCTGATGATGGCATCTAGGCAGGTTTGGGGTAGAGGCTGGAGGTTGCCAGGATAGCCTGGTTGACAACTTAGACCTTTCCTCTACTAAAACTCAGTTAATCACCAATAAGTAAATGAATCTTCACAAAAGCTGTGAATGAGAAGTTCACAAGCTTTCCAGAGCGGGCGAGCACGTCAAACCGTGGGAGAAATGTGCCTCAAGACTGCGAGGAGCTCTGAGTGTCCTCTCAGAAAGAGCTTTTCTTCCTCTGATCCACCGTTTGCCACAGTATTCCTGGTGACAGCTCTACAGGGATTTACCCCACACAGCAGCTAGTTCTTAAATTCAGTGTGGTTCTGCAAGGTACAGGCCGAACCTAGAGGGCGTCACGGACGTCAGAAGTCAGGTGCACAGTGTAGGGTGTCGTCTCTACTTCTAAACCACCAGTACAAGTTGAAGGTTCCCTTCAGTTTGTAAAACCCCTTCAGATTTGGTTGGGTTTGTATAGCAGCTCACAGGACCTAGGAAAGTGCCTGGCGTAGATGAACCTATAGAGGGTGCCGACGAGGAGCCGAAGGAGTGCTGCGTGGGAGTGTGCAGAGTGTCGGTGTCTGCCCGGACACGCTGAGCTGCACAGGAGCCCTCAACTCTGTCCCTTTGGAGTGGCATGGCTTCATTCTGTATGGGCAGCACTGGGTGTTAGTGATAATTTAACCTGGCGTTGAGACCAGGCAGGGGAAGAGGACAAAGGCCCAACCCCCTAGTCACTTGTTCTTTCTGGAGAACAAACCTGAGCCTCTGGTAGTCCCTAGCCCCTGGAATGGCCTCGATTTACAGAAGATATTCTTAGCATTTCCTTGACTCTGAGAAGCCTCCTCTTTTAAGAGTTTTGTGCTAAAACCAACAAAACAGCAGAAAGCCAAGATACAGATCAAACACAATGTTAGTATAAGTCATGATCGCCCTGTGTGTCTTCTGTTTGGCCGTTTCTGAGTGAGTGAGTTTGTCTTTAAAAATTTTTTTTAGATTTATGTATTTTATTTTATTTATTTATTTATTTATTTTAAAGGTTTATTTATTTATTATGTATACAATTCGCACCAGATCACATTATAGATGGTTGTGAGCCACCATGTGGTTGCTGGGAATTGAACTCATGACCTTTGGAAGAGCAGTCAGTGCTCTTAACCGCTGAGCCATCTCTCTAGCCCCCGATTTATGTATTTTAAATGTCTTGGGTTTGTATGTGGACCACATGTATGCCTAGTGCTTGGAGAGATCAGAAGAGGACATGGGGTCCCCTGGAGCTGGAGTTACAGATGGTTGTGAACCACCATGTGGGTGCTGGGAATTGAATTCGGGTCCTCTGCAAGAGCAGCAAATGCTCCTAACAGCTGAGCTCTGTCTCCAGCATCCCATTTCTGCGTGCTGGCCTTTGTAGTGAGCCAGTACATAGAGGTAATGTGTTTTCCTTAGTTCTGTGAGCCACCTTAGCAGATTATCAGAAGCTTCCCTCAGAGAGGGAGTTGTGCGAATACCGCATGTGTATTAGTGACGGTTGCACTGTTCCAGACACCTGGGCTTTAGTGGCGGCATCTGAAGTGGGCCACTCACACAGCACTGAAGTCTTTAACTGTGTGACATGGGTACATCGTGTTAGAAGTGACTGGAATCATAAGGTACTCTGCTGATTTGGAGAACTAATTAGTTGGCTGTGTTTGGGAGAAATCCTCTTTCCAGTTTGGTGTGAGAAGTTTTAATAAATAAGGGAAAGCGCTTCTTAAGGTAAAAGTCAAGTTCGGAGGTGGTGAGCTGCTCTGCTATCCACACACTACAAAGAGAAACCTAGTATGATGTCAGTGCCTGCTAAATGGCCCGTTTCATAACAGTCAAAACCCAAGTTAGAGTGCACTGTTTGTTTTTTTTTTAATTAATTAATTTATGTATTATACAGTATTCTGCCTGCTTGTGTGCCTGCAGGCCAGAAGAGGGCACCAGATCTCATTATAGATGGTTGTGAGCCACCATGTGGTTGCTGGGAATTGAACTCAGGATCTTTGGAAGAAGAGCCAGTGCTCTTAACCTCTGAGCCATCTCTCCAGCCCAGAGTGCATTGTTACCATTCTTAGAACTTTTTTTGACCTTCCAAATTTGGAAAATTAAAAAAAAAAAGGCAAATTGGCAGAAATTTAACAAGTAAATTAACAAGGGCAATTTCATAATAGCTCACAAGCTAATAGGAAGGGCTTTGTTGAGAGCCATGCCTCTTTAAGAGGTGAGTAACTGAGGTTGACTACAGACTCTCCCTCGAACTCAAACAAGTTGTCCAGAAGAGTGTAGGATGAGCATAGGGCCAGCAGGTCCCAGATGCCTCCTAGATGTAGAGTGTCAGACTGCTAAGGGTAAGTCATGACCCTGAACCAGGCTACATCCTCACTACTCAACGATTAAGCCTGGAGTCAGCCCTGTGTACGTGGTTCCACCTGGGAATGGGTGCTTCCATCACTTGCCCTTGCTATTCTGTTTCTCATAGCACGTGCTGAGTGTCTTCCTCATTTGCACCTTCCTCTGCTGTGAAGGCTCTGTAGATAAACACAAAGTGTGCTCATCTGGTTAATCTAGCTCTTGAGCTTGCCTTGAGCGCTGCGCCCCTGCCCCTCCGTGAGTGCCAGCTCTGCAGGCAGGCTGCTGCTGTACCTGTGTGCTGCACACTAAGCTCTGTACCTCCATTTGGACTGCAAGGACTTTATCCACTCACTTGTCTTCACGGCCCCTAAGTCTTAACAATCTGTTTAGGGAAGTTACATAGGAAAAATTTAAACACGCATATAATCTTTCAGATATGTACAGACTGGTCAGATGGCTAGTCTGCAGTTTTTAAAAAGTAGATCCTTATGTCTTTAACTTGGGTATAAAATTTAACGTGAGAGATGCTCGAGATGGTACATTGCCCACCTTTCTGTAGTCCCTGCTCTGGAAGTTTAATTAAAAGATATTCCAAAAAACTCAGTAAGAACAAGGTTTGATGTTTGAAAATGTGACAGATAAGGAATGGTTTCACTTGGTCTTAGAAACCTTACTCTTCTGTTTCTTGTAGAGCGATTTAAATTGTAAACATGACTGCTCTGGCAAGAGATCACATCCAAAGACTTTGTAGGTCTGTGTGATCTGGCTGGAATAAAGACATGCCTTTAATCCCTGGAGACAGAGGCAAGCATATCTCTGTGTTCAAGGCCAGCCTGGTATAGAGCAAGTTTTGGCTAGAGAAAAACTTAGGTCCAGGCATGGTGGAATGCGCCTTTAATCCCAGAACTCAAGAGAGAGAGGCATGCAGATCTGAGTTCTAGTCAGTGCTGTTCAGGTCGTTCGGTTGCGTCAGTCAATTGAGAAGCAGTGCAGTGGAGTTTGTGGCAGTTCAGTTTGTGGAATTCAGTGGTGGTTTTTACCGGGAGAGTTTTACAGAGAGAGGTTGAAGACACAGGTGAAGACAGAATGAGCCAGAGAATGAGAAGAAGCCAGAAGATTAGAAAAAGATTGCTAGAGTTAGTTTGAGGCCAAGCAGAGCAATTCAGTGAGAAACAGAGAAGCTAGGTTGAATCAGTCAGCTGTGAGAGGAGTTTGAGCCAGAACAGCTGAGTTGAGCCAGCCAGCCAGAGTTCAGAAAGAACTAGAAAGGGTGAGCTTATTCAGCACTAAGTCTCAGAGGATGAAACATTCTAGACCTAGATAGGATTGTGTGGAGGTGAGACGCTTCCAGCTCTAGGCCGTGGTTAGCAGACAGAGGCAGTAAGCCTGAGACAACAATTATAACTAGGAGAATAAACGTTATATAACAATTTCTGCTTCCTTTTATGGCTCAGGTATGAAAAACAATACCCATGGTAGTTTTAGTGCCCTTAACTAAAGCCTCCGAATTCTTGGTACAGGAACACTTGGTACCCACATGCAGGGAATGCCAGCGTCCCACCAGGCACTTAATTTCTGCTCATAATTCTCTTTCCAGGTACAGCCTACTTAAGATACTTTCTAATAACCATATGCAGAGTTGTTAATACCATTTTGTGGGACTCAGGGGAGAATGAAGATGAATGTGCAGTTGCATGGGAAAGGGTTTTGTTAACCTTTGTCTTGCTTTGCTTCCTAGAATATTTCAGTTTGCGTGTATATTTGCATTTGGAAGGTTTAATCCTTCACAGTGAATCATTTCAGACTTCCCAGAGAAGTTACAGAATAGTTCAGAGAACTGACCAAATGCTCTGTACCCTCATATACTAAACCATTCATAGTGGTGATGGTGTGAGACTATCCTGTTAGCCGTCCAACTTTCACCTTGCCTGAACTGCTTAGGACCATCAGTGTTGCAGCTCCTTACACATAATGATCACTGGTGGAGGAAGCTTGTCTACACATGAGGTTTGTTACTATTTCATATGCATCTTACACAGTCTTAAAGTAGCTGTACAGGATTTTTAGTGCATTCATATTTTTATGGAAACCTATTCATGAAGTCATATATAGAATTTTCCATATATTGTATAACTGTTCAAAAAGTACTGGATTTTGGAATATTTGGATCTTTATGTAGGGAGGGTTCACTCACTGTTAATGATTGCAGCCTATAACTAAAAATTTACCTTAGTCTGGCTCCTGAGTTAACAGTCCAAATTTGACTTCTTGGGCAACTATTTCATGTGATTTAAAATTTGAGCTATTAGCCAATAATGACTACATATCATTTACACTTCACTAATTCATGATGCTTGCTTATTTATAGCTATAAAACAGGGAATTAAAAGGCTTTTAAAGACATTTGCCCTTCTTCAGGTGTTTACTGCAGTCTGGAGGCAAGATCTTCCCCCAGTACGTGCTGATGTTTGGGATGCTGCTGGAGTCCCAGACACTGGTAGAAGAGAGTGCTGTCCAAGGAACAGAACACACTCTTGGGTTAAACATAGCACCTTTTATTAACCAGTTTCAGGTAAGTGTCAGAGAGCTGGTCAGCCAAGATGTCACTGTCTCCCTCCGTCCTTGAGGTTTTACCTAGTGAGTGGGTTTAACTGAGTTAGAAAGGCAGCCGGTCTCCTGGAGTAAAGGACCACATCACAGATGAAAATCAGCCTGAGGGTTAGAATAACCAAGGACTTTGTCATGAATGCAGACTAAAGTTTATAGACTTTCCTCTGAATCCCTGTTCCAGATTGAAAATAAAACCGGAGCTCTTAGACTTTGAGAAAGGGCTGTATTTGTGTAACAAAGAAGCCCCCAGAAGCCTGTGTCCTAAGCTTGCGTTTCTGTAGTGAGACCTCAGGTGACTAAGGATTGGCCTGGGCAGCTGAAGCCCAGGTCTAGGCCGTCTGTCTGTAGGCAGCAGGGACATGTGGAGCTCAAGACAGGGAGGTGAGTTTCAGGTTAAGAAACAAGGAGTTAGGATTTAGAGAGAGAGTGGAAATGTCCCAGGTGCTAGGAACGACGAGCACACCCGTGAGTTTAACGTGTGTCTAGACAGAGTGCCAGGGAAGCCACGTGTGGCTGAAGATGGGGTGGAGCGGATACTGCCATACAAGCCAAAGCAGAATTCTGAAAAGCGGGATACTGAGTCGCAGTTGAAATGATGCCTGAAGGTATAATTAGTAAGCTCTTAGGATGCTGGTAGGAGTTCTGTGACAGAGCCAACTGAGGAATAAATTGATTAACTGCTTTTGGAGGCGGTTGGCTAACCAGGGTTTTAGTTAGCTGAATATCTCTCTTGTGAAGACTTAATAAAGAGAGCATATTTATCACAAGATAGAGATGCTTAAGCTGTGTCTGTTCATGTTTCCAAAAGGCCACCATCTATCTTTCCAGTGTAATTTTTTTGTTTTGTTTTGTTTTTCGAGACAGGGTGTCTCTGTGTATCCTTGGCTGTCCTAGACTCGCTTTGTAGACCAGGCTGGCCTCGAACTCACAGCGATCCGCCTGCCTCTGCCTCCTGAGTGCTGGGATTAAAGGCGTGCGCCACCACTGCCCAGCTTCTACTGTAACTTTTAAGAGAATGACTTAGTTTGGTTTATGCATGTGTGTTTTGTGTGTGCGTTGCTCACAGAGTCTAGAAGAGGATATCAGGTGTGGAGCTAGAGTGGCAGGTGGTTGTGACCCTGCATGGGTGCTGGGAACTGAGCCCAGGCCTCTGGCAGAGCAGTGAGCACTCTTGGCTGCTGGGTGTCTCTCCATCCCCTGCCTGTCTTGCTCTTTCATTCCCACTTGGTCCTGGCTCCGGCAGTTCTTCAGTGTGAGCAGAGTCTCCCCGGGCCATGCTGCCCGTTCACTGTACTGCCTGTTTCATGGCCACTCTGTCCTTAACAGCGTAGAGCCTTATAGTCTGTCTGTTTTCATATAATTGAAGGATTACCCTCCGTCCCCCGTTGTTCTTGGGTGATCCTGTCCTGGCTAAGCCCCACCCTCTGTGTTTCTATGTAACACCCTACAGATGACCCTTAATGCCGTGCTCTCACTTTAGTTGATGGCTGCTTATCTAAAGAGACCCCGTAACCTTTCTTGGCAGTTTTATATTTTATAGTCTTTTTACTCTTTGCCTTAGGTATTGTCTCCTCTCTTACAGTGGTAAACTACTTGATAAGTGCGTGAACCAATGAAACAAAATCAGAAGTTGTTAAAAGAATATAGTTCATTAAAAATCATTTAACAAATGTTTATTGAGCACCTACTACACGAACTGTTTGTTTGTTGTTTGTTTGTTTGGAGATAGGGTCTGATGTAGCCCAGAGGGCTTCAGTATGTAGCCAGGGAGAACCTTGACCTCCTGATCCCCCTGTTTTCATCTTCCCAGGCCTAGAATTAGAGACATTCCCAAGTTAGGTGTATGTATTAGTTACTAGTTGCTACAACAAAATACCTGAAAAAGGAATCTTAAAGTTTGAGGAACACAGTCCACCATGGCAGAAAATTTCATGGAGCTATGGCGGCAGGTCCAGGCAGTCAGACTACGGTGCCTTTCCCAGTACCAGTTAACCCCAGTGCAGCCTGCATGGCTAGAAGGAAGCCTGAGCCCCCATGGGTGCTGCAAGTCAAGTAAACAGGCAGCCTGAAATCCTTCCCTATGCTACACTCCCTCCAGGGAGAGTGAGTCATGCTTCCTTAAACGACAGGCCTACTGCCCCATGTATGCAGCATGCCACCTTTGATTGGGTCAGGAATATCTCCCTCACAGGAGGCTTGAACCAGAATTGCTGTCTCCATGTACGTTGTTGCCATCTCTGTGTGAAACAGGTATCCCAGTATAAACCAAGGGTGCATGATGGGAGCAGGGTCTCTCTATGGACAGGGAGTAGGAGCATGGCCAGCGTGGTCAGCCTTCAGCAGGTTGGCAGCCAACCCGGACATCAGGTTAACTCTGGCCATTGACATAGACAGCCAGGCAGGGAGGTTCCAAGAGAGAATACACATCCATGCAAAACACTTTTATAGCCAATGAGAAGACCACTTAAAACTGTGTGAGCCCAACAGCGAAGTTTGCGGAAATTAATGCTCTTAACAGAGATGGCAGTGGGCAGCACCGATTGGCCTGCAATGAGTAGGAACCTGTAGTCTCTGACTACGAGGGGGGTTGGTAGACTGATTCAGGTCATCAAGGAACAGCAACAACAACAAAAATGGTGGGAGCCCATGGGCACATCAGTTATTGTCAGCTCCTTGAAAAAGCCGTATGTCCATCGTCTCTGCTTTCGAGTGCAAGATTAAACGGGAGAAGGCCCTTCACCAGACATCTTCTCATCTTCTGAGTCCAAAGAGTCCCTGTCCAGCACCTCTCCTTGTTCGTCTTCAGGCTCAGGGCCTCCACAGGGACTACAGACTTCTTAGTCAACCAGCTGTGCCGTGGCAGAAAGGGGCAAGACCTTCAACTCCAACATCCCCGCTCTACAGTCAGGTTCATAAGGCGGAGTTTTATAGATTGGATGTAGAATGTAAGAGAGGACCAGGAAGGACACTTATCATTTGTTGGTGTGCTCAGCTGTGCTGTGTAGGTGTCAGGAGGGGTTGTTGAGCAGCTGGATAAGGCTCAAAGCTCTAGGCTGAGCATGTGAATTGGGCAGTCAGTATCATATAGACAGCATTTAAAACCACAGGCAGACGGAACGGTAGGGGTGTGCAGAACATGGCTTGAGACCTGAGTTCAGAGAACTTGAAAGGCTATGAGCTCTAGATTGACGGTGACAGGCCAGGCCAGGAGGTTTGGCTGAGAAACAAAAGTGGGAACAGTCTGTAAGGTGTGAGTAGATCTGTAGATCTGTCTGTAAGAGGATTCCTGTCCCAGGCATTGAGAAGTGGCAATGGAGGGTTCTCAGTTACCAGCGTAAACAGGAGCAGATGGCACAGTGAGGAAGAGGGAGTGAATGCCTAGGAAAGCTGGCCCTGTCTGTGGCCAGTCTCACCATGAAGATTGAACCCAGAAGGAGAGCATCTTCTAAGCAGCCCTGTCGTTTTATTTTAAATGAGAGTGTGTGCCACCGTGTCCGGCTGAGTTTGGTGCCTCTGATGAAGCACAGTAGTACTTACTGTTAGACTGTCTGCTTGCTAGCTCACACATTCTAGGTACAAATGGTTTTGGAATTGTTTGGCCACTTAAAAGTTGATGTGTTTTCATCCAAGAGAAAGGCCTGTAGGTAAGAACCCAGTGCACGAGCTAGTTCATTCCTCCTGAAAACCTGGTCACGACCACAGCAAAGTTAGCTCATTCATTCCTCCTGAAAACCTGGCCATGAAGCTTCATGCCTTAGGTTGATGCATAAAGTAAAGGATAAAAAGTTTTGTCATAAGGAGCTAATTATAAGTCGAGTACAGAGGGAACCCTCACTGTGAAAACAATAAAAGCGAATGTTCCCTCTTTCTTCAGGTGCCTATTCGTGTGTGTTTGGATTTATCTTCGTTGCCATGTACCCCTTTAAGCCAGCCAGTGGAGCTCCTTAGATTAGACCTGATGACTCCATATTTGAACACTTCCAGGAGAGAAGTAAAGGTAAGGACAGCTACAGGGGGGTCACTCTTCCCATGCAAAACATGGAACTGAAATGACGGGCACTATACTTACACGGTCTGTCATTTCCTTTGAAGATTTAAATCTGAATTTCTAGACAACATACAAAAATAGGTTAGATAAACATTAGAGTCTACAACTAGTTACTAAATTTGAATGCATGGTTAAATGTATTTCTAGTTCCTGTGTTCAAATTGATTCAAAAGAGAAGACTTACTTTCCTCGATGAAATGTTCAAAATTCACTTTCTGCAGGTCCGTGCTTGTAGGTCTGGACGAGTAACTGCTGTTCCGTTTTGGTTTCATTTGTGCCTTGATGATGATGTCAGGCTGGACACCTCAGGCGAAGCCTCCCACTGGAAGCAAGCTGCGGTGGTTCTGGATAATCCCATCCAAGTGCAAGCGGGGGAGGAACTTGTTCTCAGTGTTGAGCATCACAAAAGCAACGTCAGTATCACAGTGAAGCAGTGAGACTCCAGTCATGAAATGGATGCACAAGCTCCTCGAATGGTCCAGCATGTCTAAGGGTGGCCTTAATAAAGCACTCGGTAAAGGGCTTAAAGTGGAGCGTTATTCTAAAGTGTAGGCTTTGCCCTCTGGAAAAGGATACGTCTTTGGTTTCTTCAGATTAAGAAGCCATTTTGTTGGACTTCATAGGGATTTAAAAGATGTCTGCCTTCTTGCCGTGTCAGTTAAGACTTAGAGATCTTATCTTACAGTGGGGCAACATCTAGGCTTCCAGTGCAGACTGACAGCAGTGGCTGTAAGCCAGGCCTTGCTTCTGTTAGATATTAAAGAGCAAAGGGCTTCGGAAGAAATGTCCGCCATAGGCATTTTTCCCTTCTCTACTTGGGCAAGAAGATTAAACGCTGGTGGCAAACAAACACTTAAAAATGCTAACGCAGAATTTCTCTAAGTTTTGATTTGAGTGCTCTGTTGCAAAGCTCTGTGACTCCATGGGATCCCATCTTTAATTGCTGGTGTTACTTTCTGAGCAGCCTGAGGGCTCCTCAGGGACTCCTCGTCTGTGTCTGCATCTCGAACTGCTTCCCCTGCTTTTGATTTTTGCTGAGTGTTTTGATCCTGTTCCTCTCTATCTCCGCTCTCTTTCTGTCCTGCTTTCCTCTCCCTTCTCTCCTCTCCTCTTTCCTCTCTTTTCTCCTCTCTCTCCTTTCCTTTCTTTCTTTCTTTGTTCCCTCCTTCCTTCATTTTTTCTTTTCTTTGGACAGGGACCTATATACCCCAGGCTAGTCTCCAATTAGCTGTGTATCTGAAGGTGACCTTTCCTTTCTGCATCTCCTATCTATTTCCTAAATGCTGAGGGTACAGGTGTGTTCCACCATACCTGCTTTATGCGCTGCTGGGGACCAAGCTCAGTGCTGTGGGCATGCTGCGCCCCATCTCTTGTTCATCCTCGCAGAGAGCCATCTCAGCGTCACTGAGTCGTCCTATTTCATTAAGTTACTTCTTTCCAACCACTACTTTTGGGTTTGGTTTGTTTTTATTCCTTCAAGACTTAGGGTGTACTGTTATTTATTTGAGGTCCTCTGTTGTTTTTAATACGGGCATGTTTAGCAACAACTTTACTCTTACAAATGCTTTTGTTAGCTGGGCAATGGTGGCACATGCCTTTAATCCCAACACTCGGGAGACAGAGGCAGGCAGATCTCTATGAGCCTGAAGCTGTCTTAGTCTACAGAGTGAATTCCAGGCCCACCAGGGCTACACAGAGAAACCCTGTCTTGAAAAACCAACTGCCCACCAAAAAGAAATGGCTTTTGTTATGTCTCATTGGTATTAGTATGTTCTATCTTCTTTTGCTTTGATTTTACCAATCTTTTGTTGTCTTCTTGATTTCTTCACTGACTGTGTGTTATTAGTGGTATGTTGCTGAATTCCCACAAGTATGGATGCTCTGTAGTCTGCCCTTGCTGTTGATTTTCAGCTTTTAGCATTGTGATCAAAATAAAATAAGTTATTTAAATTTCCCTATGTTTGTCAAGGTTTTCTGTGCTATTATATGACCTATTATGGCCTGTTTTAGAGTCAGTTCTACAGGTTTCTGAGAATGTCTATTCTGAAGTGTTTTGATGGACTGTTCTTGTAGGTTTCTGGGAGGTCTATTGATGTTTGATGTCATTTAGCGCAAGTGTTTATATTTGCCAAGATGGCCTGTCTGTTGGTGAGAATGGATAGTGAAGTCACCTACTATGTGTTGGTGTTAATTTGTGACTTTTTATTTATTTGACTTAAAATGTTTATTTCCATGTGGTTTGTGTGTCAGGGGTATGTATGTGCTAGCGTGCGCTCACATACATACACATGCATGCTGGACCCTGAAGTTGATACTGGTCTTTTTCAATCCCTCACTCTTCACTTACTGAGGTTTGTTCTTTTGCTGAATCCAGAGAGCACCAGTTACGTCTAATCTGTCTAGCCAATGTGTGTTGGGGATCCTGACTCTGCCTCCAGAGTGCTGGGATTACAGGCAAGCAGCACATCTGACTGGCTTGATGTCAGTACTCGGCTTCCGTGCTTCAGTCCTGCTCCCTGCATGGCAAGTGTTTTATCCGCTCTGCCTTCTTTGTATCACCTAATTCTTGACTTTACCCTTTGCAATGTTTGTTTGTGGAGTGGGTGCACATGTCAGCTGGGTGCATAGAAGTCTACAGTTTAATGCCTTATGCCTTACGCCTTTTGACTGTCTGATTCTATCAGGCATCAGAACAATGGCACTTGGCTTGCTTCCAGTCCCGCTTGTTTGGAATGCCTTTTCTTTCCTTTCACCCTATGGTACCATCTGTTTATAGTGGAGGCACATTTCTTGGAGACAAACTGCTCATCTGTGTGTTGATGGGGGAATTGGGAGCCTTACTATTCAGAATTATTGAGAAGACACACTGGTCCTATCACTTTGAACTGGCTGGTGTTTTCCTAATCTTATTTGGCTACAGCTGCAGCATACAGTTTTCCCATAGCCTCTTGGGGGGTCTTTGTTTTCCTCAATACAAAAAAATTCTCCCCAGTGTCTTCCGTTAACATGGCTTAGCAGTCTTGGGGAAGTTGGGTCTCTCCCCTGCCCCTCTTCAGCAGCAGCAGTTTGCTGGGTGTCTTACTTAGGGTTTCTATTGCTGGAGATGCCATGACCATGGCAACTCTTATAAAGAAAACCGTTTAATTGGGGCTGGCTTATAGTTCAGAGGCTTAGTCCGTTATTGACATGGCAGGAAGCACAGTGGCACACAGGCAGGCATGGTGCTGGAGAAGGAGTTGAGAGTCCTATATTTTTATCCAAAGGCAGCAGGAAGAGAGTGAGCCACTGGGCCTGACTTGGGCTTCTGAGACCTCAGCGACCCCCAGCGACACACTTCGTCCTGTCAGATGGCACCTGCCTCCACAAGGCCACATACATCCTTATCCTTTCAAATCATGCCGTTCCCACGAGCCTGTGGGGACATCTTCCTTCATATTAGCACACTGGGAATAGTAGTCTGAGATGGAGAGTATTGTCTTTCAGACACTGAAAACTTTATTCCTAACTTTTCTCTTTTAAACTTTTGTTAAGAAATATGCTAATTTAATGAGCCAGCCTTATAATATGAATTTTTTCTTTTCTTTTTTTCTTCTTTTTTTTTTTTTTTCAGCTGTAGATATATTTCCCTTGGGTATATTTAGTGTTTTTTTTTTTTTTTTTTTTTTTTTTTTTTGAGACAGGGTTTCTCTGTGTAGCCTTGGCTGTCCTGGACTCACTTTGTAGACCAGGCTGGCCTCGAACTCACAGCGATCCGCCTGCCTCTGCCTCCCGAGTGCTGGGATTAAAGGCGTGCGCCACCACGCCCAGCTTATATTTAGTGTTTTGACTATAACATAGGAAGTTTGGTATTCTAATGCCTTTAGTACTTGTATGAACATCTTTCCTTAGATGTGGTGTAGTTTCTTGCTATAATTTTATGAAAAATATTTTCCTGTGCCTTTGACATGAAACTGTTTTTTGAGACAGACCTGGCTATCTTGGACTCGGTTTATAGACCAGGCTTGCCTTTAACTCACAGAGATCCTCCTGCCTCTGCCTCTTGAGAGCTGAGATTAAAGGCGTGCATGCCACCTTGCCTGGCCATGAAAACTACTCAATGTCCATGATTTATAGATTTGGTCTTTTCATAGTTCACCATCCTGAGTGTCTCAGGCATACATACATGCATTCATATACACACACACATATACGTATATATACACACATACATACATTACATATATATACACTTACATACATACATACATTACATACATTACATATACACATACATACATACACACATATACATACATACACACACACACACATATACACACATATATATGTGAGAAGTTTATATATATTTTTTCGAGACAGTTTCTCCTAGGTAGCCTTGGCTGTTCTGGAACTATCATTGGAGGGCAGGCTGACCTTGAACTCAAAGAGATCTGCCTGCTTCTGCCTCCCATATGCTAGGATTAGAGGGCAGGGATTGAAGACATGTGCCAACACTGCCCAGCCTAGGCACGTTAAAAAAAAAGATTTTTTTATTTTTTATATATATATATATGAGTGCTGCTTTTGCATATACACTTTCATGCCAGAAGAGGGCATTAGATCACATTACAGGTGGTTGTGAGCTACCATGTAGTTGCCAGGAATTGAACTTAGGACCTCTGGAAGATCAGATAGTGCTCTTAACCGCTGAGCCATCTCTCCAGTCCCCCACGTACATTTTAAAAATTAATGTATCTTTGTTACTAAATGAATGTCCAGTTCCTCATTGTCCTCAGGACCTGATATTGTTACCACTGCATGGCCCTTTGTATTGCTCTTTCCACAAGTCTCTTTATTTCAGTTACTGACATTTTCATTTCTGTTGTTTGGGTTTTTTCACTGTTTCTGTTTACTAGGTTCCATTTTCATAGCTTATACTGACCTTCTTTCACTCACTGTTTTCTCGGAATTCAGGAATTTGTGTCTTCCGTTTTGTTTTGTTTTTTGTTTTGTTTTTTGTTTTTTGATAATGTATTTGTAATTATTCATTTGAGTTCTTTGAGGTTTCAGTTAATGTGCTCTCACTAGGTGCAGTTACTGTAGGTTTGGTAGTTTTTACATAGCTTTATTGCCTTGTATTCCAGTTTCCTGTGCTTTTGCCTGAACCTAAACCACTGTTGTTAGGTGGTTGGCTGATCTTTTCCTTTTTTGGTATTGCCTTTGCGCTGGAGACATGGTCCAGCAGTTAACAGCACTGGGGTTCTTGCAGAGGACTTTGGTTCCAATCCTAGAACCTACATGCAGCTCACAACAGTCTGAAATTCCAGTTCCCGAGGATCTGATGTAATCTTCTGGCTTCTGTGGGCACCAGGCACGTGCATGTGCTTAGATTTACATGCAGGTGAAATGTCCATATACATAAAATAAAAAGTACGACTGGAGAGACAGCTTTGCAGTAACATGTGCTGTTCTTGTAGAAGACCTGAATTTGGTTCCCAGCACCCACACGTGCCTCACAACCATCTGTAACTCTAGGTTCCAGGGGATCTGACCCCCTCATCAGACCTCAAGCACCAGGCACACAGGTGGTGCACAGTCATATGTACCGTCATAAAAATAAGCTTAAGTTTTTAAAAATTATGTCTTTATCTGGGTGTGGTGATTCACACATTTACTCCCAGCACTCAGGAGGCACAGGCAGGCAGTTTGAGGCCAGCCTGGTCTATAGAGTGAGTTTCAGGATAGCCAAGGCTACACAGAGAAAGCCTGTCTCAAAAACAAACAAACGAACAAAAGCTAGGTGCTATCTTTTTCTGCTAGATTGCTGTTGCTGGCCTGCTCCCCAGAGTAGTCCTCTGACAATAGTGTCTACAGTAATGGCTATCAAGGGGTAGGCCAACTGTGAAAATACTGTAACAGCCAAATAAGAACCAACCATCCCTTAAACGCCATTTTATGAAGTAGAGCGGCACGGATATTTGCTACCATCAGTATGAAGCGGGCGGAAAAAAGCAAGAGTAGTGTTGAGATTTGGGTCAGTAGAGGTAGGGGAGAGGGTGATGAGAACAAGAAGGGGGAGATGACAAGGTTTGTATGAGGTAACAGGACAACCCCAGCTCTTAGGAGGCCGACACAGAGGCCCCACAAACCTGCTCAGGCCGTGCTGTGAGAAGGGAAAATACATAGGAAGGGGGAAAGAGTAGATGCAGAACAACAGCAGAGTTGTCAGGAAGTGATAAATGGTGCGGTGCGCGATGGGGGCAGAGGATGGATGAACACCATCTGTCCCGTTGGCTGGATCCAGTCTCGTCTAGGCATTTCTGTCCTGTTTGCAGAAGACTGCTGCGCTCCTGCGTCCTTTCACTGCTAAGTCCTAGCTGTTGGCCACAGGCCTGCGTGTTGCCCTCCACCCCCCGCGGGGATCTTGTTTGGAGTGCTGCTCTTGCTTCTGGGCGTCCCTTTTGCAGGCTGGGTTACAGATGCTCTGGTCAAGCCTTCGGGAACCTGGTTGCCAATATTGACCCTGTTCTTGTCTATCCAGTGTGCAGCATGCTTATTGCAGTTAGACCAGCCCCAGTCCCAGCTTGCCTCCGCTGCTTGTAGTTAGTTCTTTGTGTAGGATTGAGGCCTTATGGGCTTTTCCTTGTCCAGTTTTGTCTGTTGTTGCTCAATTCATGTTCGGGCAGTCAAGCTGATGAGACTTGACATCACTTATTAGGAGACACAATCGCACAGTGAACTCCCAGGTCCTCTGCTTCCTACAGTCTCTGCTTCACAATTCTACTATGTTCCCTGAGCCTTAGGTGTTTTGTAGATATATCCTTTGGGACTGGGCTCTACAGCTCTGCATTTTGATTGGTTATGGTTTTCTGTAATTGTCTCTGTCAATTGGAGAGAAGTTTCCTTGAGAGGTAAAAAGGACCCTGATCTATGGGTGTAAAGAGAAAGTTTATATATATATATATATATATATATATATATATATATATATATATATATATATATATATATATTTTATTTTATTTTATTTTATTTTATTTTATTTTTTTTTTAGGGAATATGATGGCTTAGTAAATTAGTGTAGATTCTCCTCCAAGAATCCCGAGCACTAAGCAGTTAGTTAGGTTTCCAGTCCAAGGCAGGTTTTCCTCTTGTTGAGCAGGTCTTAAGTCTAATTAGAGAGCTGTTGGTTACCGCCAAGGTGTGCATGCCACCATTGCACCCTTTGGGCTATCCTGGCATGCTAGCTAGTGATGTAGTTCTGTCCTAACTGTGTAGGACTTTGGAAGCTTGCATGGTGCCTTCTGGTTGTGTGATAGTCTGAAAGTCACTGCCAAGGCCAGTGGTCCAAGGGCTTCTCTTCTCGATTTCCCATTTGTGTCTCTTGCGCAGTGAGTTGATTTTGGTGTCTGGTGTAAAATAGGGGTCAAGTTCCATGTTTTGGTATGTGGAATTCAGATTTCCTGGGATAATTCTCTTGTTGCAAGCTGCTTTTTCTTAGTGTTCTGGGGTCCGCTTGGATCCAACACAACTCAAACACCAAATCAATGCAGAAAATAAAAGTTTATTTTAATCAAGCCACTAGTGGATCACATGCAGAACAGACTCAGTAGCCAAACTGTGACCCCAAGCCAGACTGCTGTAGAGCCTTTAAGCACAGACGTCACAAAAGCCACAGTCATCTGTGCCAGGTTAGTTACATTTTCCACCAATTGGGTTCAGGGATAGGGGACTTTGCTGGGGACATGTCTTTGTGGTGCACTTATCCTGTTCTCATTGGTTTGCTCAACTGTCCTGGGATACCTTGCCCAGCAGTCATGTCTCAACTTGCCAACCAGAATGTCACTCATCCAGGAAAGTCTTGGGGACTTCAAATTTGTTTGAGCCCTATTTGCAATGAAAGTTTATTAGTTGCATTAGTATGCCCACTTGGTGCTCTGGTCAACGATTCTGAATTTCCCATTCTGTACCTTTATTTTTGTTAGCACCACACTTTTTTCCCTTAAAATATTCAGTTTTTATTATTTGGTTGGGTGATTTGCCTATGTGTATGTCTGTGCACCAGTGTGCATTCCTGGTGCCTAAGGTCGAAAGAGGACATTTCCCAGACCTGGAGTTACAGAGGGTTGTGAACTATCATGTGCTGGGAATCAATTCTGGGTCCTCTTGAAGAGCAGCTAGTGTTCTTAAATGCTGAGCTGACTTTCCAGCCTGCCATATTGTAATCAGTTTTTTCTTAAGGCAGAGGGTTCTCTGTTGCTTAGGCTGATCTCAAACTTTTGGGCTCAAATGACTCTTGTGCCTGTGCCTCATAAGCTGGGATTGCACCCAGCTTGTATTTCAAATGAGGCAGTGGTCCAGCATTTCCTCAGAAGTGATTTGGCCATTCTTTTATATTTCTATATGAATTTAGGATTGTCCTTTATCTAAATAATGCCACTAGGATTCTGATGTCTATATATTCATATGAGTAGTCTGAACATTCTAATAAAATGATTTATTCTGATTCACAGGACATCCTTTCATTTATTTTCATTTTCTGTTTTTTTGATCAGTGTTTCCTGATTCTGTTTTTTGCCTAGACCAGGTTGGCCTGAAACACATTGAGATCTGCCTGCCTCTACATCCTGAGTGCTGGGTATAAAGGTAGTATACACCACTAAGTCTAGTTCAAATCTTTTTAAAATTTTTGTTGGATTTCTAATCAAGCTATTTTTGTTAAAGTATTAAGATTTAGTTTGTTTAAGGAATAAGACACACACACACACCAGAGTAAGACACAGCTAGATGATGGTGGTGCACACCTTTAGTCCCAGCATGGCGGAGGCAGAGGCAGGTGGATCTCTGAGTTTGGGGCCAGCCTGGTGTACAAAGTGGGTCCAGGACAACCAGAGCTACAAACCCTGTCTTGGCAGGGGGTGGGGGGTGGTGATGGGAGAAAACAAAAGAGCAAGACACGTTAAGAGTTTTAGATTTTTGAAAGTATAATTACATAAACTTAAATGGCACATGGTTAGGATTACATTAAATTCAATTAATCTGAATTTTATATTTACATTTTCAGTCCAGAGCATTGCATTCATGCAGTGGCAAGAAGCACTGATTTTCTTTTTTTTTTCTTTTTTTTTTGTTTGTTTTTTTAAGTCTGTACTTTTGAGAAATTCAAGAGAATTTTGCTAAAGTTGTTACCTACTATTTGAATAGATGATATTCTTAAAAGTTTAAGAAAGCTAAAGCTAAGAAATTTAAATGTTGTGATATAGAAAACATATATGTATTAGTAAAACCTGTATGTATTAGTGTTATAGTTGTATATTATATATAGTAGTTATACTGGTTTTGCTTGTATTTTAAAAAAAGTATTGTGGCAGGTTTAAGGGTCTGTGGATGATTCAGAAGGTGCCGACAGATCTTCTGACATGTCTAAGATAATGTGGTGACTTTGCTTGGTTGGAACAAGTATGATCAGTGACGAGTCCGTGTCAGAGTCTGAGTCGGAAGTCATCTGGTCCTCTTCAGGCATGTTAATCCTGATGCCTGCTGCAAGAGCCTTTCTGTTCTTTTCTTGGATATCACTCATGAAATCTTCATATAGGCGGTCTATAGAAAGTGGACGTGGTGATGTAATTGTATGTCCGAAGCCTTGGTACTGGCCCACTGGCGAGGATGCTCTTGAACTACTAGAAACTCTATCTTGCGGGGAGGAAGAAAGAAGACTTGAATGCTCGGTATGATCCGGGTCGCCAGGGAAAAGCTTTTTTTTTCGGATAACCTCGCATTGTCCTCCCTTTAAGACAATATAATTTTATTAGCCAAAAGTTATTTTTTCTATTCTAAACATATGGTTCTTTAAAAAGCTCCGCCTTTCCCCTTTGTCTTCCCCGAGTTTGAAGAGCCTGCACAATGATACTACTACTTTAACTACTGAACGGCCACAGCAGGAGACGTACAAAACCTGCATATTTGGGCAGGGGTAACACTGCAGTCTGTAAAGAGCTTGCCACACAAACACGAAGCACCTGAGTTTCCTCCTCAGCACAAGTAAGAAGCTTGGCCTGGCTTTGTGGTGTGGTCAGACAGGAGGGTCCCTGAGGCTCCCTGGCCAGCCAGACCCTGTTCTAAAATCCAAGCTGAACAGCTCCTGAGGAGCCCTGCTCGAGGCCCATGCCTGCCGCGCCCCCGCCTCACACTAACAGAAGTTGAATCGCTGTTACTTACCCACACGTCTCACTTGTTCAGAGATGTCATGTCTGATATCCGACACATCCCACATAGCGAGGAAGGAGTCGAAGCAGGAGCCCTCCTCTGCTTCGTGCACGTACGGTTTATAAGAGAACGAGTAATGATGGGCGATGGCAGCTAAGAACATTTCAACGCAGATTATAAAGTCCTGCAAACAGTAACAAGCACACCAGGCATCTTTGGGATTAAATCTAGTTTTCCAAACTACGAACTTCTTCAATGTTATTTAGGGTATAAATTTCTTTTAAAAGTTTCAGATTATATTCATTTTTCAAACATTTTTTCATTTCTTCAAAGTATGACAAGCCAAGATTTATATCTCTTGCATTTTCTCAGTCAAGTATTTTTTCTTCTTCTGTTTTTAAAAAAGATTTATTTAAGTATACAGTGCTCTGCCTGCATGTACACCTGCGCACCAGAAGAGGGCATCATATCTCATTACAGATGGCTGTGAGCCACCATGTAGTTGCTGGGAAATGAATTCAGGACCTCTGGAAGAGCATGCAGTGCTCTTAACCTCTGAGCCACCTCTCCAGCCCCACTCAAGTATTTTTCAATCTGTTACCCAACAGCTGCAAGGTAACATGCAGTTATAAGTGAACCAGGAACAGAATAATTACCAGTCAGTACCTATAGCTCATTTCTCTCAGTTTCCTGCCCCCATTGTTTGCACGTTGGCCCGCTCAGGGGCAATACTGCATCAAATGGCTTAACAGTAAAATTCCTTGAGTTTCAGAAACAACACTACTTACCTGCAGTCCTGTGGCCACAGCTTCTGGGCTTTGCCATTCCCAGGTACGCGTTTCTGAAATAACGCCAACTTTAACCAACAGAGCAATAACTACTGCTTGCCTGTATGTCAAGAAAAGGTCAGTGTCAAATCTAAATAATGAAACGACCAACTGTTCTAAAAATAGGCAACTAGGGGCCGGGAGGTGTCAGAACCCAGGTAAGGCTGTGTAGCACACATCTGCAATCCCAGTGCTCCTCATGTTGAGCTGGGAAGTAGCAGAGAGGCTCCCAGGCCGGCCGCAGGCCAGCAAGCCTGATGTATGTCTGCAGATGAACACTTAGGAGACCTGTGTAGGAGACCTGAGTTTGCTACTTTGTGGCTGCTTCTTTCTGCCACCCTTCTCCACCCCTTTCCTTCTTCCCTTTCAACCCCTAACACTAGGAAGAAGGGAGGAGGGAGAGGAAAGGAAGAGACCCGTGAATAAAGCCAAGGGCTGGAAAGGGGGCGGCATTATCATTAGACGACTGCCTGCTGATTAGGGGCTTTGAGCTCCTTGGGGCAATTTGGTCTTTGCCATCAGGATATCTAATTTCTTCTTGTTTCTTTTCACACCAACAGCGACTAGCACCCCCATCCCCACCCCCAGCATTTATATATCCTCTGAAAAGCCCCTAGAATTCCAAAGGTCACACAATCACAGACACTATCTGCAGTTGGCAAAGTGAAGTCTGTCGCCAGCGCACCAGACACATGAGTCCGCTGCTGAGAAGCAGCCCCATACCCCACACCTGGGGCTAAACGAGAACATATTCTTATAATATTTCTCTGTTTCAAAGGAACCCAAAATTCCTGGATTCTCACTACAACCCTGTCTCAAATGAAAGGCAAGGACTGACCCCCAGAGTTGTCCTCGGACCTCCACAAGCACAGACAGCATGTACATGCCGCCACTCACACAATAAACACATATCATACAAAAAAGATTTAAAACAGCTAATGCCTCACTGCACCCTAGGACTCCCCATTATCCTGCCTTCAGGGCATACTCCCAGTTGTGTTTATGTTAAGTATACTCACCTTGCCTTACAAATGTATTAACTTCCATGATATGTTCTTGGAACTTCATTATTTAGTTTATTTACCCTTCCTCCCACTTTGGAACCATGTACAAAGAATCAGATTCCAAGTTCTAACAGCTTGTCAGTCTGTCAGCCTGATACTCCAGTATGTTTACACGTGTATAAATTACTAGGATTTTTATTTTATTATTTATTTATTCATTTACTTATTTTGAGACAGGGCTTTTCTATATAGCTCTGGTTGCTCATAGAACTTGCTATGCTGACCAGGCTGGCCTCAAACTCAGAGATATGACTGCCTCCACTTCCCAACTGCTGAGATTAAGGGTGTGTGCCACCATATCTAGATAATTAGGTTCAAAGAAATTAATTTTCGGCTGTTTACATGCACACGTGTAACATGTCTTTGTGTGTGTGTATGTAGGTCAGAGGACAGCCTGTGGGAGTCAGTAGTTTTCATTGACCATGTGGGCTCTGAGATGGAACTCCAATTGTTGACACTTGGTGACAGCAGGCATCTTTCCCTACTGAGCCACCTCATGGGCGCCATTGTTTTCCTCTGCCCCTTTTAAAACCTTACTTCTTTACATGGGCTCTGGGCATCAAACTCAGTTAATTAGGTTGCAGGGCAAGTGCCTTTCCCTGCTGAGCTATCCTGCCAGGCACAGATTATCTGAACTATAATACTGCTGAGTCCCAGAAATTGTTATAATATGAGCTACTTCTATAGAGGACTGTGTATGATGTGTGCCCCCAGATGCTAACATAACTTCTGGCAGTGCAGTTTCATGAATTCTTTTTTCTCCTGACTGCTTTGCTAAGCTAAATATACATAACTTGTTACCTACCCTGTCACTAACCTAAGGCCATGTCTAGTTCTGCTTTGTGACACTGAGGACAGACAGTAGGGCCTGTAACACTGCAAACACACTCTACCTCAAGGCTGTATCTCCTTGTGCTTACTCACTGATAAACATTTCCTCACATCATTAAATGTTCTCCCAAATTGATACTATTTTATTTACGGCAGAATCATAATATTAAGTAACGTTTTCATTTTGAGGTAGGGTCTCTGGCTGGCCTCAAACTTGCTATTATAGACCATGCTAGCCTTCAACTCACAAAGATCTGCCTGCTTCTGTCTCCGTGGGAGTGCTGGAATTAAAAACACCACAACTAGCAGAACCTTCATTTTAATGATACTATCAAGATATTTAGGCTATCTCAAATGATCTTCATCTTTTAAATGTCAGCCATCATCTGACTCTCTCTTTGACTGATCAGATACAAGATCACATAGATTAGAACTTGTTATATAGCCCAGGATGTCCTCACACTCATAATTTGAGATACTCTTGCCGAGTGCCACAACTACAGGTACGTACCACCAACACATGGCTAAGAATATTTGTTTTTGTAAATCTTTTTAAATGGTAACATTTATTTTTATGTGTGTGAGCTTTGCCTGCATCTATGACACATGTGCAGTATTTGCAGATGTCAGAGGGGCATTAGAACCACCT
This sequence comes from Acomys minous, assembly GCF_964271855.1. Classification (NCBI taxonomy): domain Eukaryota; kingdom Metazoa; phylum Chordata; class Mammalia; order Rodentia; family Muridae; genus Acomys; species Acomys minous. The sequence continues at coordinate 77,124,262 of NC_140492.1, read as the reverse complement.
GGAATTGGAGTTACACAAGGTCCTGAGCCACCAACCTTGTGGGTGCTGGAAACTAAATCCAGGTCCTCTGCAAAAGGAGCTCTTATCTGCCGAATCACCTTCCCAGTCCTGTTATTATAAATCTTACAAAAAACAAATTAAAAAAAAAAAAGTTTTTCCTTAGCTGAGAGACATGGCGCACACCTGTAATCCCAGCACTAGGGAAGGGGAGGCAGACAGATCTCTGTGAGTTTGAGGCTAGCCTGGTCTACAAAGTGAGTCCAGGATAGTCAGGGCTACACAGAGAAACCTTGTCTCAGAAACAAACAAACAAACAAAACAAAAGAAGACAAAAAGATTTTCTTATTTATGTGTATGTGTGTGTCTGATAATCTGAATATGTGCATGTGCCCCAGAGGCTAGGAGAAAGTTCCAGATTCCTTGGATGTGAGCCGGGTGCTGTGGACCTCTGGATATGTAGCAAAGTCTCTGAAACGCTATTTCTCTAGCCCTAAGGACTAGCTTTTGTTGATTTTGTTTTTTAAGACAGGGTTTCTGTGTAGCTTCTGTTGTTCTGGAACCTATGCAGACCAGGCTGGCCTTGAACTCAGAGATCCACCTGCCTCTGCCTCCTGTGTGCTGGGATTAAAGGTGTGTGCCACCACTACCCTGACATAGGGCTAGCTTTTAAAAGTGTGAGTAATAGCATTTTAGTTCTCCTCCTATATTAACACTTGTAGTTTGTAGCTTCATAGCTCAGGCTGGCCTTGAACTGGTAGTCGTGCCTCTCAAACTCTCTTAACCAACAGTTTAATTAGCATTTAATATTGAAATATTCTCGTAAGAGAAAGCAATACTTACCAAAAGGAAACGAAAACAACAAGTTTCACACAGAGAAATTTGCCCACAGGTTCTATAGGGCTGAGCTCTTCTTTTAGCACTTGATAAAACAGCAGAAGGCAGTACATGGCAAACTGGAAACAAAAGCAACAGTTAACATTCTGCAGTAGAAGACAGTAGCAGAACTCTTGAAGCCGAAACCAGAGCCTGCTCTACAGTGGCGCTCCAGGCACAGCTGAGTGCTACTCGGCCAGTGGTTTAGATTAACAACAGGCTTTTAGTGTTTTGCTGCAGATGCACAGAAGTGGAATTTCGCAAGGGAGATATGTAATGTTTCCCCTAAATATGTTTCTACATGTTCACTTACTGGAACTAAAGCAATATACAAATGATATGAATGGGACAAAAGGTTTCCTTCAGTCAAATAAAAGCAAACACATCTATTATGCTTTTAAAGACAAATCACTACTACTTTTATAAGCTAGTCTCTTGCGTAACATTTATACCACACAGTTTATTTAATTTATTTAACTAATGCCAGGTGGTGCAAGCCTTTAATCCCAGCACTCAAGAGGCAGAGGCAGGTGGATCGCTGCGAGTTCGAGGCCAGCCTGGTCTGCAAAGTGAGCTCAGGACAGCCAAGGCTACACAGAGAAACCCTGTCTTGAAAAACAAACAATTAATTGTTTTTTGCAAGACAGAGTCTCACTATGTAACCTTGGCTGTCTTGGAACTTGCTCTGTAGACAAGACTGGCCTCAAACGCAGATCTTCATGCCTTTGCCTCCCAAGTGCTGGGATTAAAAGTGTGTGCCACAACCAGAAAATTCTTCCTTTACTTAGAAACTATCCTATCAATATGCCAATTAGACCTTTTCTTCTTACGGAGTAAGTCTCTGTACCTTTTGTTTATTTAGGAGGTACACAATGCATATACTCACAGCCATGCAGAAACGACAGCAAACAACAGGTCTGTGTGTAAGTCACTAAATCATTCATAAACATACTACTATATGTTTATATTGTATAAAACTATACATTAAAGCTGCCTCAGATTCCATGTACAAATTAAAAGGTAATATTTGTTCTTAAGAAATAGTGCCTGATAATATTTAGTAACAGAAACTAATTCAGTACAATTAAGATGATTATTGCAGGGTGTGGTGGCACATACACACACTTCACTTCCAGCACTCGGGAGGCAGAGGCTGGCAGATCTCTCTGAGCGTGGTCTATAAAGTGAGTCCAGGACAACCAGGGCTACACAGAGAAACCCTGTCTCAAAAAACAAAACAAACAAACAAAAGAGTATTTACTCACCAGTTGTGACAAATTATTTATTATAACCAGGTAGGTCCAAGCATTGGAGAAGCTAAAGTTTCCCTCATCATATACTCCAACGAGCTCACATACCCTGAAAAGTGACAAAAGTCAGGCAACTTTATGACGAACCAAGGAGACTTGTATCTTAATATATATCCTTTAGAGATTTATTTTTTTACGTATGAGTGTTTTGCTTGCATGTACGCCTGGCGTGATGTGCATTCAGTGTCCCTGGAGGCCAGAGGGGGACACTGGATACTCTGGAATTGGAACTGGAATTAACAGATTGTTGTGAGCAGCAATGGTGGTTCTAGGAACCACATCTCTGCAAAAGCACCAAGCGCTCTCAATCACCAAACACCTTCCAGCCCTGAATACACACACTTAGGGCACAGCGGTAGTAAAACTTAAAATCTATAACCAGTTTATCTCAGAAAGCCTAAGGACGACCACTTGCCTTTGGTCACAGATGGTTGAAAAGCTGACACGAGTCACATCTTTCTAGAAATACATGGTATGATCATTACTTTTAACTTAAATTATAAACAACCATTAAACCACAGAACAATCATGACTTTCCTCATTTTGGAAAGCTTGGTTGATAAACATGACTACAGCTCACTTTCCCTCTAAATTAACTTAGCGGTAAATATTTGAAGATTCAGATCCCCCGAGTAAATTCTAATACAAGTATTAAGTTATATGCTCACCTAGTTTCTAAGCAGCAAAGCAATAAAACATACTTCTATAAGTATTTCTGGCACAGGCAGGATAAGAAGTATTGTTACATGGCTTGATTCTACGCTGTGGTCTGCAGAAACTCACATTTTGGAATTTTTATTGAAACTTTAATATTTTGGCATCACAGTTTGTGTGTGTGTGAGAGAGATGTAGTCTCTCTATGTAAACCAGGCAGGCCTTGAACGAGATCTACTTGGCTCTGCCTCCTCAGTGCTGGGATTAAAGACCTGCACCTGTTTAAAACAGTATTAATAAACTCTTAAATTAACAACACACACACACACACACACACACACACACATAAAATCTGTGTGATTAACCCAACTAAAGTAGTGTTTTCCTCTGATGATTTTTCTCATGTCTGCTCTCAAAAGGATGTGAATCTTGTGGCAATGCCTTGCACTGTTTGTTGTTACGGAACCCAGCTTTTATATATGTGGTTTTGTAGCAGGCTAGACTTACGCTATTAATCAATACCCTTTTCCTACTTGCTTTCCCATGTAAGAACACAGATCTTTAAAGACAGGGCCCCAGGTGGCCTTAAATTCTCAATTCTCCTGCCTCTACCTTGCAAGTGCTTGGATTATTTCTCATGAACGACTACACTTGCCTTCTGAGGGGCTGGGGATTAAACACGGGGCTTTGTTCATACAAAGCAGTTACCAAACTGAGCTACGTTCCCAGGCATGTAGCATGAAGATTTGAAACAATAAAAAAAATAAAGGAGAGTCATACTTACAAAGCAGTAACAGTGGTGATTGGTCTGACCACAGTATACTGTAACACTCCTAGTTTGCATCTAAAGAGCAGCATTCTGCAAAAGAAAGAGACCATCTTAGCTATTCAGTGGCATCAAAACATCTCAAAGCCTCCAAATGGAAATGACTCGGTCAGATGACAACTATATTCATTCTGCCAATTTTGTCCTAAATGACAGGTGGATAAGAGTGTGGATGGCAGCAAGGAAATCTAAAGCCCACTTTGAAATTATTTAAAGACTTATTTATGTATTACTTTGACAGTGCTCTGCCTGCATATACACCTGCAGGCCAGAAGAGGGCACCCGATCTCAGTATAGATGGTTGTGAGCCACCATGTGGTTGCTAGGAATTGACCTCAGGACCTTTTCGGAACAGACAGTGCTCTGAGCCATCTCTCCAGCCCCTGAAGTTATTTAGTAACTTTATCTCTGAAAGACACCCCTGCCTAGCTCCACTGAAGCACAGCACAGAACAGTATTGGGAACTGGGGCTTCCTGCCATGCTCACCTCAAATCGACAGGACCAAGTGAAATGAGTCTGTGAGCCAAATAAACTTTGTTTCTTAAGTTGCTTTTGTCAGTTATTTTATCACAGTAGTGAGAAAAGTAACTAAAGTTCTTTGGGTAAAATATGCAATCTTAACTCTTTAAAGACTTTTTTTTTTTTTACATTTACTTCAAACTAGATGAATGCAGATGGCCAATTCACTATGAATGTAACATGTATAGAACTCATTATTCTCACGATTGTCACATGGTTCTCTGTGCTGTATGTAGTTTGTTTTATACATGTGTAATAAAATAAATGTATATATATATATATAAAAGACTCAGAAAACAGAGGCAACGTGGATCTCTGTGAGTCTGAAGCCAGCCTGGTCTACAGAGTGAGTTCCAGGACAGCCAAAGCTACACTGTCTTGAAAAACCAAAATGAAAAGGGGGAGAAAAAGCAAAACAAACAAACATCCTACTTTTTTTTTTTTTTTTTTTTTTTTTTGAGACAGGGTTTCTCTTTGCAGCCTTGGCTGTCCTGGACTTGCTTTGTAGACCAGGGTGGCCTCGAACTCAGAGATCCACTTGCCCCTGCCTGAGTGATGGGACCACAGGCGTGTTACCACCTCACCCAACAAAAAATCCCACTTAAAAAGGGCTCATTTATTTTCCTTTATGTGTATGAATGTTTTGCCTGCATATATGTGTGTGCACCACACATGTGCCTGTTGGATCCCCTGGAACTGGGGTTTTGGATGGCTGGAATGGCTAGGAAATCAACCTGGGTCTTTGCTTTTTGTTTTTGTTTTTCGAGACAGGGTTTCTCTGTGTATCCCTTGCTGTTCTAGACTCACTTTATAGACCAGGCTGGCCTGGAACTCACAGGGATCCCCCTGCCTCTGCCTCCAGAATGCTAGGATTAAAGGCAATACATTTTTAAGATATAGATGTTGTGGGTTTTTTTTGTTTTTGTTTCATTTTTACATTGCTCACCCAATAAAAAGTTTATCAAGGTGAGGCCAGCCTGGTGTACAGAATGCAGGACAACCAAGGCTAGAGACACCCTGTCTCGAAAACAAAAAACAAAACATGTATTTTGTTAGCTGAGCATGGTGACACATGAATGCAATCCCAGACTTGGGGAGGCAGAGGCAGGTGAATCTCTGTGAGTTCAAGGACAGCCAGGTCTACAGAGCGATTCCAGGACAGCCAGGGCTACACAGAGAACCTTGTCTTCAAAAACAAAAACAAACAAAAATGTATTTTGTTGTCTTTCAAACTGTACTCCATGCTAAAGTCTACTTATTGTTTCTGTTTACAGAACTGTCTTGCAGAGAGCTGGCCCAAACTGAATAATTCTGCTTCTGTAAAACCCAAACAGACACATGAAAACCCGATTTACTTACTCCCCCATTGCCCATGGCGGGCAGCAGCAGAGTGGAACGAGGTGGTTCTGCTGGTCTTTAGCTTCTAGGTGCAGCATCAAGTTTGGGAATCGGATGGTGAGATAGTTGGTAAGGAAGATCATAAAGTTATAGATGACATACGCTTCGTAGCACTCCCTCCAGGTGTCCACGTAGATGGCAATTTTGGGAAATTTCAAAGCTATCCACTATGGAAAAGCACAGACATTAAAGAAGAGTTGTAGCCTGAGGAAAATGAATTACTGCTCAGATTCACAGGACAATAACACAGAACCTGGGGATCCCGTCACAGACTTGCAGCAAACTCTCTGAAGTACTCTGAGTGGATTTACGGGGAGGGAGGCAGGGACTGCTGAGGATTAAACAGTGCAAGTCCACCACTGAGCTACATCCTAGCCTCTGCAAAGCATGCTTTAAAATGCAACGAACTTCTCTGATACAGGTAAACAGAAGGGCAAGTGTTTGGGGAAGTGATGAACATAAAAAAGAAAGTTAGTGAGTTCTCAAATATAATTTGAAATTAAGAAAAAAATATGACCAGAAAAAAATGTTACTGAAGACGTTTTATTTCCTAACACAGTTTCTCTGTGTAGCCTTGGCTGTCCAGAACTTGCTTTGTAGACCAGGCTGGTCTCTGCTGGAATTAAAGGCCACTAAAGCCTGGATATTTTGTATTTTTTGAGACAGGGTCTCATTATGTAGTTCTGGCTATCCTGGAATTCACTATGTAGACCAGGTTGACCCAGAACTCATAGAGAGCCTCCTGCCTCTGTCTCCTAGGTGCTAGGATTAAAGGCATGTGTACCACTACACTTGTTTTTTAATGTTGTTAAGACAAAATATGACTGTAATGACAAATGCAGATATTTGGAACATTTTTAGTGTGTAGTTACTCTCCTTGCTTGGCTGCTTACATTCTCAGATTAGTGGCTTTTCACCTGTTAAAGACTGTAATACTCTAAGTTACCCTCATCCCTAAGGGATGGGCCACCCCAGGCACAGACTGCTGCCACCAGGTCCCTTATACAAAATGGGCAGCATCAGCACAGACCAGGTGCAACACACGACCCAAGTGCAGCTCTCCTAGACTTAGTCATCTCCAGACGGCTTATGACACCTGATGGGATATCCAGAGTGCAAACCTGGGGTCGGGGCTTGTTTAAAATAGATCTGCTCCAGGCTTGGCTGAACCCATGGGCGCAGATTTTGATAAGGATGCAGATTGCTCACTATCACACATTTTAGTTATCAAGTACCAAAAAAAAAAAAAAAAAAGAAAGAAAGAAAGAAAAAGAAGAAATGCAGGAAAGTAGGGTGGATGCACAGACAGACACTTTCCACAGAGAATACAACTACTGTGATAATTAGACAAAGAAAATGTCTAGCCGGGCGTGGTGGTGCATGCCTTTAATCCCTGCACTCGGGAGGCAGAGGCAGGCGGATCTCTGTGAGTTCGAGGCCAGCCTGGTCCACAAAGTAAGTCCAAGACAGCCAAGGCTACACAGAGAAACCATGTCTCGAAAAACCAAAAAAACCAGGTGTGGTGGTGGTGCATGCCTTTAATCCCTGCCCTCAGATGGAACTCTGTGAGCTGGATACTAATCTGGTCCACATGGTAAATTCAAGAACAGCCAGGGTTACATAGACTCTATTTTAACAAAACAAAACAAAACAAAACCCAAAAAGGAAAAAAGAAGTCTTCAGTAGGGGGGCATGGAAGTGTGTACATCTTTAATCCCAGCACTGGGAGGCAGAGGCAGGTGGATGTCTGAGTTCAAGGCCAGCCTGGTCTACAGAGTGAGTTACAGCAGGACAGCCAGGGCTACAACAGAGAAACCCTGTTTAAAAAAAAAAAAGGTGAAATATTTTTACTATTAATCTCTCCTTGTCAATACTGTGTGCTCTTTACCTTATTAAGCATTCTCTAGTAAACATAGTTAAGTGTCATAAAAGAATTCTTAACAGAATACAACAAAATATACTTACACTATCCAAACTGTATATCGGAACCATCCAAAGAATCCTATGGAGAGTAAAACATAAAAACCATTTAATGTGATGTTTATGAGTTAAGTCAGTCAATACTAGTAATAGAGATGTGTGAGGATGCGACCTTATGATGGGTTTTTGAAGTTCGGGCTGTGTATAATGCACTAGATGTTGGATAATCCCCCACATGGACACAGGTATGGTCATCAGCAGGAATATTCCAGCAATAAACCAAGCTTTGGTGTGGATCCCAACCTTAGAAGAGAAAAGAACGTGTGAGCTTAGACTCTCATGTTATGACTATAAAAATCAACATTTGTTTTATTTTCATTTGATTATTAGCACTGCTTGGTATTTTCCAAATAATTAGTAACAATTTAAAAAAATATTTACTTAAAAATTATGTCGTCGAGCATGGTGGCACACACCTGTAATCCCAGGACTCTGAAGACAGAGGCAGGTGGATCATTGTGAGTTCGAGGCCAGCTTGGCCTACAAAGTGAGTCCAGGACAGCCAAGTCTCAAAAAAAAAATTTTTTTTTTGTATGTGTCTGTGTGTGGATATGTGCATGTGTGGGTGTGAGGTCAGAAGTGGGTACTAGATTTCTTGGAGGCAGAGGCAGGTGGATTACGATGAGTTCCAGGACAGCCCGGGCTACATATATGAGACCCTGCCTCACAAAAGAATGAACCCTCTTCAAAAACGAAACAAGAGCCGGGCGGTGGTGGCGCACGCCTTTAATCCCAGCACTTGGTAGGCAGAGGCAGGCGGGTCATTGTGAGTTCAAGGCCAGCCTGGTCTACAAAGTCCAGGACAGCCAAGGCTACGCAGAGAAACCCTGTCTCGAAAAACCAAAACCAACCAAACAAACAAACCAAAAACGAAACAAAACCCGAGACATTTCCGTAGTGCCTTCACCCATTCCTAGCCTGTTACTTCTTTCTCTCTCTGATTCTTGTGAAGTGGGGGCCTAGTGCTGACAACTCATGAAGGCCATGTATCCTCACATGGTTCTGTGGGGGAGTTTCATTTCAGTCGTTCATAAAGTGACCAGAAAAATGACTCACTCCTGTAGTCATATCCCCATGGCCACTTGTCTCTCTGCTTCAATGTCCCCTCATCTGTATGAAGAGGGACTTTGCTCTATTTTGCCTTTCTAAAGAATTAAGTAAAATTATAGTTACATTAAAAAAAAAATAAAGCCATTTTAGGAATATGCTCTAGTTAATGCCTCTAACCTTAATAGGAAATGACATAAAATCAAAATCTTTCCTTGTCTCCCAGTCCTCTCTACCTATGTGCTATCATTTCCCAGCCTCCTTCAGAGTCAAAATTTTCAAAACTCATCTATTCAGCTGGGTAGTGGTGGCGCACGCCTTTAATCCCAGCACTTGGTAGGTGGAGTCAGGCAGATCTCTGTGAGTTCGAGGCCAGCCTGGTCTACAGAGTGAGTCCAGGACAGTCAAAGCTACACAGAGAAACCCTGTCTCGAAAAACCAAACCAAACCAAAACCAAAAACCAAAAAACCCTCATCTATTCTCCTGAGCCTATGTTTCCCCCACACACTCCTACTTAAACAATTCTGTCCACCTCCAGTGCACTCACTAAGCTCCCCAATGACCTTCCTACTTGTGAAAAGTGACTGACCAGGTGGCAACAGTGAACACTCTTCAAAATGTTTCCCCTGAAACCCTCTTTCCAGGGAGGTCATTATCTGCCCTCTTTGTAAATCCCTGTGAAATACAGGTGCTGGGTCTTTTGCTATTGTATCCTTAGTCTCAAGTTCTTTTTGTTTTTGTTTGGTTGGTTGGGTTTTTTTTTTTTAAAGCTTTTTTGAGACAGGGTTTCTCTGTGTAGCCTTGGCCCTCCTAGACAGGATAGCCTTGAATTCAGAGATCTGCCGGCCTCTGCTACCCAAGAGCTGAAATTACAGGTGTGCGACAACACACCTGGCTTCAAGCATTCTTTTAACTGTGGAGCCTGTCTGAAGTTTGACCACTAGTTACTAGGTTGTTCTCTCCTCATTTGCTGAAACTTAACCCCTAATGCAAATGGCCATATTTGGAGAAAAGGCTGATGGGAAATGACGTAGGTGAAATGAGGTCATAATCTCACAGCCCTGGTGGTCTCAGAATTGTCTGTCAGCCATCTGAGGGCTCAAGAGCATGGCCTCCTGCAACGTGAGAGGACCTTCCCTAGACTGCCACCCCGCGGGTGTCCCCCCCCCCATGATATTTGACTCCAAAATAGTTTTCAACACTGTGGAAAAAAAAAAAGTCTTGTTGAAGGCCCTCAGTTTATTTTATGTATACTTAAATGTGTTCTTCTATGTGTGTGAGCCCAGGTGCGCATGCGTGGAGTCTGTTCTCCTTCCATCTTGTGAGGCACGGTCTCTGCAGCTTCCGCTGTTACATGTCACACAGGAGGCCAGCTGGCCGGCTAGCGTGCAGACAGTTCTGTTCCTGCCTTCCATCTTGCCTAGACACCACTCACAAGGGTCAGAGATGGAACTCAGGTGGTCAGGCTTGCGTGCGTACTGCTTTACCACTGAACCCTTTCTTCAGCTAAAGCGTGGCATTTTCTTATGGCAGAGAAAGTACATTAAGCAATACTCTCATACCTGTCTCTGCAGTTTAAGTTGTTCTGAGGTCTAGACTTGGCAAACGCATTACTTTGGTTTATTTGCACGCCCCATTAAATATCCTTATCAGAAAGTGAGGGGCTTGGGATGTTAGCAGTTCACACTGAAGATTAGAAATGGTTTTTTAAAACTACAGTTGAAGCTCACAATTAAGGGAATTCTTAAGCAGAAATGATACACATTTCATTTACCTTTCTATACTATATCCTAAGGAACACTAAGTGAGGAAATTATATTTATGTTAAGATTGCTATACCCAAGTTTGGGTGGACAAATTTCAAATAACCTAAAAACCTATAATTATTAAAAAAAGCCAACAAAAAATTTAGTGATTAAAAGGATCCTACAAATGTCTGACACATTGTTTAAAATATTTTCCACAATCAAAAAGGGGGCCATCGGCATGGTTATAACTCTTCTGAGATAAAGTGTTTCTCAATAAAAGTATTTCTGGTTATTATTAATTGATAAATCCAAATTCACTTTATGCATAGATTGTAGATTTATGGTAGTTATTCAGTTTGTAATACTTCACTACTGTCACATGACGTCAACAAACAGTAGAAAGTGGGCCAGAGAGGGTTCAGCGGGTAAGGTGCTCGCCTTCAACACTGGCGACTTGAGCTCCATCCTCCGCACTCCTCATCCTGGGAACACAGAAGCAACTCCCCTAAGTTGTCCCTCCACAACTGGGCCATCCCATGAACACAGCAACGAATACTTTTTTTTTTTAAGTAAGGAAAGAAATACAACTGGCTGTGGTGGTACATGCCTTTAATGCCAGCACTCAGGGAAGCAGAGGCAGGCAGATTGCTGTGAGTGGAGGTCAGCCTGGTCTACAGAGTGAGTTACAAGAAAGAAAGAAAGAAATGAAGGAGGGAGGGAGAAAAGGAAGGAGAGAGACAGAGACAGAGACAGGGAGAGATGGGGGGGGGGTGAGAGGGGAAGGGAGGAGAGAGAGGGAGAGAGACTGAGAGAAAGACAAGAGACAGACCGGAGAGACTTTGTAAAAACGTGTGCTTCGATTAGGGAGTAACTTCAGGTCTGGAAATGTAGCTCAGTTGGTAGAGTGCTTGCCTGCCTCAAATGCACAAAGCCCCGGGTTCAACCCCAGCACTAAACAAACAGAATGATGGCTACATCTATAAGCCCAGCGCTCGGAATGTAGACGGAGGAGGACCATTCTAGGTTACAAAGCATCTACATTAGAGACTTTATCTCATTAAAGAAAGAGACAAAGAAAAAGATGTAACCTCAAACGTAAAAACAATTAACAAAGTCAAATGAACAGGAATCCTTTAGTTACAGGAGGCTGGCTAAAAGCTTATAAAACCCAGAACGTAACTTCCAAGGTAGTTTATTTGATCTGGTCAAGCCCCAATGTCTGCACAGCAGCTACTATTTCAGGAATAAAGTTCTTTCAGTCCATTCTGAGCAGCTGCCTTAACTATTTTCTCCACCAGGAGGTAACTCCACTTGTAGCGGCAGAATAAAATCAGACCAAAGACGAAATGTTTCGCAGACCACCAAGAAGGCGGACAAAGGGACTCTGTCAAGCAGCCTTAAGAAAGAGGAGAGGTGCTGGACCCTCTTACCTTCAATTTCTTTAGTTCCCAAACACATACAGGAAAGGCTATCAAGATGGAAACTCCGTAAATAAGTATTAACAGGGGTCGGATCCATCTCCTCCAGTTGTTCCGGTTGCATGCGCAAGGCTTTTTCATAAACAAACCAGCTTTCAACAGCTGAGTAAACGAACTAAACAAAGGTCTTGGCTGGTTCTGTTCTTCGGTTGTTTCTTGAACTGACTCACTATAAAGAAAAATTTACCAGCCGCTGGCGCCCCGTCCTTGGGTCGCACTGTGCTGCCGGCTGCCGCAGCGGTGGCCGCTCGGGATGCTCGCAGGTGCGGGCTGCATCCTCGCCGGCCAACCCGCGTGAACTCGGTGCTGCCGTGGCGGAGTCGCCGCCGTCTCGGCTGCACCATGCTTCCGAGGACAGCGGGGTGACCCGGGGATTCTGACCTGCGGCGGGTAGCCGGCCGGTTCCCTCCCTCCTGCTCTGGCAGGCGAGTCTCCGCCCCCCGGAAGACCCGGTCCCGCACTTCCTCACTCACTCATTCGAATCGTCCTCGCTAGAGGAACTCATCTTCAAAATATAGGAGCTCACTTCCGTTTCCGTTCAGGTCCAGGAAGCGAATGATTTGCAGCGAGGTTCACGCTGGGCAAACCTTGTCCGGCAATGCTCACCTTTGTGATTGGTCAGCTACGGAGGATGGGTGTGTCTGTAACCTAGGTTACTCAGGGGGCGTGGCGAGGGAAATGGAGAATTCAGGATTGCTGGCCGCGCTAACTTACCTAGTCTTAGCGTCTCGGAGAAGGGTTCTGGAAGTTGGAGGAACTGGGCAGGTGTTTCAAAAACACCTGCTACATTCTACCTAAAGTCTTAGTGAGGGGCAATCGATGTGGAGCGGAACTCAAAACAGCCTTTTTCTTAGAATGCTCCTCACTTGTCTTTATGGCTGGAATTGGAAGCCGGCTGGAAAAAGATAGAACAGGAAACCTCCGATTAGATGTCAGTCAGTTGCTAGAGTTTAGGGCCTTACGGAGGGATTTCTTTGCATAATTTCTGGACCCGGCAGAAGAATCGTTCTAAAAATAGCTTATTTGAAAGTGACAATATGAAATGTTCACATTTGGGGGGAAAAGCGTTAATGATTTAAGTTTCAAAAGGCCAGCTTTCTGACTCGGAATGCTTTTAGCTGTAAAGGTTTACAGATCAAACAAGTGGCAAATGGAACCTTAAAGTGTTTCTAAATCAAGGGAGCAAGCAAACATCTGTGTCCCGATTAAACACACGAACAGGGACTATATTGTGATTTTCTGAAGTAACACTTAACTTAAAAGTACTGAAAACTCAACAGATGAGAAAAATTTCACAGATGAGAAAAACTTCAAGTGATTAATTCACTCAAATATTGGCCTACTAAGCAACACAATTGTGTTCTCTGACCATGGACTCTGCTTGGTTGTTGAAATATTTGCCATCACCTTCAACCAGGGGAATTCTGCCTATAAGGCAGGTGGGCCAAGGCATGGGCCAGAGTCTCACTGAGATCAGACGAATCATATATCGTTTTCCTCTGTAACCCCGAGCGTGGACTCTGATGTCTGCAGTCTTTGCCCCATGCTGTCCTGATCTCCGTTTTGCAACTTTCTTTAAAGAGGTTGTAGGACTTTTGTTTGGTCTATGCCAACTTTAAATTAAGATAATTGGTCTTAGGGAAATTCCTGACCACTATCCTGGCATATGCGTATCCTGGCATACTGTTAAAGTTCAGAGAACAAGAGAAAACTCCTGCTTTACAACTAGATATCACCATATCACTATTTCTTGGCCAACAACAGTCTTTTTAAACAGGCTGTCTAGCATGGCTTGTTTCTGCGTGTCCAGCCACACTCTTATTGTTGCCTACAGCTGTCTTCCCTATTCTTTCTCATAGGAAACCAGTCTTGACTTAATTTCTGAAATCTATTTTGGTACTCTAGTAGCACCATCCTTTATGTTTCGCTATTGCCATTAACCTGAATGTTTGTTTGTATTTCTTATACTGTGAGTTCCCCCAGAAAAAACTAAAATCCTTGAACCATTAAGAACCACTATTAGCTGGGCAGTGGTGGTGCGTGCCTGTATTCTCAGCACTCAGGAGGCAGAGGCAGGTGGATCTCTGTGAGTTCAAGGTCAACCTGGTCTAGAAAGCAAGTCCAGAACAGCCAAGGCTACACAGAGAGACCCCTGTCTTAAAAAAAAAATAAAACCAAAATAAACAACAAAAAATAGTATTATGAAGGCAATGAAAAGACAAGTCAAATGCAGACATGACTGCACATGTTTGTGAGCTGGAATTCATTTTTGATGAAACTTCTACACAGAGAAATTAGAAACAGTGAGTTTTTCATTTAAACTTGTTCACTCATACAGATGCTGCTTTATTTTGAAGATGTCCTACTTCTCTCCTTTCTTCCTTCCCTTCTTCCCTTCTTTCCCTCCTTCCTTCTTTCCTTTCTTCCTTTCCTCCTTTCCTTCATTCCTTCACTTCCTTTCTTCCCTCCTTTCCTCCCTGCCTTCCTTCTTTCCTTCCTTCCTTCTGTCCTATCTTCCCTCCTTCCCTTCCTCCCTTTCCCTTCCTTTCTTCCTTCCCTCCTTCATTCCCTTCCCTTCCTTCCTTCCCTCCTTCAATTCCTTTCTTCCTTTCTTCCTTGCTTCCTTTCCTTTCTTGACAGAGTCTCCCTGTCAAGATCCGATTGGAACTCACAGGCATCCACCTGTCTCTGCCTCCCCAGTGCTAGCATTAAAGCTGTGTACCCCACAGTTGATGGTTTAAAAGCAAGATCCACTGAGTTTAAAGGGCTCTGCAGTGAATCCAGAGAGAGAACAAGGGTCTGGAAAGCCAAAGGATGAAGATGAAGACCTCACTTGTGTCACTAGGTCCACAGAGGCTGGAGGTCCTGGCCTTGCCTTTGTTCTCTTCTGCTTTCCGTGAACTCTTCTAGCTCTCTCCTGGGTAGCTACATCTTTGCCTCTGCTTAGCAAGTTCCTAATGGAGAAATTCTCATTTCCCCCTCAATATCCTCAGCAAAGAAATGTCTTTCTTATCTTGTCTTTTCCTTCCCTTCCCCCTCCCCCAGTTGTATTTGGTGCTATCCTAGGTCTCTGGGCTATCTAGCCTCTGGTTCTTGGCCCTCCAGGCAGTGTCAAAGGTAGGTTCCTACGCGTCCCTCAACTCAAGAATGGATAAAGAAGCTGTGGTACATTTACACAATGGAATAGAACCCAGCTGTTAAAAACAAGGACATTATGAAATTGGCCAGCAAATAGGTGGAACTAGAAAAGATCATCCTGAATGAAATATCCCAGACCCAGAAAGACACGCTTGATATATGCTCACTTCTAAGTGGCTATTAGCCATGAAGTACAGGACAACCATGCTATAATCCATAGACCCGAAGAAGCTAAGTAACAAGGAAGGCCACATGAGAATCACTGTGAAGGGGAAATAGAATGGATGGGGGTGGGGATGAGAGCAGGAGGGATCAGGTGGGGGGAGGAGGGAGGGATCAATGGGTTCACTTTATAAGATCCTCATTTAAACCACTGAGATCAACATTTACATGAATATTTCAATCGCCCTTACTCTTATTCGCAAAGATGTGTTACCAGAGTCATCCAGTTGATGATTCTCAGGTTCTCCAGTTTCCTCACAAGAAAAGCAACAGAGTGTCTTGTGTCACCCAAGAGATTTCAGTAATGAAGGGAGGGACGGGTACTCTGAAAGGAACGCCATGTCCCAGGGCCTTTAAAAATCCTTCCATACGACGGATGGATGGATTGAGCTAGCCAATACGGGCCTGTGGAGAAAGGCTTCTTCCTCTGTGTTTGGTGGCAGCTACACAGACAAGAGCATTAAGGAACTGTGTACTCTGTGTACTCTGCAGGGCTCTCACTCTGCCCAGACAGATGAACTGTGAGACTGGAAAGGACAGGCAAATAAAGGCAAATCCCATGGGGATTCAAGTGCACCATGCGGCAGTGACCTGCTAGTCTCCAGAGGTGCAGCCTACAGCAAGCTTGAGCATCAGGAAGTCTCCATGTGTTGGTGAGGATTCTTGGTGTAGACTCTTTGGGCTTCTTCTCATTGCTGGAGTCCAGAAAGCTAGAAGAGTTCCTGACACCTAGTGGACCAGCAGCCTGTACCCCAAAAAGCACAATGAGATGCAAGGGCCTGACCCCAGCCACCTGTGGGAGCCAAAAGGCCACAAAACCCACCAGGCCATTCTTTTTTTTTTTTTTAATTTGTATTTATTTTGATTTCATGTGAATTGATGTTTTGTCTACATTTATGTCTGTGAGAGGTGTCAGACCCAGTCTGGAACTGGAGTTACGGACAGTTGTGGGCTGCTGTGTGGGTGCTGGGAACTGTACCTGGGTCCAACTATACAATTCTTGTTGTGCGGCAGAATGTTCCGCTCTGCTGATACTGCTAATCCAAGCAGTGTGTGTAGATCACACCTCCAGCAGTTCAGTTCAGAAAGCCCCAAAATGTTTGTGTTGTAGTAATTGCTGCTGCTGTAAAGCCTTGCCAGCAGGGAGGGTGACACCTGCATCTGCTTAGAATGTGCTGTTCAAACAGTAAAAGACTGATGGGCCTGGCACGTGACAGGTGACTCAGTGCTTAAGAGTGCATGCTCTTGCAGAGGCCAGAGTTCAGTCCCCAGCTTAATAATTCCAGCGACAGAGGAACTAACTCTCTCTTCTGGACTCTGTGGGCAACTCGTGTGTACATATGACCATAATTAGAATAGCAATAATAACAACACTTAAAGATGATAGGAAATAAATGCTATAAAAGCCCAGGGCCCGACCTCTCGGATGTTTCCAGGAGTCCAGTAGTCTGGGGAACCCTGGGAAATCCTTTCTATGGAGAAGGCAAGTAGCAGCACCTCCCACAATCTACCATAAAGAGATATAGCAGGTGGCGGGCTTCAGAACAGAGACCACGTTCTCATCAGCTTGGGTGCTTTGCACTGAGCTATAAAGCCACATGACAGGCCTGCTTTCAATGAGCCCTGACGCAAAGAGACACTGTAGTGTCTGACCCAGCCCACGTAAGTTCAGTGGGTGTGCATGCTGCATAAGTGCTGCTTGTAGACTGCCAAACCACAGAGAAAGCACTGCTGGCTTTGGGAGCAGGCTTGGAAGAAGGCCACATTGTCACTATTCTTATTTGAAAAGCTGTCCTTAACTTCACTGCTGGGTCCCGAGAGAAGGGAAACATCAGACTTGGGGACAATAAGTGATTAGGCATCCTGAACTGCCCATTATAAACAGTGCTTTTATGGTAACTAAACCATACAACTGGGCACACTCACCAACATTTCATTATAGGGCAACCCTGGCAGACCCAAAAAGTAGCATATAACAACGCGCAAGCAAATGAATAAACTTGTGACTTGTTGGGAACTGATACAGACTGACTTAAAATGTCAGTCACTGCAGGCTGACATTACATACAAGCTGGAAGAGAGAAAAAGAAACAGCCGAAGAGCATAAACCGTGGCTGTTCCAATCCTCCAGGTGGCATGCCCCAGGAACTCTGTGCTCCCCGACAGGGTCCGTGAGTATCTGTGATACTGTGGCCCTTTGTCACTGCGCAGCTCCACCTTTCATAGGTGCTGCGAGGAAACACCATAACCATGGCAACTTTTTTTTTTTTTTTTGAGACAGGATTTCTCTGTGTAGCCCCGACTGTCCTGGACTCGTTTTGTAGACCAGGCTGGCCCCAAACCCACAGCGATCCGCCTGCCTCTGCCTTCCCAAGTGCTGAGATTAAAGGTGTGTACCACCATGTCTAGCTCTCACGGGCAACTCTTATAAAAGAAAACATTTAATTGAGGGCTGGTTCACAGTTTCAGAGGTTTAGTCCATAATTGTCATAACAGGAAGTATTGTAGCGTGCAGGCAGACGTGGTGCCTGAGAGGGAGCTGAGAGTTCTACCTGTGAGGGCAGGCAGTGAGGAGAAAACCGGCTTGAGCTTCTGATACCCACCCCCTAGTGACACACTTCCTCCAACAAGGCCACACCTACTCCAACAAGGCCACACCTCCTAGTGGCGCCACTCCTTGTGCTCCTGTACATCCAATCACCCCAGGTGCGGTTTCCCAGAATATGCGGTTCTTTCCCGAAGGGACTGTGCTGTGCTGTGTGGTTCAGGCCACTGGATCTAGTGCAAATGGCAGGTGTTACCTCAGGCTAAAGTATTCCATTGCAGGTGTAAGCCTCTGTCCTGCTTTGAGTCTGATGTCAGTTTTGGGTGTTTGGCTCCTGGCTGGTGGCGGTATTTGTTGGGAACTCGTGGAGCCTGTAGGAAGTAGAGTCTCCCCGGTAAAAGCAGGTCACAGGGGAGGGTCTTTGAAGGTTTTACCCAATGCTGACTTCTGCCTGCATTTTGGGGTTCCCACCACACATTTCTGATGCCAAAAACTAAACTATCCTACCATGCCTTCTGTACCCGGATGGAGAGAAACCCTCATGAACCAAAGTAAGCCTTTCCTCCTGACCTCAGTTCCAGCAGGCTTCGTGGTCACAGCCATGTGACAATAACCAATTGACCCTCCCAGTACCCTCTTCCCTGACTCCAGCAAGCCACGCTAACTGGAGCAGGTGTCTCCGCATGGAAAGTCAAGACCTGACATTTCCTTCACGTAACGTAGAGGGGAGGAGTTATTTGATTTTATTTCTTATGTGTGGGGGTGTGTTGTCTGCATGACCGTTGTGCATCCTGCCTGTGCCTGCTGCCCATGGGTATCGGAGTCCCTGGAACTGCAGTTATGAATGGTGGTGAGCTGCTGTGTGGTTACTGGGAGCTCTAGAGCAAAGAACTCAAGAGACTTAGAAGAGAGGGGCGTGGGAGTGGATTTTTCACGTGTTGCTTAGAGAGGCATCCAACTCCTCTCTAAGCTTTATTTCCCTAAGTGGTGCCAGAGAAAAGCATTCGTAAAAGAAGTGTTACTGCTTCTGTACTGCTTTCTGGGCCACTTCTTGTGGTTGTAGCTGCTACTGAAAGAGGGAAAGTGGTTACAGTGGCAAAAAGGCAACAGACCTGATACAAAATGACCCAAGTTCAGCACGGAAAATAGTCAAAGGACTCCATTAGTCTGGGGCGGACTTGGCCCTGTGTGTAAGCCAGGATAGCTGAGTGGTGAACGCACCCCGAAGGCCTGTGTGTTGAAGGCCTTGGCCTCTAGGATGGTTCCACTGGGAATGGCGGCTGGTCCTCGGGTCTCTGGAGCATGCTCTCAAGCGTCCCCTTCCTCTTTGTCTTTTGCTTCTCGGCCACGACACCAACTGTTCTCTGCACCCTGTGCATCCTGGTGAGGTTGTTTTGATAGGAATGCCAGAGGCCCTAAATTTTATGGGTCTGTCCAATCCATCTTGTAATTTGTGAGCTAAAATATTTTGTTTTGTTTTTGTTTTTGGAGACAGGGTTTCTCTGTGTAACAGCTCCGGCTGTCCCAGAACCCACTGTGTAGACCAGGCTGGCCTTGAACTCACAGCGATCCACCTGCCTGTGCCTCCCGAGTGCTGGGATTAAAGGCATGCGCCACCACCGCCTGGCGTGAGCTAAAATATTAAACTCGAAAACCAGACTACAGACAGGCGTGGTGGCACACACCTTTAATTCCAGTACTCAGGAGGTAGAGGCAGTCGGATCTGTGTGAGTTCAAGGCCAGCCTGGTCTGCAAATAGAGTTCTAGGACAGCTAGGGCTACACAGAGAAACCCTGTCTCAGAGGAAGAAAGAAAGAAAGAAAGAAAGAAAGAAAGAAAGAAAGAAAGAAAGAAAGAAAGAAAGAAAGAAAACCAGACTTACTTGCATCTCTCTCTCCGACTCCCTCTCCAATCCCCCCTCCCCCTCCACACTACAGTTGGAGGATACAGGGCCAACTTGAGCCAATCTGTCAGAGTTGCTTGCTTTCTCTCCATTCCTCATTAATAAAACTGAGGCCACGTAGCCTTAAAGAAGAGTCTAGAGACACCAGAGGCACAGTCCTCTCAGGCTTCTCAGGGTATCTGCAGGGTAAAGACAAACAGTCACACTTTTTTGTTACTGCCAAACAACAGTTTTTGAGTGAACACTGGTTGCCACACAGCATCAAGCATGATTTCTGACTAATCTAGCCAGGGTTTCCGCTAAAAACACATGATAAATTAAGTCAAGTGCGTCAAGGAAGAGTTCAACAGAGGGACCACTTACAGCAGGTGTCAATGAGGAGCACAGAAGCCGTTTGGGATAATTCTGTAATGAGTCTCTAGACTGTGGAGTTAGACAGGCTGTGGGCAAGACCGTCAGCACAGAGCTGTACGTGGACGCGCCCTCCAGGGGGAGTGGAGACAGTTAATTCTCCCCCCTTTCCCACCCACTCCTGCCCTGCAGAAGCCGGAGGATGAGGGAACCTGCTGCTGGGGGCCAAAGTCAGCCTTACTGGGCAAGAAAGAGGATGAGGATGAGCTCAGCATGCCAAAGAGAGGGGATCCAGCCAAGAGCAGGAAAGCCAAAAATATTAGGAATAATACTTACCCTAAAACATCCCAACTCCTCACTGCTTCCATCACTGGCTAACTTTTTAAAACTCTTATTCCGAGAATGAATGAACTAGAAAGCAGCTATTTGGGGCAGAATTCTGCGTACACATACACTACACAGTATTGCTTATTTTTATTCTATACCTGTATAAACAATGATTTATGAGCCAGGTGCAGTGACACATGCCTGTAATCCCAGCATTCAGAGAGGCAGAGGCAGGTGGATCTCTGAGTTCAAGGCCAGCCTGTTCGACAAAGCAAGTTCAGGACAGCCAAGGCTACATTGAGGAATCCTGTCTTGACTTTAAAAGCAGCCCAGCCTGGTCTCAAATGTACTACACAGACAAGGCTGACCTTGAACTTCTGACCGCCGCCCCCGCAACCTCAGCTCTGGAATGCCAACACATCCTATTTTTCATGAAGTGCTGGACACAGTGAACGCTAGACGAGCAGCCTTCCAGTGAAGGCCGTCGATAGCACCCATGGGTTCCATGTTATTCTAACTTTTCTTTCTAATATAAACTTGAAAAGTCCGAGCATACTTATCAAACAGAGGCCACAAGCTGGCCAAGCCGACCCGCGCCTTTCACTGTCACCGACCCTCCTGCACTGTTGCATGCACAGCGCCTTTCACTGTCACCGACCCTCCTGCACTGTCGCATGCACAGTGCCTTTCACTGTCACTGACCCTCCTGCACTGTCGCATGCACAGCGCCTTTCACTGTCACCGACCCTCCTGCACTGTCGCATGCACAGCGCCTTTCACTGTCACCGACCCTCCTGCACTGTCGCATGCACAGCGCCTTTCACTGTCACCGACCCTCCTGCACTGTCGCATGTACAGCGCCTTTCACTGTCACCGACCCTCCTGCACTGTCGCATGCACAGCGCCTTTCACT
Source organism: Acomys minous (assembly GCF_964271855.1). Taxonomy (NCBI): domain Eukaryota; kingdom Metazoa; phylum Chordata; class Mammalia; order Rodentia; family Muridae; genus Acomys; species Acomys minous. Next base: position 77,103,028 of record NC_140492.1, on the reverse strand, counting down.
GTCACCGACCCTCCTGCACTGTCGCATGCACAGCGCCTTTCACTGTCACCGACCCTCCTGCACTGTCGCATGCACAGCGCCTTTCACTGTAACCGACCCTCCTGCACTGTCGCATGTACAGCGGTCTTTCACTGTCACCGACCCTCCTGCACTGTCGCATGCACAGCGGTCTTTCACTGTCACCGACCCTCCTGCACTGTCGCATGCACAGCGATGCTTGCACTGCCTTCCACTGTGGTACCAACTCCCCACTCTGTCCTCACTTCGTGTATTAAACTTAGGTGTTTCCACTCAAAACGACACTCAGTCTTAAGGTTTGGAACTTAAATTTCAAACCACAACAATTCAAAATTCTTTCGCAAGCTCGCCTCTGTTTTCTAGACACCAAAGCATTTCTTTAGATCCTTTTTGGTTTTACAAGGGTCGGGATAAAGCAGGTAGGCACTTGCCAAAAAGGCACTCAACAGTGTTACAGCAAACAAAGCCCTGTTAACTGTGGCTACAGGGTACATCCGGTCTCTTCACGTGTGGCTAAGCTGCGTAGCCATACAAGCCCTTTAGACAGCCATGACGACAAGTGGCAACCTTAAAGGAGCCCAGAGTTTACATAACAGCTATTCGGGCTCTCCGTTCTCCCCAGTCCTCACTTCAGATGCCACGCAGCACACTCAACACGAAAGCTGATGAAAGGATTCTCAAAAGACGGCAGCATGACCTCAGGAGAAAAGGAGGAAGGCTCCTCCCCCTCACACTCCTACCTCAGGGCTAGTGGCTATGGACTGAAACCATAAGCCTTAACAAACCTTCCCTCGTTATAAGTTGCCTTCGGGGGATGGAGAGATGACGTAACGACTTGCTCGGTGGGTAGAAGGCTGTCTGTGAGAACATGGGGGCCTGAGTTCGAATCCCCCATACCCTTGTAAAAAGCCAGATGTGGCACCACATGCCTGTCATGGGGACTACGGGGAGCAGAGACAGGAAGAGCACTGTTATCTCAAGGAGAGACTTTGCCTTGAGGGGGTGTGCCAAAGAGCAGTATGTCAGGATACCTGATGTCCTTGTCTCCAAGAATCCTGCTCTCCACTCTTGCTCAGGCACCTAGGCTCACCTAGACTCCCCAAAAGTCCCCATCTTACTAGTGAAATGACACCTGAACTCTGAAGTCCGGCCTTGGCTGTTCTCGCCTGGCGTCTGTGACTCTCTCCAAATTCATCTGCTTCCTCATTCCTATTCATTTACTCTTCACCCCATTGTCTCTAAGTGTGACCCCTCTATTGCCCTTCCTAAACTTCCTCCTACGATAATGTAGTTTAAATGCATGATGTCCTCCACAGGGTCATATGTCTGAACACTTGGTCCCAAACTACTGACACCATTTGCCAAGGCTGAGGTACCTTTAAAAGGGCCTTGCTAAAAAAATAAAAATAAAAATAAATAAGTAAATAAATAAATAAATAAATAAATAAAAGGGCCTTGCTGAACAAAGCCACTGGGATGGCCCTTGAGACTTTACAGCCTGTCGCACTTCTTCTTCACTCTGTCCCTAAGTATAGATGTAACATGGCCGGCCAGCCTCCTGCTCCCTACTGCCTGCTGCCATGTCTTCCTGACCCTGACGGACTGGGTCCCTCTGGAACTGTGACCCAAAATAAACCCTTTCTCCTGTAAGTTGCTTTTGTCAGAGTCTTTTTTCACGGCGATGATAAAATAGCTACAACACTCAAGGCAGGGGCCTCAGGGTCTGCCCTGAACCAATACTGTCGTTCTCCCAGATTCCGCGGTAGGCTCCCAGCATCATTTCCTGTCTCCAACTCTAGTATCTCTAGACTCATTAGCTCTGCTCTCTCTCCCCGAAACACACAACCATCTCAACACAAAACAACTAAAACCCACCATCCTTCCTGCCAAGACTGTTCCTCTGCCAGCAGCCAGAACTCGCCGCCCACAGCCCGGAACCAAAGACCTCACCTCGCCTGGATCCCCACACCCAGTCACCAACCCCTAAACTGGGGCACTCCTCCTGCCACTAATCCTGTCCCAGGTTTGACCTCCAGCCAAACTCCATCCTTGGTCTCACAGACAGAGGACTGAATGCATACGTTGTCAGTGCCCTGCTCAAAACTTCCCTCTGCCTTCACCTACCCCACATGCCCTCACAGACGCCCTGACCTGTCTGCAGCCTCGCTCCCACAGCCACTCAGGAACAGGCAGCCACACTCGCCCTTTACCTGAAGAATTCCTCTTCCCCACTCAGCAGAACCCCCTAGCCCTCCTCTGGTCTTCTGAGTTACTGCAGAATGAGTGGGTGGCCCTGTTCAAAACGCTTGGTCTACAAAGAAAGTTCCAGGACAGAGAAACTGTGTCTCTAAATAATAAATAAATAAATAAATAAATAAATAAATAAATGAATAGGACCAAAAATGTTTCAGGATTTTTAGATTTGGGTTGAGACCCAACTCAAAACACCAAATTTGGGGCTGGAGAGATGGCTCAGAGGTTAAGAGCACTGACTGCTCTTCCACAGGTCATGAGTTCAATTCCCAGCAACCACATGGTGGCTCACAACCATCTATAATGTGATCTGATGTGCACTGTATACACAATAAATAAATAAATCTTTTAAAAAAATACACCAAATTCATTAGTTCCATATTTAAAAAAACAAAAACAAAAAACCTATGCATGTGTGCAGAAGACAATTTTAAATAATTTTATGCAGAAAAAAAAGTTTCATAATGTAGAATTTTCCACTTGGAACCTTGTCAGCACTCTAAATATTTCAGGATCCAGATTCTGGTTAGGAAGCTCTGTGTCTCTGCTGTCTCCTTTCATGCCCTGGAACCAATCAGTCCTGTTAACTACGGCAGAGCATTCTATACTTCAACATAAATGAAGTGACCTTTTAGATAATTTCAGTAAGCATCACTGGAACTCTACCTTGTGTGTAAAGTCTCCTCTAGCAAGGAGGTGGCACCAGCAGGCCTCAGCAACGCCAGGTGACACCTCTCCCCTATCGACACAAATACATAGGATAAACGAGCTTTTAAACTTTTTAAAAAAGATTTATTTATTTATTAAGTTTACAGTTTTTTTTGCTTGCACGTACCCCTGCACACCAGAAGAGAGCACCAGATCTCATTATAGATAGCTGTGAGTCACCATGTGGTTGCTGGGAATTGAACTCAGGACCTTTGGAAGAACAGGCAGTGCTCTTAACCTCTGAGCCATCTCTCTAGCCCGCTTTTAAACTTTTTTGGGTTTTTGAGACAGGGTTTCTTTGTGTAGCCTTAGCTGTCCTGGTCTCGCTTTGTAGACCAAGCTGGCCTCGAACTCACAGCAATCTGCCTGCCTCTGCCTCCCAAGTGCTGGGATTAAAGGCGTGCGCCACCACGCCCGACCCTTAAACTTTTTTATACTGGCAACACATACCAAGTTCACTACTTTTCCCAAAAGTTAAAAAAGAAGACTAAAACGCTGCATGGATCGAATCCGTTCACTTTACCTACCGTCCGTATACTACAGAAGAGGAAGACCAGGCAACTTGCCTGAGGCCACACAGTGAGCAAAGCTGGCTTCTGTCACTGTGACTTGTGACTTAATACCTCTGCTGCCTTTGACCTGAATGTCACAAAACACAGCAAAGCCATCTGTCACAGTGACAAAAGTACTATCGGTCAGATTCTCAAATAATTATATTAACATGCCCATGGTACTCCATTCCCAGGCACTTTAGGCTTTATCCTCAAATCTTGCAAGTTCTTTCTTTCCTTTTTTTTTTTTTTTTTGGTTGGTTTTTTGTTTTTGTTTTTGTTTTTGTTTTTATTTTTGTTTTTTTTGGTTTTTCGAGACAGGGTTTCTCTGTGTAGCCTTGACTATCCTGGATTCACTTTGTAGACCAGGCTGGCCTCGAACTTACAGCAATCCGCCTGCCTCTGCCTCCCGAGTGCTGGGATTAAAGGCGTGCGCCACCATGCCCCACTCCAAGTTCTTTTTTGGTTTTGGTTTTTTTTTCTTCTCCTCCCTTTGATAGAACGAGATTGTACAGTGGCTGCTAGACAGGCTGCAGCGACCATATAATCTGAAAACCAGAAGGCGCTGGCGCTATACAGGGGGTTCAGTGTGTGACCGTCACCTGTGACTAGGCAGAAATCCCTTCAGCTGGGCTTTCCTATTTAATCAATGAGAGGCCTGTATTCAGCTCTACACTTCAAAACGTTGTCAGCTTAAAAGAAAAAACAAGCCCATGACCATGTCATCATCTTTGCTGGTAATTTAGGACAGTTTGTTGTTGTTGAGCTGGGGTCTCACTATGCATCTCTGGCTGGCCTGGAACTCACAGTGTAGACCAGACCAGCCTCTTCATCGAAGTGATCCTCCCGCCTCTGCCACCCAAGTCCTGGAATTAAATAAAGGCTTACACCACCACACTTGGCTAGACCGAGTTCTCTTAATAATGATTATAAACAGTTACCCAAAGTTTTTTTTTTTAAATATTTGATGTGAGCGCTAAATACTACCACTCACCAGGCTCAGAAGGGCCCCCTGCAGCCAAGGTAGTGAGGGGGCTAAGGCAGGGGGACCGATGAGGCCAGCCTGACCCACACAGTGAGTGCCAGCGAATGAATGAATGAATGAATGAATGACCAACCAATGAGAGTTCTGACTAATAAAAAAACCTTAGGTGCTGAGGGCTTAAGTTAAGTACCAGCTGCTATGTGATGACGCCAACTTCACAGCCTGAATAAAAAGCACTCAATTGTCTAGAAACCATTACACACCCTGCATGCAGGCCTGAGGGGACACCGCCCCAGCTAATCAAGTTCCTCCAGCTACCCACCTCAACACCACTTGCTCCCAGACAGCATTGCTCAGCACCCAAGGGCAGAGGTGCCTGTGGGTGAGCAAATCAGTGAGTGAGGAGGAACCACACTCCGAGATGAAATACCGAGTGGCTCAGGATTAGTTATCTTCCTCAGGAAACAGGGAAGAAATTCTAGTTGGACCGGGGAGGCCAACCTAGCTAGGTCAGAGGCAGCTGAGATGGGCGTGGCTCCTGCCTCGGAAGGTGAGCATCCGAAGTTTCTGTCCGGTTGTTTCTCAGAAGGTGAGCATCCGGAAGTTTCTGTCTGGTTGTTCAGGAACAAGGGCGCTGATGCAGAAGCAGTCTTGTGGCCAGTCGAGGAACTATGTTTCCACATTTGGAATACCAAGCTGAGTAGGACATGGGTCTATCAGCCGTGAGGGGATGCGGCTCCCGGCAGCCATTTCCAGCAGCCTGAGGGTCGTCTCTAGTCATGCAGTGACCCTGACTCATGACTTCAACAAGGAAAAAAATTGCAGGCCCGTGGAGAGGTTACGAAGCAGAGGCGGGACTCAGTAGAACTACTGTAATGTGCCGCCCGCCAAACCTTAAGACGTGACTCGGGGACAGAAGGTTGGCAAGGGTGTGGGCTTCTCCAAGAGAACTGCAGAAAACGAGACTGCAGAAAGGTGGGGAACAGAAAATGAGGGGGAGGAGGCACGGATAGGCAATTTATTAACTCTCTCAATACTAGCCATTTACGTGTGCCACTCTGGTGACTCTCAGGTTACATCTCAAAAAGGTGCAGAGGAACCCTTTCTCCCTTCTTTTTTTTTTTTTTTCCCTTAAGATAAATTATATATAAGTGAGATAAACTAGGTATGTCGTGACGCAGGAGGCACTGAGGCCGTACAGGGGCTCCGGGTTCACAGCTAAGAAGGGAGACAGACCCTCTATCTTGTGCTACGTGCAATTCTTGCTTTGCTGCAGGCAAGAGACTTGAGCTGGGCTCCAGGTGAGGGACTCCTTTTCCTTCTCCTGTCTCCGTCATCTTCCTGGCTCTCTACTTGGCTTCTGTTTGTACTCGCCTCCCACTCATGCACCTCCTACCTGAGCGGCTCACACTCACACACTTCCTACCTGAGCGGCTCACACTCACACACCTCCCACCTGAGCGACTCACACTCACACACCTCCTACCTGAGCGGCTCACACTCACACACTTCCTACCTGAGCGGCTCACACTCACACACTTCCTACCTGAGCGGCTCACACTCACACACTTCCTACCTGAGCGGCTCACACTCACACACTTCCTACCTGAGCGGCTCACACTCACACACTTCATACCTGAGCGGCTCACACTCACACATCTCCCACCTGAGCGGCTCACACTCACACACTTCCTACCTGAGTGGCTCACACTCACACACCTCCCACCTGAGCGGCTCACACTCACACACCTCCCACCTGAGCGGCTCACACTCACACACTTCCTACCTGAGCGGCTCACACTCACACACTTCCTACCTGAGCGGCTCACACTCACACACCTCCCACCTGAGCGGCTCACACTCACACACTTCCTACCTGAGCGGCTCACACTCACACACTTCCTACCTGAGTGGCTCACACTCACACACCTCCCACCTGAGCGACTCACAATCACACACTTCCTACCTGAGCGGCTCACACTCACACACTTCCTACCTGAGCGGCTCACACTCACACACCTCCCACCTGAGCGGCTCACACTCACACACCTCCCACCTGAGCGGCTCACACTCACACACCTCCTACCTGAGCGGCGCACACTCACACACTTCCTACCTGAGTGGCTCACACTCACACACCTCCCACCTGAGCGACTCACATTCACACACCTCCCACCTGAGCGGCTCACACTCACACACTTCCTACCTGAGCGGCTCACACTCACACACTTCCTACCTGAGCGGCTCACACTCACACACTTCCTACCTGAGCGGCTCACACACACCTCCCACCTGAGCGGCTCACACTCACACACTTCCTGAGTGGCTCACACTCACACACCTCCCACCTGAGCGACTCACACTCACACACTTCCTACCTGAGCGGCTCACACTCACACACTTCCTACCTGAGTGGCTCACACTCACACATCTCCCACCTGAGCGGCTCACACTCACACACCTCCTACCTGAGCGGCTCACACTCACACACTTCCTACCTGAGCGGCTCACACTCACACACTTCCTACCTGAGCGGCTCACACTCACACACTTCCTACCTGAGCGGCTCACACTCACACACTTCCCACCTGAGTGGCTCACACTCACACACCTCCCACCTGAGCGGCTCACACTCACACACCTCCCACCTGAGCGGCTCACACTCACACACCTCCTACCTGAGCGGCTCACACTCACACACTTCCTACCTGAGCGGCTCACACTCACACACCTCCCACCTGAGCGGCTCACACTCACACACTTCCTACCTGAGCGGCTCACACTCACACACTTCCTACCTGAGCGGCTCACACTCACACACCTCCCACCTGAGCGGCTCACACTCACACACCTCCCACCTGAGCGGCTCACACTCACACACCTCCCACCTGAGCGGCTCACACTCACACACTTCCTACCTGAGCGGCTCACACTCACACACCTCCCACCTGAGCGGCTCACACTCACACACTTCCTACCTGAGCGGCTCACACTCACACACTTCCTACCTGAGCGGCTCACACTCACACACCTCCCACCTGAGCGGCTCACACTCACACACCTCCCACCTGAGCGGCTCACACTCACACACCTCCCACCTGAGCGGCTCACACTCACACACCTCCCACCTGAGCGGCTCACACTCACACACCTCCCACCTGAGCGGCTCACACTCACACACCTCCCACCTGAGCGGCTCACACTCACACACCTCCCACCTGAGCGGCTCACACTCACACACCTCCCACCTGAGCGGCTCACACTCACACACCTCCCACCTGAGCGGCTCACACTCACACACCTCCCACCTGAGCGGCTCACACTCACACACTTCCTACCTGAGCGGCTCACACTCACACACCTCCCACTTGAGCGGCTCACACTCACACACTTCCTACCTGAGCGGCTCACACTCACACACTTCCTACCTGAGCGGCTCACACTCACACACTTCCCACCTGAGCGGCTCACACTCACACACCTCCCACCTGAGCGGCTCACACTCACACACTTCCTACCTGAGCGGCTCACACTCACACACTTCCTACCTGAGCGGCTCACACTCACACACTTCCTACCTGAGCGGCTCACGCTCACACACTTCCTACCTGAGCGGCTCACGCTCACACGCCTTCCACCTAAGCTAAAGTTTTTCATGTACAAGGTGTTTAGAAACACAACTAACAGGGGCTGGAGAGATGGCTCAGAGGTTAAGGGCACTGACTGCTCTTCCAGAGGTCCTGAGTTCAATTCCCAGCACCCACATGGTGGCTCACAAGCATCTATAATGTGATCTGATGATCTCTTCTGGCCTGCAGGTGTACATGGAGGCAGAGCACTGTATACATAATAAGTAAATAAATAAATATTGAAAAAAAAAGAAACACAACTATCATTTTGCCTTTACATTCTAATGCTCAAAGTCCAAGTTCAATTTAAAAAAAAAAAAACTTCTCAAGGTTTTTTATTGTTGGTTCAGACCAGTCAGTCATTTCTCAAGTCATGAAATGTACACTGGTTTTCTCTGCTTATAGCACGGAGCTAATAACTCAAAATATGGAAAACACAATTTAGTCCTAGAGCTGTGCCTAAGTAGTACAGCACTAGCCCTGCGCGCACACACAGGCCCAGGGTCTGAGCCTGACCGCCTCAAAAGTCTTAAGAACTCCATGGATTCATTAGTTACAGATCATTTGCAAAGGTAGTGTTTGCAATTTCTCACACTAGGGCTTTTGTAATGAACGTTCTCTACAGGTAAAGGCCTGGGGCTGGGATACATAAATATAAAGCAGATACAAGATGCAAAAACAGTAAAACTGTATGAATGTTGTTCATTGTTCAAAAATACAACAAAACTATCAGTAAGCTAAATCTCCCAAATGGAATCTATGTATAAGACCATCACGCAAGTATGACGGAATTGCGGTATTAAACTACTAAAGGTCTAGCGGCCAGCATAGTGTGTCGACCTTTCATCAGGAGGCAGAGGCAGGAGGACCTCTGTGAGTTCAAGGACAACTTCCTCTACAAAGAACGCTTCAGGCCATCCACAGCTGCATGGAGAGTCCCCGTCTGGGGTTTTTCTATGTTATCTTGGCCATCCTGGACTGCTTTGTAGACCAGGATAGCCTCAAACTCACAGCGATCCAACTGCCTCTGCCTCCCAAGTGCTAGGATTAAAGGCATGCACCACCACGCCTGGCTAGTTTCAGCTTTTCAGGGAGATAAATACCAGCTGGTATTTATTTATTTTATCTTTTTTTTTTTTCCCAGAGCTGAGGACCAACCCCTATTTATATATTCGTCTGTTTGTTTATTTATTTATTTTTGAAGCTGGAAGACAAATACATGGTGGCAATTATAAAGTTCTTTGTCTTTTTATACTTCGGGAACATTTTGGACTTTTATTTTCAGTGCTGGGGATTAAACCCTGGACCTCATGCACACCAGGTAGCACTTTGCCAAAAAGCCATGTCCTTGGGTCTATTTTGAAATTTTGAAGTTAAAAAAAAAAGTATTAAAATTTTCTCAACTAAAAGGTAAAATAAGAAACAGGAGGATCTGGCTATGGTTGTGCAAGGCTTTAGTCCCAGCACTTGGAAGGCAGAGGCAAGCAGATCTCTGTGGGTTCGAGGTCAGCCTGCTCTACAGAATGAGCTCCAGCACAGCCAAGGCTAGATAATAGAAATTCTGTCTAAAAAGAAGATATTCCTGTCTCAAAAAAAATAAAAAATAAAAAATTAAAAAAAGAGGAAGGAACAAAAAGGGAAAAGATGCAAATAAAGAAAGAGAAGAAAAAAGAATTTTGAGTGGAAGTCTGTGCTTTGCAATGGATCTTGAACCAAAATAATTTCTGAATATCTACACTTATAAACTGTCAATTTTATTTACAACAATGACCACAATGGTCACAATTTGAAATTTACATTGTCACTGTACTGAGCTAATAAGGATATTCTATAGATTATTAAATGTGCACTTTCAGATAACCAGGGTTTATCACTGTAACATTCCCTGCTAAAGACCACAGTTAAAGGAGTTACATCCCCTTATTTTGGGATGGCTTATTAATTGTGGTCTGGGCTGGGGAAATCAGACAAAGCCACGGCTACATCCCACCTCCACGCAACTGTCATTTGGATATGCAACTAAACCTCTCTAAACTGTTTCCTAGCCTCTAAGTCATGACAACACAGCACAAGTGTTAATATATAATAGTCACGAGTTAGCATCAAGTATAGCAGATGGTCAATAAGTAACCATTAGCTATTACCATGCACATTTAAATAAGAAATGTTTGGATTTTTTAGATTTTCTTTTGTTTTAATGTATGAGTGTGTCTTTGTGTGTATATGTGTGCCGTGTGCATGCCTGGTGTGCACATAGATCAAAAGACGATGTTAGATCCCTTGGAACTGAGGTTTCAGATGGTTGTGAGCCACCATGTGGGCGCTGGGAACCTAGCCTGCGTCCTCTGCAAAAAGTAACATGTGTTCTACTGAGCCCAAGGAAAAGTTTTTTAAGTGTACATTTAAATAAACCTTGTCGGGACTGGAGAGATGGCTCAGAGGTTAGGAGCACTGACTGCTCTTCCAAAAGTCATGAGTTCAAATCCCAGCAACCATATATTGGCTCACAACCATCTATAATGAGATCTGTATACATAATAAATAAATCTTTAAAAATAAATAAATAAATAAAAATAAACCTTGTCCCCGAGGTTTCATTTGTAAAGGAATCAAGTAAGACATTCAAGACACTTTTACTCAGAATAATCTGGGCAGTTCAACACTCCTCCTCCAAAATTGAAACAAAAGCCAATTTAGCAATTTTCCTTTAAAAAAAACAACAACAACAAAAAGCTTTTAGAAAATCAAAGGCGAAGTTGAAGGACACTGAATGACAGAAGACACAGTCTTCACATTTAAATTTCTAACAAGAGACTTCGGACATGACAAAAGACACTGTTACCTTAAAGTGTGGTCAGATGTAAAGTTGATGAATCTATACAAGGTCACATCCGCACTCATTCAAACCTTGATTTACAGTAAGAGCACACACCTGGTGCAGGCCAGGCTTGCCCAACAGCTCCCAGGACAAGCTCTCTCCCAGAAGTCTCCAGCTCTCTCTTCTCTTTGAAATTCCTTTAGCAAAGACAAATACTGCCACTAATGGGCTATGGTCTTCCAGCATGAGAGAGAATGACTTAATGTCCCCAAGCACAGCCCAGTGATGTGAAGTATCTAATGTTCTGGTCACTGGTGTCACCATCTCAACCTTCAGCAGCTGGGGAGAGCCCTACCTGGCTGCTGGCACCTCGGCTGGGCACGGTCCATTCAGGGTCTAACCACAGCCTTTGTGACATCTCCGACTTGACACTCACATCACTGTGAATCGGGTTCCCACAAGGCATCAGTGAGCTTTACTTATTTTATTTCTAAAACGTTCCAGCATTGTCAGAATGTGGTTCCTTCCAGAGTCTGACAGTTCTATGTTCTTGCTAAGCAGTAACAGTGATTTGGGCAAACACATTGTTTAGGAGTAGTGAGTACCAAAAAGTTAGCTAAGTGCTCCTCTTTACCCGAAGAAAAAGGCCCTATAGATGATATAACCTGGTTTTTATCTTCGAGTTTATTCTGAACACTTCTGCATGTGTCAACCCAGCCCCTGTAGTAACCTAATGAAACACGTTCACAACTATACTGAGCTGGACCCGGACCCACTGTTACCAGGTGGCTTCATTTGGACCGGGACTGACAGGCCACACTGTCTGTGTTTGATTCTTTCAGCCGGTTCTGGTTACTTTTGTTTTGTTTTGAGACAGGGTAACCCCAGCTGTCCTGGAACTCTCTAAGAAGGCCAGGCTGGCCTCAAACTCAAGGGTCACCTGAGTGAATCTTGCCTCCTGAGCGCTGGGAAGAAAAGCACAGCAGCACCAACACCTGGCTCAACAGCTGCTTTAAAGCATAAACACCAAGGGGGCTGGAGAGATGGGTCAGTTGTTAAGAGCATTGCCTGCTCTTCTAAAGGACCCGGGTTCAATTCCCAGCACCCACATGGCAGCTCACAACTGTCTGTAACCCCAAGATCTGATACCCTCACACCAGCACACATAAATTTAAAAAAATAAAATAAAGAAAAAAAAAGAATAAACACCAAAAAGCAAAGCAAGGTCCTCCCTCCCTCCCTCCCTCCCTGCCATGGTCATCAGAGGAAAGCCTGTGAGGAGCCAGCACTCACAAGGCTGGGGGAAAGGTCATAGCCTAGAGGCCAGCCAGGCTGCTCGCCTTGACTGCGTCTCAAATAAACAAGCAAAGGTAAAGAAGCCCCAGGGAATGGGACTGATGAGTGGACGGTTCACAAAAGCGCAAGGACATCAGCTCACCGAACAGCCCACACTCCCAGGGAGCAACGCCGCATCAGCACAAATCTACAAAACCAATCCCGACAAAACAAACAGGAGAACACTAACACAAACTGTCCTACTAGGATTTAACAAATATTCAGATGTGGCCTCAGGCCTAAAACAATCCATGGCCCACACTGACTGCACCATGAACGCAGATGTAATTAGTTCATTACTCTCAGATGGGTTCCACTCATGGTCCAAAGTGGCTTTTTGGTCCTCTTGACAAAAGGCAATCTCCTACCCGCCACCCCCACCCGAGCAGGCTTCCTGTCAGTCATCTGCACCAGAAATGGAATCCCCACCCTTTTATGTGTCTCACATTGGCCTAAAACCTGCTGTGTAGCAGGGAATGACCAGGAACTTTTGATCCACCTACCTATATCTTTTAAGTGCTGGGATTACGGCCTATGCCACTAAGCTTGACTCACTAGTGTTGGGGACGAAACCTCACTCTACGGACTAAACTACATCCCCAGCCCTTGGAATGCTCAACAATAAGACAACTTGCCAGACCAAGAGAATGGATGGCGCTCCTCAGCCTGCTCTCGGTTTCCACAAGCCCGGCCTCTCCTGCCTATGTCCTAGGGCTAGGACTGAGCCAGAAGCAAGTGACATCAACCAAAACCATCCCCTAAGTTCCTATGTCTGAGTCACCTGGACAAAATCGGGACCAGTGGAGGGGAAAGTGTCTCCTGGATCAGTGGGAGCCTCTGCACAAGCACCTCACGGGCTCCAGCACCTTCCACGCCACTTCAGTCAGCCTCCTGCGATCCACTGACACTCACGTGCACACAGAGAGCTGACTGTCTTTCCAATCTCTCAAATCTCAGCATAACATGTACGGGCAACATAAGAGATTTCCCCAACCCAGCACACAGAAAGAAAGGGGGTTTTCGTGTTTACCTCACTGAAACAAAGCATAAGGTACTAAGTCAGAGAGACCTAGAAATAGCAGATGCCAGCCCAGGCAGACCCGTTGTACACAGTGGGGGTGGGCGGCTCACACTGAACCAGACCATCCGAGCTTGCTCCGGAGCACCTCATCAATGCCTGGGGGCTGCTGGCTGATGCTGTTCTCCCTACAGCCCAGGCACTCTCCATTAAACACACAGGAACCTAAGTGTTACAAGTATGAAATCCGTACCAATCACAAGCACCTAAAACCAGGCACTGCCTGGAAAGCTCACGGTCCTTTACAGTGCTCTGAAAGAGGACACTGGTCACGCTACACGAGGAGAGGAATGACAAAAGCAAGGACTAAAAAGCCATTGGAACAAAGAGTCCATTGAAGTGAGTGGATGATCTCCTGATCTCCCACATAAGTCACTGACTCTCTGGAGCTCCTCCAGCCCGGCCCCCATGCTGTGTCCAAGTCTCTCCCCCACCACACACACACACACACACATGCACGCACACACGCACGCACGCACGCACGCACGCACACACACACACACACACACCACATGCCCCTACTCTAACCATCTCTCCCCTTATGCAGCACTTCTGTCAAAGGCCTGTGGCTTTCCGGGGGGAGCACTCCCATCCTCACCTGTGGCTTTCCGGGGGGAGCACTCCCATCCCCACCTGTGGCTTTCCGGGGGGAGCACTCCCATCCCCACCTATGGCTTTCCATGGGAGCACTCTCATCCCCACCTGTGGCTTTCCAGGGGAGCACTCCCATCCCCACCTGTGGCTTTCCGGGGGGAGCACTCCAATCCCCATTTTGATCTGCAATCAGACGCTGACCTTCTTATTCCTGTCAGTCAAACTGGCCACCTCATTCTTCCCCCACTGCAGATGTTTCGGTTTCTTCTCAGCTGTTTCCAATCCGACATGGTTCTCTTCCTTATATAAAACATCGATGAGTTCTAACACTTCTAGCAGTCTTTCCCCTGCTGTGCCCTGCCACAAACTCGTTCTGGAAACAAACGTCAGGGTATTTACTGCCACTTATTCTTTTTACTCCCTTCAGCTTCTTTTTTTTTTAACTTATGCGTATGTGTCTGGGGGGAGGGGGAATGTACGTGCAGGCAAATCCAGGTGCCACAGAGGCCAGAGGTGTCAGATCACCTAGGAGCTGGAGTTACAGGTGCTTGCGAGCCATCTGATAGAGGTGCTAGGAACTGAAGTCTGGTCCTCTGGAAGGGCAGTGTGTGCTGCTCTTACCTGCTGACCCAGATCTCCAGGCCTTCCACGGTTTAGCTTTTTAAGATAGGGTCTCACTTTGTAACCCAAAGTGAGCTTAAATTTGCAATCCTCCTGCATCAGCCTCCAGACCACTAGGATGGCAGCAGGGCACTGCCACTTGTCTTATTTCGTATCCTTTATTTGAATAGCTCAGCAGAGTACAGATAATGCAAAAATGTCCCTCAGACTGGAGTGAATTCCCTGCAGAAAGTACAGGCAAGGCCAGGACTTCTCTGGGGTGCCCACACAGCATTAAACTACAGTATTACTTCCTGTTGCAGCCATGGAAGAGAACTCACCAGGAAGCCTTTGGGCCTCCAACTTCCTGGAACACTTATAGAAGGATTCAAAAATGGTTTGAGGGGCCGGAGAGATGGCTCAGTGGTTAAGAGCACTGTCTGCTCTTCCAGAGGTTCCGAGTTCAATTCCCAGCAACTACATTATGGTTCACAACCATCTATAATATGACCTAAGGTACACTGTATACATAATTAATAAATAAACAAATAAATCTTGAAAAAATGGTTCGAGATACTCAAAAGTCAAGACAAGATGTCTTCTTGCAAGACAATGAAGAACAGAAATCATTTAAACACAAATTCCAAAGAAAAGCACAAAAGGCCTTGTTCTGCAAACCGATATATAGAACAGAAAGAAACTGAGGCAAACTGGCAGTCTTGACCAGCTCAATGACTGCTCTGCAGACCCTTCCTTCCCCTTAATAGTCTTCCTTGCATCCCCAGAATGCAAAGTTACGGAAAGACAACTGGTTAAGTGACCTCATCGGCACGTTTCCAAATGCTAGGGAACTTGACTGATGCTGCCAAGTGGTGCAGTGCGGGAGGCGGGGCAAGAGCTGCATGACCCACCCAACCCAGCCAGACCCCATAGAGAGAAGCCCAAACCAGGTCTCCTTACTTAAGCTCTGCCCTCTTAATCTCTGCTAAGAACGAGAGGACCACTTTCATGGGCCAAGTGGGAAAAGGCCAGGGTCCTTCCAACTTGCCAAAAAGAGCATCCTCTAAAGCTTTTATTGTGGGAAAGAACCTAAGGTTATGGATGAGGATAAAAAGACACTACTGTCTAGCTGCCTTCTTAAAGAGGATGATCATCCATTTTGTTTCTCACCTTTGACCCCAAGCACAAGGATTAAGACAGCAAGCCACAATTTCCAGAGGGTCTCCCTTCTGAGGAGGCAAGCTAACACACATACACATACACACACACACACACACACACACACACACACACACACACTGGCTGCCTCAGGAACATGAGGCATGCTTCCTGCCAGCGGAGCAGCTTACAGTCACAGAAATAGCTTCCTACCCATGGCCAAACTGACTCTGCCATTTGCCCCTCTCCTCGTGTCCCTACTAGCCAACAAATCAAGCTGGATAGAGATGACCAAACCCTGAACCCCAGAGCCCACATAAACCCAGAAAGGGAGATTCAGCTCCACAGACCTAACCTCTGACCTCTGACCTCACACGTGCACAATGGTACAGGAGCACACAAACATCTTTTTGAAAAGGTACACGTATGTCCCCATGTAGTGATGCTACTTAACAGTGGGCCACAGAAACCGGAACACGAAGACATCACAGGCCATTGGTGTTCCCCACCCCTCTCACTGTCTGTGGTCATTGCTCCCTGTTTACAGACTTTCCTCCCGTGTCCCGCCTAGCACGGAAAAACTCAAAGGCAAAGGCCTGCACGGCCACCCGGCACATGACCCATTCATCCCAAAGGGATTCCCAAGCCAGCTCCGCAACACTGAAGAGGTCACAGACCCAAAGGTGCCTTGGAGAAGGTCCAGGGAAGTTGAGTGACTTGCTTCCCAAATTACAGGGATGGCTCCACTAAATTCTTCCCATTAAAAAACATTTCAACTCATTCATTAAGTGCATATTAACTGGGCCAGGCACTTGACCGGGTGGATGGAAGGAAGCCTCAGTACGTTTTCATCTTCCTAGGTGCAAAAACGATGTAGTGAGAGTGTACGTGTCTACACGCACACGGAATAAATTCCCGAGGATGGCGGCGACTACTGAACCAGGAAACCTAAGCACCATCTACCCTAGGGGCTGGGGAGTAGTACCCCTGGTGCTTGGCTCCTGCCCGCTCAGGTGTTTTAAGGGGAAACAGGGTGCTCACAGTGACTCAAGAAAGGGACTTGGGGTTCCAGCGTGGCCTGGATGCCAGTGCCTGGCCCTGGAAAACTAATTTCTCCCCGTCTGTGGAGCATTACAACTGTTTCTGCACCGGCCTCTACTCCTAGACTCATTAGGACTCCAAAACACTGCTCTTTCTGTTGCTGTCTTCAGAGGTGGCTTGTTGGGTTGTTGGATTGTTTGTTTGTTTGCTTGCTTGCTTGTCTGTTTGAATACTGGACTGTGGTGGAAGGCATCAAGCCTGAAGAGAGTGGAATTTCCTACTTACTCACAGGCACTGCCGGCTAGAAGCAGGGGGCAGTCTGCCCACTGACCCTTTCAATCCCCAATCTTTGAACTCGCTTCAGCACAGTACAGAAGGAATGTGCACAAGGCAGCACAAAGCCAGGTAGACTTTCTGGTTTAGCACATGAGGGACTCAGGTCGGGACAGTCGCGCGGGGTAGAAAAGGGATATCTAAGAGTTAAGTGTAACTTCAGGAACTTTTGAAGAACTCAGTTACAAGCAGGGTCTCCCAAGAATCTCCTAGAAAGTTCCTTGGAAAGGTTACAAGACAAAACTGTCTTAGCTGATTGATGTCTCGGATTTGCCGGAGGCTGGGGGCAACGTTAGGGCGCACTAAAGCCTGACTCCGGCCGAGTCTCCTCTGGGTCCTGCCGGCGCCTAGGCGTGCTCCGCCCGGCCAGGCGGGAGCCCCGGGGCAGCTCCCACGCACCGCTCCTGGCTCCCGCGCCACCGTGGGGCCGGGGCGGGAAGGAGGACGCGCCCGAAGGGCCTAAGGAGAGGAATGTCCTGGAGCTTATCCCCCTAAGGAATCTCCAATTACTCCGGTCTAGGGGCACAGAGCCATCCCACACGGGCCGGGAAGACGCTCCACCCCGCCTCCCCCGCCACGCCGCAGCCCGAACGCGAGAGGGCCCCGCTTACTTTTGGTGGCAGCGATAAGGTTCTTGCCGTCCTTGATGAGCTCTTTGATGAACTTGTTGGTCCTCTCGAGCTCCGCTTCGTGCGCGCGGATCCTCTCCCGGAACCACGGGCTGTCGAGGTAGCAGTCGCTGAACTCCAGGGGCTGCAGCCCCATGACTGCGGCGGAGCGCACGGGCGCAGGCCGAGCTTGGGCTCCGAGGCGGCGGCAAGGTGCGGGGCTCCGAGGAGGCGGCGGCGGGCGGGCGGGCGACAGCAGTTCGCTCATGTCCCGCCGAGCCCAGCGAGCCAGGCGACTGCACCGCGGCGCGGATCCCCAATCCCGGCAGCCCCCAGCAGCTGCAGAGCCCGCCGCCCCGCCCCGCCCCCACGCCCCTGCTCTCCCTCCCCAGCGCCTTCGGCTCTCCTCCCTGCCCTTCCCCGGACGCCTCTTCCTTCTCTTCTCCACGCGCAGTTGCCCCTCCTCTTCCTTCCGAGGCGGCCGCCGTGGAGAACGTAGTCGGTGCCCTCCACCCTCGGGCGCCTGCGCCTCCCTGGTCTCGGCTCGCCCGATCCAGGTGACTCAAGCGGATCCTCGAAGTGGGCTCCGGACCGAACGGGAAGGAGTCTTAATAGCAGGCCTCGGTCCCCGCGGTCAGACGACTTAAGTCAGGACGGACTGGCGGGCGGGCGGGCGGAAATGATTGACTCACTTATCTGTGTACCCAGGGAGGGCGCCTCGCGGTGCAAGGGCTCGCACGCCGGGCGCTCGCTCTCCTCATCCCACCCGCCGCCTGCGCCCGAGCGCTCAACATCTCCACCTCGGTGTTGTCTTGGCAGCTTCTAGAACATTGTTCATCGTCCCGTGCCGAATGACTTAGGGCAAGGGAGCGTGTAGCTAAAGCGCGTTGACCCTGTTTCTGTCCTGTTCCGCAGATTAAATTTACACGGGTAGAGGAGGCGACCTTTATTCTAAAAATAGGCCGCCGCCTTAAGTAGATGCCAGACTTTAAGTGGTTTTTTTTTCACCTGATGGGAGGGAGGCGGCAAAGACAAGTGTGAATTCGTGTCCGGGCGCCCACAGAAATCCTTTCCTATTCCATGCGTTCTAAAGCAGAACTCAGTACCTCCCCCAAATGTGTACAGCAGATCATACACTTGGGAGACACTTTCATCAACCAACAGTTTATAAAGCAATTACAATGTGCACACATGGCATGCATTTTTGACAAACTCACAACACATGTTTACATGTAAAGGCTTAATGATGGTTGTAGTACCACCGGGAAACTTAAAAGTGATTCTTTAAAACGTTCAGACTGAGTGCAGTAATTAAGAGACTGTTTGACCTGAAAGCTGTAAGCTAACCCTCTGGGAACAGCTAACTAAATCTGTAAGCGCTCCTGTTAGAAATGGCACCATTTGCGTGCCTAACCCAGAGGTAAACATTGTTTCAGTGTCCATCCTCTGGGTTCAAAAGCCTTTCCAAATAACTTCTAGGCACTTTGAAAGGTTCACTTCCTACTGAACTCCCTACTCAGCAAGGGAGTCTACACTGGAGCGAGAGAAAGGCAAAGGGGAGGAAAAACTGGAGATTGAATTAAAGCCAAACACTGTAGCACCATAGCCAGACATAGTGCCTGAGCCGCCATAATCCCAGAATCCCATAAGCTGAGGCAAGAGGATTGAGTGTTTAAGGCCAACCTGGACAGCCTGGTGAGAGGCCAGGCAGGGCTTCATAGCAAGATCCTGCCTCACAAGCGAAGCAAGGGCAGTGAATTGCCTTGAATGAGAATGATCCACCCCCCCAGAGTCTCATACAGTTGAATGCTTGATTTCCAGTGTGGAACTGTTTGGGAGGGATTAGGAGGCGTGGCCTTACGGCAGGAGGTGGGCTTTGAGGTTTCAAAATTCCAAACCTGTCCCAGTCTCTCTTTTTCTGCCCCATGCTTGTGAAGTAAGATGTGAGCTGTCCATCTACTGCTCTGGCACCATGCTTGCCTGCCACCATGATAACCCTCTGACATGGACCTGGACTGACCCTCTGAAACTGTAAACACCCCCACCCCCACCCCCGATCAAATGGGTGTCACAGCAGTAGAACCATGACCAAGACAGCCAGGTAGATTGCTCAGTAGAAATAATGCCTGCCTCCAAGCCAGATGACCTGAGTTCAATGCCCAGGACCCATGGGAGTGGAAAGAAAAACCACTCCAGAAAGTTGTCCTCTGACCTTCATTCACACTCATGCCTATATGCACTCGTATACACACGCACGCATTCTCACACACACACACACACACACACACACACACACACACACACACAGAGAGAGAGAGAGAGAGAGAGAGAGAGAGAGAGAGAGAGAGAGAGAGAGAGAGAGACAGGAGAAATACTTTTTTAAAAACAAACTGAGAATACCCTCCAAAAGAGAGGTTGTGGAGGCTTCCACAAAGAATCCAACAAGACTGTGGTCTTGTTGCCATTTTAATTAAAAGGCTGAGGATGTGTCCTGAGCCCCATATAAGGACCGGTAAATCTTTAAACCCCAAAAGACCTTCCCAACAGGCTCAAACTACTCCAGGCCTTAACCACCACCTGAGGAAAATAGAAGTCGGCATGCCCCTTCCCACCGGGGTCCAGCCTGAGCCAGCTCTGCCAGGGACCTGTTTCAGATGCAGCCTAAAGGAGACACTGGTCTCACAGCTGCTGTAACCAGAATGGGATGCTGATCCCACAGTCTAGCCTGTTGGCAAATTTTGCCTATGGATGTCGATGCTCATACGCAGGCTTGTTTTCCTTCCTAGTCACTGGAGGTTCAAGCAACACAAGAGCTGCAGACATGTCCAGCCTTCAAGCCCCTTGACCTGGCAGAGTACAGATGGCTCTTAAATTCAACGTCACAAAACAGGGTAATGCTGCAGGTCTGTTTCAAATTCATACTCGAGCTACATACATAGTCACATTGCCAGCTTCTATCATGAGAGACTTCAGGTACCTTTCCAGCCCTCTTTATATGCAAGAGACCAAATTTTAACTGTTAATTTCACCTATTGCTTAAAGCTTCCAAGAAGGTGTTTTAAAAATGTGTTTTAAGTTGGAAAATGTAAGTTATGAAGGGCCACATGTCTAAACAAATGCTTCATTTCTTCCTGTTACTATGCTATTGTATTAACTGTTCAAAGTATTGAGACTGATCAGTGGAGCTCTGATTTACTAATCTAATTATGGTAAATCATTCCACTATATGATCCTACCATGGTTCCAATATTTTAAATTTCCTTTTGTTACTGTTCCACAGAGGCCAAAAGGGCTTCTGCTTTCCCTAAGCTCATCTCAGAGCATTTATGCTCTTATCACAAAGTTCTTTTCCCAAGGATGATATATTTATGGTATATATATTTACTACCCTTTTCCTACAATGTGTTCATGTCTAACAATGTGTATTTCACTGCAGATTTCAAACAGTGATGATGTCATATTTATCTCCCTATATGAACTTAGAAGGATTCTTGTAAGCTATAGGAAATCCATCTCTGAGGTCAAATTAAGTCCAGCTAAGTACAGTAATCCGAAACCTAAGTTTCTCACCTATCTTTAAGAGTGGGATTCCTTTTCCATTTCCCTGGTTTTGGGACTCCCCTTTCCCTAACTCCCTGATTGCCACCTTTCTACACCCAACACCAGCTAAATTCTCCCTAAATGCTTCCCTCTAGTTAGAGAGTTTGCTGGCCCTCTCTGATTGACTGGGAGCAGGGGACACCCTGGTCCTCTTCACTGACCCTCAACTAGGCTCTTTCTCTCCTGTTTAGTCACAGCCACTGAAAAATTAGAGTGCATTCCTAGCTACATCCCTGTGGCTAACTCATCTGTTGAGTTAGGCTGTGGCTAGCTCATCTGTTGAGCTAGGCTATTGGTTGCTGGTTAGTGCTGATGAGCTACTAACTGGTTTGCACCAGACCCCTGGGTCACTAACCATTTTTGGGACACCCTGATGGCTTACTGACCTCACCTCCCCATGGGAAATGTTCAGTCATCCATTCTTTCTGACACGCCTCTGGGAACACCACCTTAAGGCTTATATGCCTCTACAACCAAACTTCAACATTTCCAAAAATAAACTTTTAATTATTGCCAACAATCAGATAAATGAAAGGAAGCTCCCATATCTAAACTTTTTCTTTGCTCTCCCAAAATTCTCACAGTGTCAGCATTGTCTTAAGCCTTTTCTGTTTGCTCTCCCAAGAGTTTCAAATATACACCTAAGTTTTTTTTCCTCCCTGTCTTCTGCCCACATATATGTTCCAGTATTTTGCCAGACTGCCTACATGTAAGATATCTTCAAAGAAGCTACACACAAGTGCTCCTGTCCAACCTCAGAAATCGTGCCAGCTGGTCCTGTATTGTTCCTTCTAGCTGGACCTACATTGCCCTTCCCAGCTACAGATGTTCTCAGACCCTGGACAACAAATGCAAGAGCCTGTTCTTCTGGAACCTGACCAACATTTCAGCCTTTTAAATCCCCTATCGGCGCCCTACTGTCAGCAGGAAGTAGTTAAGATGATTACTTCGCCTCTTATCTATATACAAAAGACTGAAATGGTGTGTTCCAGGTTCCCTCAGCACTCCTCAGCCCCTATCTACTGCAGGATATGACTAACATAGTCTGCCTTCTACCTTGAATTTTCAGGGCAGAACTTTTCCTTCCTCTTCATGATATAATTTGGACATTTTGTTGCTATTGCTTTTTTTCCTATCTTTTTTCTTCATTACCTACATTTATATACTTTAACTTGCCTTATATAAAAACAATCCAATGTTCTTCATTTTTAAATATAGGAAAAGGAAGGAATGTATGTTAGCAGTCTGCCTACCTGTGATGTTGTTAGACTTTGATTGACCGAGTCTGTTCCTGGAAGCCTGACTGTGAGCCAGAGTCCAGAGATGATGCAAAAGCAACGGATTAATTAAGCTGACGAGTCAGGGTCCACCGTACTTTGGGGAGATGGAAAGACCCGCATTCTGTAATGGCGAGGGTTTGAATACCCTTACAGATGCAGAACTTAGTACAAACATGATTGGTTAGTTGACCTTTAAAATGCTTGGTTACTAGTTATTTTATCCCTGAGGGGGCAAGTGCTCAGCTTGGGACATCATGTCACATAAAAGACACCCTCCACATGGTGCTCTATCTCTTCTTCTCTACCTCTCTCTCTACACCCCTCTTACTTTCTCCCTCACTCTCTCTCTCTCTCTCTCTCTCTCTCTCTCTCTCTCTCTCTCTCTCTCTCTCCCTCTCTCTCTCTCTGGTGCCCCTTCCCCCTTTTTCTTCTCCCTCCTTGTTCCTTTAATAAACTCTGTATTACATCTGCTGCTGGTACCTTGTATTCTATTCTATCATCTGCCTTAATCTTATATATAACGAAAAGCAAGCAAACAAACAACAACAACAAACTAACAAAAAAAAAAAACCTAACGAGTATAGAATGTCAATCTGGTTTTTAGAAAACAAATAACAACCATTAGACACCCCTTAAAACCACATTGGATCTGTGCGCTATTCTGAAGAAAAGCAGTCCCAGCACTTGGAGGCAGAGGCAGGAAGATCTCTTGGCTCTGCTCCTTAACAATTAGATTTTATTATGAATTTATTAAACAAAACTGTCTTCCTTACAACCCAACTACTCTAAGCAAAAAGGAAAGGAGGTTAAAAAAAAGAAGATTAAATCTTCCGGGTCCCTAGGTGTCTCTGGGCCTGTAGGAAGATCCTCTCCCTGATCGAAGGAATCCTCCCCTTGTGGTCCAAACCTGCAGCCCTTTCTGTTGTCTTTTTGTCTCCTTCTTCCAGTCTGTCTACAACTCAGAACTTGGTCTTCTCTCCATTTCCCACCTCCCATCATTGGCAATTTGCAATACAATAGCCCGCCTGGAGTTCCCAGTCCTTTTTCTTAATTTTGGACCCAGGATGGATCCTCTCAGTCCATCACAATGTTTATCACAATAGGTATCCGTGGTGTCTCAAAAAAGCCCACCAAGATTGCTTTTACCTTGGGCCAAGTCATATTCCTTCCACAAGGATCTCTATGAATTTGAGGCTTATCTGGCATCTATATGAGTTCATGGGTTATCTTGAGTAAGTAGCAGGCCAGCTAGGACAGACTGCATAGTAAGAGCTTGCTTCTGCTGCTGCTGATAATGAGGAGGAGGAAGAGGAGGAGGAGAAGGAGGAGGAGGAGGAGGAGGAAGAAGAAGAAGAAGAAGAAACAACAGGAGGAAGAGGAGAAGAGGAAGAGGGAGAAGGGAGAGAAGAAGGGGAGAGGAGGAGGTAGAAATATTTTTAAAAGATATATTTTTTATTGGTTAAATGATTGTCATCACAAGTATTTGTACATATAAATATATAAACACAACCTGCTGAGTGCATTTATGTTTCCCATATGTATATGGTTTTAGAGCTGACTGTTTGGCGTTAGATAATCTATCAGGGATAATCCCTTAAGAAGATTGATTCTCCCTTCCTTAGCAGTCATTAATTGGCTGAAGCTCTTCATTTCTGTATGTGACCTTGTGAGATTTCTGTTCTTCATGATGATGTGTCAATTGGTGGAGTCATCTTTCAACTGTTGTTCAGGCAAGCCATAATGTTGAGATTTCACAGATACAGCTTCCCTGTTATTAATAGAAGATACTGTCTCACAACTGATTTCCTAGTTCTTGGGCTTGTAGGAGAGGTACACATGTTTTTGTATTGATCCAAAATGTGGGATGGGGAACAGACTTGTGAGAGAGCAGGATGTTTTTCGGCTTAGAAGTCAAACCATTTTCCTGGAGAACTTGGATGTTTCCAGCTGAAAACATCCTAGTAGAGACTCTGGGAATATATATATATATATATGAGCCTCAGCTGCTGTCCAGGTTCCAGCAACAATCTTGGTTGAACTGCGGGTTTGCTGAGGGCCTGCTTACTACACCAGGAGAATTGTTCCTTATAACTGATATCCTTAAGATTTCATTATTGTGTTCCTTAATCTTCTTTTCCTATTGTTTGGGTTAGTCGGGTTGTAAGTGAGGTACTCTCTGTTAGGGAGTTCATAATAAAGTATAATTGTTAAGACAATTGGGCCAAAACAGGCTCTTACAGCCTTTCCACTCCCTCTTCCAAAATGTTCCCTGAGCCTTAGGTATAAGGTCTATGTTGAAGATGCATCAATTGGGCTGGATGTGAGGTGCTAGGTGCCAGGTGCCCAATGGTCAGATTTCCATGACATTTCGTCCAGTTGAGGCTTTCTGTAACAGCCTCTGTTTGGTGCTAAAAAAAATAATTAGAAGAATTTTCAAAATTATAAAACAGAGACAGCTGTGAATAGAATGCTTGCTACCATGTTATGAAACAGCCTAAGTGTCCCTCAATCGAAGAATGGATAAAGAAACTGTGGTACATATACACTATGGAATACTATTCAGCTATTAAAAACAAGGAATTCCCGAAATTTGTGGATAAATGGATTGAGCTAGAAATGATCATAATGAGTGAGTTAAACCAGAAGCAGAAAGACTCAAATGGTATATACTCATATCTGCATATTAGCCCAAGGGGCATGTCCCACAAAAGCCTTCACTTACCAGGAAACCAAGACAGAGGGGAGGACATTCTAGTGGGACTCTAGATGAGAGAAGCATGGGAGAATGGCAAAGTAGAAGAATCCAGAGGGTCCTAGAAGCCTACAAGTAGAACATTATGATAGGCAGATTTGGGCTCAGGGGTCCCGCTCAAACTAAGGCAACAGCCAAGGACAATACAGGTGGTAAACCTTAAACCCCTACCCAGATCTAGACAATGGACAGAACAGTCTCCACAGTAGAGTGGAGAGTGGGATATTACTTTCTCACATAGTCTGGTGCCTCACCTTTGACCATGTCCCCTGGAGGGGGAGACCTGGTGGCAGTCAGAGGAAGGACAGCAGGTTACCAAGAAGAGACTTGATACCCTATGAACATATACAGGGGGAGGTAATCCCCCTCAGGAACAGTCATAGGGGAGGGGAATAAGGGGAAAATGGGAGGAAGGGAAGAATGGGAGGATACAAGGGATGGGATAACCATTGAGATGTAACAAGAATAAATCAATAAAGGAGAAAAAAACCAAAACAAAACAAAACAAAAAAAATAGAATGCTTGCTACGTAAGCCTAATGGCCTGAATTCAATCACAGAACTCACACAACACTACAAAGGAGAGAATGATTCCAAAAAGTGGTTCTCTGACTTCTACGGACCCAACACACATACCTACACTCACACATGTGGAATATATGCACATACTAGGTAGATGGATGATAGATAGATGACAGATAGATAGATGATAGCAGATAAATAAAAAGAACAAATAGATGATAGATAAGGAAAAGATGGAAAAATAGATGATAGATGGGTAGAAAGATAGATGATAGATAGATAGATTATAGATAAATAGAAAGGAAACTGATGGTAGATGGATAGATAGAAAGAAAGATGATAGATAGAAAATAGCTAAAAAGATAGATGATAGATAGACAGACAGACTGATAGATAGATGATAGGTAAGAAACAGGTGGGGAGCTGGCTCAGTGGTTAAGACTGAGTACTGCTATCGCAAAGGACCTAAAGTTAAGGTCCCAGTATCTATGTGGGGTGGCTCACAACTACCTGTAACTCCAACTCTAGGAAACTCAATGCCCTCTTCTGTTCTCTGAGGACATCTACAATGTGTGCAAATACCCAACCCCTACACATATACACACATACTTAATAATACAATATTAAAATAATAAACACTTTAAAATTTTGAGACAATTAAAAATAAAAATGTTAAAAAGTAATTGATTTGGGTTAAAACAATTAACTCCAAACACAGAATTCTTTTTATTTTATTCTTATGGAGACTATTGTACCAAGAAGCAAATGTGTGATGAGACTAGATTGGTCACTGAGAAAGTGGCCCTTACTCCCTGTCTCCTCCATCTGCCTAGTACAAGCTTGCCACTCTGCTTCAGTTCTCCCCTCTTCACCCCACCTGTACAGACAGCTCATCTATGTCAAACAAGTTCATCTGGCATTTGAATACATTCTCAAAACAACAACAGAGTGAGTATTGTATCAGAAACAGCCCAGAGGATTGCAGGGATTTCTTGAAAGATGTGTGGTGACACCATTCAGGGATGTAGGGTACACTGGGGGTGGGGGAGGGACACTGAAGCTCCCTGGGCTGGAAAAGGAGATGTTGTGGGTTGATTTCACTTTCAAAACCCATAAGCTGATACAAAATCAGGACAGTAAGAAAAGGGGGCTTGAAGTGGCCACTTTAATCTTCTTTGCTTTCCTTTGAGAGACTGAAGGAACCTAGATTTCCTTCTTCTGCAGGGCTGTCCAGTGTGTTGTGGCTCCAAGACTGGATCACATGGGCCAGGACATCATTCCAGTTATGAGTGCCAATGGGGATGAGCACATCATGGTTCAGTACTGAGCAGCTGCCCCAGCCAAGTCAGCATGACCCTTGAGCCTCTGTTTTCTTATTTCCAAAGCAGAGAAATTCAGTAGGACCAGAATTTCCAAGGGATGTTCTGTTGGAATCTAATGCTGATTATCTGGAAAAGGGCATAAGCAAGGTGAGGTGTGAAAATAGTGCATTAAACATATTTAGCTTGTTTCCTCAAGAGTTTCTGAGATATTCATGTCGTGTGGCTTGGGAATTCTCAATCATGCTCCTAGTTCATGCTTGATTGTGGGATTCTTCCTACCATCTGGCTTACCTCAGTGTTTCTCAGATTATACTGTGGGTATGTGCTAATACCCATTAAGATCCCTGCCCCATCTCCAACTCTAACATGCATGATTTAAAAAAAAATCCATATTCATCAATGGAAGATGTTATCTATTTGATCTGTTTGGAAAAAATACACAAGGAAGGACTGAATGCAGGTCACAGGATCTCTGAAGGAGGATATAGAGGTCATTGCCTTTGTAGCTCTAACTCTGTCATGGATATTTCATTATTGGTGGTAGATAAGTGCATAAAAATATATCTAATAGTGAAAGTGTAAAATCCAATGTTAAGCTCACTGAAATGTCATCAGTTTCAATGTGTGATTGCTACCTTATTTCCAAGTTTTTAATGATAAATTTATTTTTAATTTTTTAAATAAGTAGAATGAAAAGTATATTTTCTATGAAGTGAGAAAAGTCAGAGATCATGAAGAAGACAGCAGGAAAGAAGGTTGAAGGGGAAGGTGGGCAGAGAGGGTCCCTTAGGGCACTGGCTGAAGGAGCAACCAAAGCATGCGTGTGTGTGTGTGTGTGTGTGTGTGTGCGCGCGCACACACACACACACACACACACACACACACTCATGCATGTTTAAAATGATCTGTGAGCCCATGGGTGGTTGCTGACAGGTCAAAGAAGGCTTTGCATTATAGGTTCAAAAGTGTTGCCACCAGTACCTTTGTCTATTGAATAGCACAAGAGGGACAATGAGCAAGGCCTTAGCACTGAGCACTGAGCACTCCTCAAAGGAGGCTGAGTAAACTTCCTGCTGCTTTTCCCTGAGATAGTGTGGGCACTTCCTGAATATCTGCCACAGGGATGTAGAGATCCTGGATTCTCACCAGTTTCTAGAAGTAGAAACAGTCTCCCAGGATGACCAGTATAAGTCAGTTGCAGTGACAATTAGAGCTGGTTATGACCTGTGACTCACTGCAGCATCCTATCCCCAGATTGACACAGCCAGGTTCCACCAGAAAGCAAAATCAAGTCTAGGTGCTGAGCTGTGCTTCCTCCTGGAGTCTCTCCCTCTTTAGAAGTTAGTTAGTGGCCTCTCCACATGAAAATAAAGGCCAGCTCCAAAATGGCTATAGGGGTATTTTCCTCCCCCAAAACACTTTTCTTATCAAAAGTTCTTGTTCAAAAGTGCTTGCATTCTATGGGTTCTTGGCTCTAAAATCTGGCCAGATAACCAGACACAATGGTTCTCTTCATTTACTCTGTGGAAGGGTTTGTTTTGTAATGAGCTGAGAGTCTTGGTGGACCTAACAGCCCATCAGATACCCAGCTGTCTGGGGTGCTGCCTGGTAATCAGGGCTTAGAAGAGGCCAACAATTCTTAACACTAAAACAGCAGCTGGAAAGCAAAGCCTGGTGGCCTAGCCTTACCCAACCAGATTGCAGGGCTATTTTTGTCCCTGGTGCTGACTATCCTGATGGAATGCAGAATTACTTTTGTGATTAAATGTGACCAAAAGGCTAGCAACTGTTAATCTCTGGAAATCTGTTACAAATTGGATGGCAAGCACCAGCAAACTGCTTTTTTTTTTTAAGTCTAAAAATAATTCTTAGTGCCCTTTAATGTAAGTAACGCAGGAGTAAAAGGGATTTTCATTTATTAGGTTGGAGTGGTAATGATTGTTAGCAGTCAATTCTAAATATAGTAGGAGGCATGGATGTGTGGGCTCCCAAGGGAAGAGGAGTGGGTGGGGGTGCTAGAGGGGCAGGCAGAGCAGCAGGTAGGGCTTTGAGCTTCCACACTTTAGTCATTCTGGTCTGGAGAGTACTGCACAAGAGCCGATATCCTTTAACTCTGCTTCTGGGGAGCTTTCGTGACTGAGATGAGAGTATATGAGATGTGGACCAAAACAGGGTGGGGCCTCACTGATTGGGATCACTCTGAAGTAGTGGTGAATATATTGCTAGTCTGGCTGTGTGTCATCTGTGTTTGGTTTCTTCGGAAATCAGGGTCAGATCCAGAAGAATGTTCTACCCCAGAAAAGGCTGTGATTTCTAATTTGGGCCATGTGCAGTCAGCTGTACCGAGACAGGCTGAGAAATAAGTGAGACTCCGGGGGGCGGGGGTGGGCAGCAAAATGCTTTTGTCATCCAAATCTAGGCTTTCTGAACACTCTGAAGATTTCTTGTAAGGAGTCTAGCCACACTGGCCTCAGTTTCATTTTTGTTTGAGTAGAGACCCAAGACTCCAGAGATGTTCCTCCCTACCCTCCTCTCCTCCTTAATTTCACTAGTCCACAGTCATGACTCACTATTTGCCTATTATCCTCAGGACTGTTCTGTACATATAAAGAAACTATGACAAACAGCATAAATTATAAAGCAGCAGCAGGAGCAAAGGTCTAGGCAGATTCCCACATCTTGTTCCTGAACCATTGTACTTTAAAAACCTATCCAATCACAGATTTAGCAAAGCTCCTTAAGCACACCCATATGTACTGCCTTTAAACATGACAGTGCTATATGCTTCTACATGTACACATATGCTGACATCATTTACTAACATATGTTTGTATATACACACATATACATCTCATAGTCATGAGCAAACAGTATTTGTTTTAATTTTTCCTGTCTCAGATAAATCTTGCAGTAAAGCATTGGATTTTCAGCATTCACAGGAAATACATCCAACTGAATCCATGAGGCATCTCAAGCTAACACTGACTTCTTGCTTATCCTGGGGGAGTCTTTCTTAAATGCCCTTCACTATTGTCTCTGCCATAGAGAAAGAATCACAATTACCCAGGTATTATATGATTATCTAGTGGGTAAGATGACACGAGGGTGGGGTGCATGCATTTGAGTTCCTGTGAGGAATTTGAGCATTAACACTACTCTCGAATCCATGAAATTATCTCAGCCCATGGTGCTCTTAGAATGCCTGATTCTACAGTTCAGAGTTTTTCTTTCCACATCTGGGCTTCAGCTTGTATCTGTATCACTTATATCGATATCCTTTTACTCTGCTGCTTCTAATTTGTTCAATAACTATATGATCAAACTCAGTGATTTGTGGGCAAGGTAAGAATAAACATGGTGGCCTGTGAACCTAAGGACATTCCTTGTAGGTGGCCTGCAGGGTCTTGAGTACCTAGCCCTTGTGAACAGCCTAAGTCCTAAGGCAGTAAAAACCAAAAGCCTGGGCAGAGTTTAGTTTGATGTCTTGTTCTTCAAGCATTACACTTGTAATACTACTGGGATGCTAAGGGGTGTGTCTGGCCTTCCTGGGTCAGATATGTTTAACACACATGAAAGAAGCTGTCAAAACAGAGTGATTGTTCAGAAACACAAAATGAAAATATCTCCTAAGAGCATCCTTGAATGGAGGCTTCCACTTTACTCTGTTTAGGGAGAATGGGATTCAGTAGCATGGACAAGTGAATACTGATCTTAAACCCTCAGCAAACCTCAGCATCACTATGTTAGAACCCAAAACTTAGGTTACACGTGATCTTTTTAAAAGAAAAAAAGCAATCGATCCTTTGCCGGACCTTATTTAATCAAATTCACTGTACAAAATGGATCTCTGAAACACTGAAGGTCATAGAAACTGCTTTGGTTCCCCTATACACAAATGCCTGATGCTAATGGGGCACCTTATGTGAGTGGTCTTCTGATTTAGAGAGTTTGGGGCAGGGGTCTGGTAATATAACTGAGTGACAGAGCATTCCCCTGGTGTTCAAGAGACCCTGGGTTCAGTCCCTATTTGCTGGTGTTGGGAAAAAATTTCCTGAATTAATGCAGCAACAGTCTGTACCATGGCCTGGACAGAGTTAGTATAGACCTGCAGGCACATTTTTACACAGCATATACTTGAGGTGTATTGTTATAATTGGATGTTTCTTACTCTCTCACTCAGGATACTCAGAGGGGTCCACCCTCCAGATGCTCGAACGGAACGCACCTGTGGTCTGCATGCAGCCTGCATATAAAGCATGAATTCACTGTGTGGGATGGTGGTACACCAGAGCCCCTGGCCTGGGGAAGTCTCAGGGAAACAGGAGAATCTGCCTTTGGCCCCCTCCACCTGCCCCATGCCAATTTGTGGAGGGCCCGGGGGCCACGTGGAAACACAGGTGACTGGGTCCACCTAGCCCAGTGAGGGCTCATGCGATGATGGAGGGGACTTAGCCCGCAAACCTGAGCAGCTAGAACCCAGCTTAGACAGTGCCCACAGCCCCGGCAGGATCTCCCACGCACCTGGGAGAGGCTGGAAACCCCTGAGGTGTCTATACACTGGTGTAAAAGGCAACAACAGCTCAGAAGGTCTGACCTGGGTGGGGTCTTGACTACAGGGCCATGGGAAGTACAGGCAGCTTGGAGCAACCTGCCCAGCCAGAGCATACAAAGCCTGTGGTCTGAAACATCCCTGTCTCTGGACCATGGCATACCAATCCTGCAGACTCCACCAGACAGAACCTAGCAGGATCAGTTCCCATAGCCATGGCAGGATCTCTCATGCTCTCAGGAAAGGCTGGACATACCTGAGGTGTCTATATGCTGGTTGAAAAGTTGCCCATAGCTCAGTGGGTCTGATCTGGGTCAGGTCTTGACTACAGGGCTGAGGGAAGTGTAGGCAACTGGGAGCAACTTGCCCAGCCAGAGCTCGTTGTCCACAGTCTGAGTCCCAAAACAGCTGGTCTGCATCATAGCACTAATGTGAAAGGGACAAGGTGGAAGCCTACGTCTGCTGACCCACCCTGGTGCCTAAGGTATATAGCAAAGTCTCCAGGAGTGGAAACCAGGTCACCTGCCTGTTCCAGGAAAGAACTCCCTGCTCCCCATAGGCAAGGGCACATGACCTGTAATCATTCACCAACTATCTACTCTCAACGACCAGTGAAGAACACCAAAAGCTATGTCCCATCACCAGAAACAGTAAAATTACCAAAGGAGAGTGTAAGAATGCAAACAACAAAAACCAAAACAGTTCGGCATCTCTGGATCCCAGCTATCCCAAAGAAAGTAGCCCTGAGAACCCAAACATAATCGAAATACAAGAAAATGCTCTCAAGTCCTTAGTATGGAATATGATAATAAAAGAAACGAATAAAACTTGTAAACAACTGCAGGAGGATGCAAGCAAACAGGTTGAAGACATAAAAGAGACATATAGAGAGGCACAGGAAGAATTTCAGGAAAATACAAACAAACAGATGAAGTAGATCAATAAAAGAGTTCAAGATCTGAAGATGAAAATGCAATCTATGATAAATGAACACATAGAAGAAAAACGTGATCGAAAGACCTTAGAGAAAATAGCAAGCAACATAGAGATGACCTTCTCTAACAGAATCCAAGAAATGGAGGAATGAATCTCAGGACTTGAAGATACAATTGTAGAATTTGAAAGAGCCATCAGTGAAAATGATGAATCTGAAAAGTTCCTGACACAGAACATCCAAGAAATCAAGGACACTATGAAAAGAAGAAACCTGAGACTAATAGGCATTGAGAAAAGAGAAGACACCTGACTCCACAGCTGAGAAAATATCTTGAACAATGTCATAGAAGAAAATTTCATCAATCTGAAGATGCATATGAACATGCAAGAGGCCTACAGAACATTAAATAAAATAGACCAGAAAAGAAAATCTTCCCATCACATAATAATAAAAAGACAAAACATATAGAACAAAGAAAAATATTAAAAACGGCAAGAGAAAAAGGCAGAGTAACGTATGATGGCAAACCTATCAGAATTACACCCGACTTCTTAGCATAGACCATGAAAACCAGAAGGACCTGAACAGAAGTCCTGCAAACCCTAAGAAAACACAGATGCCAGGCCAGACTACTATACCCAGCAAAACTATCAATAACCATTGATCGAGAAAACAAAAGATTCCACGACAGAAAAAAATTCAAACAGTTCCTATCCACAAATCCAGCTTTACAAAAGTTACTAGAAGGAAAACTCTACCCCAAAGGGATGAGTAACAACCAAAACTAGACAGGAAATAGATAACTACACCATTGTAAAATCACAACCTCACACACTCCCGACTATAACAAACATCAAAAATTGAAGGGACTTAACAGTCACTGGTCATTAATATCTCTCAACATCAATGGTCTCAATTCTCCAATAAAAAGACACAGACTAACAGAGTGGATGCATAAACAAGACCCAACATTCCTCTGCCTTCAAGAAACACATCTCATCCACAAAGACAGACATTACCTCAGGGTAAAAGGCTGGGAAAAAATATTCCAAGGAAACGGTCACAAGAAGCAAGCTGGTGTAACCATTCTAATTTCTAATAAAATAGACTTTCAACCAAAATTAATCAAAAGGGATGAGGAAGGACATTTCATACTCATCAAGGGTAAAATCAACCAAGATGACATCACAATTCTGAACATCTATGCTCCACATACAAGGGTACCCACACTTGTAAAAAAAACTGTTAACAAAGCTTAAACCACTCATTGATCCCCACACATTAATAGTGGGAGACTTCAATACCACACTTTCACTGAAGGATACGTCATTGAAAGAGAAACTAAGCCAAGAAATAACACCATTAACCAATGCCATGAATGAAATGGATCTAACAGATATTTACAGAACTTTTCACTCAATCACAAAGGATTATACCTTCTTCTCAGTACCCCACAGAGCCTTCTCCAAAACTGTTGAGAAAGTAGGTCACAAAGCAAGCCTCAACAGATACAAGAAGATTGAAATAATACATTGTATCCTATCAGATTACCATGGTCTAAAGCTGGACTTCAACAACAACAGAAATAACAAAAAGCCTACTCACACATGGAAACTAAACAACTCTCTACTTAATGACACCTGGAAGGAAGAAATAAGGAACTCCCTGAAATTCAATGAAAATGAAGGAACAACGTACCCAAATTTGTGGGATACATTGAAAGTAGTGCTAAGAGGAAAATTCATAGCACTAAGTGCCTTTATAAAGAAATTGGAAACATCCCACATAAGCAACTTAACGACACATCTGGAAACCCTAGGAAAAAAAGAAGCAGAAATGCCTAAGAGGAGTAGCTATCTGGACATATTCAAACTCAAGGCTGAAATCAATAAATTAGAAACAAAGAGAACAATTCAATGAATCAATAAAGCCAGGAGCTGGTTCTTCGAGAAAATCAACAAGATAGACAAACCATTAGCCAAACTAACTAAAAGATGGAGAGGCACTAAGCAAATCAACAAAATCAGAAATGAAAAGGGAGACATAACAACAGACCCTGAAGAAATACAAAGAATCATAAGATCCTACTTCAAAGGTATATATGCCACAAAATTTGAAAATCTAAGGGAAATGGAAAATTTTCTTGATTGATTCCACTTGTCAAAATTGAATCAAGATCAGATAAACAAATTAAATCATCCTATTTCTCCTATAGAAATAGAAGCAATCATTGATAGCCTCCCAACCAAAAACAGCCCAGGGCCAGATGGTTTCAGTGCAGAATTCTACCAGACCTTCAAAGAAGAGCTAATATCAATACTCTTCAAGCTACTCCAAAAGATAGAAACGGATGGAACATTACCAAATTTTTTCTATGAGGCCACAGTCATGTTGATACCTAAACCCCACAGAGACCGAACAAAAAAGAGAATTTCAGACCAATTTCTCTCATAAACATTGATGCAAAAATACTCAGTAAAATACTCGTAGAACGATTACAAGAACCTATCAAAGATATCATTTGCCATGGCCAGGTAGGCTTCATTCCAGGCATGCAGGGATGTTTTAATGTATGGAAATCCATAAATGTAATCCACCATATACATAAGCTGAAAGAAAAAAAAAACACATGATCATCTCCTTAGATGCAGAAAAAGCATTTGACAAAATCCAACACCCTTTCATGTTTAAAGTTTGGAGAGACCGGGAGTACATGGTGCATACCAAAACATAATAAAGGCTATACACAGCAAGCCAATAGCCAGCATCAAATTAAATGGAGAGATACTCAAGGAAATTCCTCTAAAATCAGGGATCAGACAAGGCTCCCCACTCTCTCCATATGTCTTCAATATAGTTCTTGAAGTTCTAGCCAGAGCAATAAGATATCAAAAGGAGATGAAGGGGATTCAAATGGGAAAGGAGGAAGTCAAATTATCCCTATTTGGAGATGATATGATAGTGTACATAAGTCACCCCCAAAATTCAACCAGAGAACTCCTACAGTTGATAAACACTTTCAGCAAATTGGCTGGGTACAAAATTAACTCAAAAAAGTCAGTAGACTTCCTATGTACAAAGGACAAACATTCAAAGGAAGAAATTAGGACAACTATTCCCTTCACGATAGCCACAAGCAATATAAAATATTTAGGAGTAACTCTAACCAAGCAAGTGAAGGACTTGTTTGAAAAGAACTTCAAATCTCTGAAGAAAGAGATTGAACATGGCATCAGAAGATGAAAGCATCTCCCTTGTTCATGGATTGGACGAG
The DNA here is from genome assembly GCF_964271855.1 of Acomys minous. Lineage (NCBI taxonomy): Eukaryota > Metazoa > Chordata > Mammalia > Rodentia > Muridae > Acomys > Acomys minous. The sequence continues at coordinate 77,067,084 of NC_140492.1, read as the reverse complement.
TTAACATAATAAAAATGACTGTCTTACCAAAAGCAAATTACAGATTCAATGCAACTCCTATCCAAAAACCTACACAATGTTTTTAAGACATTGAAAGACCTATTCTCAACTTCATATGGAAAAACAAAAAAACCAGAATACCTAAAACAATCCAATACAATAAAAGATCCTCTGGAGGAATCTCCATTTCTGATCTCAAGCTGTACTGTAGAGTAACAATAATTAAAACAGTGTGGTACTGGTGCAGCAATAGGTGATCAATGGAATTGAATTGAAGACCCAGAAATAAATCCACACACATATGGTCACTTGATTTTTTAAAAAGAAGCCCAATCTATTCAATGAAAAAAGGATAGCATCTTCAACAAATGGTGCTGGTGTGACTGGATTTCTACATGTAGAAAAATACAATTAGACACATATTTGTCACCATGCACAAAACTCAAGTCCAAGTGCATTAAGGACCCCAACATAAAACCAGAGAAACTAAATCAGTCAGAAGAAAAAGTAGGGAAGAGCCTGGAACACATTGGCACAGGAGACAACTTCCTGAACAAAACTCTAATAGCCCAGGCCTCAAGGTCAACAATTCACAGTGGGACCTCATGAGGCTGAGAAGCTTCTGTAAGGCAGGAAACACTGTCAAAAGAACACAGTGACAGCCTACAGACTGGGAAAAGATCTTCACCAACTCTACATCTGACAAAGGTCTAACATCCAAAATATATAAAGAAGTCAGGAAATTAAACACCACCAAACCAAATAACTCAATTAAGAAATGGGGTTCAGAATTAAAAAGAGAATTCTCAACAAAGGAATATCAAATGGCTGAGAAACACTTAAATACATGCTCAACATCTTTTGTTATCAGAGAAATGCAAACCAAAACAACTCTGAGATTCTATCTTACACTTATCAGAATGGCTAAGATCAAAAACTCAAATGACAGTACATGCTGGCAAGGATGTGGAGAAAGGGGAACTCCTTCACTGCTGGTGGGAGTGCAAACCTGTACAGCCACTTTGGAAATCAATGTAACATTTTCTCAGACAACTGGAAATAGGGCTTCATCCAGGCCCAGCTATTCCACTCCTAGGAATATACCCAGAAAATGCTCCACCACACAACAGGGACATATGCTCAACCATGTTCATAGCAGCCTTATTCATAACAGTAGAACATGGAAACAGCCAAAATGGCCCTCAGTTGAAGAATGGATAATGAAATTGTGGTACATTTACACTATGGTATACTACCCAGCTATAAAACACCAAGGAAATCCTGAAATTTATGGACAAATGGATGGAATTAGAAACGATCATACTGAGCAAGTTAACCCAGAAGCAGAAAGACTTACATGGTATATACTCACTAGCCCAAAAGGCATGTCCCATGAAAGTTTTCACTTACCAGGAGATTGGACCAGTTGTGAGGACATCCTCTTGGGACTCTAGGTGAGAGAAATATAGGAGATGTGGTAATAGAAGGATCCAGAGCATCTTAGAAACCAGAGCATCTTAGAAAGAAGAAGATCATAATGGATGGATCAGGGCCCAGGGGTGACTACTCAAAATATTGCACTAACAAAGGACAATACAAGTAATAAACACAAAACCCCTACTCTGATATAGGCAATAGACAGGACATTCTCCACAGTTATGTGGAGAGCAGGGACTAACTCTGACATGAACTCTGGTGCCCCATATTTGATGACCTACCTTTGGTGGAGAGCCCTGGTGGCACTCAAAGAAAGAATAGGCAGGCTGCTAAGATGAGATTTGATAGCCTGTCACCACAAAGTGGGGGAGGAGATCACCTTTGATCATGGACCTAGGGGAGAGTGGAAGGGAGGGAAGAACAGGAGGATACAAGTGATGGGAGAACAATTGAGTTGTAATCTGAATAAATTAATTTTTAAGATTACCAAAGAAATGTACAAAAGGTTTGCATTCTGTGGAGATGCACATGTTCAATTTTGTGACCTTATGGAACTCTTCAGAATTGGTGGGAAATCTCCAGACACAAACTACCTATTCATGAGTGACTGTGTAGGCCCAGGTTATTATTCTGTGGAGGCTGTGGCTCTTCTAGTAGCATTAAAGGTGCACTATCCAGAGCACATTACAATACTGCCAGGAAACTATGAAAGACGGCAGATCACACAAGTATACGGATTTTCTGATGAGTGTCTATGGAAGTATGGAAATGCCAGTGTACGGGAAAACTTTACAGACCTCTTTCATTGTCTTTCACTTACAGATTCAGTAGACAGATATTCTGCCTCCATGGTGGCTTCTCTCCACCCATAGATACAGTGGATCATGTGAGAGCTCTGGACCATTTACAAGAAGTTCCTCATGAGGGCCCAGTATGTGATCTCTTATGGTCAGACCCAGAGGACAATGGTGAATGGGGCTTTTCACCATGTGGTACTAGCTACACATTTGGACAAGATATTTCTGAAACACTTAATTATGCCAAGGATCTCACACTGGTGTGTCATGCTCTCCCGTTTGCAATGGAATGATATAAATGGTGCCATGATCAGAATGGGGTTACCATTTATAGTGTACCCAATTACTGCTCTTGTTCCAGAAACCAGGCTGCTACCATGGAATTAGACAGCCCTTTAAAATATTTTTCTCTTCAGTTTGGTCCAGCATCTCATCATGGAGAGCCCCATGTGACCCAGTGCACCCCAAACTACTTCCTATAAATTCCTCCCCTGGACCTTTTTTTTGTATTTGCAAGTATACCTGGCCCTTTACTATGTACATATGTATATATATATTTAAAAACAATGGTTATCTATGTGTTTCTGTAACAAATGGTGGTATGTCTTGACATAAAGCCACATCATGGACCACAATGTGATGTACTAATGATAAGTGTTGAGTACAATTTGCAACTTAGGACCCTGTCCTAGACGAGTCAACTGGACTGCTTGCCTGTTGTACTGTAGTAACCATTGTTTTTGACTGGTTAAGCAAAAAAGGTCACTGACTACCTCATTTCCTTTGCGCTTTCTTGGAAATCTAGTTACAATGCTTTAACTGGCATGGATTAACAGAGTTGGAGTTTTATTTTTAAGAACTCACAAGCTGATTTGCACTTAAATTCATAATCCTTTATTTTATTGAAATGTATGACTAATTGAAGAAGAGATTCCTTGGGAGTATGTTGTCATAACATTAAAGAGATTTTCTTTCATTTAAACTAAAGTACTATTTGATGTTGAGCTGCGTATTTCTGTCTATTTGTCATGACCATGCATGCATCCTATTTGGTGTCCTGCACAAATAAAGTTTCCAATTTAAACAAACAAATCTGGCTTTAATACTAAACTATTGGTAGATGTCAGTGTCCTGACCACCCTCTTTAAGCTTCTTTTTCTGTTAATGGCACATACAAGTGCAGTGAAGAAAGGCCTCCAGATAGCCAAAGCAGAAAAGGCTGCAATACAGGGGGAAGGATGCTTATGATCCAGGAAGGGCTGAAGTACTTTTTCAGTTAGGAAAGCCAATAGGCTTTCAGGTCATGCCATCATCACCTAACTCCAGAGGACATGAAACTACTGTCTCTGCCTCACTAATGTGGTAATCAACACTGAAATTTTGAATTCTCTGTAGCAAACATACACATTGCGTCTAACCTGCTAGCATCAAGAGAAGAAGCAAAGAACTTCCTACCTCACACCTAGATTTCAAATTTGGAGCTATTATTCCTCTGTGGTGAAACTTTTTACAGGTACCTTTGAGCGAGTCTAGGTTTTACATCACCAACCTCATTAACAGGGAGATGTACATAGAGAAAGATAGGAGTGCATGCTGAATGTGGCACATATATGGGTATGATTCTAGTAAATTACAAGCTCATCTAAAGTACGTAGTGCTGTGTCTGGAATATAGCAAGTACTTAATATTTACAAAGTTATTTATATTTATATAGCTGGTGTAGTGTTGGAATTCAGGTGCCACATGAGAATTAAATGGGATTCCCATTTTTCAGGCAACTTTTTCAAAATCCATTTTTAGATATTTAGTCTAAATTCTGAAATCACTTTTCCTTTAATCTCAACCTGCCTCATATTTTCCCTCAATTTCCAGTTTTAATCTAACTTTATTCACTAACATACCCTCATCTGGAAAAACGTACCCTAGTGTCTTTACCAGTAGAATCCAAACAGAAACCACCCATTTCCTTAATGACAGTGGGGAGCTTGATTTTCTGACACTACAATGTCAGAGAAATCTTTTCCATTCCCTTTGTCTAATATAGGAAAAATGGAGGAGAAAAACAAAATCTTTACCCATCCAAGCTGAGTTGAGTGGAAAGGTCATATCCTGGCAAGTAGCTAAAGTCAGGTCTCAAAAAGCCAAGTATTTATAAAGCTCCTAAATCTGGATTTTACTTAGCATGAGGAAACTCATTTCAGAGAGGTGAGGATGCAGAAGGCACCCTTAGTAAGGAGCAGTTCTTCTGCTGCCTCAGTCTTGGACTTCCCAGCCCCAGCAAACAGGAAGTGAGGAGCAGCTCTCTGTTTGCTTACAAGTTACCCAGTCTGTGGCATTTTGTTACAGTGGCCTAAAGGGATTCAGACAGGTCAAGAATCGGGAATGAACTTCCTGAGGAGATATGACATGGGGATCAGGTGCATGAGCACCTCAGGCTAGTAGAAAAGAAAACCAGAACAGGCACAAGAGCATGCCTTGGCAGATAAGTCAGTCAAGGGCAGCAGAGGCTGGATCATTCCCTGCCTCAGCATGGCTCCCTCCTCCCCTCCTGCTAGCCCAAACACTGACTTCTAGCAAGTGGCCCTCAGCAGAAGAGGGAGGGTCCAAGAGACAGCGTAGCAGGTAAAGTGCCAGTCATGCTGTCACTAGAACCTGAATTGCACTTCCCTACATTTTAAAAATAGCCTCTCATGGTAGAATGTGCATTTCAGTGCTAGAGCGACAGAGACAGGCAGATCCTTAGGGGCACTGGCCAACTAGTCTAGCCCATTTGTCAAATCCCAGGCAAACAAGAATTTCTTTCTTCCTTCCTTCCTTCCTTCCTTCCTTCCTTCCTTCCTTCCTTTCTTTCTTTCTCTTTAATTTTTTCTCTCTTTCTCTCTCTCTCTTACTGTCTCACACACACACACACACACACACACACACACACACACACACACACACACACTCTGGAGTGGTAGGTAGTTATGAACTGCCCAATGTGGGTGTTCGGAGCCAAATTCGGCTCCTCTGCAAGGGCAGTACATGCTCTTAGCCATGGAGCTATCTTTCTAACTCCAAGATTCTGAGACCCTTAAAGTTCCTAACATGCTCAGGCCTCTCACTAACCATCACCAAGACTCCCCAAAAGCCGAGGAAGCTGCTTCCCCAGAGGACCAGCCAATCACCTGCTCTAAAGTTAATTCCATCCCCCCTCCAAGTTATGAGGAATGGTCCCATTCACACATCTACCTATCCATCTCTGGCCAAGAGAAGCCTTGCTCTTGCTTTCAGCTCTGCATGGACTCACTTGAAATGATTTCTGGCCTTTTCTGCCCCACTTGCTCTTTAGTCACATAGCACTCCTCACCCAAACCCACTTCAACAACTCCAAAGGAATACTTCAGGTACTGGAAGGAATGTGAGAAAAATGACCCAAATCACAGTTAGACAGAAACCTGTGTCCATTGCAGGACCCCAGCACTTCAGTTTTTCAGGTGAACTGTACCTTTCCTTCTCGCTGAGTCATTTTGTTAATAATCCTGTCCTGGTTTCTCCAGCCCCAACCGCAGCAAGAATGAATGAATCCTGAGACTTTGGATGAGTATTTAAGATGCATAGCAGGTGTCTAAGCAAGATTAAACCTAACTCAGCAATTCCCAGGCTGGCATTCTTCTTAGAGAGTCCCAGTCTCTTCTCCAGCAGGGTTAGTGGTAAGGTTTGTCACTCCGGGAACTCTTGGACAACTGAACCTCAAACTTACAGTAACCTGCTGATAAGAGCTTGGCTTCCATTCAAGGCATGGGCTTGGGTGGTGTGCTAGAAACCTAAGCCTAAAGCAGTTAGGAAAGGCTGGGGTCCAAAATTACAGCATGGGTGAGCCCAGAGGATGCCAAGTCCAGCACCACTCACCTGTCAGGCCTGATTAGGGGCCCCACTTCTGGGCAGACAGGCCTGAGGTTAAAATCTTGACTGCTATTTTTCATGCTATGGGATTTTAGGCAGTTTATACACAGTGCCTCTTCTTTAAAACGGAGACTGTTAATAATAATCCCAGTGTCATGAACTGTGAGGAGGATAACACAAATGGTGTTTATTGATGAGCACTAGCCCTTTCTCACTTACATATGCATCACTTTTCTCAGAAAACGGGAACTTTAAATAACTGTTACATCATTTTAAAATTGCAATAGACAGATGGATGCATCAGACATACTGAATTGCTCAGGGGGAAAGAAAATGAAACCATGAACTACTATTAGAGATAAAGGTGATGAAGTTCACACAACTAACCAATCAGCAAGGAGAGAACCCAACACAGATGGGTTGGGAGAAGCACTCTGCCATTCAGATCATCCTCCACTGTCCAGTGCATAGTGTCCATCAGCTTTGCATGGGTCCCAACAAAGGCACGCCAAATGAAAAGCCTGGAGCAGTTCTCTAAGATTCTGGGCCGGCTGAGAAAGGGTTAACTACTCTGGAGCTGAGTGAAGCCCGCAACAGCCTCAGGCTCATGGCACTATTGTTTACCTTGTGTTCTGAGCACCTGACTCAAGCTGAGCAGGAGGGTTTATTTTCTCACTTGGAAAGTTTTCAAAGAACCAAAAGGATTTGGTTAAAAGGAAATAAGTCCACACCAGCCAATTTTTTTCCAGTGGCCAAATGGGATGGGCAGGAAAAAAAAAAAGAATTAATTAGCAATCTGCTTCGGGTAGTATACAACAGACCCATTCAGAGGACACTGTCATTTGTTTATCAGTAGCAGCCAGCAGCTTCCTGCAACCAGCAGCTGCTGTCACTCTGCAAAGGGATGTAGTAAAAATGTTAGGGCAAAGCAAATGAAAAATATTTGACTGCATTTATCTTCCTTTTTGGCTATTTTTACCCCCTGCCAACTTCTCTGACAGCATCTCACTTTTTATTCTTGCTTTTGCTTAGCACTGGAGGTATAAGTGTTGTTATTTAATGTTCTCAAGAGAAGGTGAGACCATGAAACCTAAGCGATGAGGACATGGTGGGACCACCTCTGTGCTGGACCTAAAATGGCCTCCTAGTCCTTAGGCAGGCCAATGGCAATCAGGAAAGGCGGAAATGGCCAAGTCTGTGAATGTTTGAATGCTTACTCACCTGAAGCTGGGCAGAGCAAAGTTACTACTTACCTTCCCAGTGAAGGGCTCCATAAACATACCTGAGCGCCTCAGTTTGAAGTGTAGGGATTTTGTTTTCTTAGCTTAGAATGATATTTATTATCCCATACTTTATTGGTTGACTGGTTGCATAACCCAGGCTTTGCTTGGAATCTGTCCCCTTCCTGCCTTGGTCTCCCAGGTACTAAGATTATGGGCTTGTGCTGCCATGCCCATCAAGATCCAGTGCTTATTTCTGAAGTTTACTTACCCATAATGCCCCTTTATATATCGTAATCTCGGTGAATTGTCTTCATCATTATCAGCAGACTGTGCAGTACTTTCTTCATGAAAAATTACTGTAATTATCTTCCTATTGTGCCTTAATCCATCCATCCACCTATTCATCCACCCTTTCTTTCTTTCTTTCTTTCTTTCTTTCTTTCTTTCTTTCTTTCTTTCTTTCTTTCATAGGTCATACACCAGGTTCTTATTATGAGTGTAGTGGTGAGGACCTGTGGATACAAAACTAAATGAGTCCCACTTGCTAGCATCAAGCTCACTCCAAGGAGCTAGAAGGTAAACAAGCAGGAGATTTGCAAGGAAATGTCCTGGACCCAGGAAAACCCATCTTCTGTGGGTGCACAAAGGGTGCCTTCTCTTCTGCCTACCTCTGCTTGACCCTGCCTTCTCTTCTCCCTTCGCTTATTGCCCTGTAGTGTTGGTATGTCTCCTACCATTTCCCTCACTGCACATCATACCCCATTTCTCATGCCCCAGCACAGAGGGCAGGCTCATGCGTGTACTTCTTACTCTTCTAGACATCTTGCTTATGAGCAGCCTTTCACAGAATAAATCAATACTAGTTCTTTAAAGCAAAGCACCACTAAAGCGTCTTTCTCTTTTTCTTGAAGCACACTGTGAAGATTCTAATCTACAAAGCATACTAAAATGAGAACAGACTCGCTGTGCCTCCCTTCATACTCATTTTAACTCATCTGATTTACAGAGCTGATAGGTGAGGAGATGCTGTCCTCCACCCTGCACTAGGGGTACCCTGACAGGAACATCCATCAAGCAAGCTGTCAGAGCACAATGCTTCAGAGACACCGTTAAACAAAGGTCTGTCTGGTTAACACTTCCAGGAGATGAGAAAGAAGACTGGTGGAATTTTGGGGTCACTTATATACACTATCATATCATCTGCAAACAGGTACATTTACACTATGGAATACTACTCAGCTAATAAAAACAAGGAATTCCCGAAATTTGTGGACAAATGGATTGAACTAGAAATGATCGCAATGAGTGAGATAGCCCAGAAGCAGAAAGACTCAAATGGTATATACTCACTTATATCTGGACATTAACCCAAGGGGCATGTCCCATGAATGTCTTCACTTAGCAGGAAAGTGGGACAGATGGGAGAACATCCTATAGGGACTCTAGGTGAGAGAAGCATGTGAGAATGGGGAAATAGAAGGATCCAGACGGTCCTAGAAACCTACAAGAAGAACATTATGATAGGTGGATCTGGGCCCAGGGGTCCTGCTCAAACTATGGCACCAGCCAAGGACAATACATGCAGTAAATACCAAACACTGGCCCAGATCTAGCCAATGGACAAGACATTCTCCACAGCTGAGTGGAGAGCGAGGACTGATTTTCACATGAACTCTGGTGCTCCATATTTGACCACGTCTCCTTGATGGGGAGGCCTGGCAGCACTCAGAGGAAGGATAGCAGGCTACCAAGAAGAGACTTGATACCCTGTGAGCATATACAGAGGGAGGAAGTCCTCCTCAGTCACAGTCATAGGGGAGGGGAGTAAGGAGAAAATGAGAGAGAGGGAGGGAGGAATGGGGGGATACAAGGGATGGGCTAACAATTGAGATGTAATATGAATAAATTAATTTTATATGTCTATATCTATATATCTATATATCTATATCTATATCTATCTATCTATATCTATCTATCTATCTATCTATATATATATATATATATAGAGAGAGAGAGAGAAGACTGTTAACTCCAGCACTCTGGAAAAAGTATGTCCCTCCCTCAACAGAGACGTGGCCACAGCAGTAAAGTCTCAAGACTTAAAAATGAATTACAAATATGTCTTCTTTTATGAATCAACTCCTGCCTGAAATATATTGATAAATATATTGATGCCACTGAAAACAGGATTTCTCTTTATTAGTAAACTCAGGCTCTTATTTATGTATGTAAATATAAAGATAACTGAGGGTTTTAAGCCCAAACAGATAGTTATACTGGTCTGATGGGGTGCCAGATGGGAGCTGGGGCCCTGAGACACGAGCACACGAGAGGACAGCGGCCACTACACAGTCATTGCATTAGTATCTTAGTGATTGAATGTTTCAGAACATCTTGAAATTTAAACACATATTAGAATCTAAAACACACATGTTAACTGCCATGTGAAATAGTATTTTGTTGTTCCTTTCAAAAGCCTTAGATCTTTCTGGTTTTGGGGTCACTCAAGGCAAGAGAGAATTCCCACAAAGATATAAGAGACTCAGAAGCATGACATCAGAAGCAGGCGGGGAGCAAGACTAAATGGGGTTCTCAGATATCAGGCTGTGTTTATGTGGGAAGCCGCGCTCACATTCGCCATTACAAGATGGCGCTGACATCCTGTGTCCCATGCTGACAAACAACTAATCTGCGCATGTGCGAAGGGATTTTCCACTTGTTGTGCTCTGCCTCTCCCGTGGCGTCATCTCGCCCGATGAGCAACAGCCAATCAGGGACTGACACATCCTAAGCGAGGACAGTTTCCTATATAAGGGATGGGTTTCTGCTGTTTGGGGTCTCCATTTTACTTGTGTAAGCTTATGCTCTCCCTCTCAAGATGCATTAAAGCTTTACTGCAGAAGGATCCTGTTTGTGTGTGCAGCGTCGTTCTTGCTGGTGAGACGGTAACGCTAGCCACATATGGTGCCGAAGCCCGGGAAGACCACACCATCGTCCGAAGCCCGGGAAGACCACACCATCGTCAGCACCTTCGGAGACCCCCTGACTACAGGGAGGATTCAGAACTGCAGGGTTGGTAAGTTCGGAGAGGTATGCATATTTTTGAAATTCTTGGGCTGATTCTGGCTGTAATATTTACTGCCGTAATTGTCAAGAGGGCAGTAGATGAAGGACAGGTCACCCTAGAAGAAGTTCAGGATAGCATGTCAGAAACCGAACATAGTGAGAGGTTGGGTGCGCGCAGGAAAAAGGATGCCCATAAAAAGAAAAAAGCTCAGGACCCTCCTGTAAAAGGAGTGCAACCCCCCTCAGGACCTAGTTCACCGCCGAGAGAAATATCACAAAGGTTTTATCCTTTAAAGGATCTTGAGGCATTGAATATTGATAGCTCTACAAGCTTTAATACCTCTGACAATGAGACTCTTGATTCGGAGGAAGAAGCCGAATTAGAGGAAGAGGCAGTCAGGTATGAGGAAGAGAGATACCACCTAGACAAACGAGAGGGTAATAAAAAACCCTCCCTCAATTCATCTCGCAGGGTGGCACCCACTGCTCCTCCACCCTACGAACGGCAGTCTGGATTTTCCTTCTGGCCGGAAAAGATTCGTAAAAAATTACATAATTTTTTTCCTGTGTTTGAAACAGAGAACAGGGGTCGAGTCCATGCAATAAAGGACTTGGCTGAATCTGTTCGCAAATATGGGGTTAATGCAAATTTCACCCTGGTAATGTTAGAAAGAATTGGCACTGGTGCCCTAATTCCTTCTGATTGGCAGATGGTGGCCAAAGCCGCACTTCCAGATATGGGCCAATATATAGAATGGAGAGCCCTGTGGTTTGAGGCCGCTCAAGCACAGGCTCGGGCCAATGCCCTTGCACTTACCCCTGAACAGAGGGATTGGACCTTTGATTTGTTAACAGGTCAAGGTCAATTTACTGCAAATCAGGTAAATTACCATTGGGGAGCTTATGCTCAGATTTCACAGACTGCCATTAAGGCCTGGAAAGCACTCTCTAAAAAAGGGGAAGCTAATAGGCGCCTCACAAAGATTATTCAAGGCCCTGAGGAGTCGTTTTCCGATTTTGTGGCCAGAATGACAGAAGCTGCAGGGCGCATTTTTGGAGACATTGAACAGGTTGAGACAAGTTTTTCAGTCCGCAGTAAAGCGGGGGACGTTCGGAGACCCTTTAAAAGTGGGAAACTCTTCGTCATGTCTGATCAGGGCGGCTCAGAAAGGGCTGCTGAAAACTAAAGGCTTGAGAGACTCATGCTAAAAATGGAGTCGCTCGCGTAGAAACAGCATGAGGAGGGTAGGAGGAGGAAGAAGGCGGAAGAGGCCGCGCCCAAACGAGATAATCCGCCATCTTGGCGTGCCTCGGAACTGGCACCGCCGCCTTATGCGGACACTTCACCTTTATCAGCACCACAGGGGAACTATCATTCTCTGTGCCCAGAGGTTTGGAAGCAGGCTCGTGTCACCTTCCCAGTGTTTGAGGATGCCAACACCAATGGCCATGATTAATGGAGGAGCATTTGGTAATGCTACTTTCAGCTGGAATACATCTGACCTTTTTGAAACTTCTAACAGGTGGTTCAGCTCAGATGCGAATGGACATGTCAGGGTTATGCATTACATCTGTGCCATATAACAATTTTACATGAGCTGCTAATTTGTCTAAGAGTCTTTCATCTTATCTCCAGGGGAACTGGTCCGCAGAGTTTGAAGAGATCTGCGCACTGCCGCCATTGTTACATGTGTGGATGTATCCACCGCTGAAGGCCTCGCCTCTTGGATTCAACAAGCTATGCATCATCTTAAGGAGTGGGCAGGTATCGGGGCTTTAGCTATGGCCCTTCTGATTATCAGCTTCCTCTGCCTTGTGTTCCTTCGACGCTTGGTCATATCCCGAAACAGAGACTGTGCCCTAATTGCACAAGCCTTCTATGCTATTGAGGCTGGACAGTCCCCTCAGGCTTGGCTGGCAGCCTTTAAGTCCTGATCCTCGTCACATTCGGGGTGCAAGGCAAAGCACTGCACAGGAGGTACATTGTTTGCAGTTAATGGCTTCCTGGAGAGCACGTCTGATTGCATGTGGGATGACACCCAAAATCCCACCTCCAGAAAAAGGTGTCGGTCGGGTCCAGAGCTAGGCTGGGGCCGAGCCCCTAGCTGAGTTCTGTTGTACATCAGTGGCCAAACTTCAGGGCGGGTTTCAGACATGATCAAGGTGAATAACCTGGGTTATGGACAGTCATACATCAGTGCCCTCTGGAGATCAGACCTCTACTCTCACCCGTTTCGTCCTGCTCTTACAAAATGAAACAGGGGGGACTGTGGAGAGCTGCGATGTGCCGTGCCTTAACAAGGCGCAGGTTTCTGCCATCCCTACGGCGAGCGCTCTCTAAGATAAACAAGTCCTTATATGGCAAAAGGCTGTGCAAGGGTAACTGGTGATCTGATGACGAGCAGTCCTGCTCTGATGCGGACCTATGAGGAGGTGACACCTGGCATGAGCTGAATGGCCCTTGAGTTGTACTTAAGCTTGGCCCTCCCCTTCTTCGGGGCCATTCCCACTGAGCTTAATCCTGAGTAAAGATCTCGAGAAGAAGTCTGGTTGTTGGCTTCTTATTTCCGCTGGACGGTCCGGCGCGACAAGTGGTTTTAACTGGCCCAACTGGGCTGTGAACAAAAATTCCCTGGATTATGTGTTACCTCAGTTCAATATGAAAATTTCACTAAAGCAGCTAATCTGTCAAAAGAGTCTCTCTCAGTTTATTTTACAGAATTGGACAGCGGAGTTTGAACAGACCTTAAGATAATTGCGAACTGCTATCATTCAAGTCAATTCCACACGGCTGGATCTGTCACTTACTGAGGGATTCTCGTCGTGGATATCCTCAGTCTTCTCCATCTTTAAAGAATGGGTTGGGGTTGGATTGTTTGGAGCTGCAATCTGCTGTGGATTAGTATTGACCCTATGGTTGGTCTGTAAACTCAGGGCTCAAACAAAAAGAGACAAGGTGGTTATCACCCAAGCACTTGCTGCTTTAGAGTCTGGGACCTCCCCTGATATATGGCTAACCATGCTTAAGCAATAAGTGGCTGGCTGCTCAGCTCTTGCACCCTCAGAGTCTCATCTCATTGCACGAGGTAGAGTGAGTAAGCTTCAGCAGCCCTGGAGAGTTGCATAGCGAAGCATTGCAGTAGAATGGCTCTGCGGCATATATGAGCTAATTCTAGGGAGGCATGTCATCTTGCATGAAGGTTGCGTGCCCCAGTGTCCTTCCCCCAGAAAAAATGGCACAGGGCCAGGCTATGACCTCTCCGGGTGAAGAGCTTAGGGGAGAGTTGTGTATGCAGGCCTGATATTTTGTTTGGGGATTTGACCTCTGTCTTCACTCTCCTTGTTGGGTGTCTTATTGCTTCTTAATAATAAGAAAAGGGGGAGATGTGGGAAGCCGCGCTCACATTCGCCATTACAAGATGGCGCTGACATCCTGTGTCCCATGCTGACAAACAACTAATCTGCGCATGTGCGAAGGGATTTTCCACTTGTTGTGCTCTGCCTCTCCCGTGGCGTCATCTCGCCCGATGAGCAACAGCCAATCAGGGACTGACACATCCTAAGCGGAGGACAGTTTCCTATATAAGGGATGGGTTTCTGCTGTTTGGGGTCTCCATTTTACTTGTGTAAGCTTATGCTCTCCCTCTCAAGATGCATTAAAGCTTTACTGCAGAAGGATCCTGTTTGTGTGTGCAGCGTCGTTCTTGCTGGCGAGACGGTAACGCTAGCCACATGTTTAGAAGCCGTTGCACCTAGAATGGGGCTAATGCAAGGGAGGACAGTGAGGCATCACCAAGAGGCAGCATCTGCAGTCTCTGACAATTTGAACTCGGTGGGCACTCTCTAATAAAGACCCCTGCTCATCACTTGTATCCCCCCACCCTCATTTGACTTTAATTATTCATTCCGTGTTGGGTCATGGAACTCCATACTGTGGCAGAAGACTCTTCATGGTGGTATGCCAGCTTAATTTGCCTCTAATGGTAGGTATAACTGTCCTCAAGAATGCTAGTGGGGATGGTAGAGGGTGGGTCTGTCCACAAAGGGGTTCACAATTGAGAGTGACCAGGGAGACATAGCTGTCTATTCCTTTCAGGTTCCTCTTCAAGTCTGCCTTTGTCTCTTGTCTTAAAAGGCCCTAAGAATGCCTATTGCACTTCCAGGTGCATTTTCCTACATTCCCATCCTCTCCTGTCCCCAAGGCTTTGAGCATCCAGACTGCATAGTTAAGTACCCACACTACATAGATCCGTCAAAGGATCTAAGTATTCCATTAACATATTCATGCCTCCCAGGGAAGACTCCAGAGGCACACTACCTCATAGACCTCCCAGAAGACACAACTTCCAACCTCCTTTCAGGGTCTGGGTTAGCTTTACTTTGGGAAGAAGAACACATCCAATGTGTGAACTCAGCCTGGAGGCAGTTGTGTCTAAAGAGAATATCTGAGTGTCCTCAGGGGTGCGTAGGGGTGAAGGAGGTACGGTGGGATGAAACTTTACTATCCCCTATAACTCATAGGCTTAAGTCTTGGCTGCCAGCCTATAGGGCCATTGGAAGGTGGAAGCAGTGTTAGGAGAAGGGATGTTGTCCTAGTCAGGGTTACTATTGCTATGATGAAACTCCACGACCAAAGAAGGAAAGCGTTTATTAGGCTTATACTTCTATTATCACTGTTAATCATCAAAGGAAGTCAGGACAGGAAGACAAACCTGGAGGCCATGGGGGGAAGGGCAGTGCTTACTGGCTTGTTCCTCCTGGCTTTCTCAGCCTGAGTTCTTATAGAATCCCAGATCATCAGGCCAGAGTGGCACCATCCATAAAGGGCTGGGCCCTCCTCCATCATCAATTACCAATTAAGAAATACTCTACGGGTTTGCCCACAGCCTGACCCTATGGAGGCCTTTTTTCAATCAAAATAACTGCAGCATATGTCAACTTGATATAAATCTAGCCAGCACAGATGTAGTGAGAAAGTTAGATCTTGGGGGTAAGTCCTTGAAGGAGTCTGGAGTCCTTTCTCTCTCCTTGCTGGTTCAATAGTGTGACCCACCCTGAGCCACTATATGCTTTCCGCCCCCTATAGCATTTGCTTTGGTTTCCCAGTTCTTAAACAGAATATGATGACAAAAACAACATAAGGGAGAAAGGGTTTATTCTGCTTCACAGTTCTAAGGTACAGTCCCTTGTGGTGTGGAAGTCAAGGCAACAGGAACTTGAAGCAGCCGGTCACATCGCATCCAGTCAGCTCATGGAAGTGCTCAGCCCTGTTTTCCAGTTCATATAGTCCAGGACCCTGGTCAGCAGATGGTGCCACCCACATTTGGCATATCGTCTCACCTTAACACATTCAGGAAAACCCCCCACAGGCATGCCCAGAGGCCAGTTTCCTTGGTGATGAACCATCACAGTGTTCTGTTTAGAGATAGGTCACAGGGCCAAAAGACTATGAACAGAAGCCCGTGAAAACATAAGCCACAATTAACCTCTTCTCTTTCAAATTACTTATTTCATATATATTGTTACAATGAAAGGACATTAACACAGAAAGGGTAGCTGTCAAAAGCCCCTCTCTCCTGATCCCTAAGCAGGAAGAATCCCAAAGAAGAGTCCTTTGAAGCTGAAGGAAGATGAAAGTATGGGAGTGATTTAGGTGCGAGGATGCCAATCAGAGGAATAAGGTGTGCCAATTACTCTGCGCAGAGAAAAGAAAGACGCCACTGGTGAAGAACTGGCAGGAAGCAGAGAGGCCCAGGAGATAGTTACCTCTGAGACATGGATGGAGTTGTGCCATGTCTGGGTAATGCTACCTCATCAGCATACTCCCACAAACTTGCCTGAAGAGTGGCCATTACCAGAAAATGTTTTTGGAGTTCTGTGGGGGTGGGGTGAGTGTGTGAGTGGCAAAGTTTAAGTTTGAAGAAGTGTCTGTACATGAGCAAAAAGGTAGGAAGAAGGATGGTCTAACAGGCTGATCCTGCACTGGGCCATGGAAATTAGCAAAAGGTGAAGGACAATGCTCCATTTTCATTATTGTTATTGCCAAGGTCATTTAAGGTTATAGGACAGCTCACTATTATAACAGGTCCCCAGACCTTAGCATGAGTTGCTCCATGACAGAAGTACCATGCAGGCCATAAAGTTCAGAAAGTAGACAGCAGCACCTGCCAAGATGAAAACAGGGACCTAATCCATCAAAGTTCATAGTTCCAGGAGTCTCAAAATGTACTAACCTTGATTTTTGGTTTTCTGTAGTTCTGCTTCTGGCTAACTGTTCTTGCTAACTGAAGATTGCCAACCCAAGGCATGGATTTTGTGCTTAAAAGGCCACTCTGAGAAATGCTTGGGGCTACACTTCGGTCAGAACACCCAGTGTAGTTACAGACTGCCTAATACAGATTTTGTATTGGCTTAAACACATGTCTGACTTGTCTTCTCTGGTGGATACCCCACATCCCTGCCACTGAGTGATGTGGGAGTGTGTAGAGAACCTGAAGAGGTGGCCTCTGGCAACTACATTTGTCTGTCTGCTGGAAACCTGTCACCAAAAAGCCTTCTCTGGCTTTAATCCAGTATCAGGCAGTTCACAACTCTCTCCAATTCCAGGTCTAGGGCCACTGATGCCCTCTTCTGGCCTTTGCAGTACTTGTGCACAGGTGGAATAGGCACACATAGACATGCACACATACAAAACAAATCTTTTTATCAACTTGAGAGTAAGGGCATGGGAGGAGTTCAAAGGACGGGGACTGGGAAGGGATGGAGGGGAAAGGGCTGGAGGAGGAAGCAATGCATTTCTATTTTGATTAAAAACATTTAAACAGGAGGTTGGAGAGATGGCTCAGCAGTCAAGAGCACTGGCTGCTCTTCCAGAGGTCCTGAGTTCAATTCTCAGCACCCACATGGTGACCCACAACCATCTATAATGTGCGCTGATGCCTCTTCTGGTGTGCAGGCATACATGCACACAGAACACTATGTACATAGTAAATAAATAAATAAATAAATCTTTAAAGAACATTAAAATAAACAAGCAGAATTAACTGCGGGCGGGGATCTATTATTTGAAGGCACCCTGGATACTTGGTAGGATGGATACCCCATAGGTATGAGTAAGATGTGCACCCAGATGTCAGCTTAGTTGGTGGTCTTCACTTGTGGACCCTGGTCTATAAGCATAACTTTTCACCTGCCATCTTGATAGAAACTCCAGAACTCAGAGTTTAAAATTGCCAAGTGGGATTTCTGGGCATAGAGCCTGGTGTCATAGTGGAATGGTTCCCTAGGAGACCTAGACACATCTGAAAGATAATAAAGCCTTCTGGGCCAATAAAGAAACAAGAGACAAACAATTTGATGTTTAGATCTTTATAATAGAGCCTTGTCTTCTGCAACGCGTACCACAGGGCCCTGCTAACTGACCTGGCCCATTCCCAGTCAGCTTCAAGTGCTCATCCAGACTGCAGTGACTCAGCCTCCAGGCCACTTCTTATTAGGCTCAGTCTTCTCAACGGAGATCTGATTCTCCAGGTGTGGGGAGCTTGGCAGGAAGCATCGATGTCAATCTCCATCTCCTCTCCCAACTCTCCCACTCTCACCCCTAGATTTCAGGGTTAAGACGCTTGATCCTGGCTAAACAAGATTCTTATATTCATACTGACTGCCATAGCCATGACCAGAGGAGAACATTTCTAGATAGAAAGGCAAGCCAGAAGAGTAGAAACATGAGGCTGGTGGTGGCCATCTTTCCCTTAGGTAGAACATGGAAGAAGCAATTATGTGAGTCCAGAGAAGAAATGGAGGGAGACAGAGCTGGGATCCAACCATACTTGGAGCTAAGTGCACACAATTACAGGTATAAAAGCCACAAAACCCTTTATGTTCCCTTAGACTAGTTCAGAAATTGAGCTTTTTAAGTTTCCAAGTGACAGAGCCATAACTCTTACACGGAGAAGTTTAAAAATATTAAAGATCAAGTCAGGCGCGATGGCACACACCTGTAATCCCAGCACTCGGGAAGCAGAGGCAGGTGGATCTCTGTGAGTTTGAGGCCAGCCTGGTTTACAAAGAGTCCAGGACAGGCAAGGCTACACATAGAAATCCTGTCTCAAAACAAACAAATAAACAAACAAACCAAAAAAGCAGCACACTAACTGAGGCCCATGGGATTATAAGTCAGTGAGCTGAGACTTGAACCTAGGCAGTCTGGCCTGAGTCTGTGCTGTAGTGACTGAGCCAACAACAACAACCATGAAGCAACACAGTGGTGTACAGTGATGGAGGAGAACAAGCCATAACGTCCCCTCTCTTCCCATCTTTGGCCGTCCCTAGGTACTGTTTTATCTTTCCAAGATGACAAAGAGGCCTGGTTCCCCTGGAGATTTTGAGTACCACTGTCCTCTAGACCTAGGGCAGAACACTTTGGAAGAAATGTGACAACCCCCCCCCAGGTCCAGCATAAATTCCCACAATTCCCTGGACGTGCCGATCTTTTCCCGAGTCCAGTGAATGATGTTATTTAACCTGTGATGAATCCAACCAAATCCCAGGGTAAATTGCGGTATATGGTATACAATACATTTATCGAGGAAAGCCAGATGTTATGAGAACAATCACTCCCCCTGCTCAGGGCCTGCCTAAAGTGGAAAGCAGGATGACCTGCCATGCTTCATGGGACAAAGTCACTGGGTTTGCATATCCCATGGATAGCTCCCGAAGATTCTCCCTGAAGCTCCAGTTCTCTCTGCCCTCTGTCTAGTATCCCTAGAATTGCCAAATCCTGAATTTGCACTTAGTTTCTTGATTACCCGCAGAAGCCCTGAAGCAGCTACAGCTGCTGCTGTTTTAGGCCCTGTGCATGTCCCTTGCACTTGCCTGAGCTATGGCTTTTGAAATGAGCAGCGACATGGGGACAACAGTTGCCAGGCACGAGGATGGCAGAGCAAAGAAGTAATTCTGAGACTAGAGGGGCAGCAACAGAGGAAGCCTGGCATGCATGATATGCGCGTCTTCCTGAGGATGCCAACTATTTTAAGAAGACAGTTTTGCCTCCTGCCGTGGGATGGAGAGGGTACCTGTGAAGCACAGTGGCATGACATATGAGAAAAGGCATTCTGGGGAGGTGTGTAGAGAGGCTGCTTCTTAAATGGCGTAACCTAGAGAAGACGAAGCACTTTCCAAAGGCCCCTTTCAGCAATAATGCATGGCAGCAGGTTGCAGGGTCCCAGTGAGGTAAGGGTGTAGACACATTTCTGTTTTCTTTCTTTCTTCTCCCTCCTTTTTTTTTTTTGGTTTTGTTTCGTTTTGTTTTTCGAGACAGGGTTTCTTTGTATAGCCTTGGCTGCCCTGGACTTGCTTTGTAGACTAGGATGGCCCAGAACTTAGAGAGATCCACCTGCCTCTGCCTCCCTAAGTGCTGGGATTACAGACATGCACCACTGAGCCCGGTTCTATTTTCTTTTTTCTTTTTTTTTCATTTGGAGAGAATTTTATTTAAAAATGTCACCTTAAACTGCAAGGATATCTGTTCAACATCACAATTAAACATGCCAAAGGAGAAGCCATGTTTTCAAAATGCCCACTTAATCCCCCCTCAGGCACCTCAAACCCACCCTTTGCTGACCTTCTATATACCTCCTTTTTTCTTTTTCTTTTTATTAAACAAGAGAAAATAGACAGATACATGTTGGTAAATGCTAACTGTCTGTATTCACATAGAGACACAGTGTAATCTCTGAGCCCAATATACAGAGAAAGGAAAAAAAGCTAGAATTCTATTCAGTACTACACAGGGGCCTAACACCCTCCAGCAGAGCCAAGAGAACTGAAGGGCTTCTCTTTTTTCCCCACCAAGCACGGTATTGATATTGAATCCACAGTTTTTGAGACACGAAAGGATGAAATGAATTTAGGACAGAAAAATGGAGATCCTTTTCCTGTTATATTTTGCTCAAGGTATTTTCCCCAAATAAGTTGAGAACCATGGTGTTAAGAGAGACCTCGAAACAGGGCAACTGAGCACAAGAGGGGGAGGGAAATGACTGCAACTTGCTCCCAGGGACTGGAGAAAATTAAAAAAATAAAAAGAAAATAAAAAAGAAGGTTGGAATCCATCCGTCTTCTGTGCTAGTCATCCTCGCCTTCATCCTCCTCTCCTTCCTCCCCTTTGTCCTCCTCTCCTTCCTCCCCTTCATCATTATCTTCATCTTCTTCACCTTCATCCTCATCCCCTTCTTCATCAATATCTTCCAACCCTTCTTCCTCTTCGTCATCATCATCATCTTCTGCCTTTCCTTCTTCATCCTCATCCATATCAGGAACCAAATAGTACTGCAAGGGATTTGGCCAAATGTCGTCTTTGATGACCTCTCCTAACTCTTTGGCACCCGCGTCAGAGTGGTCGGTGAACCAAGTGAAGAAGCTCTCTGGCTTTTCGTGCTGCTGCTTCCTGCTGGCCTTATTCTGCGTTTGACTTGAGCACTTTGTCAAATCCTTTCCAGATTTCCATTTGATTTCAGTGGACTTTGAAGATGGGTCACCACTCTCATTCAGATGAAATTCTTTGGAGAGAACTTTATTTTCAAAGTAAGGATTTTCATCAAAATAAAAATCTATTCTGTAACCTGATTTAATGTCTTCAAATTCTGTCACTTCCACTCTGGTCAAATAATGCAGAGCCTCTTCATCCTCCTCCCCAAGCAGTGCGGACATTTGTGGATGGTTGACAAATGTTGTTACCCCAAAATTTGGGACTTTGGCGATCAATTCTGTCCTCTTTTGAAAAAACGGTTGGTGGAGTTTGTTATATTTTTGTTCTACATTCAAAATTTCCTCACTGGCTTGTTCATTAAGTCTGTCTATTTCATTTTGTACTTCATCAATATGTTCAATTGCTTCTTGCTGTTTTTTTTTTTCTCCTTCCGACAGGACAGGAGAGGCCGATGCGTTCTCCAGCTTCGGGGCAGGAGAGCGTTTGAGTTTCTTGGGCGGAGGCTCGTTCGCGGTTTGCCGTTTTGGGGCCCTGGCACGAGGGAGGTGGTCTGAAGCCAGAGGGCAGAGACCCGATGTTCACAGCAGGAAGGAACTCGCAGGACTATTTTCTTTTCTTAATAGAAATCAATACTTTGTTTTCTTCAAGATCTAGATGAAAGTGAGTTCAAACCAAAGAGGAAACCAGGCAGCCAGTTCTCATGAGTTCTCTGCTCATTTGGCTTTGATTTGGGCTAATCGTTCCTCATGTTTGTTTGACCCTCAGACCTGCCATATTGTCAACGTCTCTTAGGAAGATGAAACAAGGCAGACAGCGGAGGAGAGTTGTAGATGGTGAAGGAGAGTTATGGAAGGTGAATTCCACAAGCCCTAAAGGACCAGATTTCTCCACACTTTCAGGTGTTGAGACCTTGTGTCCCCACAACAGCATCTACTGGCTCTTTATGCCCAAAGGCCTAGGCTTGAGACTGCATCTCTCTCTTGGTGCTCAAGCCACCACAGGCTGGCACACATCTCTGTTTGTGTGTACAATAACTCCTTCAGAAGCCAAAGGGAGAGGACACACATCCTCACCCCTGTCAATCCTAATCCAGGCAAGAGATTCCACAGGCCCTGATAACATGAAATTCATTCAACAAATCGTTGCTAAGCCTTCAAAGCAGAGCCACTTGGGTTTAATGTGTATAGTGTATGTGTTTTTACAGAAAACCTTCTTATTTGAAATTAAGAAAAAATAAGAGATGGACTACTGGCACTTACCTTAGTTACTGTTCTATTGCTGTGAAGAGACACTATGACCAAGGCAATTCTTACAAAAGAAAGCATTTAATTGAGGATTTGCTGAGAGTTTTTAACTTGCTTAGCAGTGTGAGAGGGTTACTCTGACCATCCTGGCAGTATGTAGGTAGGCATGGTGCTGGAGCAGTAGCCGAGGACTTTACATCCAGATAAAGACAGAGAGACAAAGACAGAGACTGAGCCTAATGTTCAAACCTCAAAGCCCACTTCAGTGACATGTTTCCTCAAACAGGTCCACACCCCTTAATCCTTCCCAAACACTTTACGAACTGGCAACTAAGTATGCAAACATATGATCCTTTGGGGGCCATTATCATTCAAACCCCCACAGTGCATGTTTGCCAAGGCTTGAGGGACATTAACTTTGATTAGAGAACTCTTGAGAGCCCTAGGTAGCAACTGGGTAAACAAAAGATTCATGGTTAAATGAAACTCCTGAGCAAAGGCTTCACATACAGGGTGACTTTTGCCTCTGCAGAGAATTCTGCTGGTGATGGTCCTACTGTGAAGAACTAAAATAGTCACATCAAATTAAAAACTGTCAGGGGGCATAGGAGGCCTGCCTGTTCCTTGATGCCTAGAAAGTGCATAGAGCTGCAGAGGGGGTGTTCTTGGCTTGACTTGACCTTCTTCGTTACTGGTGTGTGTGTGTGTGTGTGTGTGTGTGTGTGTGTGTAGGGATGTCCATGCCAAGGTGAGTGTTTGGAAGTCACAGAACTTACGGAATGTCTATTCTGATTGAATTGAGGTTGTCAGGCTCGGGGACAAGTGCCTTTACCTTCTGAGTCATCTTCCTTGTCCTAGGGTATTCTTTTTAAAAATAAGTTTTGAGATAAAATTCAAGTAGTTGCTATCTGTCTGTTCAAGTGTTCAATTCAGTTTTTTGGTTTTAGCATGTTCAGTTGACTACTAAGTTTAGAATGTTTTCATCACCTCCCTACCCCCAAACCATATACCTATTCATAAGCATTTTTTATTTTTCCTTAATCCCCAGTGGCTATTATTAATTTGCCTTTGTGGATTTTCATTTCTGATATATTTGTGGACATAGTGTCTGGTTTCTTACACTTAATGTATTTTAAAGGTTCAGTATGTATCAACACTTCATTTGTACAGCCCGAATTTCATTGTATATATATATTCATTTTGCTTACCCATTTCTCAAGTGATGGACATTTGGGTTGCTTTCAGACACATCCACATGGCTTGGCACAATTGCAAGGGCATGGAATCAGTCTAGATGTCCATGAACAGATGGGCAGATCCCGGTATTGTTGCAAACACATACAGTGTTAACTGTACTCCGTCATAAAGAAAAATGGAATTTGCATGAAAGTGGACAGAACTGACAACCATTATTTTAAGTAGGGTAGGCCAGGCTCAGAAAGAGAAATTGGGGGGAAGGGGGAAAGGGGAAAGGGGGTAAAGGCAATGAAGTAGAAAGGGTGGGTAAGGATGGTGAAGGGGCTAATGGCTTGGAGAGAGGCCTGGGAGCTGAGGAGTGTGCACAGGGATGGACCAAATGCAACCCGTACAGCAAACTCCATATGGAAACCTACTACTTCCTTAGCTAAAGATGGAAGGGACATTCACTAACACTCTTATGTGTTCTCAGTTCTGTGTGCATGTATCTCTCCAGATTAGCTCTCCAGATCTCATAGTGACTACACTTTGGATGGTCTGAGGAATTGCAAACTGCTTGTCCCAAAGCAGCAGCACCGTTTTCCTATCCCAGAAAGGGGACATGGACGCTCACATTCCAACCTCTTACAAAAGTTCTGCGATGGTCTTTTTCTGCTGTTCCAGTGGATATAAAGCTGAACTGTGCAGTTTTAATTTGCAGTCCTCAGTGGTTAATAGCGTTGAACATGTTTTATGTGCTTATTTGACATTTATGTATCTGAGGGGGACAACCAGCTTTGACCATTTTTAGTGGCATTGTGTTTTTGTGAGCAAGTTGAAATTCAGATGCTTGATCCAATTTCCTCGTGAGACCTACGACCACTACATTTTGACTCCATTTTGTGAGTTATCTTTTTACTAATTACAGCTTCATTTTGTGCACAAAAGTTTTTAATTTTAATGAAATTCAATTTGTTCATTGGCAAAAGGCTTTTCCCCCCAGTGTAGTATTTAAGAAACCACTGACTAACCTAGTCAGAGGGTTTAAGCTCTCTCTTCTGAGAGTTCTACAGTTCTGCTTTGACCCACTGAGTTATTTTTTTAAGACCTCACTGTGTATGGGTCTTAATTTCATTCTTTTGCATGATGATAACCAGTGGTCCTTGATCCCATTGTAGAAAATACCATTTTTCTCCACACTGAGTGGTTTTCAGCACACTTGATGGGTGGGTGATACCTTATAAGTGCAACTGCCTGTTTTTACTACAGAAACACATTTTACAATTCATGACATCTTGGATTTGATAAAAACAGAACATCTGCATTCTGTTTTAGAAATTAAAAACCTATTTCCCTCAATAACAGTTATAACTCTTGATATCAATTTGAATAGAAAAAATTCTATCACAAATGCAAGTATTATCTTATGATAGACATGCTAGATTACGTCTTAAAGGCTTACACATCATCCTTTTGCTATTGAAAAGAAATCAAGACTACCACAAAAGTAATAACACAATTATAATGATCATGAAAAAAATCCATCAATTCTACAAGCCAGGTTAAATTCTCCTACAAGTTAGATTTATTTGACAGTGAGAAGATGTCACAAGAAATAGTAATATAAGCACCAATGGAGTGTCTTTAAAAAAAATATTCAGGGATTTCAGAACACAGATGTAAGTATGTGGTGTGCAGAGCATAAGACAACAATAAATGTCTGTTTGGGATTCATGTGGCAGTTCAAGAGATGTACAAATACCTATTATGTCCTATAGTTCTGTATATGACATATGCCCCCAAATACAGGAAGCACCCCACCTTCAGAGTCTGTGACACCATAAACTCAGCTTCATCGGATGTCCTGATTTGTGTAACAATTATTTTGAAGATTTTTTTCCTGTAAAATGGCTTGTATTTTCACAGGTACAACAGTGAAGAAATAAAATTTTCAATTTGACATGGAATATAAAAGAACAGATTTTACAAAGATAGCCATAAAATTTGACTGCTTATAATACTGTCCACAGTAAATATGACTAGCCCTCTAACTCCTAGATTATTCAATACCGAGAAGCAATATGTGATTTCATCATAAAAGACAGAACAGCCTTTCCAGCATGTCTATTTCTGTTCAGAAAGTTGAGCAGAACTGGAAAATATATTTGTTTCCCTCTACTGCCCACTAGGGAGTCAGGAGGGCATGCATTTGTTGAGGACACATTACAGAACTGGTTTTATTTATTTATTTATTGTTCACTGCTTCAGTAATGCTTAGCTTCCTTTACAAATATTCTGAAGTTATTTCATTGGTTGTAACATGACTGGAGTTTTGTCCCATGTTCACTACCATAGGAGCTTTAGACCTTTAGTCCAAAAGAGGGAGAACTATGGGACCATGAGATTGACAGCCAAGTGAACGGGACCACATCTGCCTTGAAATCAAAACCCTGGGCCTGTCTATCTGAATTTCCACTGTTAGAGGCAAGACTGCATGAAGGCAGCACCAAGAATAGCATGACTGTCCACCTCTAGTGCATATCCAGACAGCAGAACAGCTCTGAGGAGGAAAAGAAGTTGGGTGAAATCGTAGAGCAACCTTTAGTGCATGTAAGTAGAAAATGTGGTTTCTAAGCTCTTCAAAGTGTTCAAATATCAATACGGAGGCTCCTAACTACAGAGACTGGTAAGCAAAAATGAAAGGCATTGATATTTTATGAAGAGCTCTCAACTCTCCTAATACAGTATTTGTAATAACTTAAAAACAATTTCCCTCCTAGTACTGGAAGGCAAATTCTACTACAATCACATTGATGCCAGCCCCGGCACATTTCTGCACCTACGTTAATTAGTCTCCTTAGTAGAGCCCATCATGTTTTCCAATGGCTTTCTCCTTTCTCTATACCCTAATCCCCAAAGTCTATAACCAGTTACATCACGTGGCTTCCCTGAGGCACAAAGGTACCAAACTCTATAATTAACCATGAGGAATGATATAAATATGTTCTCTGTTTATATTAAAAGATTTTAATTCTTTTGGGCCACAGAAGTATGGAGGAGGGCCAGAAAGCTTAATACTTACTCTGCAGTGTGAACTGTAGCTGTTTTTGAAAAAAAAAAAAGCCAAAAAAAAAAAAATCAGAGAAATGTTGACAGCCACAGTCTGCGTAACCCAGCAACACTGTTTAATAATAATAATAATAATAATAATAATAATAATAATAATAATAACAACAACAATAATTTTAAAACACTAGAAAAATAATCAGAGCTATACCCCATTCACTCTAATTTTTTTCAGAAGAAAATGACACAAGCAACTGAAAAACAAATATCACTTATGGAGGCATGACATGAGGTCTTGACTTCTGGTCATGCTGAGATGGGGATGGGCAGTTGGTGATGTACTTATGTACAGGTGGGGGTCGGTTAGCATGCATCCTTTAAAGTGATGACAAGTCAAACCTGAGAACAGACTGACCTTGGAGACATTTCCTTTCTCAACTGTGTCCTTTTACCTGGATGAACCTGAGTCCTTTACTCTCAAAAATGAAATTGCTTCCTAACTTGAAAAGCTTTCTTCAGTAGAAAGTGACTTATCAGAAGTTGTGCAAGTCAGCATGGCTTCCTTTGCAGTGTGACACCTCTGCTATCCCTCTGGCAGGGCGGGAGGGGACCCTCACCTGGAAACCAAAGGAAAAGATCAAGGCGGCACAACTGCCACTGAAGAGCCTTCAGCTTATTGCCCGAGCTGAGTTTATGGTGTCAGGGACTCTGAAGGTGGGGTGCCTCCTGTATTTGGGGGCATATGTCATATGCAGAACTATAGGACTGGCACAAAGCAGTCCTGGTATCAGAGTGAACTTCACTGAAAAAAAAGCTTTTTTTTTTGGATAGGTGAAATTCAACTTTATCTTATTAGATTAAGCCTAAGATAGCAAGATTTCTCAAAGTATCTTTCTCCATATGACAAGAGGCTGCGAATACATTCTCTAACCTTTCTCTGAAAACCAGCGCTGGGCAGTCTGGCTGCCTCAGATGACATCCAACAGGATTCTCTAGAAAGTACTTCCCTCCTCCCTCCCTCCTTCCTTCCCTCACTCCCTCCCTTCCTTTTTTGTCTGTAGGTGATCTATGTAGAGCAGTAAGAAGACTGCTGTTGGATTTTCACATCATAAATATAATTAAAACAAAACAAAAAAATCCATCTTCCTACACAATGGTCTCCATGGGGAAACAGCTATTTTTAAAATAACAGGAAAGCTCAGCATAGTCAAATTAAGCAGCAGCATTAAACAGTAATTAATATTATCATTTTGCTCTTAAGAAAAAGTACTCAGATAGGTTTAATTTGCAGAAAATAGGCAAACTGTCTGCTAACAGGCAAAATATGGAGAAACCAATTCAAATATGGATGTATCAGGATCATATAATATATGCCTGACACCAGTGCGACACAGCTCTGCAGGCTGGGCACTAAGACATCTGTTGAATACATTTCTTTTACATGTATAAAAAGGATGTAAATCTTGCCCAAGTTTACAAAGGAAAAATAAATCTTGCTTAAAACGTTAAAGTTAAAATAAAAACATGGCAGTTGAAATCCAGTTATTACACAGGTATTAAAGTTTAATCAGGCAGACCTCAATGCTGCTGCTGCTGCTCCGAGCATGCAAAACACAGTTGTATCTGTGGGCTCCTGCCTAGTTTCATTATCAGCCCCGTTTCCCCCAGCCCAGTATGCCTTTCCCTTAACAAACAGCGTTATGAAAGTAGAATCTACAGTTAATGGCAAAATCTTCACAGTAACATGTTAATAATGTATAGATGGCTGTCCAGGGTGTCAGTCCACTGGACCTTGGAAAGTCAATGTGATGCAGTTCTGTTCGCCAACTGTGGGCCCTTGTCTGCAGGCGGAGGAGACACTCTCTCCCAGTAAACTGTGTTCCGACATAGGTGAGCGGACCCCTGCCAACAACAACCCAACAGACCCAAATGTGTTTAAAAAAAAAAGATAGTTCCTTGCAGATCCTAACCTGCACAGGAGGTGTCAAAAGCTGGCTCTTTGAAGAAATACATATCAAAAGTACCCAGGAGACACAAGCCCCAGGAAGTGTCCTGGGAGTGTCTCCTGCTATCCTCCATCCCTCCCATATAGAACTGTCCTTGTCCTTTCTTTAAGCTTAATGAATTAAAATCTAGTTGTTTGACTCTTTTGTCTTTATTTTTATTAAAGTGTAGTCTGGCCTTTTACAAGCCAGAGGCCCCCTTTCCCCCCTGGAAGGGACGCAGATTTTTCTTGCCTCAACCTGGCTGAATGCAACTGCCCTGCGTTCCTCCCTGCCAAAAAGGCCTTCTTCAAGGACTGGTTCTCAAAATGGAGCCTTCTTCAGGTAGCCTCCAGAAGGCTGAAGAAAACTCTGGGGCCAGATTCTGAGCCCAGCCTCCGGGAGAAAGGAACCCACAGCCAACCAGCCGCGTGGTGCAGAACGGACCGGCGGCTTGAAATGCGTGGCTTCCGTGGGTCAGTGGAATCTGAAACCAGTACTTTGCAGACTTCTCTGAACACACGTGTCAGCAGGGGGAGAAAGCGTGAGTTGGGGGGTCCTGCGTCAACATAAAAATCCTGCCTCACAGCCCAGACAGAGAGGGCTATAGGGTCCCACAGTCCTGCACATGGGACACTCCCTCTCATTGACCTCTGTGTCGTTCCGATGGCCCCAGTTATGGTAGCCATGCATATGGCCGCAACTCAGGTATGCCCAGGGCGGCTTCTCCTCCACCCCCTCCTTCTGGTTGATCTAGGGAAGGCCAGGGCATTGAGGCTCATGGGGCACTGGGGTTGGGTTGCATTCCTGCCGTGCTTCTGACTCGGAGTGTGAAAAGGGCCATCTGTAGTTCTCCAAAGAAGAGTGGCCCCACACAGGTCAATGGGGGAGCTGTCTTACAGGACACTGATCTCAGTTTTCACCTACAACAGGTTCAACAGATACACCTTTAAAAGCAAAATCTTCAGACTGTGGGGGCAAAGGCACCTCAACACCCTTTCCTCTGTAAGGGGAAAAACAGAAGACACAGGAAGGTAACATATGCAACTAAAAAGTACATGGGAATTGCCCTCCCCAGCCTCAGGACACATAAACGTTCAGGGTGAAACACTCAGAGCCTTTTAGGTTCGATTAATGCAGCAGTTACTTTAAGAGTCCCACAAACATTACACTTTTATCTTTAACTTTTTATGTGGAGAACACACCCATAGACCTTATACGGGATGAGTGCTGTCTTGCCTTTGAAGACCCACACTCTTCTAGCAGAGCGTCCAACACACTGCAGGTGACCCTTAGCTACGCACACCTTGATCTGTCTTTCACCTGTTGGACTCTCACGCCCAACTCGGGAAGGGGGGTCGCCGTGAGAGACCACGCAAGGCACAACACACTGATGCAAAAGCAAAGGTTTATTGTTATTGCTGACGCGCCAGGGTCCCTCAGCCCTCGGGAGGTGAAGGACCCCGAGTAGCTGTTACAGACTAGTTTTTAAGGGCAAAAAACCACAAAGCACGTGGGGTTCCTTATCAAGCTTAAACCATATGGACATTGGCAGTGGGAGACTTCTTGTGGGGACTTGGGTGTGGGTCCCTAGGGCGGTTACTAGAAACCATATGGGACTTCTGATATAGGGAGCTCGCATGTAGCTATTCTGGGAACTAGGGTGGGACTCTGAGGCTGGTAGTAACGAGAACTGGGAGAAGCCTCTGGGCAGGGCAAGCAAGCGTCTTACATTTTATAATTTTATAATTTCTCATTCCCTCTTTTTTTTTTTAATCTGGCCTCAATCTTGAGGCTCTTGTTTAAGGGCTTGGTACTGTTGGGTCAGGATTAAGGCCTGAGTGACATTAAGTCGATCTCTGATAAAAGCCATTAGGCGGTTTAAGAGGCAAGGGCCAAAGGTGAGTATAAGCAGGAGCAAGATCAGGGGCCCAATAATAGACGATATCAGGGTAGAGTACCAAGGGGACTGACTGTACCATGTTTCAAACCATCCCTGGTTGGCCTCCCGTTCTCGTTGCCGCCTGTCAAGGCGCTCTCGGAGCTTAGTCATGGAATCTCTAACTACCCCAGAATGATCCACATAAAAACAACACTGTTCTTTTAAAGCTGCACATAAACCTCCTTCTTTGAGAAACACCAGTTCTAGCCCTCTTCTATTTGGTAGGACCACCTCAGATAGTGACGTGAGGGACTCTTCTAACTTGGTGATGGACTGCTCTATGGCACGGAGGTCCTCGTCTATAGCTGTTCTAAGCATGTTAAATTGTTCGGTCCCTTGTATTAAGGCTGCTGTCCCTGTCCCCACCCCTGCTGCAACCCCCAAGCTTAACATGACAGCCAGAGTCAGAGTGACTGGCTCTCTCCGAAAGCGGGAGGGACGTGTGTCCTCGTAGTTGGCCTCAAAAGCCTGGGCTGTCTGATAGTAAATCCTGGGGACAAGCTGGACTAGCACACAATAGTGGGTTGCAGCAAATATGGCAGTGGAGACACAAGGGGTGAGTCCAGTGTTGCAGGCCCACCATAGGTTAGAGGGAGAAGTAAGAAAGTAGTTACTGGTGGTGGTAGTTATGGAGAAGGTAAGATTACAGAGGTGTTGGTGGCTAGGAGGAACAGTGCCTAGGCAGGTCCCCTGACCTGAAACTTCCATCAGGGTGAGCTTTTTGTGCTGACCCCAGTCACAGGAGGAATGATTACTTGTGTTAGAGAAAGTGGCTGAGGTAGCAATTCCCTCATAATAAGGTGGGCTTGGGGTGATGCAGAGCCAACAGGACTGGGTTGCTTGGGGGTTGGTGGTGTTGAGGGCTTGGAAAGCCCCCTTAACCAGATTAAAGAGCCGATCTCCAGTCTTGGGTAAGGGTGGCTCTGTGTTTGGGGTAGTGGGTGGAGGAGTTGGGGCAATAGTCGGGAGCCTGGGGCGTGGGGGTTGTACCCCAGTGTCAGCAAGGATGGGGTTGGGGCCTATAGACATTTTTAGGGGTTTTTCTAATTTTAATCTAATGGAGAAAGTAAGTCCTGGGTCAGTGCCTTCTACATAAAATCTTAAGCCCCACTGTCACCCTGTTACCCAATCTGAATACTTTTTTCCTTTTTCTGTAAATTTTATAACTATGGGATTGCATTGGCTATTGTGATTGCAAGTAGCCTGGGAGCTAGGAAGATACCGTCCCCGCTGAGGGCATTTAGTAGTGCCAGAGTGGTTGCGGGATACAGTTATTAAATCCCATGTCGAGGAGGGCTTCCAATAGACAGAGCCTGACGTTTCACACCCCCAGGCAGCACAATAAGAGCTTTCCAGCCCTCCGCATCGGTGGGCTTCTGATCTTGACCTACCATCTCGAGGACAAACATAAAAAGGAGCCAGTCGTAACTGGCATCTTGACCAGGGCCTGGCACAACCTAAGGCTGCTGTCCTTTGGTAATGGGTGGCTTCAGAAAGAATGGGTAACTCTTTATAACTTCTCTCTGGGATATCCCAAGTATCTAAGCCAGCAATTAAGAGGCACAAGTCTAGGGTTAGATCAGGCCACCAGGTATGGGGGGGAGCTTCTCGGGATATTGACCAGACCACATACCCTAGTTGGGATCGGACCTGCCAAGTGAGTTTCATGGGCTGATGGGGATTGAGGTAGGCCACTGTCCCTAGGGCCAGCATGAGGAAGAGCACAGTTAAAGACCAGATCTGGTGAGTCTTATCTTTAGAGGATCTCCGGGGCGGTGTAGGCGCCATTGGGAGCGTTGCTCGGGGTCTGGAGGAGGAGGAGCAGCCTTGGCGTGGGAGGCGTGTACCCAAGCTGCAATTCCGTCTACTTTGAGAGCGGTGGGTGTGGTCAGGAGGACTGTATAGGGTCCCTTCCACTGAGGCTGGAGTCCTTGGGACCGGTGTCGTCGAATGTAGACTGAGTCACCGATGTGGAAAGGATGTCCCGTCTGGTTGTGGCCAGGCTTGTAGATCTCAGCAAGGGGGGCCCAAACTTGGGCCTGTACTGCTTGTAGTCCTTTTAGGCGAGCCTGCAAATCAGTTTTGGAAGCAGAGGGCTGATAAGAATTAAGCATAGTAGACAGAGGAGGTGGCCCTCCATATAAAATCTCATATGGAGTCAGATTAAAACGAGAAGGGGTGTTTCTGGCCCTAAACAGGGCCAGAGGTAGGAGGCGTCTCCAGTCTTTTAAGCCAGTCTCTATGGTCAATTTAGTTAAGGCCTCTTTTAGGGTTCTATTCATCCTTTCTACCTGTCCTGAACTTTGGGGTCTATAAGCACAATGTAATTTCCAATCAGTCCCCAGGATCTTGGCCAATCCCTGACTTACCTGGGAGACGAAGGCTGGCCCATTGTCTGACCCAATTACCTTAGGGAGTCCAAACCGAGGAAAGATGTCTTCTAGGATTGCCTTGGTTACTGTTTGTGCTGTTTCCCGTCGGGTTGGGAAAGCTTCTACCCATCCTGAAAAAGTGTCTATGAAGACCAATAAGTATCGATAACCCGCAGCTGGGGGCTTTACCTCAGTGAAGTCAACTTCCCAGTAAGTTCCTGGTCTGTCCCCACGGACCCTGGTTCCTTCTGGGGCTTGGCTTTTTCCAGCGTTGACTTGCTGGCAGGCTTGGCAATTGGCTACAGTTTTGTCAATCAGGGCATTGGCTCCAGGGATGATGAACTCTGCTTTGTCCAGGATCTGTCGAAGCTTTTTTGATCCTAGGTGGGTCCAGGCATGCATCTGTTGGATCATGGCAGTTGCCTCTTTGGCTGGTAGCACAGTCTTGCCATTTTTGATCCACTGTTGGAGTTCTGAGTCTAATGAGGCCCCTAAGGCCTGAGCCTTGGCTTGGTCTTCTGAAGTATAGATATATGGTTCTACTTGGCTGATTGCCTGATTGGCTTTATCAGCCTCTAGGGCCAGTGTTAGGGCCTCCATACAGGCAACTTGTTTTGCCACTCGGTCTGCCTGTTGGTTCCCCAGGGCAATGGGGTCCTGTCCTTTTTGATGCCCAGGACAGTGAATGATGGCCACTCGAGCAGGCAGGAAGAGGGCTTTTAGCAAGGCTTTAATTTCGGGCTTGTTTATAATCTCTTTGCCCTCTGATGTTAGTAAGCCCCTCTGTTCATAGATGCTCCCATGTATATGGGCAGTGGCAAAGGCATACCGGCTGTCAGTGTAGATATTAGCCTTTTTGCCTCGAGAGAGTTCCAAGGCTTTGGTCAGGGCTATAAGCTCAGCCTTTTGGGCAGAGGTCCCTGAGGGAAGGGCCTGGGCCCATATGACCTTCTGCCCATCCACCACTGCTGCCCCGGCCCGTCTGGTACCTGAGTCCAAATAACTGCTACCGTCTGTATACCAAGTGTGGTCGGCTTCTGGAAGTTCACAATCTTGGAGGTCCTCTCGAGTTCCATGTGTCTCAGCCAACACTTGATGACAGTCATGTGGAGTCTCTTGTCCTTGGTCTGGGGCTGGCAGCAATGTGGCAGGGTTGAGGGTAACTGGAGGGCCAAAGGTGATACGTTCGGAGTCTAGGAGTAGAGCTTGGTAGTGAGTGAGATGGGTGTTGGTGACCCATCTATCAGGAGGCTGGCGTATCACTGCCTCTAATGCGTGAGGCGTGACTATGGTCAGGGATTGTCCCAAGGTCAGTTTGTTGGCATCTTTAACCAACAGCGCAGTGGCAGCCATAATGCCCAGGCATGGAGGCCATCCAGCGGCTACAGTGTCTAGTTGTTTAGATAAGTAGGCCACAGGCCGTTTCCAAGGTCCCAGAGTTTGAGCCAATACCCCCTTGGCAATCCCTTGTTTTTCATCTACAAAGAGGGTGAATGGCTTCGTGGTGTCTGGCAATCCCAGGGCTGGGGCAGACAGGAGGGCCTTCTTTATGGCT
Organism: Acomys minous; assembly: GCF_964271855.1. Lineage (NCBI taxonomy): Eukaryota > Metazoa > Chordata > Mammalia > Rodentia > Muridae > Acomys > Acomys minous. Next base: position 77,032,850 of record NC_140492.1, on the reverse strand, counting down.
TCAAAGGCCTGTTGCTGGGGGGAGCCCCCACTGGAAAGAGTCAGTGCCCCGTGTCAGAGGGTATAAGGGGGCAGCCAATTCAGCAAAGCCTGGTATCCATAATCTACAGAAGCCTGCTGTCCCCAAGAACTCTCTTAACTGTCTGGGGCTCTGAGGTGGGGGAATCTTGGCCACCGTGTCAGTTCGGCTCTTGGTAAGCCATCTTTTTCCCTCATGCAAGACATAACCCAAATATGTTACCTCCTTTTTGCAGATCTGGGCCTTCTTGGCCGATGCACGATAGCCCTTGTTACCTAGTTCTTGGAGTAAGTGCTGGGTGGCGGTGATGCAGGCCTCCTTGGTGGGAGCAGCCAATAGAAGGTCATCCACGTACTGCAGGAGTGTCACCTCAGGGTTCTGGGTGCGGAAGTCAGTCAAATCCTGGTGCAGGGCCTCATCAAACAGGGTTGGAGCATTCTTGAAACCTTGAGGAAGGCGCGTCCAGGTCACCTGTCCTGAGAGTCCTAATTCAGGGTCCTTCCATTCGAAGGCAAAATACAATTGGCTTTGGGGGGCCAAGGGTAGACTAAAGAAAGCATCCTTAAGGTCTAGAACAGTATACCAAGTAAAATCCGGCCTTAGAGTGCTCAGTAGATTGTATGGGTTAGGCACTGTGGGATGGATGTCTATCACCCTCTTATTGACTTCTCTGAGGTCCTGCACGGGCCTATAGTCCTGCGTCCCTGGCTTTTTTACAGGTAAGAGTGGAGTATTCCAGGGAGATTGACAAGGCTTTAAGACTCCTAGTTGCAGGAATCGGTGGATATATTTTTTAATGCCCAGCCGGGCTTCTTGACTCATTGGGTATTGTTTGATTGAGACTGGTACAGCCGAGGGTTTAAGAGTCACAATAATAGGTGGCTGTGTGTGGGCTAGTCCGAGCCCTCCAGTCTCTGCCCATGCCTGAGGGAACTGCTGGAGCCATGGGTTATCTTCTGAAAGAGGCCCTTGAGGGGTGGGTTTGAACAGTCTGTGCTCATCTTGCAGTTTGACAGTAAGAATCTGCACAGGCATTCCCATGGAGTTAAGTACTTGTGCCCCTTCTTCTGAGAAATGTATTTGGACCCCCAATTTGGTTAGCAAGTCTCTTCCTAGCAGGGGATAAGGGCATTCAGGAACTACTAGGAAGGAGTGGGTCATGATACCTGTGCCAAGGTCAACAGTCCGTTTATTAGTCCATCGGTGTAACTTGCCTCCAGTTGCTCCTTGGACCCAGGAAGTTTTTGATGACATTGGTCCAGCTGGCTGGGTCAGGACTGAGTGTTGGGCACCAGTGTCCACCAGGAAGGTGGTACGTTGCCCCCCGACTGTAAGAGTTAGCCTGGGCTGGGGGGGGGCTTCAGAGCCCTGACACCTTCAGTCACTATCTTCGCCTAGGGCCAAGACTGGAACCCTTTTCTGGTCTCTGGGTCTCTTAGGGCAGTCTCGGATCCAATGGCCTCTCTCCTTACAATAAGCACATTGGTCCTTTTCTACCCTGGGCCGCCTCCGATCTCCCCCCTCTCTATCCTGCCCCTTAGACCTAGAATTATTAGCTACCACTGTGGCCAAGATCCGAGTTAATTCTTTGCCTCTACGTCTTTCTCGATGGTCCTCTCGTTCTTCTTGTTCCCTTGCTATCCTAGCCTCCTTCTCTTCCTCTGTTTCTCTTTTATTATATACTCTCTCTGCCTCTTTCACCAGATCCTGGGTGCTGAAGGACTGAATGTTATCCAGTCTCTGTAACTTCCTTTTAATATCAGGAGCTGCTTGATCTATGAAGGACATGACTACTGTTGCCTTGTGTTCAGCTGCCATGGGTTCAAACGGGGTGTACATTCGGAACCCCTCTAATAATCTCTCCAAAAAGGCTGCAGGGCTCTCATCCTTTCCCTGAATTATGGTTCTTACCTTGGCCAAATTGGTTGGGCGTCTGCCCGCCGCTTTGAGGCCTGCCAGCAGAGTCTGGCGGTAGACACGGAGACTTTCCCTACCTGCTGGGGTTTCATAGTCCCAGTCTGGACGGGTGAGGGGGAACCCTGCATCAATCTCATTGGGCAGGAGTGTGGGTGAGCCCCCGGGACCAGGAACATTTTTTCTGGCTTCTAGGAGGACCCGCTGTCGTTCATCGGTCGGTCGTCAGGAGCACCTGCAGCAGCTGCTGGCAATCATCCCAGGTGGGTTGGTGTGTCAGCAGAATGGATTCTATCAGAGATGTCAGTGCCTGAGGGTCTTGGGAGAAAGGGGGGTTATGGTTTTTCCAATTATAAAGGTCTGAGGCTGAAAAGGGCCAGTAAGTGATTTCTCCGTTGGTTGTACGGAGAGGAAAGAGAGAAGATTGCCATTGGTCTTCAGTGGGGCCCCGGCGGAGGCGGAGGCGGAGGCGGGGAGGGGAGGGAGCGGGTGCTGGGGTAAGAGAAGGAGGGTCAGGGGAAGGAGGTGCAGTGGGTGAGACAGTGGAGGGGGTAGATACGGAGGTGGTAGAGGGTAGAGACGAAGTTGGTGGGGTTAGAGGAAGGGGGTACGGAGGAGGGGAGTCCAGATGGAGAAGGTCCTGCATTGGATCTTGGGGAATAACAGGTTTCAAGAACTGCCGAGAAATCGAATCGCGGGAAGTTGAAGTCTGGTCCTGGTCTCCAGCGGCTGAGGACCTTACCAGCAGGAGGGTGGTATCAGGTTTCAATTGAGGCTTCTGCGGCAGGAATGGGCGGATCCAGGGGGGAGGGTCTGAAACCAAGCTTTCCCACATTAAGATATAGGGTACCTGATCTGGGTGGCTACGCGACCCTGGACTAAAGACAATGGATTTTACCCTAGTGATAGTCAGTGAGTCAAAGGTCCCTTTGGGTGGCCAGCCTACATTGAAGGCGGGCCACTCCGAAGAGCAAAAAGTCTGCCAGCGTCCCTTGCGAACGCTTAAAGAGAGGTTGTGTGCGCGGGCACGTATATCTTTGAAATGGTCAAGCGTTAGAGTCAAGGGGGTGGTCACAGTCTGTCCCATGTCAGCGTTGGTCGCTTCAGTCAACACAAATACAAAGAGGGCTATAACACACACAAACGTAACTAGTAGACAAGCGAACACACGCTGCGCAGCATTGAATCGGCGCCAAACCAGAAATACTGATTCTGACGGCGGCGTGCAGACACGCTCGCCTACTGATTTGAGGAGGCTGACGGTGTCGCCACCAGGGCTCATCCAGAACACCACTGAAGCGTCCTCCAGGGTGATACCAAACCACCTAGAGCGTCCTCTAGGGTGAGGGAGAGAGAGTGCCCAGCACGTCTGCCCTTACTTCTCGTCCCTGCTACTGACTTGCGCGCTACAGAGAAACAAAAATACAGACAAATACGAAACAAAAGTCACTTACGTCTCAGTCGTCCGTCGGCGGCCCGGGCCGGGGGGAAGGGGAACCTTCAGTGGGTGAGTCGGGGGGTCTCAGGCGACCTCAACTTCCCGGCCAATGCACCAAATGTTGGACTCTCACGCCCAACTCGGGAAGGGGGGTCGCCGTGAGAGACCACGCAAGGCACAACACACTGATGCAAAAGCAAAGGTTTATTGTTATTGCTGACGCGCCAGGGTCCCTCAGCCCTCGGGAGGTGAAGGACCCCGAGTAGCTGTTACAGACTAGTTTTTAAGGGCAAAAAACCACAAAGCACGTGGGGTTCCTTATCAAGCTTAAACCATATGGACATTGGCAGTGGGAGACTTCTTGTGGGGACTTGGGTGTGGGTCCTTAGGGCGGTTACTAGAAACCATATGGGACTTCTGATATAGGGAGCTCTCATGTAGCTATTCTGGGAACTAGGGTGGGACACTGAGGCTGGTAGTAACGAGAACTGGGAGAAGCCTCTGGGCAGGGCAAGCAAGCATCTTACATTTTACAATTTTATAATTTCTCACACCCATGTTTTTCCTAAGGTCAGAGGCAGAAGTCTTCATGGAAAGCCTTTTGTTTTCAGAGGGCATCTGTCTGTGCCAAGCACCCCGTGCCTGCACAGGTCATTTACAGCTGACAAGCAGCAGGGTCAGGCACTGTCAGCAGGAAGCAGCCCACTGCTAATACTAGATGCATACTAAACCCTGAAGGGATCAAGGCTAAGGAGTCAGAACCGCAGTCTGCAGCAGTGGGAGGCAGGCATGCCTGGAACCGGGGGAGGCCACTGTAGCACAATGGCTGACACTACAGTCTGAGGCTTTTGGCCTGTTAAGGACCTGGCTCTGTCCTTTATAGCTGTGTGACCTTGGGGGTGGTTATTGGAGCATACTGCCATACTCTCCCCTTCTTTAGAATGTAGAAGGCGGCCCTGAGGCTTAAACAGATTACAGCAAGCTGAATTCTTGGAAGCGAGGTCTGGCATGTGTGGGTTCCTTTCCCCTAGAGGCTGGGCTGAGAATCTGGTCACAGAGTTTTCTTCAGCCTTCTGGAGGCTAGTTGAAGAAGGCTCTGTCCTGAGAACCTACCATGAAGGCCAGGGAGGGAGCAAGGTGCAGCCACACTCAGCAGGGGTTGAGACAATAAAAATCTGCATCCCTTTCAGAGGGGGAAGGGAGCCTCTGGCTTGTGAAAGGACAGACCGCACTTGATTAAAATAAAAATAGTCAAGAGTCAAAGAACTAGGTTTTATTTCACTAATCTTAATGATAAAAAAAGACAAAAAGAGAGAGCTGGGGGAGGGAGAGAATGGGGAGTGTGCTGCTAAACCTTCCAGCCTCTGGGTTTTTAAACTAAGAGTACTTGACTAGCAGGAGACACTCCCAGGACACTCACCCCCACCCTCCCACCCCACCCCCCACCCCGGGCTTGTCTCCAAGGTACCTTTGATATGTTTTTCTTCAAAGAGCCAGCTTTTGACACCTTTTGTGTGGGTTAGGGTCTGCAAGGAACTATCTTTTTAACACATTTGGGGCTGATGGGTTGTTATCAGCAGGGCGGTGGCTCACCTATAGCTTAACTGGAGGAAGAGGCTCCTTTGCCTGCAGACAAAGGCCCACAGGCATGCAGTAAACATCATTGATGCTAATACTCTGATGAAGATAGGTCAGGATGGGTTCTGCAAGAATTTTTGCCAAGAGCCACCCTGTTAAGGGAGCTCACTAGGCATGTGGGCTGGGTAGGAGGTAATCTGGTGTCTGCAAGGTCTTGTACCATGATGCCCCTCCCCCCCAAATGGCTTTCAGCCTCTGACATGCTGTCAGGAGCTATTGGCTTGGAGAAGTCCAGTAGGCATGAGAGATCTCTGGAGGTGATCTGATATTTGCAAGGTCTGTATCATGATGTACCCCAGAATTGCTTCCAACCTCTGACTACCATGTCAATTGTGCTTTGCTGCATCTCTCTAAAATCTAGCATTAGAGCCAGGCATGGTGGCACATGCCTTTAATCCCAGCACCTACAGAGGCAGAGGCAGGTGGATCACTGTGAGTCTAAGGTCAGCTTGGTCTACAAAGTGACTCCAGGACAGCCAGGACTACATTCATGGCCAGCCTGGTCTACAAAGCGAGTCCAGGATAGCCCAAGATTACACAGAGAAACTCTATCTCAAAAACCAAAAGTAAAAACATCTGGTATTGGTGTAAACTGTTATTTTCTGGGTACTGACCAGCTCAGATTGAGCAAACTTCCTACAGGATCTTGTTGAAGATGTACTGTTTGTTGTTTAGATGAATTAATCCCTGATTATGGAATTCCTGATTTGATTCAAATAGTTTTAAAAGTCAAAGTTAGTTTATGCCTGTAATAAATACCTTTGTGGACCTCCAGATGCCTCACTAAGGATAGCCTTGTAGTAGATTTGTGGCTTCAGATAAGCCTCCACTGCAGATGGCACCATGAATCCTGGTATTTCACCATAAATATAGGCAAGTTTATTTAAACTTTGCATGAACCTAAATGGAATGAAGCTACCTTGATATGTCTGAATTTACTCTGTTTCTTAGAATGAAAGACAGATAAAATTATTGTCTTGAGCTCATAATGAACTAAGAGATAGCTAGATAATGTATAATTAGGTCCGTCCTAATTGATAAGTGGTATACTTTTGTAAGTTTCAAACCCTATTAACCTTAGACTCTGCCAACGTTCATCATTCTGAACTTACTATGAGCTTATGTAATGGATACATAGATAAGAAAGGCTTAGCTTTAAAACATGTAACCAGTTTTATTTTAGAATTCATCTGTTTTGTGATTAATTTTAGTCTGTTGACTATGAGGTAATTCTCTTTTCTCAGAAGTATAAGTATGGTCATCAACAATAAATAGGGCTGAAATTGGGAAGCTTAACTTCAGTTGAAGTCAAGATGCCCAAATTCATCCACCCTTTCTCTTAAATGTATGTGTGTGAGTGGTTTATTCTCTCTCTCTCTCTCTCTCTCTCTCTCTCTCTCTCTCTCTCTCTCCCTCCCTCTCTCTCTCATTTCTTACTTCCCTGTAGATTTGCAAATGAGCTAGCAGACTCATTTTTATCAGCCTAAGTTTACACCATCTCATTGGAGATCTCCGCAAAGAGGCCTGCCTGCAGATCAAAGAACCTCCTTTTATGACCCCTGTGCAGTTTCTGGCTAGAAGCTGCTTTTACAGCCTCATCCATAGGAAATTTGTGGTCAGTTTAAATTCTCCTCCTTGGCCGCAGTATAGCCAGTCCCTAGAGAAGAAACCTTGGGCTCTTTTTCCCCTTCCCTTCTTTCTCTTTCAATTGGTTGCCTGAGCCATCAGCTCTGGCCACCCAAGAGATGAAGCAAACAAGACAGACATCCGCATGCAGCCCCAAAGACCCTACCCTGGACCTCTTCAGAGCAGCAGCCAAACATTAACAGATTTTTCCTGAATGGAGATTTGGAAATGACGTCAGGATCCAGGAGGAGGGTGATAAGAGCAGCACACCAGAGAGGTGTGATTACCCTAAGCATGGAGTGGACAAGGAACTCACATGGCCTTGGGAACTGAACAGGCTAGGGAACTGTAGGTGACAACATAGCACCAGGCACCAGGCCTGGGCTGGACAGCTGGGTGGAGAGGTCTGGGTGCCGAAAGAGAGTCAATGTGCCTTTCCTTAGCTCCCATCTAGCAGTAGTAGACAAGAGAGTCCCTAGGAAGGCCTTGTCTTGTGGTTATCCTGTTGTCTCCATGTCAACAGGTAAATCAGTTGATCTGGGTCAATCTTGTGTAAAAGTCTTGGATCATCAGAATCATTCTTGTTAGGAAATTGTTTTCACAATACCTTTCCAATTTACAGTTTCTTAAAAAGTATTCAAATAAAACAGAGTTTGCCTGACCTTTCACAGAAAATGTTTTTCATGTGTATTTATTGGAGACACTAAGAAAAGGCTATTTTCTGTAAGGTGAAGGGGCCTTGCTTGTCCCTGAAAGGTGTGAAATAGAAATAATGAAAATGACACCCTAGAAGTAGGCCTCAGGTGTAGGACAGCAAACTGTCCACCAGGCCCCGCTTCCTTTCTCCATCCCAGAAACATCTCTTGCCACTTTCATCTGAGCCCATAGACCACACGCCCTCACTGCTGTGTGTTTTGCCTATGGCTGCTTCGAGAACTACCTCCCTTTCTATAACCCAGAGCTTCTCTCCTAGCTTCTATGCAACAAAGGAGGAGGGAAAGGTGAATAGGTCTTTTAGGGCTTGTGCCGCACTTATGGTGTGATCAGACCTCAGACTGCCACTTGGCAGTGACACTTCTGAGATGTCAGCCTGTCGTCACAGGTCTGGCCTCAAGTAAAATATTCTTTTTCTTTTTTAAAAGATTTATTTATTGTATATGAATGCTTTATCTGCAGAAGAGGGTATCAGATCACATTATAGATGGTTGTGAGCCACCATGTGGTTGCTGGGAATTGTACTCAGGACCTTTGGAAGAGCAGGTGGTGCTCTTAACCACTGAGCCATCTCTCCAGCCCAAGTAAAATATTCGTTTTCCTCTGGTGAACAATACTGAGAATGCTACTAATTGCTAACCATGAACCTAAGGGAGGGTTCATGGCAAGTTGAGTATTTCTTAATTTTAGAAAATCTAGACTTTTGTTTAATTTAAAAATTTCACTCACTGTTTGATACTGCCCAGGATTTTTTCTGGATTAGTAAAGTGTTATGGGGGAAAGATGAATTCTGCAATGATAGTGTAATAAATGACTGTTCTCCTGGAGTGGCCCACCCTGAGGATAGACAGCCACACTTTCCAACTCTCCAGAGCCTGTAGCATTGCTTCTGGACCAGGGAACTGCACACCTGCCTTGCACCAAGGCTCTGAGCTTCAGCAGGGGAGAGTGACAGTTGCCACAAAGTGTCTGTGCTTTGGTCTGTTTTCCAGAATGGAGGCCACTGACTCACTAACTTTCCCCTCTCCTATGCCAACCTGGTCTCTCACAAGATAATCACATCTCCACAGACAGATATCTCTCACCATATTCAGGGCTGTGACTCCTCTGTAAAACCACCCTGGGAGTGCATCACCAGGACACCATTGGTGGTGAGTCTGTCCATGTGCCATCCATGTTCTTCCACTATGCTGCATTTTTCTGGAGAACAATACCACAGAACAGAAAAAGCCTGCTAAAGTGATACTTGAGAAGCAAAACTCCGGAGTATCCTTAAAATACATGGGAAGCCAGTCAGGCCTGGTGGCACACTCTTTTAATACCAGCACTTGGGAGGCAGAGGCAGGCAGATATCTGTGAGTTTGAGACCAGCCCCATCTACACAGTGAGTTCCAGGCCAGCCTGGTGTAGAAAGTGAGTCCAGGACAGCCAAGGCTACACAGAGAGACCCTGTCTTGAAAAAAGAAATACACAGAAAAGGTGGAAAAGGGCAGAGATGTCATTTTCTACTTAAAGCTGGAAAGTGGAGGATAAATGTGCTGCTCTGACAATGGGACAGAAGCTAAGCTGTCAGAAGCTGAACAGTTCATCTCTGACCACCCACTGTATGTTCTCCTCAGGAGCTTAGCTAGGGCTGGCACCTGATCTCCTCACTCAGGGACCCCTTCCCCTGTGTCAAACCTGGAATCTAAGCCTTCAGTTCTTTCTTGAGTGTCACTTCCACCTGCTCTTACGCAGGTACCTGAAAAAATAGTCTAAAGAAGTACTTTTTATCAAACATACAAAATTTTAAAAATTAAGCCAACAATTGGGGGGCGAGTGTGTTTCCATGCAAACTGCTGTGTCTATCCTTGAGGCGATGGCAGCAGTGATAGGACAGACACCCTCTCATCCTCGTACATGCACTGCTTTGAAGCCCCTCCCCTTTCCCCTTCTGGCCCTGTGGCACTGCAGGGAGGATCAGAGTCCTGCTTCATGTAAACCCATCAGAGCAGCCCCAGGCTTGGAGGCCTTGTGACCGCTGTGAGGTGGCTATGCCCAAGTACACAGCCACTTCTTTCTCAGGGAGCTGCCCCACACAAGCAGATGCTGGGAAACGCAGGAGCAGGTGGCAGACTCAGGAACAGACCTCCTCCTCTTCCCAACCCTCAGGTGGCCACTGCACCAGGGGAGGAGTGGGCAAGACAGAGAGAATCAGGTCCAAGATGTTGCAGGACCACTGCATCACCAGGGCTGAACTGGCTTTCCTCAGTACTTCCTGTCATATTTTCCTTTAGGTCACAATAGACAGTTTTCTCTCCACAACGATGTTCAGATTCAAGAGGTATTTGTATTAAGATAGGTTAGCTACTAAAGCTTTCAGGGTTAGTTTATCAAGTACCCCTTGAAGGCAGGGCTTTCTGTTTTCTGTTATCACATAAAACAGGGGATACAGCAAACGCTCACCTTTCAGTGAACAGCTAACAATTTCCTTTGTACACTAAAGATCTGAATTTGGCCACTTATTTTTCCCTTTGAAATAAACCTCCCAATTTCACCATAAATGTATGTGTGCATGTGTATGTATATATATATACATTATATATATATAATGTTAGCATATACTTTTTAATTAATACAACAAATACAACAACAGCTGAGTAATCTACAGAGTGTTTTCTTTTTATTCAGGCAGGGTCTCTCTGCAGTACGACTGGCCTTGAACTTATAACCCTCCTGCTTCTCTCTCCTGAGTGCTGCATACACGTGGCCAGGTTTTTAACACTGCCTTGGGCTGTTCTTAAAACTAAAACATCGGGGAGTTCCAAGATGACAGCGAGCAGCATGCACCTTGCTTAGACGCCAGAGAAACCAAGGCAGAAAATTGGACTTATTTCATAAGCAGGAACACCAAGTTCCCCACCCAACTACAGGGGGAGAAACCATAGTGCACCAGGAACAAACTAGGGACAACCTTGTGCAACCCCAAACACGGGGGAAAAGCGCAGACCCCCCGAGGAGCAGAGCATCTGCAGCGACAGCAGCAGCAGCGGCAGCCCACAGCTAAAGCAGAGCGACAGGATAGCAGTGGTGGCTGTGGCGCCAACAACACTAGCAGGGCTTGCTGAGGTAGGCCACTCGCAGTGGTGATTGGCGGGGCGGGGATTGGTGAGCTCAGCAGCGGGAAGTGGCAAGCAACAGGGGCTGCAAGGGACTGTGTGCAGTGACCATGGGTGACAGAGAATGGACCAGTGCCTTGTTTCAGTGGAGAGTGGCAACCAGCAGGGAGAAAGGGGAGGTCAGACTGCTGAATGGATCAGTGCTCCAAAGTGGAGTAGCCTGTTTATAGAGCAAAAGATTAACAAAACAAAAGTCACACAGCATCTGACATCTAAATCACAGATTCATTGTGTGGTGAATCCCTTAGAGGAGACAAACAGCCAGAGGAGCCCTATAAAACCACAGAATCTAGGTGGTAGAGCTCAAACAAATAAAGACACAGAAGGCAGAGTCTGAGAACCCAGTATAGAAAACAGCTCCTTATCAAAGGTACTCACCCCCAAGACCACCAGCTTGGAAAGCCCAAGCCTCCTAAGCAGATGCCTAAAGGAAAGAATAAGAGGTCTAATAACAGAAATCAAGACATTTTGGCTCCACCAGAAAGCCCAGAAACCAACAGATATCCTACTATGGCAGAGTCATAGGAAGATGACCTCAAAACCATGCTTATACAGCTTTTTTGAGAACTATAAAGAGGAAATGAATAGAGCCTTCCAGGAATTCCAGGATAGCACAAACAAGTGAATAGAAGCCATCTGGGAGAAACAAGATACCACAAGCATACAGGTGAAGGATTTAAATAAAACAATTCAAGACACGAAAACAGAGTCAGACAATATTAAAATATCACAAATCGAGAAAAAAGGTGAAATGGAACAATTAAAAAAGGAAGCAGGAATCCAACAGACAAGTGTAACTAACAGAATCCAACACATGGAAGAGAGAATCTCAGGTGCTGAAGATACAATAGAAGTAATGGATACTTCTCTCAAAGAAAACCTTAAAACAGAAAAATAAGGGACACAAAGCATCCAAGAAATTAAAGACACCATGAGAAGGCGTAACCTCAGAATTATAGGAGTTGATGAAAAGGAAGATGCAAAGTTCCAAGGTTCAGGGAATGTTTTAAAGAAAATTTTACATGAAAACTTCCCCAATCTACAGAAGGAGATACCCTTGAACATACAAGAGGCCTACAGAACACCAAATACACTAGACCAGAAAAGAAATTCATCCCGGCACATAATAATCAAAACACTAAACCTGCAGTATAAAGAAAAGATACTAAAGGCTGCAAGAGAGAAAGGCAAAATAACATATAATGGTAGATCCATCAGAATTACACCTGACTTTTCAACAGAGACTATGAAGCCAGAAGAGCCTGGTCTGAGATTATGCAGACTCTAAGAGACCACAGATGCAAACCTAGGCTACTATATCCAGCAAAACTTTCAATCAACATAGATGGGGAAGTCAAGATATTCCATGACAAAACCAAATTTAAACAGTATCTAAACACCAACCCTGCTCTACAGAAAATAGTAGAAGGAAAACATCATCACAACGATAGCAGTCACACCCAAGAAAATGCATCATACTGATAAGTGCACACCAGCAAAACCAAAACAGACATGCCACACATAATCACCACTAACTCCACAATAAAAGAATCCAATAACCATTGGTGAATACTATCTGTCAATATCAGTGGTCTTAACTCCCCAGTAAAAAGGCACAGGCTAAAAAAATGGATGCAAAAACAAGACCCTTCAATATGTTGCATTCAAGGAACACATCTCATCAACAAAGACAGACATTACCTGAGAATAAAAGACTGGAAAAATTTTTGTCAAGCAAATGGTCTCAGGAAGCAAAGCAGGAGTAGCCATTTTAATATCCGACAAAATAGACTTTCACATAAAAGTGATCAAGAAAGATTGAGAAGGACACTTTGTCCTAATCACAGGAAAAATCCACCAAGAGGACATCACCATCCTAAATATCTATGCCCCAAATATTAGGGCACCTGCATTTGTAAAAGGAATACTTTTAAAGTTTAAATCACTCATTGATCCCAACACAAAATAGTGGGAGACCTCAACACACCACTATCACCAATGGACAGATCCTCAAGGAAGAAATTAAGCAGAGAAATAATCATGCTAACAGAGGTCATGAATCAAATGGACCTAACTGACATTCACAGAGCTTTCTACCCAAATAGAAAAGAACATACTTTCTTCTCTGCACCACATGGAACCTTTTCCAAAATAGACCATATAATTGATCACAAAACAAGCCTCAATAGGTACAAAAAATTCAAATAATCCCTTGCATCCTTTCAGACCACCATGCCCTAAAGCTGAGCATCAACAACAATAGAAATAACAAAAAGCCTATGAACACATGGAAATTGAACAATCTTCTACTCAGTGACAACTGGGTTAGGGATGAAATACAGAAAGAAATCAAGACTTCCTAGAGTTTAATGAAAATGAAAGCACAACATATCCAAACCTTTGGGACACAATGAAAGCAGTGCTAAGAGGAAAATTCATAGCACTAGGTGCCTTCACAAAGAAACTGGAGACATCGCATATAAGCAACTTAATGGAACACTTGAAAACTCTAGAAAAAAAGAAGCAGACACACCCAAGAGGAGTAGATGGCTGGAAATATCAAACTCAGGGCTGAAATCAATAAGTTAGAAATGAAGAAAACAATTCAGAGAATCAATGAAACGAAGAGCTGGTTCTTTGAGAAAATCAACAAAATGGACAAACCCTTAGCCAAACTCACTAAAAAGGAAAGGGAGAGTACACAAATTAACAAAATTAGAAATGAGAAGGGAGAAATAACAACAGATACTGAGGAAATCCAAAGAATCCTTAGGTCTTACTTCAAAAGCCTATACGCCACAAAATATGAAAATCTAAAGGATATGGACAATTTCCTTGATAAATTCCCCTTTCCAAAGTTGAATCAAGATCAGGCAAACAAATTAAACAGTCACATATCCACTAAGGAAATAGAAGAAGTCATCAAAAGTCTCCCAACCAAAAGCCCTGGGCCAGATGGATTCTACCAAACCTTCAAAGAAGAACTAATTCCAATACTCCTCAAACTATTCCACAAAATAGAAACAGAAGGAACTCTTCCAAACTCATTCTATGAAGCTACAATCACCTTAGTACCTAAACCACACAAAGACCCAACAAAGAAAGAGAATTTTAGACCAATCTCCCTTATGAACATAGATGCAAAAATACTCAATAAAATTCTTGCAAACCGATACAAGATCACATTAAAAAGCTCATCCATCAGGACCAAGTAGGTTTCATACCAGGCATGCAGGGGTGGTTCAATATAAGGAAATCCATTAATGTAATTAATCATATAAACAAATTGAAGGAAAAGAATCACACGATCGTCTCTTTAGACGTGGAAAAAGCATTCAACAAAATCCAACACCTTTTCATGCTAAAAGTCTTAGAGAGATCAGGTATACAAGGCACATATCTAAACATAGTAAAGGCTATATACAGAAAACCTATTGCCAACATCAAGCTAAATGGCAAGAAACTTAAGTCAATCCCACTGAATTCAGGGACACGACAAGGCTGCCCACTCTCTCCATTGCTCTTTAATGTAGTACTCGAAATCCTAGCTAGAGCAATAAGACAGCTAAAGGAAATCAAGGGGATACACGTAGGAAAGGAAGAAGTTAAAGTTTCCCTTTTTGCAGATGGTATGATAATATATATCAGCGATCTCCAGAAGTCAACCAAAGAACTCCTACAGCTGATAAACAGCTTCAGCAAAGTGGCAGGATACAAAATTAACATGAAAAAGTCAGTAGCCCTCCTGTATACAGAGGACAAAAAGGCAGAGAAAGAAATTAGGGAAACCACTCCCTTCACAATAGCCTCAAACAACATAAAATATCTGGGAGTAAATCTAACCAAGCAAGACCTATATGAAAAAAACTTCAAGTCTCTACAGAAAGAAATTGAAGAGGATATTAGAAAATGGACAGATCTCCCATGCTCATGGATTGGGAGAATAAACATAGTAAAACTGGCCATACTACCAAAAGCAATCTACAGATGTAATGCAATCCCTATCAAAATACCAATGCAATATTTTACAGAACTAGAAAGATCCCTCAACTTCATATAGAAAAACAAAAAACCCAGGATAGCTAAATCAATCCTATACAATAAAGATCTACTGGCGAAATCTCCATCCCTGATCTCAAGCTGTATTATAGAGCAACAGTAATAAAAACAGCATGGTACTGGTACAGAAATAGGCCAATCGACCAACGGAATCAAATTGCGGACCCAGATATACACCCACACACATATGGCCATTTGATTTTTGACAAAGAAGCCAAAACGATACAATGGGGGAAAAGGGCGTTTTCAACAAATGGTGCTGGTCCAATTACATGTAAAAAATGCAAATAGATGCATATTTATCACCCTGTACAAAACTAAAGTCCAAGTGCATCAAAGACCTCAACATAAAGCCAGACACACTAAATCTGTTAGAAGAAAAAGTGGATAAAACCCTAGAACTCATTGGCACAGGAGACAAATTTCTGAATAGAACACCAACAGCTCAGGCTCTAAGATCAACAATTAATAAATGGGACCTTATGAGGCTGAGAAGTTTCTGCAAGGCAAACGACACTGTTAGCAGAACAAAGCAAAAGCCCACAGATTGGGAAAAAAATTTTACCAACCCTACATCTGACAAAGGGCTGATATCTAAAGTATATAAAGAACTCAAGAAAGTAAACACTACCAAACCAAACAACCCAATTAAAAAATGGGGTTCAGATCTAAGCAGAGAATTCTCAAAAGAGGAATGTCGAATGAGAAACACTTAAAGAAATGTTCAACATCCCTACTCATCAGGGAAATACAAATCAAAATGATCTTGAGATTCCATCTTACATTTACCAATTAGGTGTATCAATAACACAAGTGACGACACATGCTGGAGAAGATGTGGCAAAAGGGGAAATCTTCTCCACTGCTGGTGGGAGTGCAAACTTGTTCAACCACTCTGGAAAGGAATGTGGCGCTTTCTCAGAAAATTGGGAATAGCTCTACCCCAAGACCCAGCTATACCACTCCTGGGCATATATCCGAAAGACGCCCCACCATGCAACAAAAACATTTGTGCAACTATGTTCATAGCAGCCTTATTCATAATAGCCAGGACCTGGAAACAACCGAGATGCCCCTCAATTGAAGAATGGATAAAAAAAACTGTGGTACATCTACACAATGGAATACTATTCAGCTATTAAGAACAAGGAAATCTTGAGTTTTGCTGGCAAATGGATGGAGTTAAAAATGATCATCCTAAGCGAGATAACCCAGACCCAAAAAGACACGCATGGTATATACTCACTCATATGTGGATTTTAAACCAACACCGACATCCTAGGAGAGACTCCACCCAGCAGGACATAGGGACATTTACAGAGACTTAAAGCTGGACAATGGACAGAGTCTTGAGTGTGTAGAGTGGCCCAGTCAGGCCACACAGGAAGAGGTCATATATAGTACAGGGGATATTAGATAAACTAAGATCAGATGGTAGGGGAGGAAAGCTCCCCTATCTAAGGACTAGGGGAAGGAGGGAAAGGGGTTGAGAGAGGGGATGGGATCGGGGGTAGATGAGGGAGGGGGTGGGATCAGGAGGGGAAGAGAGAGGGGTCCACAATTGAGATGTAAAGAACTCAAACTACAGAACAAGCAGGTAATTTATATTCCTAATCACACTACATGGGAATAGGTCTGAGACTGGCAGAGGTATAAATGTATAGGCATAGAGAGGCCTCATGTGGACCACAGAAACTCTGTGAATTACTATTAGAGGCCTTTACTAGTAAGGAAAGAAGGAAGATTTGTAAATGCTTTATGTCGACCCATACACTTTAATTGTTCCGGGCGTCCCGCAAACCTCATACAATTATAATGTTAGAACTGGATAATACTTGTAAGAGATTGTGTTTTCAGAACAAAATAACCAGCTGGATCAGACTTGAGAGGAATCAATCCCCCCCAGCACAATGGCACTGATATCCTGCATCCTCCTAGATCCAGCCCTGGATGATTCTGTTCCTTTTACTCATCAGAGTTGGACAGCTTCCTGAACAATATTGTAGAAAACTTCTGATCCAATTAGGACCACCATTGCAATCTCCTACTAAGCCTGGAATCTCTCAACATTTAAAAACTGAATCACAAATGAAATCACTATATTGCTTAAGCATTCTCTCCAATTTTGGGGGGCCCACTCCAAAGTATTATGTGCCCCAATTGAACCTGAAGAAACCTTAAGAGAACGATGCTCCATTCCCTCAAAGGGGGTGGGGGGCACGGTTGTATAGGTTGCGGTATGTTTGCCTGTTCTAATTGGGAGGTGGTCATAAGTCAATATTGGTCTTATACAGAGAAAAAATTAGGGGAAACACAGGAATGTCTCTCTTTGCCTTTATCTTGCATACATAGGCAAGGAGATGGGAGCTGAAAGGAAAGAGAGATTTAGGGACATAAAGGGAGGATAGAACAAAAGCTAGATGATTGAACCTACTCCTTAACTCAAGGCCTTAATTGTTACTTATAGTGAAGGGTATGTTTAAGTCCTTGCGATAGAGTTCAATATATTGATACAAAACATGGGGATGTCAAATAATTGGCAGATTTTAACACAAGAATATATATCCTAAGTCTAACAGATAGATATGACTATATCGATATATGAGGTAAAATAGTTGAATAAGGTCTTCAAAAGCCTCAGAGACACACAGAATATAGCATTTAAAGTTGTTCTCACAATCCTAAACTTCTTTGACAACAAGACAAGTTAACTCCTGACAACAACCAGCCAACCTCAAAGATGATGATGAGCATCAAAGAGCCTTCTTATGGACATGGCTTCAAAGGTGGCAAAATAACAACTGGGCAAATTGTCCTCGTTCCACCACTAACAGAATCTGCCTAAAAATGGGCAATTTAGATGCAGGCAGAGTAGACGGCTGCACTCTGCCAAGTCAGGGTAAGCAAGTCCTCTATAGTTCCTGCCCTGGGAACAAGTCTGGCAGAAATATAGGCCAGAAAGCTGAAGATGAGGCTCCAACATTATACAGTGTATTGGGGGACTGGTCAGGAGGTAAACTGTCGTAAGTAAATTTGTACATTTTGGAAACTGCTAACCCACACTGCTGGTTCACTCAGGAATTTAAGTTTTATTCCTTCTCAAGTCTCTGAGGGGCATTGAAGACAAGATCATATAGTTCTTTTTCTGTTTTTGGTTTTGGTTTTGGTTTTTCGAGACAGGGTTTCTCTGTGTAGCCTTGGCCATCCTGGACTCACTTTGTAAACCAGGCTGGCCTCGAACTCACAGCGATCCGCCTGCCTCTGCCTCCTGAGGGCTGGGATTAAAGGCGTGCGCCACCATGCCCGGCTTGATAATAGAGTTCTTTAACCAAGTTTAGCTGGTTGGGGGACAAGATCATTTTAGATCAAGATAAAGAAGTTAGGCTATTAGAGTTGAGATAAAATAGATATTGAATCTCATTCGGAGATCTAGACTCAACAAGACAGGAAAAACACTTACTTCAAAGGAGACAGATGCAGATGGCCAAGTCACTATGAATGTAACATATATAGTACTCAGTATTCTCATGATTGTCACATGTTTCTCCCTGCTGTATGTAGTTTGTTTTACACATGTGTGATAAAATAAAAGTATATATATATAGAAAAAAACCCTAAAACATTAAAAAAAAACCTTCTAAGTACAGACTTCACACTAAGCATGTTCTCTGCAATTAACTCCATCACAGCAGTGGTGGAGTTCTGAAACCAGAATATATTGTAGAACTTACTCCAAGAAATATATTTCTGGAAGAGTCAAATCCAGCTGAGAATACTAATGCTGTGTATGGCTTGTTCCTGTCACACATGATCCTGCAGGCAAACCTAGAGGTGGTGCTCTGTGTGATCTGGGCATCATAGATCTGACTGCCAAAAATGGTGTTGATGACCATGAAGTTGATAGGGCTCTCTGTTGATCTGCCCACTTGAAGAAACCAAACACTCTCATGACTCATATGAAAACCATCAGGCTCTGTGTTGTACTCACAGGAACAGGGACTTGGGACACTGTCAGCTTCCTTATCTTTGTTTAACTGACTTCATGCTCTTCCTTGTTTATCTAAGAGAGAAGTTACAGGGAATAAGGATCAGATCCTTTCTAAAATCTAGTTCATTTTATCAATGGACCAAGACCTAATGGGACTGATATGACCCCTCCCCCACTACACACGTGTGTGCATATGTGCATGCATGCATGCATGCGTGCATGCGTGTATGCACACACAGACCCACAAGCATGTATAAGCCAGAAGACAGTCTTAGATATCATCTTCAGGGATGCCATTCACCTGCTATGAGAAGTCTTTCTTTGTCTGTAGTTGACCAGTTAGGCTGGGCAAGCTGTTCAGCCAAGCTGTAGTGAGCCCCATTTCCACCTCTCCAGTGCTGAAGTTACAAGCACACATCACCACCCTTCGTTTGGGTTCTGGGGCTTAAACTTAGGTCCTCAGGTTTGTGAGCTCCTCTCAGCCTGAGGTGGGTGTGTACAAATGCACAACACTACAGGTATAATGCTGTACAGTAGATTCCTAGATCTTAGTCATTTTGTTTAAGTGCAACTTTAGCAAGAAAGCTCAATTTTCTATTCTGGGAGAATGAATGATATTAGATTTTCTCTCTTGGATCAAGTTGGAAATACTACTTTTACAGCAAACTCCTCTTTGTTTTCTATTTTCAGAGGAAGCAAACTTTTAAAGAAACAAAGGGACTCTGCTTGCTAAACTCCCTAAGTCAGTCAGTCCATGAACAAACAAAGTGCTTACCCTGGAGGACAGAGGGAAAACACTGGCTGCCATTGCTCAGTGAACATGAGAACATGGGATGTGGGGCTTACCCAAGTCAGCCCAAAGCTCGGAGTGTACGTGGAGGGAATATTTAAAAGACTGCTCTTAGCACTTCATGTCTAGATTAAAATGAAACCTCTCTGGAGAGGGCTAAAGTTGCCACCAATGTTATTGTTGCTTCCTTTCCTTGGTAAGATTTCAAAGCTGCCAGGAGATCATATTTCACTACATATTAGAGTCCTAACAGAGCCTTTCCTGTTCAGTAGATTCCACTGAAACAGGTCTTGCCTTCCCCTGTTAACTAGAAGCATGTTTGCTTATGTGTAGGGACATCCTCAGGGTGTGATATTAAACACGTATGTACTGATGCTCCCTATCTGTCTGCCTGAAGGCAGCAACAGACATGGCCTCCAGTCGAAACCATTTACATGAAGGCGAAGAATGCCTCACTGAGTACACCCAAATGTCCTCGCCTGAAAACAGGATTCAAGAGCTGCCCGTGGGATGAACATATAGGCCCTGACATGTATGCACATAAGGACATGAAAATCAACTTCCATGGTGTTTTTATTTTGATCATGAATTCTATCTGAAAAGATAAATGATGTAAAATATATGATTTTTTTAAATCCAAAGGAATAAAGTAAAAAGAAGAGCTGCTCCATCCTTTAGCTCCACATGCTTCCCAGCAGGTCATGAATTTCCTTTGTAAACTTCTCCTCTATGTCCCCATGCACAGAGTACCCATACCAAGCCAACAAGCATTACTTCTTTCTTGTTTATTTAATGGCCTTTAATTCCTTGATCCAGTGAAATGTGCCTGGGATAAACGAAGTTACTAGTTTCACTGGAACCCATCAAACCAAGCAGATGTATATTGCTTAGCTATATGCATTTCAGGCTTAGAAAACATGTAACTTGCTTAAAAATGCAACATAAAAATCTAAAGGAGAGATAGCATAAAGCCATACAACATAAGCCATATTTATAAAGCTGGGCAGACTCCCCTCTGCTGGATTAGTTTTCAAGATGTGTAGCGCCCACGCTGCATATACCCCGATGTATCGAGCGAGGGACAACGAGTTGAAGAATCACTGCAGACAGCAGGTCATCCATTCTAAGAGAATGCTGTTTAATAAGGAGGGCCAAGGACTTTTATACAGTACAGAGGCAGGTAGAAAAATACAAGACTATGTAGATGGGAAGTCCCCAGGACAAGAGGAACCATGTAACCAATGTAACCAGGGTGCAAAACAGGAACTTGTGGTCAGCTCAGCAAGGCACAATGTTCACAACAGGAAGCTGCCAGGACAGAATAACAATTACATACCAGCCAGGGCATAGCCCCAGGGGGCCCAAGCCTAACAGTTACCAACAGGTACTACCTTCATATAAATTAAATGAGCTCCTGTCTTAGGTTGCCAGGACATTAGTCATCTGCCTTACCCATCCTTGGTACAGCTTCTCAAAACACAGTCGCCCTATCTTAGGTTGGCAGGGGCCTCCATCATTGGATACTCATTTATCAAGGCTAAACCAAATTTTGGGCAGTGGGATTATCCAATGCCAGGGATACAAGGACCTGTTCGGTCTAGAACTGTTGAATGGCCTGTTGTTTTTTCATGTAGAAGCATTGGTCACCTTAGCTGGGGTAATGCAAGCATGATAATACATAGGATAACAAGGAAGGATATGAACATCCCACAAATTATCAATTTGTTCTTGCAACAAGGCTGTCTGCTGATTAAGATTCTGAACAGTCAATTGAATCATGAAGTCCAATGAATTTTGAGTAGATAGGGCACTGGCCACCTCCTCAAAAAGTTTGTCCAAAGTCTAAATTCTGGGGGATGACAATTCTAGTAGCTGTTGCAGCAGTGGCAGCTAAAGCGATGGCTCCGATAATGGCGGCAGTGATGTCAAAGTCTCTCTTTTCTTGAAAGAGGATCAAACTGATCTCTTCTGTATGCTTCACTGGAAATGGAACTACTCCAGGCACTCGTACTCGTGATGTTCCTGCCTCTGCTTCCTTCAGCAAATCCTACCGGTGTGCACCACCACAACTGGCGTCACGATCGGGGGACTTTTCACTGGTGTCCATGCTGCCTCCTGAAGGCTGATGGGCAGATGGATGAGAGACAGGATGCACACAGCACCCAGGAACCCAAATGGGTACCTCATTGTCCTGTGGGAAAACACAAGCAGAGCCTCAGGCCCATACCAAAAGAGGATCCAGACCCTTTCATACACCAGTGGACAGATCCTTCCACTTCACCATTCTTTTATGTCTTGTAGAAGGTCTCCAATGTTTATCTGCAGCAGGAGCATCAATAGTTTAAAAATTTAAAATATATAGTATATAGGCTAATTGTGGATGCGGGGTAGTTTTTCCGCTGTATTCACCCTTCTTTATCTTATATAAATAAGCTTTAAGTATACGGTGTGCCCATTCTATAATCGCTTGGCCCTGCGGATTATGGGGAATGCCAGTCTTATGTAAAATATCGTAGGAAGAGAGAAAGGATGCAAGCCCTGCACTAGTATAGGCTGGTCCATTATCAGTTTTTAATTGTTTGGGAGTCCCCATGTATGAGAAGGCCAGCAATAAATGCCTTGACAGCCTTAATTTTTTTCTCCTGAATGGGCAGATGAGAAAAGGAGTCCAGAATATGTATCAATGGAAACATGTGCAAACTGCAATTTACCAAAACTAGGAACATGAGTAACATCCATTTGCCAAATGTGATTAGGCATGAGTCCCTTAGGATTGACTTTAGAATGTAAAATAGGAAGGAATTCAGCACATGATGATCAATCCTTTACTATTTGGATGGCTTGATTTCTAGATACTGCAGTATGGTGTCACAAGGATTGAGCATTAAGATGAAACTTGGCATAAAGTTGGGGAGCTTGATCCATAACGGTCGTTTGAAAACAAAGCATGGGCGTTTGAGTTAACTGGTCTGCCTTGTGATTTCCTTCAGCTAAGGGACCAGGTAAGGAAGAGTGAGTTTACAAATGCCCAATGAAGATGGGCGAGATTCGACACCAAATAAGCCCTTGTAATTCCAACAGCAAGGATTGTAGGGCTAAAATTTGAGTTACATACTTACTATCAGAAAAAATATTAAGTGGCTGGTCAGGAAAGAGTTGTAAAGCTAATATAACTGTCTATAATTTAGCTAATTGTGCAGACCAAGTGGGTACAGTTACGGACTTGCTTACAGACTCTTATACTATGACGGCAATACTTTTAGAGGTTTCATCAGTATACACCACTCTGGCCTTAGGAATAGGTTGTTGTTTAATTATTTTAGGAAAAGTCACAGGATGTTACTTTAAAAAGTCACTCAACTTATTAGGAGGATAGTGATTATCAAATTGACTAGAAACAGAGGACAAAAATATGGTCCAGTCATCATTATTGTTTTGTAACTCTAATAATTGTGCTTCAGAAAGTAGTGTAATAATATGATCTGGGTTTTTACTGAAGGTTTGCATACTAATTTTACAAGCTTTGAAAAGAAGCAACACCATAGCCTGTGGATATGACAGAACCATTTTTGCAGGCAACACTTTTGACTGAACCCATAAGATGGACCCAGTTTGCCAAAACAGCCCAGTGGAGGCATGGGTTGTACAAAAGATTAGTCACTGTAATGTTTGTTTCTAATCTACATAATTAACATGTGCTTAGGTCAATGCCTCTTGCAGTATCTGCTTACATGCACGTCCCTCAGGTGTTAATATTTGGGCAGAGGAGGGATCTGGATTACCCTGCAGGATATCAAAAAGAGGCTTCAACTGACCAGAGGAGATTCCTAGGCTAGGTCAGATACAATTGATGTCTCCTACGAGCTTTTGAAAATCATTTAAGGTTCTCAAAGAATCTAAATGCAAGGCAATCTTTTGTGGCTTGATGCCATTTTGAAGAAGTTGATGGCCTAAATATTGATAGGGGTGTTGTTGTTGAATTTTCTCTGGGGCTATCTGTAATTTGGCTTGTTTTAATACTCCTTGTAAGGCTGCTAAGGCATCCGAGGCTTCAGATTCCAGTTGGGCCGCTATCAAGATATCATCTATGTAATGAATGAGATATATTTTGGGATACAGCTTTCTAACTGGTTTGATGGCAGCAGAAACATACATTTGACACATGTTGGGACTATTGGCCATACCCTGAGGGAAGACTACCCATTGGTACCTCTTATAAGGCTCCTTAAAGTTTCCATATGGGACACTAAAAGCAAACCTATGAGAATCCTTAGGATGCAAAGGGCTGGTAAAAAAGCAATCCTTGAGGTCAGTCACTAGCATATGCCAGTCCTTTGGAATGGCAACTGGAAGAGGCAATCCGGGTTGAGTACCCCCATTACTATCATGGAGAGATCGACTGCATGGAGGTCTTGCAACAGCCTCCACTTACCAGACTTCTTTTTAATAACAAAAATAGGAGTATTCCAAGGTGACATAGAAGGTATTATATGGCCAGCAGCTAGTTGTTCTTGAACTACAGCATTAGCATCCTCCAGCTTTTCTTTAGAAAGGGGCCATTGTTCTACCCAAACAGGGTCATCTTTTCTCCATGTTATAGGAGGCTGCGTTACAATGGCTCCTGTGGAAAATTTCCTAACCCTGTTCTATCATAGGGACAACGAGTCTCTTGAGCTAAATCAGTTATGGGTTGAGCATTACCCTGAAGATGCTTTCCCAGGCTTTGGCCAGGGCGGTATCCCTGTTGCTGTAACATCTTTTGTACAGAGGGTGTAATTAAAACAGCTCCCATTCCCTCCAGAATATCTCTTCCCCATAAATTAACTGGAACATGATGTAAAACATAGGGCTGAAAAACTTCTATATGCCCTTCAGGATCTCTCCAAGTTAAGAGCTGTATGCTCCGAAGGGGACCAGGATCCATCCCAATACCCTGCAGATGAGTATCACTTTGTTGCAATGACTAAACCTTAAGCCAAAAATTATGTGAAATTACAGAGGTATCAGCTCCAGTATCCAAAAGTCCTTTAAACTCTTTGCCATTGGTTGTGAGTGTCATGGTGGGGCAACTATTCATGGCAGCTACCCAAAAGGCTTCAGATTCTGTGGAACCAAACCATTGTCCTTCTCTTGTGTCTTTTAAGAAGGGGTGGAAGTTTTAAACTGAGGCAACAGGACAAGTTGAGCCACTTGGGAACCCTGAGGTATAACAAGGATACCCTTAGTGGTTTCCATCATTATTTTTATTTCTCCCATCGTATCTGGATTAAGGACTCCTGGTATGACCTTGAGGCCTCTCATTAGAACATTACTGCAACCCAGCAGTAAGCCAATTGTTCCTGTGGGTAGGGGGCCTTTGACCCTTGTACCTATGGCTTGGAGACCCATCGGTGGAGTCAGTATGGCTCTGGAGGAGGTACAGAGGTCCAGTCCTGCACTTGCTGCTGTACCTCTGATGAAGTCTCTGATAGAAAGGGGTTTCTTTGTGGGATAAAATGTGCATGTCTCTGTGCGGGTGTCTGCAAGGCTCCATACACCCACTGTGTTGGGGCCTGGAGCAGACCCTGAGACCCGTTTCCCTGTAAAGGTCTACCTTGCTTGTCCATTTTAGAGTGGCACTCATTTGCCCAGTGATGTCCATGATTTACATCGAGGGCACAAGCCAGGTTTGCCTGGCCCTGTGGGAGGCACTCTAGTGTCTTAACAGCCTTGGGTACATTCCTGCTTGAAATGCTCTTCTTGTTGTCATTGGAAACAGGTCTTAGGCCTAGCTCCACTGGAATATGCTTTCCCTTCTACAGTGGAAGCAAGGACTTGTCTCATGATATGTGTGGAGTTAATGTCCCGGGCAAATTTTTAAATAATCACCAACACTCTTGCTTTTATGTGGTCACAAGGCATCTTGACAGTATTTGTTAGCATTTTCAAGGGCCAATTGCTTGATAATAGGCATGGTTCCTTCTACATCCCCAAATATCTGACCAGCTAACTGCATAAGGCGATCTACAAATTCCTGAAATGGTTCAGAGGGCCCCTTGAATTACCTTGGACAATTGTTCTCCTGCCCCATTGTTAGGTAAATATTTCCATGCCCGGTGGGCACAAGTAGCAATTTGAGCATACACACCTGGGTCATAATGAATTTGAGCTTTCAAAGCGGCGTATTGCCCCATGCCTGCAAGCATATCTACATTCCTTTGAGAAAAGCGGGCTGCAGCATTCTGAGTGGCAGTTTGTATGCATTGCTCCTGATAATTGCTGCACCAAAGCAGGTAGTTGCTACTGGCAGAGACGGCCCAACACATTTGTTGCCAATCACTGGGTGTCAGGTATTGAGTATTAAGAGATTCAAAAATTGCTACAGTAAAAGGGGCATGAGGGCTATAAGCCATAACTGCATCTTTCAATTGTTTTATGTCCTTAAATTGAGGAGCCTCATGCTGTCTTTGAGCCTGTCCTGGATTATTGGGGTTAGGCACTTTTATCACAGGAAAAATAACTCCTTTTGGAGGTGCAGAGGCCTCAGGCAAAGAGAATTGACTCTGAAAATCAGGATTATAGGGTGGGGGTCAATCCTTGTCTCTTTTACTATCTGTCCCACCCTCTATAGTCACTTTGTGTAAAGGCTGTTTCAAAGTCTTGATATCTGCTCTTAATAAACTTTCCTCACCCTCGGACTCCAAGGAGAAAGTGTCCATTGTATCTAAGCCTGTGACTTCAGAAATTCCTGTTCTTATACCTCATTTAAAGTTTCATTCAAGGCCCCTAACTGTTCTTTTATTTTTTCATTGGTACTATGTAGGGCATCTTGAACGAGGCGCCATAAAGAAAAGGTAGGTATAGGGACCTTTTCTGAGCCCTCCCTCTGTAACATCTGTTGTAAATCACTTTTTACCTGTCCAAGTCTTGTAAGTTTAATCTCCCCGATACCAGAAACCAGGGGCTGCTCTGTTCTATATTTTTAATAAATTCATTAGCTGTCTTATGTTTAATCCTGTTGCCCTGTTCCTTTAATAACTTAGTTAATTGGCCCACCATGATGGCAGCGGATGTAGTGGCATCCATTTTCCAATACACCCGTATCTTACCTTCCTTGGGTGCTGGCCAACTTCCTGGGGCAACCTGTCTGTATCCTCCCTTCTTTCTTGATCTTGGTGAAACCACCATTTGTAGCACCCGCACTGCAAATGCCCCGACATATCGAGCGAGGGACAACGGGTTGAAGAATCACTCCAGACAGTGGATCATCCATTCTAAGAGAATGCTGTTTAATGAGGAGGGGCCAAGGACTTTTATAGAGTATAGAGGCAGGTGGAAAAATACAAGACAATGTAGATGGGAAGTCCCCAGGACAAGAGGAACCATGTAACCAATGTAACCAGGGTGCAAAACAGGAACTTGTGGTCAGCTCAGCAAGGCACAATGTTCACAACAGGAAGCTGCCAGGACAGAATAACAATTGCATACTGGCCAGGGCATGGCCCCAGCGGACCCAATCCTAACAGTTCCCAACAAAGATGGATGTGTTAACTTAGCTCTACTGACTAACAGCACTATGAAGTCTTTTTTGTGGTTATTAAGCTTGAGATTACTTATTAATAAATGTAAAAGTAAGTTGTATATGTGCACTGTTCAAAATAAAAATTTACAAAAGCATAGGATAAAAGCACCATCTCCTTTGCTTTTAAGGTGATAGTATTTTACATTTGTTATTTGAGACTTCATACATGTACACAATGTGTTTGGATCACACCTGCTCCCTGTCCCCTACTCCGAAGCCC
The DNA here is from genome assembly GCF_964271855.1 of Acomys minous. Lineage (NCBI taxonomy): Eukaryota > Metazoa > Chordata > Mammalia > Rodentia > Muridae > Acomys > Acomys minous. The sequence continues at coordinate 77,005,726 of NC_140492.1, read as the reverse complement.
TCTGGGTTCCTCCCCATATCCCCCTCCCAACTTCTTATTTCTTTTCCTTAACCCTGAGCCTATTGATTCCCATATGTGCACTGGCATAGGGCATATTCCACTTACCAGGGTCAGCAACCTCAAAGAAAACCGACTCTCCCCTCCCCAGCATCCGTCATCTCACCAGCTGTCAACAGCCTCTCTCCCACCCAGGCACGAATGACTGACCAGTCTGAGCTTGTGCAGATCTTGTGGAGGCAATTTCTACATTTCCTTTCTTTTCCTTTTTAAAAGCTTTTATTTTTTTTTTAAAGAAAGGTCACAAATACTGCAAATATTTAATGAATATAGAAACATAAAAAGGAGAATATATGGTTTCTTCAAACTCAGCATCATATCTCACCCTAAACTTTCATTCCAAAAGATGCTTAGGAGTGAGTGCAGTAACTGTGAGAAACCCTGTATGTTCCTGGTCACAACACAAAACCTGAAG